>NC_083617.1:25999484-26705734 GCF_963584025.1 Labrus mixtus
AAGTAATGGTACTCATAATTTCTTAGTGAAAACCAACACTGCAAGCAAAGAAAGCAAAATCTTTACTTTTGGAAGTGTTGTCTGCATCCAGCACCGTCTGGAAATCATCAGGAGCCAAAAGAAGACCCACAGCTTCCAGGGTTGAACGAATACCGGTCTTATCTTGCGGCTTCATGTCCTTGGCCTGACAAAGAGAGGAGGACAGGATGATGACTTTAAACCTTGCGAGACTCTTACATACTCTTATTCTTACTCTTATTAATCCTGCATACTTATCTAGACTTTAGACTTTATTGTCCTGAACACTGTCATGAGGAAGTTATTTTTCACAGCACACTTTCTGTCCAAACAGACAGTTCCCACCACAGAACATACATAGTATAACACAAACAGAGTTAGACAACAGTCAAGAGTTCACACTCTGGCCTGATCAGTGAGGCCTTTTGTTCAAGGCCGCTTTAACAGCAGGGATCAGGCTCTTCCCAAGGCGAGCCTTTCTGCACCTCATAGCTCTATACCTCTGTCCTTAAGGGAAGCGGGGTGAGGTGAGTGTTCAGTGGATGTGTGATGTCCTGTTCTATTGAGGTTGAAATGCATGTGATGGCCCTGTTCTTGAATTCTGTTAGGTTTGGTGTGGGGAGACCTATTATTCTGGCAGCTATGGTGGTGATGCGTGTGAGTTTGGCCTTGTGGTCTGTGCTGTCTCAGTGGAGCGTGAGCAGTCTTAAGAAATACATACTGCATGAGAGTTGTAACGAAAAAACTGCATGTGAGTTAAGTGTTTTACTATAGACTGTTTACAAAAAGAGGATGTAACTCATAAGTGAAGCCAATGCAGAAATGAGTTGAACCTGTATTAACAATTCAACGATCAGCAAGACGTGATTCTACTAGTTGCAAAAGAAGTCTGATAAATAGAAGTCTATGAGAAAATATGTTTGTGAGTTTATGGTCTCAAGTCTTCTTCATGACTGCATTATACTGATTTTGTAAATGATGGCCCATGTTTGCATACAAAAGATAATAAGGGAGGGGAATCATTAGGGTATGGCTAAACGTGTTGTGACAAGTTGCCACCACATCAATCTGTCTACCAGGATAGAAGAATAACAATGAGTATCTACCCTCTTCCAAATCACTTCAGGCTCAAAAAGCCAGGAGGACAAAGGTCCAGCTGTCGAACTGGGGGCCTAAAAGCTGCCGTCCAATGGGTGACTTCACAGTGGCTATGCCTACTTCCTTTGTACAGTTTATGGCATGGACTAATTTTATTTTAACACCCACAAATCATGCAGCAGCATAACCTCTATAGGGAAGGAAGTTTCTCTGCTTCACTGTGCCTCTGGATGATTGTAGATTATAAGCCCTATATTTGAAGCATAAATATCTGTCTTTTTTCAGCTTTAAAGAACTGTTACATTTTGTATTATTGGTCTGTCAGACAGATGGGTAAAAAACCTGCTGCATGAGCATAGCGGCTTTATCCTCGGTGCGGGGGGGCATTTGGTAGACGGTCCCTCTGAGCTGCAGGAGGCGGAGAGCTGACGACAGTCGATCTCGTTGTGTGCCGTTATCCAGCAGCGAGGCTTTCTGGAGGTGAGTCAAAGCAGCCTCGAGGCGCCCCTCCTCCTCTTCAATCATTGCCAGCTCTGAGTGGACCTGACAGCGCATCTCCAGCAGCATACTGTGAAAATAACACAAACACATCCAACATGACCTAATGTGTTACAAAGAGACAGAGGATTGTAAGTGTTTTTAATCATTAAAAAAGTATATCATCCTTTAAACAGACCTTGTCTATCCTTACTTTGAAAAAAAGTGAAAGAAGCCTGACTAATTCAAAATCAGTCATTGAATTATTGATTTCTTTAAAGACCCTTTGAAATGATGAAATATTTGTAATTTTATTTGTCTAGGCAGGATCAATTCTGCTAACATTCATCTCTTCAACATATGGCTTGTGTTTCGTCCCTTTAGTCTGTGCCTTTTTTCTTTGTCTATTATTTACTTCTAGTTTGAAGTCTGTAATATAATGAAGACACATTTAATTAAAGGGGGGTAAAAGAATGTCACTGCTCTCTCTCTCTCTATATATATACGGTATATATACATCAGTATTAACTGTCTGTCATTACCACTAAACCAAGAACAATTATTTAAAGTAAGAGATATAGCAATATAAAATGGTAGGAGTCAGAATATATTAGACCCGTGTTATCATGCTTTTATATCGTATCTAAAAATAGTCCTCCTTAGGACATAAATATTGGATTAGGCTGTGTCTTTTTTTTTTAAACTAAGCTACAGAGCAGAGCCAAACATATGTTCAGTGAAGTGCAAACACAACAATATAAGTGCGCTGTAGAGCCCTAAGACATGCACACACACAACCATGTAACATGATGAATAAGAAGAAGCTGGGAACCTCTGCATGTCCTCCAGTACTTGGGAAACCCGGAGCAGAGGTGCCTTGATGTTTTTCCTGAGGTTGTGCTGTAAGAGCGGCAAGCAGAGGCTCCACTGGGTCGCACACACCGCCTGCATGGCCTGAGGGTCCCCCTCCGTCACTGCAGTCTGCAGCCACTGATCCAACTTTCCTATCTCCTTCAGCCGAGCCTGTGGGATAACAAACTACAGATTACGAATCTCTCCCGTAGCAGCGGCAGCAGAAAACACTTTTATCACTTGGAACAAGAACTTGGATTGAGTTAGAGTGAATATGTGTTGCCAGTTTTTAAATTACATTAAATTATATTTTACAGTGCAAAATGAGATTAGATTAACTAATTTTTCTCTGGAGTGTTTTGATTGACAAAATAAATAATTATATCACTCCAAAATAACCTAGACCTATGCCTTCCATCAGCATGTCCCACAGAATGATGGTGTTACTTTGTCCGGGATGGGGAAGATATTCAACATTTGCTTAAATGCATTACACTACAACAAAGCATAAATAGGCCTTGAATAGGAGGCCATGAAAGGCCTACTTACTGTCACAGGACAGACACAAAACCTGATAATGTATCTCTGTGTTCACAGTAGAAAAGAGAAACAATATTTGCTTCATCAGGCCGATAAAAGTTTTACATATAAGAGATTTTATATAATTTAATTTGTGCGTTACTGAAATATCACACTCAGGAAATTGACACACATAACGGCATGATGACCGTGACTTTTGACTACCAAAATCCATGCAGTTTATCTTTAGGTTCAAGCTGAATTTTGTAACAAATTTGAAGTCATGCCCTCCAGGCATTTTTGAGGAATCAATTCATCACTGAGTGCAAGCAGACAGTTGTGCCAAATTTGAAGATATTTCCTGAAGGCTTTTTTTGAGATAAAGGATTAACAAGAATGTGACAGACAACATAACCAGACACTGTTACTGGGGAAGAGGGATGGAGAGACATGTTGAGGTTACAGAGCTTTAATTAAAATCCTCTGTTGAAACAAGATGATGGGCTTCTAGATGTGTTAGAAGGTCTTTAAGGCAGAGATACCTACTCAAGTAAGGGGTGGGGGGGTGGGGGGGTCCTGTTCTGTTTGATTTACTGGCTTTAAACAGAGAATTAGATTACGGAAAAATATTATTGGACAGTTAATCAGACTCTGCCACTGGGTCCACTGCCCGCGTTATAACAACCAGCAGAAACACATGGCTGATAATTCAGGCATATGATGGAGCACCTCCACACTGGCTTTGGAATAGTCATTCATCTTCGCTCCCCTCTTCAGGATGTTGATTTCACACTTGACACATCCCATTAGTATGCGCTGGCCATTGCTCTGAAGACAGAAACACACATATGATTTAAGGTATCAGTGTTAAGCAGTGCGCTGAAGAAAGGATTCAAACATGAATGCATGCATGCCAGAAGTCCTTGCACACACAATCTTGCTAAATGTGTTATCATTTCATTGAATTTACAAAGAATAAAAGAGCAAAAACCTTCTATGAAATAAGTTCTATATTACTGAAAGTAATCAGCAACCTCCAGAGCCCCTGGGCATGAGCTCAGCTAATTAATCTAATCTATTGTCAAGTGCCTACTTAAGAGGGGATGTCGACTTCTTTGCATACATTTGCATAAATGTACAGTTACAGCATGGAGCTGAGCTGCAGCCTGAGGTTTTAAGAGAATATCGGACACTCACAGCCTCTCCCGCAGACTTGAGCTCTTTCAAACAGTCGGCAGCGACTTTCTGATGCTTCAATTGCAAGGCCAGAAAGGATAGCTCCAGGAGGAAGGCAACTCTGCAAATCCCAGATAAAACGTAATTTATACGAGTCACAACACTGCAGTACAGTAATCTGAGCCATGTGCTGCCCTTAGGTTATCCACATGTGGTTTCATGGTAGTGGGAAGATTATGGAGCAACAGAGGTAAGCGTAGGACATTTGAGTGGGACACTTTAGGTCACAGACCTGTCAGCTGGTTGGATGGGTGTTGGGCTCTGAGGAGAGCTGGAGTCCATAGATGCTTTGGTATATTTTAGGAGATGGAAAATCTTCTCAAGCTCTTTGGTAGGGTTATCCTTGTTTAGTTCCTCCAACCTGCTACAAACGTCATGAAAGCATGTCTTATTATACAACATGTATACATTCATGCATCAAGCATTATGCATGCATCTGTATTTGCATGTTCACCAAATAGCGAAGAAACCTGAGGCAAAACGACCTAAATAATGCTGCTGATGGTGCAGTGGGACTGAGTCATGTTGTGGACGTTTATAGTTGAGCTGAGGAGCAATAAGGAGCTCTGACAGGTTGAGAACATGCCTGCAGAAAGGGGGTAGGGGCTGAGACTGTGTTTTCACTGTGCCACAGCAGAGGCAATGCTACTATACAATTAATGTACACAGACAGCCAGAAAGAAAACCTGGCACAATATGGGACGCCACAGGCTCAGCTCAGAGGCACCAGCACAGGTTCAATGTTTGAAAACCTCTGAGTTAGCTTCAGGGTCCACAACACATCAATGTCACTTTGTGTTCTACATATTAATAAAACAGGGTTTACAAGAAACACAAATCCTGACATTGGAACTAGCATTGATAGGAAACAACACCATACAATCCCCAACTGGTCGACACTGTCAACTAACTATCAATTGTTAATTTTATAATAATTAATTAATTTATATAAAACAATACTAACAGTAGAGGAATAACAAAATTGTCATATAGAAACCATACTTTGAACAACCAAATAATTAAAGGCTCCTCACAGAAATACACTCAGAAAATATAAAATATAAACAGAGGTAAGAAGGAGAGAGAATTCATGTTCACATATTGAACCTATAAACCCTAATAAAATAATTGAAAATAGATGATAAATGCAATAGATATGATACTGCCTGTTGCATCCTCTGACTGGCTGTGTTTTAGTTTTTCTCCCCCTCCCCAGGTCTGTGTGTTGCAGGTCTGCCACATCCTCCTGCTCCACATTGCCACACCTCTGAGAGCTCTCTCATTACCTGAGGCTGATCTGCTTAATCAGAGGAGCTGGAGAGATAAACACCCCAAGACCATTCTTCAGTGTCTCTCATTCTGCCCTGACGTCAAACTGCATGGGGCTTTGTGTATGTCTTCAGTGTCAGATACCTGGTGGGGGGTTTGTTTAGTGACAAACTTCAGCAGTGTGGGGAACTTTAAAAAAAAAAAAAAAAAGCACTGCACTGAAGTAGTTCAAAGTAGTTCAAGTAGTTTAAAACACTGTTTTCTCCTGTTTGTGGCTAGTCAGGGAGGTTAGTGTTGTAGTTTATTTTTAGGTAAGACAACTTTTTATTTCAAGTTTAAGAGTTTGGGATTTTGTTTATGTTTTTGGCCCTGTGAGAACCATGAAGTCTATTGTTTCCAGTTTGGTGTTTTTCTTTTCTTTGCTTTAATTTTGATACATTTTGTTTTTGTGAACAATTGTATTTAATTACCATATGTCTGTGTAGACCTGTTTTTGTAATTATATAATCATTAATGTAAGACTTTACTTTAAAAGCTTTGGCAGTATTTTTTCTCAGTTCGGGTTTATTTCACAAAGTTATGTTACTCCTTTAGTTACCCAATAAGGACAGAATACTGACCTTATTAGTGAACCCTCTCATGAATGCTGTATAGACATAAGATGTGTACATTAAAGCAAGTGTTACTCTAATTTACACACAGAGGTTTTTCCATTACCGATACTTTCAACACAAATGTCTTACATGAAGCTTAAAATGTTGGATCAGGGAATTGGTGGTTACAGAATCCACATGTAGCAGCCGCTGAACCCCACAAGATGGGGTCTGTCCCAAGCAAGCAGTGAATAGTACACTGCCCCTCTGAACATACTGATACTGTAGATCCCATCTGTGATCGGCTGATACCAGTCACCTCACAGTTGTCCATTAATTCCTGATAAAGGACACCTTGCGGGCATTAACCCTTATATAACTGCCCTCCTCTACGAGTAGTATTTAGATTATAATTGATAAAGGCAAAGACTGAACTTGCCCTATTTAGAAGTGGGGAGCATTTTTAAAAAGCCAACATGCAATCATTCCACAAAGAAGCTTTTGAAATATTTCAAAAGCAAGTATTGTTAAATCGGATCAAAAGCCTCTTTCCCTGGACAACTACATCTACAGTACAGCAGCTCACATGCATGCCACAGGCTTTTATCATGAAAGCAGGAAAACAAGTTGTTCTGCAAAACAAATCAACATGCAACATCAAGGCAGAAAAAAAGAAAGAAAGAAAAAAACAACAGAGGCACTTTCCTTACTTTTTAAAGTCTTGCATCTTGTAAATGAACGTTAAAGTGGAACACTGACAGCTCGTTTCAACGAGAACATCTTTCTCCTGCAGCTTGTGTTGCACCTAAGATGAGAAGGGTGAGGAGAGTTTCACAGAGAAGGCTACTCTTTACCAAATTAAACTAAGTGTACTACATAAACAGAGGTCTACTGGTAAGTGAGTATAGGAAAGGGTTCAGTCTTTCACTGCAAACCGGTTCAGTAAGGAATGGGTTAAACATTTGGTCAGATTCAAACATTTCCTTGTGGGCTTTTGGTGTTTTCAGACAGTTAAAAGTTAATTGGCACAAATGTTTTACTTATAATAAAGAACAGTTGTTTACCTGCAACATAAAGAGTCTTGGGTATAGATGTGGGGAATTCGACTTGATGAAGTCCCCTGTGATTTTGCCCAAACTTGCAGCCTCCTCCGTATTCCCAGAGTCCACGAGACATCTGATGAGGTGCCTGAAGTCACAGAGTACGGAGACAATATTTTGGTGTTTTGCAACAGGTGCTATGACATTGACATGAAAGATAGACGTTGGTCCTGCTGCCAGTTTAACCAAAGCATTCTCTGCAGCACTTTACACCATGTTCACACTCGCACTACTTACTTCTAAGCATAATGTTAATTTTATATCTTCATACGTATATAAAGTATGTGAGGGGGCGCTACTGGCCTAGCGGTTAGATTGACCCCCATGTTAAGAGGCTACAGTCCTCCAAGCAGGTGGCCTGGGTTCAAGTATGACATGCAGCTCCTTTCCTGCATGTCATTCCCCACTCTCTCTCTCTCTCTCTCTCCCGAGGTCTCCTACTCTATCCATTGTCCTGTCCGAATAAAGGCTAAAAGGCCCAAAGTACAATATGTGGCCTTCTTTGAGGTCGACTGTATAGTATTAAATGCATCTCACATTTCCTTTTATTTTGAGAGATAATTATGTAAATATGTTTGCAAACACTCTTACAATGACTCAATAACCATCTATGAATTTAGACATAATGTACCCAGTCACTTCAACACCCACGCTATTGTTATCGTTCACATTTATCTGTAAAAAAAAAAAGGTTCATTATGTTCTGTGAAAGATGACTAACATCTGGGCCTAAAGTATAATGGGAGAACATGATAAAACAGCGTACATTAAAACAGACTCTGCTCCATAGAGGAGAATAAGACAACAAATTAACAAGGGAGCCAGAGAGCGAGCTGCTGCTTAATGAGCTCCACACGTCACCCCTTTGAATCTAGCATGAGTCTGGACAGAATCAGGACTGGACTTATTCATGAGAGAAAAATGAGAGAGCACTGCGGGGTCACTTGCATCATGAGCTCAGCCCTCCAGCTGTGGTCCTGGTCCGCCACCTCCTCCAGACTCCGGACCACCTGCCTGAGGGAGGGGACAAGGTGATGACACCGCCCTGGCTCCAGGAGAGGACGCACTGTGTGGAGGTACAGCACTGAGGCATTGAACACTATGAAGGAGCATCTGTAAGAAACAAACTGCACGTCAAATAAAGCAAACAGAGAAGCCTGAATTATTTATAAGATGCATATGCAAACCATTTCATCTCTTAGTAAAACTCAATAGAGGCCAAGTGTCATCTCTTTGTGGGAAAAGTCCTGTGAACTGCAAATGTGTGTGGATAAAGCTTCGTCCAACGAGCCCCAGGAGAGCGACATGTAAGCCTTTCTATGTGAAATAAGAGGAATTAATGAATTCAGCGCACTGTTTTAGAGGAAACTGTGAACAGACTGTTTGAGTGCTGCTAATTTATTCACTAGAGAGTGTGTTGTGTGTTAGTCTGGGCTGAATGTATTAGATATGTATTCCCTCGGGATTGCTCATTCAGCCCTTTTATTGACAGCTTATGAGTTCATTAGAGAAGAGTGTCAGTGTTGATTTCCTACAACGGCTCAGACGCATTCTCTTTCACAGTTTCTGTTATTTTATTTATCCTTAGCTTCATATTCATCCTGCTTACAGATATTTCCAGTCAGACAGAAAACTTCACAAGAATTCATGCTGAGTATTATCCACTTATGTAAAAGGGTGATGGGTGAAGCTTGGAGATCATTTTATAATTAAATAATGTTCTTTGTAAATCAAAGCCTCATGTCCCAGAATATCTATGTGCAGCAGACTGGACCCTCATAGCTAAAAGAAAATCCTGATGTGAAGATTTTACTTTCATTATGTGTATTTAAAGGTGCACCTTAGCACTAGAGATGACAAAAAGAATATGATATAAGATGGTCAACTGTCTTGATACTGTTAACAAAGCCAAGCACACTTCTGAGAGCGTACATACCCTGGTTCAGATTTTGCAATTTCAACTGCTTTGAGAAAACTTTGCACAGCCTCTTCAAAGTCCTCCTGAAATAGAAAACAATGCAAAAGAGGGAGGGAGAACTTGTCACATCATACAAAAGTAAAAAGATCAGAGAAAACCACCAAGAGATAAGGGCAACTGTTTGATGAAAAAAATGTGCATATATATGAAAAGAGAGAGAAGTTATAAGCCTTTAAGAATTACATTGTGGAAAAATAGCAGTTGTTTACAAAGCTAGGACCTCTGCTTTTTTAGGTGCACATAAGTACAGTACATTTCTACAGTAACTCTGTGTATCTCAGTGGCACAGACTCACAAACACACAGACACACACACACACACACACACACACACACACACAGACACACAGACACACAGACACACACAACCCCCTTCAGGAGACGTGACCAATTACGTGTCCTCACCACAGTCCCAGTGGCCGACGGAGACTGGCGCTGGCCCTGGCAGAGGTACGCTCGACACAGAAATTGATTAGCTGGCGGATTCTCTTCAAAGTACATCTTTAGACATGCTGTGCTTATCTCCAAACAACCCAGCTGAAAACACAGAGAAAGAGAGGCACAAAGGCCAAACTAAATAAATATTTAACTCAACCAACAGTTAAATTGTGTCACCAGCATTTTGCTGGGTTTGATGCATTAGTAAAAGTATTTAGAAATGGTTTTATGTATGTGTGATGCACTGTTATTCACAATGCAAACAATGGTCATAATTGCAGGCTGTTGCCCATAAGAATGTGAGTGCTGTTATAAAACTGTCTTCTGTTTATTGTGGGATAACACAGTGCAGCTTTCACTCAATGAGAAGTAGAAATGATGACCATATATATACAGTACTGTCTGCCTATAATTGTTTCATGGTGGAGTATATTTTCTTTTGCATTCTTTCAGATCATAAAACAAATGAAAAATAGAGCAGTGTGTAAGAATATGTCTTCATTCAATAGGAAAATCCATGGCTCTTCTGAAACTGACAAATATTCTGACATGGTCCTGAAGAATTACTCTGTATTCTTTAGAGCCTGAGACTTCAAGGCAAGCTGCACCTTCACTAAGAAAACTTGATATAAAGCCGAGAGAACAGATTAAATTATGGAATATCACTGTGTTTCATTATTCAAATATGTTTCCCTTGCCCAGGGACAACTCAGTCTATATTAGTGAATATTCATTACTGTCCCCTACTGTGAGAACAAATATAGCAAAATAAAGTTACTGTACTAAAACTGTGACATAATAAAATCTGTATTCAGACTTTAGCAGAGAGAGTCTTGCAAAGGCTTTTACAGCCATCCTCCTCTCATCAGTATCTGGGGATACTGCCACCATCACAGCATCAGAGTTAATAAGCTAACTGCTATAATAAGTTCTCCCACAGAGTTAGCTAGTATTTACTAACCTTAAAATATTCTTTGGTTTTACACAAATATTCTTAAATTAGATGCATTGTAAAACTTGGGTTTGGAAGAACATGAAGCTCGCTGGCATATATGTATAGCTTAATTATCGACCCAGTCCCTAGAAAGGAAGATTCAATCTGATTATAGATCTGAGAATAATGTCTGTAATGCACTTTTTTACTGGGGACTGCATAATACTTTGTCTAGAAATTTAAAAAACAGATATTTATTTTATGAATATGGATGATGCACAAAGAGCAAGTTAGCTGTTCACACATAAAAAATTCAGATTAGCTCATTACTTGGGGAAAAGCCTGTGAGATGAGAGGAAAAAGTCATTTTACAGGATTCACTCTAGGCATGTACTTTTTTTCAAAGTGTACAGTTCATTTAAAATGCAAAACGTTAAACTATACTTAATAACTTAGAAGAGATGTGCTGCCTTTTTTTTCCAGAGTCTGTTTCATTTTTGAAGGCTGCTTGAAACATCAAGTCTCCTGCTACATCTCAGCTGTCATGAACGCCTCAAAATATGAAAATATTGTCATCTAAGATAATGTCATCACAGCACACGCAGGGCAAAGGACACAAGGTCTTTCATAAAAGTTTTTCAGCCTGATATTGACTGTCTGCCAAATGCATGCACTTAAGTTTACTTTCAAAATACCTGGTGACAGATTTAAATTTCATTTTAATGAAAATTATATGAGTTGAAATAAAAAACGGTAACAAGTCAAATGTATTAAAAGTGACAAAATTGTCTCACAAAAACACAACTCTGTAGCTCATCATCAGTTTGGTTCCCCTGTGTCCAACCTCCTTCCAACCCAGTCTTTAAAGTTAGCTGCCATTTAAAGCAGCACGACTAATTTATTCCAGAAATGGGAAGTGAGGCGTTGTGCCAAGTGATAGAAGAGTATGTACAGCACTCCCAGTTACATAAGATCATAATGACGAGGTCAGAGCCTTGACGCCAAACACAAACTATGTTCTCCTGCTGCAATAAATATTTTAAACAAATACAAACGTGGGTTGTCTGACTGAACTAAGGTAATAATCTAGGTAATTTTAACATGTATTGGAGTAATATTTCACAAAGAGTAAGCCTATCTTTGACTCAAGTGGGCTTGTAAAGTTGTACTTTTAACGGACCTGACATAATCACTTTCTGTCAGAAAAGCTGCATTTTGTGCAGAGGCACTGCTTGTCAACATGCAAGGCAGGCAACTGCTTGGGGCTCCCGACCAGTAGGGGTCCCCTGAGGGCTCACAAACGTAAACCAAAGCAGTTGAAAAATGTTTTTTCAATGACAGTGGGAAACTCTCCTAAGGAAGCCCCATCTGACAGCACTCATGCTTGTTGCCCTGCTAAGCACCAAAGTTTGTCAATTAAAGTCAACAAAGAGAAATGAAGAGGAATTATCCATCTATAGGAGAGAAAAAAGAAACAGGAAAAAGAGGAAGAGGAGTAAGCATCTGAAGACTGGGAGACATGATGGTGATGAACACGGGTTACAGGGCCCCCCAATTGATTCTTGTTTTAGGGCCCCAAGAGAATCTAAAATCGCCAGTGTTTTTGGTGCTGCATCAACCTAAATCATTATCCTAAGACTGACATTATTTACCAGGAGATCTCTGTAGCAGTAAGTACAATATGTCCTCTAGCGTCCTTTATACCTCCTAATACTGACAGTATGCTGATTCAACATCGATTTACAGTGAAGCATCAGGGCCTCAGGCTCACCTGTAGAGCTGCTTCTGCACAGACCACGTACAGGTCCGGGGTGATACGGGGGGTTGGTCCGCTGGGTCCGGCCGATGACGTCTTCATTAACCTGTAGGCTGACGTCAGAGCTCCAGAGTCTAAAACAACAAAATGAAAAAAGTTGTGTGAAACCAACTTTCGAAACGCACTGGGTTTGTCGATATCTTTTAACTGACACTTGACAAACCTTGTTGCTCCGTTGCCTTCCTAAGAAAGTGACGTATATCCAGATCCATATCAGGAAAGTTATCACGCTATTAGATGTAATTATGACTTAGCTGTTAGCAAGCGCTAGCCAGGTAGCATGACACTAATTTACAATTTACGCAGAATGTTTGCGCTTTCCCGTTTAAAGTGAACATGTGTGTGACACGAGTTACATTAGTCCTTCCGTCTTTAAAGCTTTGTCATAAGAACAAATGTACTACTAATTAGTGTAAAGAAAGCAACTCCGGGTCAATGTAGGCCAAGTGCTAACGTGTAACTATCAAACTGTTGGTGCGTCAGGTAGCGTTACTAGGCAACCGGAGTCAGGGCTGACACTACGGTGGGAGAATGGGACAAAAAGGTTGACCGCTTTGTGTTTGTGTTATGGTTTTAGCCTTAGCAAACAGTGTCAATATAAAAAAAAACATAATTAAATTAGATGTTAGTTTTGATAAGCGAACTACATTTTCTTTATCTGACCAGAGTGCTCCAAGTGGGCGTGGCTGTGGCTCCTTTCCTGCATTTCATTGCCCATTCTCTCTCTCTCCCAGGTTTTTAACGTTATCCATTGTCCTATCTCTAAGTAAAGGCATAAAAAGCCCTAAATCAACTTTTTAGCAGTAGATATGAGTAATGGAGACAGAAATGGTTGATGGTTGGCTGTTTTGATTTATGTCTACAAAAGTAGCCTGGACTTTCTAACATAATACATAGAAAGCAAGATCCTGAAAGACAGATGAAGTAAAAAATCTAATATTAAAAATATCTACCTCAATCTCAATCTCTCTCTCTCTCTCACTCTCTCTACCTCAATCTCTCTCTCTCTCTCTCTCTCTCTCTCTCTCTCTCTCTCTCTCTCTCTCTCTCTGAAACACACTCTTGGTCATACAAAAAGCACCTCTTCATGCTTGTGGTCCCAACGCTTCCGAACTTCAAAGAGCATCATAAGATATCTAGCCACTCAGTGTGCAAATATAATTTTCTTGGCCAAACCAAATACGTCTTCTTATGTGACAGCGGACAGAGTCATATGGACAGCCTAAAAACAGTATTTCAACGCAGCACAGAAAGCTCCTCAGTGACCCTCAGGGTAAAATGTTAAGCGCTTCTCTCTAAATATACACACCAAGAGAATATTCAGCCTTTGGAGTGGCTTTCAATTTAAAATATATAATTATGTCGCTAAAAGGTTTTTCCTCACTCACTTGACCTACTTAATGGTTTGAGTTAGTGCTTTTATTTGTTGTTTAAAATTTCATAACTGTCGGAGCGACAACAGTGCTCTCCTGATAAATGGGAGTTAATGTGAGTTTAACTGAATGCTCACTGTTGAGCTGCAGAGAGAAACACCTTTAGTCTGCACTCCTGAACATGTTTAGAGCAATAACAAAACAAAACAAAACAAATCTGATCAGTCAGGTGTACTCCTAAGATAAATTAGAGCATGCAACACAACAAGTTTGATCTTTGTATCAGTGCATCGTGCACAAAACTCCACATATTGGTAATACAGCGAGGTACATTTTCTCATGTTTAGTGCTTATTTAAACAGATTAGGTCCAAACATGCACAGTCAGTTTCTTTTAAAAAGTCCAGGACAATAGTTTGTTATTTGGTCTTTTATATAAATGATAGAAGAGAGAGTGTTGTTGGCTCAACAAAGCCAGCAGCCAGGCAATCTGGACGGCACAGATGGTGCTAAATTATGATGAATAATCTCTTAAAATGCTAAATGTGTTTGTTCAGCCCTTCATCCTGTGTGTTAGAACAATACACCTGTCCCTTCGTATAGTTTACAAGAACCTTTACTGCTTTATACTTCTCGATAATAAGCCTCTTATCTCATTATATTCTATCAGCAGAAATTAGCATCTAGTACCAACACATAATGTTACAGGAAAACCTAAACTGACAGCCTAAATGTTGAGCTTTTTAAAATTAGATTCATAACATAGTTTGCGCCAGTATCCCAGGAAAAACAAACAAGACGTCTTCATTGTGTCCACAGTATCTGACTTTAATTCTCTGTCAGTGGAGCTGCTCCAGGAGTGGCTCACATTCACAAAGAGAGACTTAACTGTCTTGGATTACACGAATAACAAGCCTGGACTCTTTCAGAATTTAATTTAAGGAACTGAAGAGTGATTGAAGTTCAGTCCAATGAAGAAATGCTAAGCTCCATTTAGGGTTTTGAGACAGATTTTGCTCCATTGAGCTTCTCTGTAAACCATCATAAGAACGATTTCACTGAAACGCAGTATGTTTACATATATTGGTTTCATATAGAATAACTTCCAACAATCCATGGGTGTCAGTGACTTATCTTTAGACCTATATTCAGAAACCACGGCCCTGTCACATAAGAGCATGACCACATGACACAATCTTTTCGGTAGCACTGACACACACTCGGGTGCAGAACAAAGATAAGATAGGCACCAGCAGGAGTGTAATGACATGAATCACTCTATTTTCCACAGATGAACCGAAGCACAAACCCAAAAGGTTGTCTCAGACCCGGAGGCTCATGGAAAAACATTCCTTCAGATAAACAAGATGAGTCAGAACACTATTTTTTTAATTGCTTAGAAATTATAAAGAGAACATTTTCTGAAAAAAGATTCATAATGAGAAGGCAACTAATCCTTCAATAATCAACGTTCCCAGCAGCAGCAGCTCTCACTCCTGTTATTCTCTTTTGTTATTGTATTCAAGAGATTCGACCTGGCAAACTTTTGAAACGCTTTGATTTATATGATATATTGCTCTGACATTAATCAAAACACAGAGCCATAAAAAGAGCAGGTGGTGTTTTGATAACAAATCTTTTACAGCTCTGTGCTACACATTTCACCTCTCATTCATAATGAATCAAAGCGGCTGTATGGGTACTTTTTTTTTTTTTTTTACATTATCCAGGCCCCCTGACGGTGTAATTTCCACATCTCTAAAATTTCCCACAATACCACCATATCCCTAAGATGTTAAAACAGCAGGATCAAATCAAATATTGATCAGCTCTGAAATTGTTATTAATAATTGAGCATTTTTCTACATGTGATGCCCACGTACACAACAATGGCAGCAGGCAAACAGTGGTTACATCAGCTCAGAGACCGCTAGTTCCTCCGCATACACGAAGGTCCCATTGCACTTTACTATTTCGGTGCATACAGTATAGAAGTATATATTGTCTTGCTTTTGGACACAGAGCCAAAACATGTCACGTATGATTGAAAAGAGAGATTTCTTTATCTATATGTTCACGACACAGCTTGTTTGTCTTTGGTGGCAGAATGTTGTGTAATAAGGTCAATACTTAGAAATCGTGTTTCATTGAGATTAAACACACTGCCAGGAGAATATAAGTTTATAAAGTTTTGCATTGGTCTGATTGAAACATTAAAGTTTAATAATTTAACCAGCCACAGTCATGCTAGGGACTCTGAGAGGTTCTCAGGATAGCATGCTTACACGCTCATAATGACCATAGTAGAGTTTATTATTTGGACATAAATAATAAATGTATCATTTTTAAAGAAGCTGACTACAATACTAGCTTAACTGCAGGGCTTTATCAACAGTGCATTGAAATGCAAATGCAATGATTTCTAATATAATCACAACAAAAATGCTAACATGCTGATGCTCTGCAGGCACCATGTTTGTCATCTAAGTTTTTGTGTTAGCATGCTAGCGTTTGCTAATAAGAATGGCTAAACCGAACTCAAAACTTTGCAAGTCGAGTCAGATTTTACTTTTCAATACAAATCTTTGTGGACATGTTCTTTTATCCACAACAAACTGAAACTGTCTTCATATCTGGCAACATCTAAGCCCTGTTTACAAGACAACGATTTCAGTATCATGTTGTATCCTTTTCCATGTGCATCTGTCCTTTAATGCATGCCTGTATAGGGTCCTGTTTGTGTTTGTGTGTTTCACAGTGGCGATTCTAGAGTCTGTTGGGGCCCTTGGCAAAAGTTCACAGGGGGTCCTTCCATCAAACATTCATGAACATAAAGACAAAAAATATCTAACACCAACAAAGACATTGCTAAAAGTGAACTTTTTTAAAATGTGAAAACTTTGAACATTTTGAGCCACTGCTCTGGTTTAAAGTTTGTCACCCCAAGCAGAAGCCTGCCTTACCTGTTGACAAGCTGCGCCTCTGACTGTGCAGCATGTCCCAACAACAGAATGAATAAATGTAAACTCCCATTGGGGATTTAATAATGTATATCGTCTCCTGTCTGATAGACGAACATTTCTAGCTGTCCATGTGTATGCTCAAAGACGGGTGTGTGGTATAAGAAACAAACTGCTTTACAAAAACATTATACAACGTTGAAGAATTAAACCATCACAGATTAGATTTCTGCCGTAGCTAATTTATTTAAAAAAGTGCAAACTAAAAATCTAAAAATAATATTCCTCAGTCAGAATAAACAATTCATATTTAAAATGCAAACAGGTTACTGAAACTTCTGTCAAAACAGTTATGTTAATATCTGCAACTGACTATGAAGACCACCCACATCTTAGAAAAAAACTCAATCAGCACAAAATTTTAATTTAAAATTTAAACAGACGTGGGTTTTAGTGATTCAAGCAAAGGCTTCTGAAATCCACAGTGTATCTGCTGAGGCAGCCCACGTTGAGCCGGGTATAATTAGTTTCTCATGCAGCAAAGCGCTCTGTTTTTAAAAAGACATTCAGTAAAAACAGTCATTGATTGGATAATGAGCCTCAGGCTATATTCTAAGCCCCTCTGTGAGAACTCGATTGAAATCCATTCAGGCAAAAAAATCAATAATGATAATGAACTTACTGCCCAAGCAAAAATGTGGAAAACTATTGTGTGAATGTAATGCCTCTTTTCATTCACACATCCGTTTATAATAATGTTCACCTCCCCTTGAGGAATGTGGTGTTGTTATAAATAAAGGTAATTAGTGAGGTGAATCATGCTGTGCAGCGTTTAAATGCATCAGTTACACCTCATCACAGGTTTGGCGCAGGATACCACCCTCCAAAATACAGCTGAGTTGTTATAAGCGGTGAATCATTTATAGCTTCTTTGATTGGACTTTTGATCCACTCACGATTCTTCTTATTTAAAAGTTGTAGTTCCTTTAAATCAAACTATGTCCTGTGTCCCACTTTATGCACCAACAGGCCTCCACACAGTTAAGATGTTGTGTACTAGCTTCAACAATATAGCATTTGAAGGTAATCTGGCCTGTCAGAGCTGGACACAGTTTCTTATCTACACCAGCATATGTTCACGCAGCTAATGAGGGTATTGACTCACTGCTCGCGCTCTCATTGAAGATGACGGATGTCACTGATTGGTTTAAACATCTCCAGCGTGGGGATCAGATTTGATGGCACCCTGGATGCACACTTAGCAATAACTGACACCATGCGCAATCCTGCACAGTATGGTTTGCTGATTTGATATCACTCCATGGAGAGAGACAAAAAAAAGCTCAAGCTGTATTGCTGCATTAATAATATATGCTACTGCAAGGTTTTTTTAAAAAAAAAAAACAGGGTATAACATGCCAAATGAGCCATATCTCGGAAATGTTTTAGCCGAGGTGCTAGATGCCCTAGCAGTTATGTTGCACAACCCATGTACAGAGACACAGCAGCTGTGGGTTTGAATCTGACCTCGGCCCTCGACCTATGCTGCACTTTATCCCTCACTCTCTACCTCCTAACTTTTCCTATCTATCTTCAGCTGTGCTATCCAATAAGGGAAAATAACTTTAAAAAAGGAAATCAATATATCCCTCCAAAATGTTATTGACGTGTGTCTGCTTTCATAAATCATCCAAGGTTTTGAAAAAGTAGAAAAACTTTAAAGTGGAAGCTTTCCCATTTTACAATGAAGTTTATGTGGGTTTTAAATGTTACTGGTGTGCTTTGGTTGTCTTTTTTAAATAAGAACATTAAAGGCAGGGTTGGTAATTTTCTTGGTACTTTTTAAGATTTCGGTTGAAATTGTCTTTAGGTCCTGACAGAAATTAATAACTCATGTTCTCTGAAAAAGGAATGAAGAAAATCCGTCATCTGTATCAGTTGTAAGCCTGTAAAAACTTCAACCAATGTCTGACGAGGTACCAATCTGATGAACCAATCAATCAATATACTGAGAGTTTACTTACTGCTGAATGAGACATGAGACGACTTAGTTTCTACACAATGCAAGCGATGAGCTGAGGTTCGCTTCTGGAGCAACAGCACACAGAGGGGAGGGGGTGGGTGCAGACGGAGCACTGAGGGAATGCTACTTTCAAAATCATGCTAGTTTTTGAAAATTACCAACCCTGCCTTTTAACAGACACTTTTCAAGGAAAATCCACAATATTTAATCCAAATTATTGTTTGATTGATTTCATACCAAGGAAGTGAAGGAAGTGATCGAATGTAAGGAGTGCTGCAACGTGATTTCACTTCTTCATTAATTACTGCTGATTTCATTTTCCAGCAACCATCTCCTGCATTGGGACTAAACCTGATGATAGCTGGTTCCCTTTTGTAGCAAGAGAGTATGTTTGTGGACAGTTTCACAGTTTAATCAGCCGACTGATTAAAAAAGCCTGAAGGTATCTGATGGAGGTTAAGGAACTATGGAGAAGTGATTAATCACTTGTACAGTCAAGTGCAAAGAAGATAAAATGACATTTTCCATTCACCAGCCAGAGTAAGAGAGGGACTTGTGTGTGTGCTGTAATGTTTGATTATTCAGTCTGTTTCGTTGTCTCAGATCAGAGTGATACAGGATGAATATCTGTAAAAGTAAAGAAACAATCCAACAGTCATCCATCTGCTCATATAGAATAGATCGAGTGGTGTTTTCCCAATTTTATCACCTCGCATCAACACAGGGTAAAGCTTTCAAATCAAATCCAAAACTCCAGTTTACCTCGACTGTAGCATGCTAACATTAGCATATTAGTTAGCATAGTAACCACAACATTGATCTGCCAATCCTAAAAGTATATTATTTTAATGAAGGTTTAGAAAATTCTCTCAATATGGAGCAGTTGCAGTTTTTGGTAATGGTATAAAATTAAAGTCCACCTAGGGCAGAAAAGTGCTGGCTGTGCACTCGGGAGTGTTTGCATGAAGTGTTTGTGCGCTGAGAAGAAAAGACAACAGTCTGTTGACAACGGGCACTGTATGACCGACACTGCTCCGTTACTTTTTACAGCATGTTTTGTATTTCAAATCGTTTATTTCCCGATCAGACACAGAGCGAGGAGGATGTGGGTACAAGACACGACCTGTAGGAGGCTAAAATACAGAGAATATCATACATTTGGAAAAGAGCGCAGGTGACGTCAACATCACCTTTTCTGAAAAGTTGGAAGGCGCTCAGAAAAAAACTCTATGTGGACACGGGGCAAACTTAATTTTCCATGTGGTCTCCGTTGTTACAGCAACATCAAATGCAAGAATGGAGTTGAAAGCTGATGACTATCACTCGAATGCTTATCAGGCAACAGCTTATTGGTCCAAGGTTTGCGTTACGACTGATGCATTCAGCTTCTTTTGCTCTCTACATCTGTGTGTCCTGCATATAACAGCTAAAAAGTGATTAATGAATACTTTAACTGCAAACAGACACCAGAAAGTTTCCTGGACAAAAATGACTGTCGCTCACCAACAGATTCTGCATGTGTGTTAACAGAGATTGATGTAATGGCACCTGCATGGAGAATATAGGTGCTCCAAGCTGTTTATTTTTATCGGTCAAACTACAAGTACTGATAATCGTAGGAATGCTGGAGCCTGGTATTTTTTTGGCAGAATTGCTCAATTTTTGGTCAAAATTTGGATAGTGTTTCAGATTCAGTGCAAGTTACAAAGGTAGATTTGGACATTTTGGAGCTTATGGGATCAATAAAAACAAAATAATTGCTCTTGACTATAAACCCCCTCTATCAATCTAAGAATAGCCAAGCTGTGTCTTCATTTTTCATTTATCCAGCATTTCTGAAGCGTGATGATCAGTGAGCCTGCCAGCGCTGCAGAATGCCTACAGACTTTAAGCCTTCCATCTAGATTGGAGGAAGGATAAGCCGAGCTGATTGATCTTATATGGAGGGTCCAACACCTCCATCTCAGAGCCCTCCTCTCAGAGTAGTGACTGGGTGTCGTATGTGATTAGCCACACTCTGGTTCCCCCGATGACAAGCATCAATAAACCACTTAGAGTTGCTCTCTTACCTTCCATCCACTGCTAAGTGACAGAGCTTCGGTACAGCTTGACCTGATCATAAACCACATCTCATATCCATAGGCATGAATGCACCTTCAGTTGCTTCATCAAAAGGGATTATTATTCTTGCTTATTGGCACAGATTTTCTGTAGCTTTTACTGCCTACTGAAAATAGCTTCTATACATCAGGAGTCGTGCCTCTCCAAAGGCTTTCACTTTCCTGATGTTGGCTTAAGAATGACAGTGTGGTCAAAGGACTGAAATATTTTTTTAAAAAATATGGTATTTTAACTCTTTGAAAGTTCTTCTTCAGTGAGTGATTTGAACTGGTCAAACGTGCAGGATTAGCTATTGTTGTGTTTGGCATTTACTCACCTCAATTTCAGAATGTACCGGCAAATATAAAACAAGATGCTGCAAACAAGTGTAGGCTGTACTTTAAATAACAAAACAAAAGCCAAGAAGTGAAGGCTATAGGTCTAAAGCCAGTTAAATAACTGACTGTTGAACAAGGAGCCTGTTATCCTCCAAACAGGAGGCCAATGTTCAAATCGGACCTGTGGCTCCTTTCCTGCATGTTGTCCCCCAGCTACGTTTCCGATGTGTCCTTGGGCAAGACACTTGACCCCAAGTTGCTCCAACTGCTTCGTTGGCGGCGTATGAATGGGGTTAGTTAATACTGATGGACACTTTACATAGCAGCCTCTGCCATCAGTGTGTAGGTGTGACCTGCGGAGTAAAAACACTTTTTTGAGTAGTCAGTAGACTAGAAAGGCATATGATAAACTTCTACTTTGTTCTGCATGGAGATAAAGAAACACAAACACATCAACTCAACGTGGCTGCATATCACCTTACATCTGGGTCCACTGAATGAGTCATGTATAACACTCTTTCACACTCACACATGCAATAAACATTAGCTTGCACTGTAATTCTGTCTCACACACAGACAACATTCTGCATAGTGCACACTCATACAATTAATATTAAATCACTATCTTCCAAACCAGCTAAACACAGCAGGTGCGGCACTTCAAACACCGCCAATTAACTTGCCCAACTTTGGCATACATGAATTATTTGCAGTAATAGAAGTCTTTTTCTTACACATTCAGTTACACATCTGTGTCGCTTCTTTCATAGAGTGTTTCATCAGTTTCCTCACCCTCGAAAATACAGAAACACAAGTTTATCAACTCACAGTGGCTGCATATAATCAGTTTCTACTGAATGATGCATGGCACCTGTGCATCCAAAAGACCCCAAAGCTGCTCCAAAAGTGCCCGTGAGAGCCTTACCCGTTGTTAACATCAAATGAAGGAATATTATGGGGGCTTTTATTTATAATCATATGACACAGTATGACTGAAAAAGATAATACACAAAATATCAAACACAACATGTGAGAAAGGGGGTGTCTCGGTGTCCAAGAACATGCTTCACATTTCAATGGGTCCCTCATTATAATGTGCAAGAATCTTTCCCTGGCTCATTGACTTCAATGACATTTGAATGAGATGTATGAGATGTATGAGGTGTGTGTCCAAACAGAACTGATGTCACAGGATTGAATCATAACTCAGGTGTAGCACTGTAAGCGATCTTTTCTCCTGGTTCACATGGTTTTTGTACGATTCAATCCTTTAAGTTGCATGGATGAAAAAGTCGCCTTTATGTATACACTTCATATATTTATGATGAATTAATTATCATATTTAAGCTAGTATTCTAAGACCTTGCATGGAAGTTTTTCAAAGTTGCAAAAAGCAAACACACCCCGGTGACAATATGGTTCCACTTCTTGTTAGGAATGACAGGTTAAGAGAAATAAGGTCACATACAGTGTCACAGATATCATGATCCCAAAGGACATGGATGTCTGACTTGACTTTATTCACTGAGACTCAGTGCGACACATCCTTTCACAAAGAGATGAAAACAACACATTTCATGAATATTTCAGGAGCAGCCTGTCACTCACACGATGCTACACCTGGCTAATTAGAAGCCCTATTTCACCATGCTGTTCTATGTAAAGTGCTGTATCAGTTTGTGAAGATGAATATGGATGTTTCACTCCTCTCAGGTGGCTGATGTGCTTCTCGGGCCAGGTGCTGCTGGTCATGCCAGGATGTGGAGGAGGTGGGAGGGGGGGAGCAGAGTTTGGATCAAAAGCAGAAGGACCCTCGGTGATATTTAATACTTCTGCAACATGGCTGAGCTCAGGTACCATGGTAACCAGCAAGAACCTTACCACCCCCTCCCTGACACTTTCACATTTTATCTCCCGTTCCCCATATCCTGTAAGAACAGAGTGTGTCTGTTTGTAACGTCCGTAGAAACACATGAACATGTAGCAGGAGGCGTCCGGGCATTCAGCTGCAGCACACTGCCCATTTTACATGTTACATATATTTTCTGCAGAGCTGTTGACATGCTTTACTGATGACAAAGTTCACAACACGGTCACATTATGAAAGCAATTTCTGAGGAGCGGCTCCCACCCACCCCCTCCCCCTCCCCCCTCCCCTCTCCCTCTCCATCCTCACTCTCCCTTCCCTTCTTTCTCTTTGATGATAAGAAAAGTAACTTGAAAATGTCTTATAATACAATGCTGTCATGACACGATTGAAAAAATGGAAACCTTTTTTGATGTGTCAAAGAAACGAGATCTGAGGGAAAATAATTTGGGTCAGTCATAAATGATGTGCGTGTGTGTGTGTGTGTGTGTGTGTGTGTGCAGGAA
The DNA here is from genome assembly GCF_963584025.1 of Labrus mixtus. Classification (NCBI taxonomy): domain Eukaryota; kingdom Metazoa; phylum Chordata; class Actinopteri; order Labriformes; family Labridae; genus Labrus; species Labrus mixtus. The sequence goes on from NC_083617.1 coordinate 26,022,978, forward strand.
GTTGTGTTTTTGCATGCATTATGTTTCTTAACACAGCCTGATGTCTTTTCTCCGCTGCTCCTTGGCTGTTTGCCCAACAGATTGGCTGCAGCCTCAGGACATGCACTAAAATAAGGCCTCTTTGCATGGATTATTCAAATAGACCCAGTCAAAATGTCTTACTGTTAGCCCTAATAAACTCAAGCCTCTATTGTTCTCTAAAACTCTGTTTTGATATTCAAATGCACAATGCACAAATTCTGCTTCGGAGTGCGACAAGGGTGAAATTTAAAGATGATGTAACCTTTTGATGAGCTCCACTACAGTATGGAATTTCACTTACAAAGACCACGGCAAGATATTGATTTAGAGTAGTTTATTGTAATTTGCATGGCAGAGATCCGATTGATGAGGTTGGATGATGGGGAAAGGTTAAAGGACAAGGTCATTGTATCAGAGTATTTCTGGCTTGTAGTGAAGTGAAACATTGCATTCACATTCCATTACTGTGGAGAAACACTAAACATCAGATGTGTCCATCCAGAAAGAAGCTGTCAAAGGTCATCGAACACCACTTATACTTTGTGTTTACAATAAAGTCACTTCTAGAGCTCAGAAAAAGGCTGAACGCAAGAAGTCAAACTAAACACAGCACATGGAGGAGGGAAGCGTGATACCTCTCTGTCATCCCATGCCCTTTAGGATGGATCCTGCTTTTTCTACGGTTCACAAAGCTTTTTTACTTTCACCAGGCTGAATTGCGCAGGCTTTTCCCTCTCAATTCACAATCCCACTTAAGGGAACCACTTTATGTAAGCGCACAGATGGGCTGTTATGCTCCTGGAAATCTATCCCCTGTGAGCCAAGACATCAAGTTCAACCTTATGCATGCAGGCCTCCCCCTCTCTGTCTCTTACTCTGTCCTTTACTGCCTCTCTCTGCCCGCATCCTCCATAAAGTCTGTCGCTCAATTGACTCTTCTGAGGAGGCTGCAGGGGAAGAGTGTTCTGAACCATGAACGGCCCTGCAAACACACCTCCTCCTCCTCCTCCTCTTCTTACGACACACTGACCTTGCTAACTGAATGCTCACTGCCTGCTCCATCCAGTGACCCTCGCCAATCTCACATCTGAAGGTCAAGCTGTCACTGCGTTACTTCTTCATTCAGTGTTTCCTGGGATCACAGTTACTCTGGCCAGGCTGTCATGGTTCTGTCAGCCTGCCAGAAAAGTCCAGTCATGACCCTGGCGCCCAGCAGCTTCTGACAGGCTCGAGCGAGAGCATGAACAGGCCTGACAGCTGCAGTTTAAAAACGGGTTCTGATTGAAGAATATAATGTTGTGAGGCAGAACCCTTTTTTTTGTGAAAGTTTGAGAATAATTTAAATTCAAAGTCTGAGGCAGAATACTGTAAAGGAATAGTCCTGAACAGCATTATCTTTTGCTGAGGATCATTATGTTTCTGAAGATTTAGCTCAGATCCTGCAAAGAGTGAAACTTGCCGCCCATCCCCGGGGCTCAGCTTGATGTGTACGATGTTGTGGAAGTATCTCACAGACTCCTCCTGTGAACAGACAGCCTCTCTGCTGCGTACAGCAGATGCAAAGACATCAAACTGAAAACACTGCTGGCTAAAGCCTATTAAACTTGCATTGTGCGCTATTGTTTTTATTTTGTGCTCGATGCCGTCACAGATGTTCTCCATTTCAGGAACTTAAAAGGATGTTTTTGTTCACAGATGCTTTGCTGACTAAGATATTATAAAAGCAACAAAAAGTGAAAAAGACTTTTGCACTCAGTTACTGGTGGTTCATACTGAGGCACTTCATTTCCACTGAGGCTCTGCAATCACAGGAATCTGATGACATGATATCATGATTAGGAGACTTGATTTCACATGTTGGAATCATAGACTGTAAAAAGCATGGATAGACTCAGCGATACGATATGATACACTTTATTGTCCCCTTGTGGAAATTTGTCTGGGACTCAAAGTGCTGAAAAACATTCAGCTGCCTCCACAATAGACAAACCCTTTGTTTTGAAGTTTTGAAGCCCAAAGATGGCAGTCTCCATGTTAGAAATGCTGTCTCAAACTAACTTTCGGTCAACCTAGCAAAGAGACAATCACCGGGTAATCACCTTCTACTAGTTTGCCTGTGAGAACACTCAGCCCACCTAAAGAGTGAAGAACTTACTGGAGAACACAAAACATAATGCAGCAGTTTAAGGACGTGCACAGAGATCGTAGCGGTGGCATGTATACATTTTATGCACCGTGCAGCAGTCACATCACAGGATATAAACGTCACTCAACCCTCACGTTGGCTTGAGCTGAATTCTCCTGATTAGATCCTGCTGCGTTCTCACATCAGCTCACTCGGACTTATTGTGAATAAAATACTAGAGAGCTGGCAGGAGAAACTTTGGGGGTGAAGTCCGAGTGAAAGATTCGGCTGTTTGTTTTCACACATACAGCTCCTCCAGCAAGTGTGAATCTCTGTAAGAGGGAAATTCATATCGGGTGCAAAGGGTGCACATTCAGTTTTCTTCAATTCTCTTTCTTTGTGAGTCAGGTCCTAAGAGTATCTTCATAAATGGATGATCGCAAACAGCTGAAAACGTCAATTAAAAACATTTTAATTTCACTTCTTTTGGGATTGTTTTTCCAAAAAGTAAGAAGATAAGTCGATGTGAGACTAGAATACACATCAGGCACACAACACTTAGTGTCAAGAAGAGAAAGCTCTCTTAACAACTATCTGCAGACTCTAACAAAATAGCTCTCACGCTTTTATAAAGTTAAAAGTGACTGTTTAAAGCATTTGAGTATTTGAAGTCAGTCGGTTACTGCAGAGTCTAAAGAAATGTGTTAATCTGGAGGATAAAGTGTGTTTTTATCCTCCAGAGGATACAGGACTGCTCTACATTTTACAATTCAATTAAAACTTTGACTGCCTGTTCGTAGTGTGAAAGTCCTCTTTCTCATCACAGCAGGCTAATACAGTTCATTCTAGCTCAAATAGCAGCCAAACTATTGACAAAGTAGTGGTCAGAATGTGTATTTATTACTTCTTAAGATCAAATGTGAAGTGATATAAACCCTCATTAGAGCAGCTCCTTCTCCCACCAATCCCTTTTCATGGCAGTTGCTATAACATGACTGCAGACAGACACTGTACTTTCTTTAAGTGCTACACATGTTTGAGTCATTTATGATACAGAGGGACATCATGGTGACATGATGTGTGACAAAAAACCTCCAGACATGCGTGTGCATCAGCTTTCATGCCTGTCTTAGCCATGAAGGACAAAAACAGAAACTTCACGTCCTTCAGCAGCATTGTTAGCAGGAAAGGAATCCACACATTTCTGCATTTGGATGTGTTGTGTAAATAAGAATGCCCAGGTTATACTAACATTTGCAATTGGCATTGTTTTACAAAAATTGTAAATTCAGAGTATGATGGAGGAAGCTGCACAGAACAGCTGCATGTTTTCCATCCAGGCAGCTTTTCTGTCAACATTTCAGCTGAAAATATTTACCATGCAAGCCTGAGCAAATGAGAATTTCTCGCTCTCGTCCTCAGCACTCTCTCCACCCACCCTCTCTGTCCTCCTACCATATGCATCCCAAAATGAGCTGAGAATCTGCTGCTGGAGCCCGTTACACTCGCATTTACCCACTCACATTGCCGCTCATTACTGTGAACTGGAGTGTCTGTATTTTATTTTTATTTTTTTCGATGAGAGAGCTGCAGGCTGGATGATAATAATAAATGCTGCTGTTGGACGGTCACAAGGCAGGATTTTGAACCTTTGGTTTCAGGACATGTAGGATGGCTCTGTTTTTACACATCCAATTTGCCATATAGCTGCTCCTGGCAGAACATATGTGCAGAAATACAACCTCATTCAACTTACTGACATGGCAGACATTGTCCTCTGGGGTCACACTCAGGGTATGAAGCTCCAATGCAGTTAAAACATATCAGTGCTCTGTTCCATCTGTCAATAAGATTGTGTTTTAACAGCTTCTGTATGCTTAAAAAGTAAAAATACCCTCAGAAGTGGAAATCCAGCAGGACACTTGGACATATTTCAAGTCAATACAACAACTTGGAAAACTCATTAAGTACCATTACTCAACAGCTTATATTAGCATTCATCAGATCCTTGTAATATATACATTTCATTGTGTTACGTGATACAATGGGTAATGCTGTTATTCCTAGCTAACTGTTTTGTTGCTCATGTTAGCTGTTGTTACTAAGCGCCATATCTAACGGCAGTGTCAAGGCGCCCATAAGTGAAAAAGGCAATTGTCTGGAGCGGCATTGTCGTAAGGAGATGTGGACCAGCTACGTATAGGAACAATTGTGAAGTAACCAGTTGTCTACTGATACCAATCTTGTTGGATCAAATTCCAGCTGGTGAGATTTAAATACTTTCAAAGGTTCCTTACATTTGTATAATTTGTACAATACAACTGTACGACATCATGGCGGCCATTGGTATTCCAGTCTGGGTCAGAGCAAAATGGAAATGCCATGTGAATATACTGTCACATTTTATCTCCATGAATAGTTCCTCATCATATTCATATGAGATAAACCCTCCATAATATCCGGCCTTAAATGACTACTCACTCATTCTCCCACCGTTTGACAAGATTTCAACAGTTAGCAGCGACTTTAATTTGATTTGGTCCAATCCTCTCCAATCTTACTCGACATTCCTCGGGCGAGTGATTTCATTTCTTGTGCACTTTGTTATCTGTCAATCACTCAACTAACTAAAGAGGGAATCAATAGGAACAATCCTTCAAAAACATATTACATTTGAAACCCTGTCATTATATTAATTGAAACGTCTCTTTGGTGTAACTTCAGCTCAGACTTGACAATGTAATCCTGTTCAGTTAATGTCAAAGCTTTAGACCGTCACAGACCGAGCAGACTGGAAGTATGAAACTTTAATAATGTGATTGTTGAAGTTGTGTCCTTTAAAGCAACAAGACGTAACATCCCAACTAAAAACAGTAGTTTCAGAATAACTCTCAACAGAGAGAATGGCGTCTTGAGGCTCATCTCGCGTACAGCTTTACGGCACTAGTTCACACAACAGCCTTCAGAAGAAGGCAGTTAGCCGGTATCTGTACTGTTTGATACAATGGCTAAGAGACGGAAGAGGGCGGTGATGGATGAAGCTGATGGTGCATTCACACCTAAGCCGTTTGATCCGTTTGAAATGAACTGTGGTGCGCTTTGTCGGGTAGTTCTTTTGGTTTGGGGTGGTGTGAATATCCAAACAAACTCTGGTTCTGGACCAAAGAACCAAACTATGGTCTGCTTAAAAATGGGGGTCTCGGATCGCTTTCTAGTGCACCAGAGTTTGGTTCAATGTAGGGGAGAACGCATTCCGGACCAAACCAGGGAAGTGAACCAAAATGCAGTGCATTGTGGGTTGAATTTGGTCTTCTGTAAATGAGGGTTCCAAATAGGTTTGACCAGGGCCGGCCCGTGGCATAGGCAGTATAGGCAAATGCTAGGGGCGCCATCCTCAATAGGGGGTAAGAAGAAGAAATAGAAAGAAAAATGCGTTTAACTATCACTGAATATTATTTATCTAATATCATTTTCATGCTATTATTTAATAATGACACAAAAGAAGCCATGAAAACACAACTAGGCTACTTCACATATTTAAAAAGACTCTATTTTCTTGTCTCCTGCTTGACCCGGCGCATCACAACACAGCTGCTCGTTACCTGCTCGTTGTGGAGGAGGAGGGCAGGCAACAGTGAGTGACACTGACCATACCCATTAATATCACATTTAGAAGTGACCGTAATGTAAAAAAAACAACAACAAAGCCCTCGGGAGCCCAGGGACTTATAAAAGAAGACGAAGGAGGAATAATCTGAAAAAGACACAGAGGTAACGTGTTGCACGGATCAATGATTTATCTGTTTTAGTAAATTCCTAATCAATAGCTCAAGTTAACATTTCCACTGTACTTTCATTAGGTAAAGATTAATCAGGTTAAGAAAATAACCAGTGTAAATACTCTTTTTCTTTTGTTCTTCTGTTGTTTGGGACACAAAAGCTAATGTCCTGACATCTTTGTGTACTTACTTAGCTTTCACCCTAGTCGATTAAAGTGTTTATTTTCCACCTCCTGTTGTCATTAATAATTTTAAGCTCTTGCATTTAGAGTATTGATGTCTAAGAGCATGAATGCTGCATTTTGTGAAAGAAGTCCTCACTGGGCGGCTGTAGCTCAGTTGGTAGAGTTGTTGCCTCTCTGGGTTCAATCCCCAGCTGAGCAACATATCCGATGTGTCCTTGGGCAAAACACTTAACCCTGCATTGCTCCCGCTGCTTCAATGGCGGTGTATGAATGGATTAGTGTTGTACTTACTCTGATGTACGTCGCTTTGGATAAAAGCGTCTGCTAAGTGAATTGTAACATTGAATATGTGTGCATGTTGGGTCTGGTTGCAAGTAAAACAATGCTGAGTTTTCTGTGCTGCTCTGAAGAGAAAATAATATCTATATTATAAAATGCAGATTGTTTCACAAATGCTCCTCTTCTCTCTCCAGATGCAATCATAAACATGTAAAGCCATCCCCTGCTGTACCCGGGCCGTCTGGGTCCCTGAACTGTTTGGTATTGTTTGTTCTGTTACACTAGTTGTTTTTATTTATTTTATATTTACTTATAAGAAATATTAGTGTTATTACCATTTTATTAACGTTTGTAAGTATTTTTTAAATAAAGGAATTCTGTTAAATATAAAGCTGTATGCCAGTTTTCTTTAAGTTCATGAGTATTGTCTTTGGTGGTCAAACTGTCTGCAATATAAGGGGCAACCGCTGAAATCTTGCCTAGGGCACCAACATGGCTAGGGCCGGCTCTGGGTTTGACGAGTGTGGCTAATGTTAACATTGCTAACATTACCAGCCTTCTGTCCTGCTTGCAGGTTAACATTACATGCCCGTGCTCTGTGTGGTTACACATCGCTCCCGTCGATATGTCATTTTATAGATCAAAATACTGCCAAACTGCGCTATGGGATGCTTGCCTTCCACTGTCCTGTTGATTACTTTTGGGTCATAGTGCAGAATTAGGCTGGAGGGCAGAAACCATTGAATGGAGCTACTGCCCCAACTAGTGGTGGGTAGCTACGGTCAGAGGCACCATAGGCCATTAGGCCCCACCAGCAGCAACACTGAGGCTGTCTGAATGTTACTTTAGGAAACACAAAGAAAGCTATTGTTATGCGCACATTGTAAAAAAAAAAGTATTCTCTTATGGCAATCAGATTATAATTTATTGAGAATAAATATTAACCAATGGTCCCATGTTTTGGAGGACCCCTATCAGTCATGGGCCCTTAGAATCGTTCTTACTTCTCCCCCTCAAGGAGACTCTGGCTACGATACACAACATTTGACAGACTTTGGTGTGCTTGAAAAAGCGCAGTGTGAAAGAAAAAGTGACCAAATGAAAAATGCAGCAATGTTACAACCTCCCCCCTGAAACGCACGCAGAAGCAGAGTACATCCCTGCTGATATTATTCAGACAGAATGTGAAGTAACGTTAGGCTGTATCGTTAATGGTGTCATTGTTGTCTCATGTGAAGCAGCTTTACCGGGTGCAGAAAGTCGTCTCTGCCAAGTTATGTCTCAGGTTTATTGGACTCCTTATGAAAGTCGGGAAATGTAGGGAGGAGAGAGGAAGGGGCGCTAATTGGTTGCATGCCAGTATTGGAACCCCACCAAGTGCACTGACATAGACCAGTTTTTTCCTCAATTGTTTTGTCTTGTGTACATCATCATGTGAAAAGTGTCTTTAGGTCTCTTGAAAGACACCTTCATTAATATTATTTTATTATTAACACAAAAACTGCAGGCAGGTAAAGTGCCAGTCTGGCTCAGTCCAAGTCTGATCAGATCTACCTACCAGGGCTTCCAGGGATCATTAAGACGTTGTGCCTCGTGTGTATTACTAAGTGTAAATGACAAGTTGTTGTTTAAGGGGGGTGATGACTATTTCCAGACTGTTTCCTGGAGACATGTCGTCACAGAGAGGCTGACAAGCGGACACTGTCTCCCTACCCTCGAGTGTTTTAGCTGCTCAACCTCAACCAGAAGTCATTGGACAAAAACACACCTCCTTAGCAATTCTGTAGTTGCCATGACTACAATTATAGACAATTATTACAATTAATTAATGACAATGTTACTGAATAAGAAACAGAATTCCTTTACTGGGATTGTATTTTTTCTTCTTCTAATCTGATCTTACCTCACCCACAGGGTCTGATGGAACCATTCTTTTAGTTGCATTAAGGGGTGAACACAGATCTGCATCAACAGGAAAGAGCACACAAACATAGCGACCGCATGGAGTGACCCTGGTGAAGGTAGCAACTTGGATATAAAGGCAAAAATTGGCATCATAGCGTCTGAATCCGTCGATTCATCCATTTTGTTCTTTTTACTTTATGTACTTCCTAAGCCCGCCCCCAGGATAACACCCCACTGTGAGGTGAATGTGTGTGCAAGCAAGTCAGGAAGATTTCAAGGGCAGCCTGCACAAAAATTGCAAAAAAATTGCTCATGGTGGCTCTTCATGTCAGCTCAAACTGAGAAACGCAAGGTGTTTTTATGGCTTCTGGAAACATCGGAGGAAGTGTCAATGAACTTGTTTACAGTAATGATTTTATTCCTTGTCGTTCATGTAAATGTGTTGTCTTGTTTTATAGTGTGTCTTATGATGATATGGACCTATGGGTCTGAAATAAAGAATACAGTCAGTACGTGCATCTCATGTAGTCTGATGTTGTCACTTTAAAAATACCAACATTTATAACTAACAACAGCTCTAGTCGAGGCCCCTCTCCTCTCGGCTGTAACTCAGATATTAAACATTGGAGAAGAGCTGCTGTTTACTTTGCTGTCACATATTGTGTGAACTGTGTGAGCTACACAGAGTATGCCCTGCCATTGTCTGGATTTGACTGTGATTACAGGCATATGGTTTTTCCACAACCTGCTGAACTGTGTCAGTGTGGCTCTGCGGTGTTTGCGAGCGCTCAGACTGGGCGAGTGGGCGGCTGTATTTGTGCTGACAGAACTCAGTGTGTGGGCGACGTGGGACAGAGTGATTATTTCAGAGAGGCCGCTGGCGTTTTGCCTTCTTCCACTTCTTTGCTCTTCTCCGGCTCTGTTGTGGATTCTTCCCAAATGGCCTTGACTGCCTGCTTAATTCTGGAGACAGTCTTTGCTCACGGGCATGCTTTTTGTGTTACACAAACACACACGCACGCACACACACACACAACACACACACACACACACACACACACACACACACACACACACACACACAGTTAGTCTGACTAGACTAATACCCTGAAACAAGTTATCATGAAGTGCAGTCTAACAATAGATAATGAAGTTTTCACAAAAAGACGTTTAACCCTGTACATGGAATAGTATTTATATTTTTCTTCAAGTCAACACACATTTTGAAATAATGCAGTAACATTTGGAGTATTTTTGCCAGCAACACAAAGCCTTTTCCTTCAGTCAACACAAGCGCATTACGGGCTGATGGTCCTTCTGCTGGAAGCTATTTGCCTTTAGAGCCCTGTGTGGGACCAGGCCTCGACTGAAACCAAGAACTTGATATTTTACAGCTATGCACAGATGTTCTGGCACTGATTTATTTAAATTTTAATTCCTAAAGCAACCCTTTAAGCAAATGTTGATTCCCTGATGATTACAAATGTCCAACTATTCATGATGCTGGCTCAGTAGCTTGAAATTCAGCACACAAAACAGCCATTATTTGGCACAAAATGGGGCCGTTTAGTGGTATTCAATGTTACTTTCAGCAGCTTTCGTCCACATAACACTGATACCAGCTTTAAAACCAAAACTCTCCAATCCATCAGACCGTCTCTGAAGACTGAAAATAAAGTGATAATCCAGCCGCAGTGGGCAGAGACAACAGAGTGGAAGGTAAGATAGCAGCTTGAGCAGACACGTCAAGCCTTGTTAACTCCAAAGTTTAGCAGACACATACTTTGTTGTGCTGTCGGAGGTGTAAGCTGCTTGTTTTTTTCCAGACGTAGGAACTCATACGTGTTGTTAAGCAGCTTTGTCCCCTGTTTCACACTCTCACCTCAGCATTTGTAATTCCACTCAGACTACCTCGCTGTTTCTTTCGGTTCTTGTTGTGGATTTGTTTGGACTCTAATGGAGTTCAAAAAGAACAAGACTGCTTTGCAGCCAAGTCATTTTTCAGTGGAGTGGTGCTCAGTCGTCCATGTGCACACCAATTCTTTTTTGGAAGGAGTTTTTGAGGGGACAAAAAGAGGTGGAGGAGTTATTTGTATTCTGTTCTGGCTCTGCTAGGAAAAAAGAAACTTGTGCGACTCGTGCATGACAAATACACACCTCTATTCAGATGGTGCTTCATGTTTATATTGTTAACTACTTTCCAATATATTAAAGGAAGAATGTGCAACTTTTTGATCCAGTAGATGTCGCGCTTAAGCTTCAGCACTAAACCAAAACAAACTGCTGTTTGTTGACACCTCTGCTGTTCTGACGCCTCCACTCTCCTGCAGCGGCAACCTCTCTCGGAGTTATCAATTACAACGCACCATGAAGTACAAGCGGCTGACAAAATTGTCCTTTACTCGAGCTGCAATTGCCTGTGTCCTGCATTGTTGTGTTAGCGACTAATGTTAGCGCTCTTTAGTTAGCTCGTATCTTCATATTGCACTTAAATTGACACAGAATGAGCGTGATCATAAGAAACTCACTTGACGTCCAAATAATCAGTGAGTATGTTCTTTTTTCTCTCTAGTCCTTCACTAAAACAGCTTTTATATACAAAGGGGAGGAGCCGGCCGTCCCGTCCATGTAAACACGGCTCTGACAACAATACAGCCAGCAGGACTCGAGCTTCTCACTCATTGTAGACAGTCATGACTCAGAGACACATTTACACAGGATAGAATTGATTTCTGATGTTATGTGTAAAATGTCGCACATTCTGCCTTTAATAAAGAAAATGCACCACGTCTCTGCTGAATTATAGCAGTCAATATATAAATGAACATCTTGTCCTTTGTACCCAAATCACACGGTTTCTCTTCACTTCAAGCTCTGAGAGCTAAAATGCAAAATTCCACCTATGTGACACACAAGTATTTCATTATACTAGGACTTCATCAAAAGAAATATCTTGTTTTTCTCATCTTGCAACTCGTATAGGTGCTTTGGATGTCAGCTGGCTGTTCGTTGTCAGCTGCTCTGACTCCATTAATCATGTCTGGGCACCTGTTTAGCAGCAGATTGTTGTGGGGAATGCCAGTTTTTCCGCTAACACGGATGTTCACAGACCGAGAGGTAATCAGTCATAGGCTTTCTGTCTGTCCAGGCTAACGTTGCTCTCTTCAGTGATTCAGAGTACATTCATTTTTATTTTGCAGAGAGGGTTTAGAAACTCCAAAACAAGTGACTTCACGTCAACCTTCATGGAGATCTGACTGTATGAGACGAAGGTACAATGAGCCTCTGCATTACAGAGGCATATTAAACTTGCATGTATTACCCCATTTTTTAAATTCCATGTTTAATTTATCCTAATAACACAAGACATCTATTAATCATAAGTCAGAAAAGAACATGTACCACACCTTCTGTGTTCATGCACTCAAACTTTGTTCTCCAAATTTCTTGTGTTTCTTGACCTACTTAAAATAAGATACAACAGGGGGACACAATATAATCTGCTGTAGAGAAGTAGGTCACGCAGTGCACTTTGAGGAGTCAATTTAAGTTTTTTTGGAGATGTGAAATCTAGCTTCTCTTCATCGTGAACTTTCCCGATGTTCTCCCAGCTCTGTCTTTGGCTTTAATGAGATCCTGTTTTGAGTCTATTCCATATTAAACAAACGTCCAGTGCAGGAATCTCTTTGGAAATTGACTCCTCCTAGCAAGACGGATGACGATAACGTGAAAAACGTTGCCATGAGGAAAAAGCACACTGTCGTCAGTGTAGGGAAGCCCATTAGCGCCGATAATTTGCCGTCATCTCCTGCTGGAAGTAAATGATGCAATGCTGCAGTAGTCTAAACTAGATCTGTACTCCCCTCCCCCAGGACGGATTTGTCTAATAACAGCCGCACCAACTAGCTGAGGCTGATAGACATTTGTCGTCTCCTCCTGATATTCTCTTCTCCTTCTCATGACTAATCCTCTGTAATCACTCTGGTCATGTGAGCAAATATGATTGTCCCTTCCTTGTATCAACACCACAGCCGCAAAAACCTAATTTGGATGGAGTTTCTCCCTTATTCTTCTTTTTTGTGGCGTTGCAGGAAAGAAAAAAAGAAAAACAGCTGCCGTGTCCTGCGGCAGAGTTTGTACTGAGAGATTACACAGTGAGCCTCTCTCTGGCACTTGACAGGGTTTTGTAGTCTCCCACACATTTTTGGATAATATGACAGACTTGCTAATCTGACATGGTGTTACCCCCCTGTCACCTGATCACTTGCAAGATTCTAATATTAAAAAGACAGCATCCCAATGACGAGGGGAGACAGGCGGAGAAAGGGAGAGACATTACATATGAGGAGAGAGAATAATAATGGAATGAATCCATTCTCAAGAGACATGAGAAATGCAAGGCGATACATTTTACACTGGGTGTGGGTTTAGACAGACTTTAACTCACACAATGTGGTGATGAAACCTTCAGTTTGACTCTTGTTACAAGTCCTCATAAACTTTCATTTTATATGATAGACTTGATCGAGTGCACAGAGGGGAGTTTCTATTTTTAACTTGCTGGGATTGAGCAGGTGATGGATTAAAATATCTATGGATGAGTGCAGTACTGGAGGCTATGAAGAATTCTTATTCATTTACTTGTTGCTTGGAAACACTGAAACTCTGCAGATTCGACTTGCAGAGAGCCTCCCTGTTGGATTTATATCTTTAACGTGACGTCACACACTTATGGAGCTTGCCAACCTGGCGGGCAAGAAAGGCTTCCTACACAACGCGCCGTACGCTACAGAGAAAGTTATTGGTCTAAGTTGCCACCTACGTGTTTTAATCAGTTTTATTTTGAATCTTTTAATAGTTGAATGTGATGCTCTCGCAGGCGAACGAGAGGAGCCTGGGTTTTACTTCTACAGAATTTAATGAGAGAAAGAAAACCTAGCGAGGAGGAGATTGTGGATTAATGATGTAAGACGCTGGCTGTCCCTGTGAGGGAACAAAAGAACAAACTTTTTCTCATCCTGACATCAAATATTGTCTCTACTTCATCAAGATATATTTCTGCCTTTTAACTAAAATGACTGCCCTAGAACACTGACAGTGACAGCTGACAGGGATCCTGATACTATTAATAAGAAACGTTAACTAGCTTATGTTAGCTAATTAGCACTTACTGATGCTTGGATGATGAACAATTTCTTGCCCCTCACTTCCCAAACGGGCATTACTGACCCAGATGAATACAAATACCCTTACAGGCCTATTAGCTATGGCTATTGCTGTAGCTATAAAGCTGGAATTTTAGCTAGGTTCAGGCTTGAACTGTTGTTGTTTTCTATCGTTATCTCCTTAGCAAAGCTAGTTAATTGGCTAAGGCTAACGCTGGAGTTGCAACTGGGTGATAGATGTAGGCCTAGCTTGGGTTGCGGTGAGGTTAAAGCCTGATTTATACTTCTGTGTTTAATCTATGACGTAGGATAGCATAGCCCTGTAGGCTCCATACACAAAAGCCTACGCACGTTTTTCATTTCATGGGGACTTTGCATTACACTTACACAAACTCAGCAAACCATGTTTGTATCTCAGCCTTGGACATTGAAAGCCAGAACCACTCCATCAGGTTGTGTTGAACTGTCCTATGTCTTTTTATTTGATTTGTTTTTGTCCACTGCTGTAAATCAAATTTCTCTTCCAGGGACAATAAAGGTCTGAACTGAACTGAACCTTACACCCTCGGTCCTCTTGGTCTCAACCTAAGTTACGTTGGTTCCCGTGTTGCCTGAGTTTGGATCCTGATGTTGGTCGGGTTTTTGTTTGGGTTCTTTTACTGTCAGGGTTTTATTAGTTGTTGTTTGTGTGTCTCTTCTGGGGGTTGCATTGTAGGCTTCATTTTCTGTTGTGATTTGAGTTCTTATGTGTTGTTGTTATGTTTGCTTCTGCACCCGTCAAAGCACTTTGTAGAACCTTGTTTTTAAAAAGTACACAAGCAAATAAAGTTATTAAAGGGACATCAATGATCAATAATCACAACTACAGTCATAACTTGTCACAGTCATGGTGGGACATTAGCACTTCCTGTAAATTGATTCTAAAAATGAGGTAGCACAGTGGTTGTAGCCTGGCCTTTATCGAGGTAGTTTCATATGCCTGAGACCGTGCATTTGTTACTTTGAAGCCGTTGCTACTATAGGAAGCTGCTTGATTAACCTACTTTGCCTAGTTGCTAGTTTCACAGATAAAGATGTTATATGTGGAGGACAGGTTGTTAATTAAATGTGTTTGAAGTCCATAAGATAGGTCAGAAAAGGGCCATGTATTACTTAGCCGCCTGCTCGACCCCCTTGTGCTTACACATCTTTTTTGAACGTTGCATGCTCTTTGGTTCATTAAGAGTGTCTCTGAAGTGCTAAAGCAATGTGTTCAGAATACAGAAGACCCCAAAACAGCCTTACCACGGACACAAGGCATATGGCATGTTTGAAAATGCTGTATCAGACCTTTAATACTTGATGAACTGCTGCTGGTTTCAGGCTAAATCTCAAAGTTCTTTGACCTTCTTTTTACCCAATCAAGCTGTAAAGTTTTAAAGTAGGCTAGAACCCTATAGGAGGAAGATCTAACGAAAATCATTCTCGCATTAACTCTATGAGAGGTATAATGACCAGGATTTGCCTCTTGTTGTTTAGCATGAGGGAGCTGTGTAATGGAGAGCACTGAGTCAGAAAAATATATAGCATTATTCTCTCATCGTGTCATGAAAATTACCCTCTAAAGCTCATTATTTTCTCAGAAAAAAGTCTGCCTAATCCTGCTCTACTTTGCCATGATTGGCTCGTACCACTGTGCTGAATTTGGTCAGTTCTTGTTGCCCAGAAAATCTGCCTGGAAGCTTTTTGTCCAAGAACAGGAGACAGCTGACCATGTTTGTTGTATAATTCCATTGTAGATTTATTCTCTTAATCTTTGATGTTTTCTAACATTAACCAGGTAAGCAAGCTGTGGTCCCTAAAGATAACCAGCCATAGACTGTTTCACTCCTATAACCAGGATTTTCGGTGGGCTAGGGCAACAAAAAACTAGAGAGATATTTGATTAGATTAGACATTAGATGTTATCCAAATTCCTTCTATAAACACACATCTGTATTGACATTCAACTAACAATTTGGTCGTTAACACAATCTCTTAACTCAAACTCAATTCTTGTGTCTGAAGTCGCTGACCGTAACTAATGTGAATAACTACTGGCTTTACTAGAATATAACCAGTAAGTAAGTTCAGCAATTACACGGCTACTCAAAGCATACAGTATGTTGGGTGGAAATGGCAAGAATAATAAACTTATGCTTTAGCCTAATCCTTTTTGATCGGTCTTATCACTCATTGTATTTTATATATATGTACTTATAATTTCTCTACGCTTTTTTTTTTGCAGGTAGAAATTGGTAATGGGTCTCAGAGGCCAGTGTGTGACTTTTTGATCCAGTAGATGTCGCACTTGAGCACCAGCATGAAACCAAAACAAACTGCTGTTTGGCCACACCTCCTCCATACTGAAGCCTCCGTTCACACGAAGGAGTTATCAATTAGAATGCACCATTATTAAACACCATTAAGCACAAGCACTAGACAAAATTGTCCTTTGCTCGAGCTGCAAGCACCTGTGTCCTGCCTTGTTGTGTTAGCATCCTAATGTTAGCGCTCTTTAGTTAGCTCGTAGCTTCACATTGCATGTAAATTGACACAGGATGAGCGTGATCTAAGAACTCTTACTTGACATCCAAATAATCAGTGAGTATGTTCTTCTTCTTCTCTCTAGTCCTTCACTAAAACAGTTTTTATACACAAGGGGAGGAGCCGGCCGTCCCGTCCATGTAAAACATGGCTCTGACAACAACACAGCCAGCGGGACTCGAGCTTCTCACTCATTGTAGACAGTCATGACTCAGAGACACATTTACACAGGATATACTTGATTTCTGTTATTTATGTGGAACATGTCGCACATTCTCCCTTTAACGTCATCTTTATGAGGTACTTCTTTGAAAAGTAAGTCAGGGGGAGGGGAAGGGATGAGCTGTGCGAGTAGTTCTTCAGAGTTGAACAGTCATTTAATCAGGATCACAGTCTCACTCCCCCTCCAGTGTAATACAGCAAAACTATGCTACAAAAGCTATGTCTGCATGGCCCATTTAGCACATTTAGAAAAAAGCAAGATCAAGTTTGTCACTTAAAGTTAAAAATAAATGTTGTGTCGTCTCCTCCTCTACCCTGAGGGGGCTTTAAGAGTGGGAGGTTTCAATTATACAAAATTGAAATCTAATGAATTTCTTAAGAGCTTTGAAAGAGTCCTCTTAGTGCTCCTTTATTTTTTTCATTCTCCCTCTACATTCATCATCTCCAACTTTTAGGGCTTTCACACTTTCCAAAAACTCCTGAAAAACTCCTGATATTTCCAGGAGGAGCTCCAAGCTAATTTTTCACTTGGACTTCACCCAGAGTTTCTCCTGCCAGCCTCCTAGTATTTTTCCGCAGAGAACACACCAAGATACGATCTGGAGATTTCACTTTGAGCCAATGGCCCAGGTGTGGTTGTTTATATCATTTGATGGGGCATAGACTGCTCGAGACCACTGCGATCTCTGTGCATGTAATTAAACAGCTGCATTATGTTTCCTGTTCTCCAATTAGTTCTTCTCCACTCTTTTGTTGACATTGTGATCCCGTTGAACTACACGTAGCATTGATATAAAGGCAACTATTCTCATATAGTAAAGCGGACTCTGTTGCTTCATCTGCTACTTCTTCGTCGTTCTTCTTACGTCAATTCCTACCTAAGGAGACCCCCCCCCCCCCATCTTGTCTAACAGTGATAGTCTCCCACTGTGAGGTGCATGTGTGACCATGTGTGAACAGCTAGGTCAGGAGAATCATCTCGATATTTTCAGGAGTGCATATGTGATGCAACTTAGTTTTTAACTCTACTTGTGTTTGTTTCTAGCAAATCTTAACACTCACCTCGTTCATTTTGCCCTTGATTAAGCATCCTCATCAAACACAGTAACTTCGATTACCACTGAGTAGTATTGATTAACTGTTTAATAGGAGCTGTCACGTAAAGGCAGGGTCTGGATTCATAGCTGTGGCTGTGAGATAAAACTGCTTCTCTTGACTTCATGTTGAACTTCTGATTTGGAAGCCTTTGTTTAAGTTTGCTTGAGATGCATTCTTTAAGTACAGTATGTAAACAGCTAAGGTCTCTGCATGTAAACTCATTCATAATAGAGGTCTATTCATTTCCATGGTCGTTAATCAATATCTCTTTGTATAAGCTAGCTTGTGTTGTTCAGAAATCTCATTTACTGATAAAATAATCCTTTCAAAGCATGGAGAGCGGGTGTGGAGTGTATTGATGTTTATTGTACATCTTCTGTAATTACTTCCAAAGCCACAAAGATAACCTCAACAACGACGGCCTGGTTCAATGGACGTGTGTGTTATTAATCACACTTACAGACATGCAGACAATTGCTCTCTGGAAACGTGTCCCTCTGTTTTTCACAGACCGTGCCTCCTTATCCAAACCAACGTTGTGACTCTAATCCTTCACAGAATATTTATATCTTTGCACAAACTATTTTTGGTGACTTTGAACATTTTTAGCCACTTTGAAAAGCAGCTTCAAATACATGTGGTGGAAAAACACAGCACTCTCCTGGTGCACTGTGGAAAAGTAATTCATGCTGTGAGTCTAGACATGTCTTTAAATTGCAGCGTATTAGTCAAACCTCAGTGAGTCTTGTTCAAATATGAGATTGATTCAGAGTTCAGGAGTGAAATTAAGTCCACAGCCTACCAAGTTAGACACCAAAACAACACAAAATAAATCAAAACAAAACAAATAAACCAACACAGGCAACAGCAGCATTCAAACAAACATGTCAGTGACAACAGATCTTGGGGAATACTAATGAGCAGGATTTGTGGTTACTGAGGTAACTACAGGGTTAACTCTCTGTTTACAAAACTTTGCAGGTGCTTTCCACTTACTTTGGTAAATTGCCATGGTAACTTATACTGAATACTTCACCTGCTCTGGAGAAGAGGTTATGTATATATAAGAGATCAACCTGTATGAAACTCTGCCTACTGACCAATCAGATGTCTCGATCACTTTGAGCGTACTGACCTGCTTGTCAATGCCCAAAGCAGGAAACTGATTGGGGCCCCAGACCATTAGGGGGCCCAAAATGTGCAAATTTTGCAATGACAGTTGGAAACCTCCCTAAGTGGGGCCCCATTTGTCAGCGCTCACTCTCGTTGCCTTGCTGAACGCTGCATGGATTGGAGGACCCCCCCAATTAGTTTTTGCCCCAACCGACTCTAGAATCCCCATTTAGGGCAGACTGTTTTTTATGCTAACACCGCCCAGCTTGCAGTGTAGGTACATGAGTGCTTCAAGACAAGACCAAGATCGAGACCGAGTCAAGATCAAGACCATGAATGTCACAAAAAAATCATCATCTTGCGTGTCACTCATTAAGACTGTAACACTGGGAAGGTTGCGGCCGTAACCGGGGGAGAAGAATCTAATTATGAATAAACTAAAGTTAATTGTTCTTTAAAAAGAGGTGTTTTCCATCTTGACTGGTTTTGATTTTAAAATCTGGAGTCCGCCCAGTCCGAGACCGAGAAACGGCCGAGTAAAAATGCTTTCGATTCCGAGACGAGGCAGATACCTTCAAAAACTGTCTCAAGATTTTGAGCTCTACAACACTAGCATAGCCTGACCCTGGGTATGCTGAACTTAATTCAGAGTACAACCCTCTGCAGTGTGGAGCCAGGTCATGGAAGAATTTCAGAATCAAAGCTCCACAACAATAAATGAATGGATTGTTATTATAAAAACCTCATAACATATGCAGGTTAAAAGGGACTGACCTGGATGTGTAGCTGTTATGTGAATACATGTAGTATGTGTCAAATGTATGAGTGGACAACCATCAGGGCTGCACAATCAATTCCATTATGAGCATTCACAAATAAACATCACAAAGACTGAATCTATGGCTGTAAATAAGACAAACGATGTTCTGTTAATGAGCAAAGCTTTCTCACTCAGCATGCACACGTTTAACCTGCTGGAGGAGGCCTGGTTATTATGGCCATGCTTTAACATTGTTTTAATGGAACAGCAGACAGACTGAGTGAATGACTAATACTCACTCTTTAACATTTGTTTATTCATTGCCCATGCTTCTTTATACTCTTATTGTGTCAGCCTTATAAATATCGCTGCCTGTGATCACATGTACGTGAGTTTATGTGCTCGTCTGCAGCTCTGTAGAGACAGATGGCGGTGTGACTATGTGTTTTTGTTTACCTTTGTTTTTGTGTTGACAGCGTGCAGACAGAGACCTTATGATGGGTTTTCCCTCATGGTGTCACTTTATGCAAAACCATGTCCTAATTACAGCTCGTAAAATTTTGGAGCAGAAAGCCTGACGCAGGAGAGGCAGACTGTGGGATGACATGTAAACAAACTAAGTGTAGCTGCATCCATCATCATCATTATTCATCTTCATCCATCATCCATCATCATCCATCATCAGTCAGTCAATGCCAAACTACAGGTCCATAAAATCCAGATACTTTGATCCCTTTTTGGTCAATAGTATTACATTCTCAAATTATCTTTGCTTACCCCTTGTTTATTTTCTTTATTTAATTCCTAACAGGGCATATAACAGCATGTTTTGGTTACTGTATAATCACCTTTAATCAATAAACTTTGTGTTTTTATTCATCTCAAAATTAGCTCTCATATGTAGAAATGGTATATGGGGCCCTCTTCTACAGTGTCAGCCATGTTGAACCATGTTTTCTCACTCCGTAAAATATGGCAGGTTGATCAGTGATTCAATGCATAGGAATATGTCAACACAAACAACAGGTTATGTCGCTGCCCTTTCATGGAGAAAATCTGCAAAATCTGCAGGTTTTCTTCACAATATCTATGTTGCTTGGATGGATTAAGAGAACACAGAAAATCGACAAACGATCCCTTTAACCGTAGGCGAGGACACACCCTGGACAGCTACATCGTAAGACCAATGCTGATAGACATGTGCATTTACAAACTTTTAGTCTTCCCCTAATTTGACTTACTTTTAAGGCATGAGTTTGTATACTTTGCAACTTTTTGCAATGTTGGTAGAAGGGACAATTATAGGATAAGATGTAGAGGTTTGCAACGGGTGACTCAGCCTGCTCCAGCTGCATTAGGGTTAATAGGAATTCTTCTCTCGGTATAAGGAGAGAAAGAACTCAGCACAGGTTTGAGACCTGCAAGCTGAACTCTGCATGGTCAGGGATAAACAATGCATTCAGACGGTGGACATTGTAATGATAATGCAATCCAAAAAAAAGAATGGTGTGCAGTTGTAAAGCTTAAGGAACATTGTGTGATATTTGTTTGTTTTCTTGTTGCTTCAACATTGTTATTTTTAAAGGCAGAAGTTTGTGGTTTTATACACTCATATTTTTTGTTGTGACATGGCAGAGGAACACAAACAGACACACACACAATGGTTCTTTGTGCCATGGCAAATAATGTAGCAGCTTCTTGTTTTTCTGACCGGTTGGACCTTTCCTTGTTGCTTTCCAAAACACCGGAGAAATGTCTGGCTGGTGTGAGAAGCATTACCAGTGTATGTGTCTGACCCTGTGGCTAGCTGCTGCTGGAACATTCCTCCTGCTGAACCTCTTACTGTTTATTACAGCAGCCACAGTCTCACAGAAACACATACAAACAATGTGCCAGTCAGAAAGTTGGTGTTCTCTCAGGAGATTAGCAATGCACCAACTTTTCTGTGCCAACAATAGAAACTTACAGAAGCTCTCTGAACCTGTGGATTCAAATCAGCCGGTACATCCAGTCATGAAGAATAGAGTTATTTACACTCAGGCCCGATGAGGCCGGGCTCGATTCCTTTGTTCTGTTAGATTATACAACTTCTATTTGTTGTTTATTTAAAAATACCCCTCTTCTTTACAGCTACAGTTTGAGGTACTGTTATATTCATACAATGCATACAGTTGTTCACAGCTCATTATCTGCTAACACAGACGTGTCCTTTAGTTGACCAGCTCAGAGTATGTGCTTTATTAACAACCTTTAAATAATGTACGCAATGTTTTATTTTCATACTTTGATTTGGAACATATCCTCATAGGATGTTTGCTATGATTTATTCTCCTTGCACAATTTTTATGCATAATAATGTAATTTTCCCAGTGGGTTGTCTGACCAGGTCACTGAATACTGATGGTTTATCATTAGCTCCCTTTGGCCTCTTAAAGAGACATACACATAGTAGCTTCTGTTTAGTGGCGGTAACAAGGTACCCTTTAATTTTAGTGTGGGTGTCAAAGTACCCTTTAGCTTCTGTTTCAAGGAACCCTTTAGCTTCTGATGTTAAGTCTGTCTCAAGGTCCCCTTAAAGGTAGGCTTGTCCCCAGCTAGCTTTCAAGGCACTTTTCAGCATCTGTCTCAAGTACCTTTTAGCATCTGTTTAAATAAACTCTTTAGCCTTGGTTCTAAGTTTCCCCATGCACATTTTTACTTTACTTTAAATATCAGTTTTAGTGCTGTTTTAAGGTGCTTGTTTGCCTCGGTTTTAAGGTACCATTTGTCTCTTAAGCTCTCTTGAAGTGTCTGTTTTTATAGTAGCAAGTGGACCCAGACGTCCTTCTCCCAAGCAACATTTTCCAGCCTGTTTTGGGGGATTCAGAGGCTTCCCAGTCAAGATTGGCCTTATAATCCCACCAGTGAGGTTTTGGTCTCGAGATGCCCTTTGTATTTGTTTTATTACCATTGGCTGTTTTGATTGGCTTGGGAGGTTTCTGGGTGGGGGGCTGGTGTGTCAGCAAATGCCAGTGCGCAGGTGAGTTTAGGAATGGATGCAATTTTCGCGATCGGACGCCATTCAAACCAGCAAATATGGCTGATAGCAGAAAAGAAGATACAATATTTTCATAATGAGGCGAAACACTACATGGTGAAAACTCGTTCCCAAATGAGGGTAAACCTTCAGTAGGCTTTAACCTGCGGGCACAGAGTTGGTCTGCTTCCTGTTGGACAGGCAGCTGCCAAACATCAGCGGTTAGCTTGTGCTAGCTTACAGTGTAGGTACAAGCAGTAGATATACACACTACTTCCTGGAGAGAGTGTGAGCTTCTGGTAGCGATGAGCCTGGGACAAACAATGCAACTGACTCCACCTTTAAAGTACCATAAGCATACTGTATCAAGTCAAACTATAGTGTCTAAACAACTGTTTCAGGGTAGTATTGGAATTTGATGTTATATAATATAACCTGAAGCTTTGCACTCAAACCTGGTCTTCATGAAAGTCTCGACTTCGACTGCCTCCTTAAGCAGACTTCATTGGTCTTTGTGTTACATCACCTCTCTCTGCCTCAGGTAACACTTTATGATTACATAACATTGCATTTGTTTTTGTAGGTTATAGTACAAACACAGAATGAACCATTTTTCAAATTGGCCAACCTTAAAGCATTCAGTGTGTGAGAGAAGGTGAACGAAACTGTAGAAAAGAGACAGATGGAGAGGAAGTAAATATACTCAAAGGGAGCCAAAGAGTTCCACTGTGCATCACAAATGTTACCCAGGCACCAAAAAGCACTGCAATGATGAAGCTGACCAAACAAAAGTGCAGGTAGAGCCAAATGGATCTGCTGCCGGCTCGCCCTGCAGAGTGATTTCTACTTTGCTAATAGTGTGGAGGCATGTCATGAATGCTTAGTTTACAACATTAAGTTGAAAATCTTTTCATCAATATCTCTGCAGACACCAACACACGGCACATTAAGGATGTGACCATGGAAATATAAAAACGCTCTACATCAGTAAATTGTATATTTGCCTCTGTATATTAGTGTTTAATTGGCCTATTTTTCAAACAAAACAAGCCCAGTGGGAGTGTGCTTCTGAAATTGGGCTCCCAAACCGTTTGATTTTTCTGTGACCGAGGAGGTGAGAGCTGGGGGATATCGTACAGTTTGTTGTACTTCCTTAAAAGTATCACACCAAGATGTAACCATAAAAGCCAGCTTATGAAATATCTCCTGTCGGGTAATATGTTCAGTTTTCATAATAACATTATAGTTTAATTTCACACTCTGCATCCATCAGTTTGGTAACGAGCTGTTGCTGAAGAATCCTCGACAGAATGCAGTCATGGATGTTAAAGTTTTTTTAAAAAGATGATCTCTTCAGACGCCTCGCCAGCCCTTCATCCATCTGGCTGATGCAAACATCGAGGTATTCAGTGTAAATCCAACGACTGCACTGAATCCTCTGTTGGATTTCCATTGAAGTGTGTTAGTGTTTGGATTTCAAACAGCATCACAGTGGAGGGCACACTTTAACAGACTTGAAAAGTTAAGTTTGGATAAAATTATTCACTCTCTGAGAGTTAGATGAGAAGATTGATAACGAGTTTCTCGTGTCTGTTGACCGACTTTTAGCCACATGAGCCAATGGAAAAGGCTCTGCACGCAACATGGACATTTCATCATACATTAAAGTTGAAATGGTAAATCTAAAGCATTTTTGCATGAAAGTCTAACATGTACAACTTGTGCTTGGTTTTTGGACTTTAAGAAACTGCTCCATTTAGCAGCTAAATGTAATGCTATGTTCAATGGTAAATGGACTTAAGCTTGCATATCACTTTTCTAGTCTTCTGACTACTCAAAGCTCGTTTACACCGCAGGTCACACCTACACATTCACACCCTGATGGTAGAGGCTGCTGAGTAAAGAGTCCATCAGAAGTAACTAATCCCATTCATACACATTCATATGCCGCTAACAAAGCAGTGGGAACAACTTGGGGTTAAGTGTCTTGCCCAAGAACAGATCGGACATGTTGATGCAGGAGCTGGGGATCGAACCCCCAAGCTTCCAGTTGAGAGACGGCCGACACTACCAACTGAGCCACAGCCACCCCAATCTAACCCTAGCCCCTGTCCAGTTTGGCCAACAATATCACTAAGAGAGCAATAGGGGTCAAATAGATATTACAATTAGGGATCAATGTGCTTAAACTCAAAGTGAAAATCTATAAAGCTGAAGATTTAGGTCCTGGTTCTCTTTGTGATCAGTAGAGAGACACTTTTTTGTCATTGTCAGGAACTGGAAGTACAGAACAGAAGCCAGCATGTAGTTAGTATACCTTAGAAAAAAGACTAGGAGCAAGAGGAAAGAGCAAGCTGAGCTGTTTGTAGCCTCAACATATCTCATCTGATTAGCTCTAAATATCTCATCTGTTCAATCTGCATTAATCTTTACACTTTTTAAATGTGTTTCAATACTTCTGTCCATGTCACTTCTCCCCCCCTGAAGGGTCAGACTTTGAAAAATCCACTTTGTCAACAAAACATGTTGGAGGAGAAGCTTACTGGGTGAACAGCAGGTCCAGAGCTGCCTGTGTCAGGACACAAACCATTTCCATTGCTCTTATGTCTTTTTGGTGGAATTTCCTTGAACATTTGCTTTAAATGTGAAGCAAACAGAACGATTTCAAACAGACCTTACGTTCACTACCGAGGGAATCTGAAGTACTGTGAGCCAACTTCTATAACCTAGCAACAGTAAGCGTCAATGAGAAGCATATTGAGTTTGAGTATATGAGCGCTGCCACCGTTAAAAAGCTGTCATTGGACACTGGCCCCTTGCTGTGCCTGGTTGAATTTGCTAAGAAGAAGTAAAGGTAATTTAGCCCCTGGCTGGAGGTCTGAATGCTATGGGGTATGCTAAATGCCTTTGTTGGCAATTGAAAGGGCTTCTGTATTTTTTAAATTATATTAATCTAAACAGCAAAGCAGGTGAATGTTGTTCTTCTCCTTTATTGGAGTTTTCCAGAATTTGTATCAGCAGTCCGGTTTGTTTGGCACCTTAAAAAAGCACATCTCATATAAGGACACCCAGACGTTGCTTGTGTGAGGTTAGCAGGCTGCTGGAAAGACACAACCTGTGCCATATTCAATGCATCCTTAAACAACAGTGATGAAGAGCCCAGACGATGATCCTCAGACCAAATTTCATCAGCTGGACCTGCATTAACTCTGACATGTTCACGGATACATCTCGTCCGACCTGGAGGGAGACACTATCTCTCACTCTAATTCTTAGACTTTGTGACATTTCCTGCAGCCCCTGGGTCATTTGAGACCGAACGGCTTTTAGTGAAGCAAATATTTCCAGCAAAGAGAAACAAGCTGCAGTTGTGAGAGAGCTGGGATTGTCTCCTGTGGACTCACAGGAACACTTTGAGTACGATAACAGCACAATTCCATTTCAGGTGAAAAGGTTATTATCTTTTTATAGCCTTATGTTTACTTCAGTTGCTGCAAGCTGGTAGAAAATCACTTGGTTTTTCAAAGTTAAGGGCATAACTTGCTGGATTTTATATCTGTTGAAATTTCCATTTGAGGTAAAAAATCGCTGAGCATTGACGAGCTGACAGACTAACAGTCGATGTACCCTCAAGGCTATTTTTGACAGGACATTTGATGGAAAAGGATGCTACATATTTTCCCCTCTTCTCCACATCGTGTCTTTCAGAAGCACATCCTTTTTATTTGACTCTTGAAAGTCTGAATATTCCTGGAATCTCTTTCTGCACCTGCGCCAAGCTTTTTTCCCTGGGTATGTGTGGAGATACATGTGAGTAAAACAAAGGCAGAGAACAACAAAGTGAGCGCTTGAATGAGCAAGAGATCAAGTGGGGAAAATATTTACAGAGAGCAGTGAGCGATAAAGGGTGTCACAGACAGGCAGAAGGGGAAGAAAACACGGGGAACCAATTATATACCTAGTGTGCTCCTACCTGAGCTAGCAACACTGGAATGGGCTCTGCTTGTGCCTTTGAGGAGCATTTGCAGAAATGATTTTCTGCCATTTTTATTACCATTCTTAAGTGAGTAAAACATCTCTGCACGTTCTCTGATGACCAAAGATCCCCTCTAGCGATGCATACACATGTCTTGAGTAGGATGCCATGTTTTAGCTTCATGATTACCTTTTCAGCTAATGAAACTCTATTGCAACACGCACACTTTGATTTATTCATCAACCAAGCGTGACAGCTCATTCTGAGGGTTACTGCAGTCAGCACAGCGCCAAGTTTCAAACAACTCTAGCCACAAAAACAATTTAATTCGCAGACACCAGAACAATGAAACCTCAGGTGGAATGACAAGTCAGCGGAGCGCCTTGTGACATCTGTCTGTGTGAAAGGAAAGCAGCGACGCCACTTCCAGTTTACCCCACACACCACCGTCCCCTCTGGCAGAGCATCTGTCTAATGAGGGTGCAAACTTGCTCCTGTGAAGACTGAGTTTACGATGCTTTCATATCACCAAGTTTCCAAGTCTTCCAGGAAGTCTCTACATACAGTAATTAGGAGAAAAAAACACCCAGAATGCTTAGATCTATAAGATGCTTTACATTAGCCATATCTAAAAACCCAACAAGCTGTATCCTCATGCTACATTTTGTGCTGTATTTATAAAACGTGTTGCACAGGCGAAATCTTGCACGTGTGTCTGCAGTCAATATTTTTTGACTGGTTTCCACTGTGCAATCCAAGCATTGGGCCTTTAATGATTTGGACATATTTAAAGTTTAATGAAGTGGTTTTTACTCTGCCAGCTAGGTACTCCAACCTGTCAATAAATCCAGTGAGTGTGACTGATGGCTAAATCTTCTTGCTCCATTAAAGATTATCAATATTACAAGACCTCCAAACAGTCTGCATGTCTACAATGCAAACTTTTCGCAAAATAAGGGGGGTATTTTTGTAAAATCAGTAAAACGGTGTTGTTGGAAGCCCTGCTTTTTGACATTGGAAACAGTACATGATTGATTGTTTTTTTGAATGTTTAAATATCCTTAATGTTAATAAGTAGCTACTATTAGTCAATAAAGTTTAAAGAACGGGCCTTTGGACATATAAAACACAAGATGTCTTCATGAGGTTGTAGTTGTTCTGTGTCTTGTCAATTTGTGTTTTTAAAGTGTGTCTCTTTGTACTCATTTGTGTCCCAGCAGTTGTTCTGTGTATCTGCCTTTTCTTCTGTCGGTGATAGTTAGCATCTCTGTCATCATTTTTTCCCATATTTGTGTTAATTTTGTGCTTTCTTGTATAAACTGAGTCTCTCTGCAGAGCTGAGCTCGGTCTTCATCTTGTTGCAGTTTGGGTCATTTTTTTATACCTTTGTTGAAGTTTTCTCTTCTGTTTCTTTGCCTCACTTCTTCTGTGTTTAATAGAAGCTTTGTTGGGCATCATCTAGTTCTTCTGCATCTCTATGTGATCTATTCATCTCAACTCTGCAGAGATAAGTAGAATCTATTGTCAGGGGTCTAGATCTTCGGCATGTGAAGTGTTCTGGTTTTCGTTTGTAGCACATTTGTAGTCTCAGCTGTATTGACCAATTACTTATCAGCAGGCTTTGGTGTATACAAGATACACATTCCCTATGGAGAGCAAAAATCAGGCTGAATATTATCAGTGCTAATGACATACCAGCTCCCATTGGCGGTACTCTAATAGTGATCTATTTGTCTCAATGAACAGATATCTGCATTAGTGCAGCTAACAATCCATTATTGATCAAACAGTTCAACTCGAGCCACAAATCTGCTTGATGCTGTGTCACAAAAGCCACTCAGCGTTTAGATTCCTCGACTACCTGTGAGACATCAGAAATGATCGATCCGACCTCCATTCCACCTCCATGTTTTACAAATCTGCATCATCATTTTATTTTGACAAACTTTTTCCTGTCAATTGCAAGTAAAGCATAACAATTATTGTTTTTCTGGGCTGATACCGCTGTGAAAGTGAAGCCGCTGTATGATTTATTATCTACTGTTAAACTGAGACTCTGAAGATGAACAGGTGCTACTCTGGGATGTTATAGACAGGCGTGGAAATGGGGGGGACACCATTCTGGGAGTAAAAATTGGGAGGGATCAATCCCCTCGGGACCTGAACAGATTATGGTCCCCCAGTAAAATTTGTCAATTTCCAGCACTGGTTATAGAGCTAAAAATTATGGTGTTTGTACATGTAAACGTTGTCCGTTTCCAGAAACATATTTTATCAGACGATGAATTGGTGTTGTAGTCAAGAGTACACTAACTGGGACCAAAACATACCCGAGGCCAAGACAAGACCAGGACATTTAGGGATCGAGACCGAGTCAAGACCAAGGCAGGGCGAGACTGAGACAAGACCAAGACCATAAATATCACAGAAGAATCATCAGCTTTTGTGCAGAGGTCGTGTCACTACCTTAGACTGTAACACTGGAAAGGTTGCGGTCTTAACCAGGAGATAAAAATCAAATTATGAATGAATTGAAGTCATTAGTTGTTTTAGAAAGAGGCGTTTTCCCATCTTATCACAGTAGTGACTTGGAAAATAGCCTATCGGTGGAGGTCTTGATTTAAAATACAGGATTCCCCTCCAGTCTGAGACTGCAACACGAGAAAAAATGCTTTCGATTCCAATATGAGAAATTCAAAAAGAGGTCTCAAGACCAGGACAGATTTCAAGTACTACAAACACTACGATGAATGACTATGGGTTCCAAGACTGGAGATCTGCTGATTGATTTCTGAAGAAGGGAACTGAGCTTGTAGCAGGTCTGGAATCCATAATCATTCATCGTGAGACACAGGAGGAGTCTATAGGTGTAAAGATGTGAAACGTTATTAAGGCTTAAATTGAAAAATCGTTTTCTCAGGTAGAAATGTCTCAAATGAAATCAAGTATCAAATGAAATTCACCTCTGAAGATTAAAGAGAAGCAGAGATTTAAATGTTCTTTTGTGAGAAATGTTCGCTGTCCATGGTGCTGAAATATTCCTAACAAAAGGTTAAGATTTATTGTTATCCCTCTTTAAAAAATAATGATGCTTTTATGGTAAATGGATTGTTGCCCTTTAGATCAGCTAGATCTTGACCTCTCCAGTTCAAGGCCACTAGATTCCACGGATGGTAACGTGTCATCAGCTCGGCAAAGCGCGCCCACTCCTGCATAAATAGCGGATGAGTGATTTCTTAGGCTTTGCACTAAAATCCATCACCCAGATAGGGAGGGCAGGGTCACCTTTCAACTGATTGAAAACACTTTTTTTAAATTTTTTTTTTTATGAATGAATGGATGGATTGCTTAAAGGATTGTAGTTGTGGGGATGTTGCATAGTGCATGGCCACACTTATATCCCAGCGAGCTCTACTGGCTCTGTGGTCAGATGTTAAATTGCTGAACAAGATAGAGACACTCTGCAACGCTTGAGTGGCATCTGAAATACTCTCAAAGACTCACTTCACTTGCGCACTTGTAGAAATATCTACATATCCACACATGAATAATGCATCAAACACTCAAAGCCCCCTGAGACCCTGAGAGATCACTGGCATGAAAGCTTTGGTTTCAGGGAGCATCTTGACTCTGGTGACCCAGGTCTAAGTGATGGGACTCGGAGAACACAGCCTACATAAATCATGCATAACACATGCACATGGCCATATAACCCTGGGTGGAATGGTTCCGTGAATGCAGCAGCAGCAGCAGCAGCAGATGAATGAGGGCTCAGGTGGACGCGGAGAAAATACTCCAACAGGATTTTAAATTTGACAGAGAGCTAGAGAGAGAACAGGAGGCGGAGATTCATCACAAGCGGGCCTTGTGGTGCGGGAGGAGGTTGACAGCTGCACGGCCTTCGTATTAGCGGGCTCATCTTCTCACCTGTCCCTTCCTCTCACATGCATAAAGAATTACAGGGGGGGAGGGTCCCTTGCTTGAACTTCAAGGCTATACAGAAGATATTAAGCCCGGGAATATACTCCAAGGACAGCAGGACATGGCAGGTGACACTGTGAAGAAAATACTGCAGGACTGGGCAATTACAACGTAACATAGGAAATTTGCTTTTCTGATTTGATTTTAGGTATTTGGTTATTGATTGGTGAGTTATAAGGATGGAAGTGTGTCTTAAATTACCATTTATTAGAGGTCACTGCCCTGTTTTTAATGCTCTGTCCGAGTGACTATATTCTCCCCCCTACTGTGAAATAAGATTTGCTCTCTCACTCTGAAGCCTTTGGCCCTTTAAAGCAAACCATCTCTTTTAGCGTGTGTCAACAAGATTTGAATGGTTACACCCAGAGAGTACATTTTTCCTCAAGGTTCTTTATTTTAGTATGTGTAGAGGCGGAAGGGTGTAGTTGTGACAGTGCAAGTGTTAAATCACAAGTCCCCCTTCCATCTTCAGATTACATAATTCTGCCCCTGACTCCTCCCCCTCCTTAAAACTCTTCCATGCAGAACATAAAGGGAGCCAATGTGACTTTGGAATTAACTTTTCATCTTTATTTGATTTCATTTGGATGATATGGAATGTGCTGTTTAAAAGCTAACAGGTTGTTTTGTTTAGCTCATTCCCAGAGGTGGGCACATTTTGACAAAAATTTAACTCCCTTCACAAAAACGTCAGCTTCGATATCAGTTCATCAGATTCTGTTAATAATAAGTCGAAATTAGCGTGAACCGGTAAAAATCATCAGCTTTTTTGCAATGTCACTTCAATGTGATTCAAGTTCTTAAGAGGCCATGAGAACGTAGAAAACTCTAAATTACACAGGTGTCTGGTTTGAATATTTAGGCCTAAAGTGTGTTTTCTCATAATCATCGTCATTTAAAAAACTGTTGTTCTTTATATATCACTCATTCTACATAACTAGAAAGCTTCGGTTCTTGTGACCATGTAAACATATCAAGATCTAACCAACACAGCAGCCACAATCTACACATCTGTCAGACCACCAACAAACTAAACACGTCTTTCTGATCCATTTCTCTCACAATCGGAAGGTCTACTGTACTCATCCGGTCATAATATCCCACCAAAAACTGTTCTGTTTCATTGGCAAAAATCCCCATGATCCAAATCCATTAAAAGATTTAATTCAAACACATGACATCCATAAAGATCAACAGACTGCTTCAAAATTCCTGCTGCTGTTATCAACTGTATTCAACTGCACTAACTTATGTACTCTGACCTTTCAACTGGCAACTGATATGACCAATCAGGATCGATTCACTGTTCCTAGGCTACTAGCTCTCCACAATGTTTGTATTTAGACTGCAGTACCCATTTTAAACATTAGGTGTCAGAGTTACATATTGCTCCTTTAACATTACCTTTAACCTAAATAAAAAGACATTAAAAAGGATGGTATCTTTATTTCCTTTGTAACAGTTTTTTCCCGCCCAGTATCTGTGACCAACTCAAACATACATCCTTTCTCTTTATCTGCTTTTATAAGAACTGAAAGTAGAGACAGGAAATGCTGGCTGACAGTGACAGTGAGGACAACATGTTATCAAAGTGCCAAACCAAACGTGTCACATGTACACAATATGAGCTGCCAGGTCACGCCGCCCTGACCTTTACATTTCTGAGCGCCCTCAGGCTAACATACAAAAATGTCTAAGTGTGAAGGAGGTGTCGAAAATGTCACCTCCTCTGACCATCACACATTGCTTTTTTTTTTTTCTCTCCAAGATTGAACTGATTTCTTTAAAAAACACAAAACTGAATTTATCTTTCCTTTTCAGGCAACCAACAAAATGCATTTAGATGATCTTGCACCTTCTGTAATACAGTATAAATACTGTCAATACTTGGTATAAAGCTGCATTCTGATAAGACTTTAATGATCCAGATAAGGAACTTCTGCTTCTCTCTCTTGCCATCTCAGTAAAGGTCAGAGACCAGAAGGGAGAACTTTATTATTTGAAAGCGGAGTAAAGGGTGAGTGCCCTACTTGTGAGCTTAACCCCTTTAAGGCCAGTTATACGCTGTGTGAGTTTAGGCTGTTCTGACCTGATTTCTGAGTCACAATTCGGATTTCGAAGTCAGGCAGAATTTAAGCTAATTTGTGATTTGTTTGCCATGCAGTGTATGGGAGGCCCGAGGGCTGATCACAACCCTAACCCGACTGGTCAAATTAATTTCTGGCGTTTTTTAAATTTTGGTTGTAGGACTATATACTCTTGAACAGTGAGAACAGGGCCACAGGCTGATTCCTTAACTTTAGGGCTTTTTTTTGATTGCACCAAATGTCACAGCGTCTGAAAGCACCATGGTAACAGCTGGCATGTCTGTTTGGTCTGTCTTCCACCTCCTATCATGAAAGTTATGAACAAGAGCAATGTTGGCAAGAAATAGCGGCAGACCTCCAGCTGATGAGGAATATGTGTCACTATTCATCTTGTTAGTTAGCTGGTGTTTATTGATGATTCTGAGTGTGTGTGTGTGTGTGTGTGTGTGTGTGTGTGTGTGTGTGTGTGCGTGTGTGTGTGCGTGTGTTTGTGTGTGTGAGAGTGTATAGAACTGAAGAAGCCTTTGGGAGGAGAGTGAAACGTCTTGAAGATCTTCAATCAAGTCCAGTTGCCTTTGGACAAAGATGGCAGTGAGAAGGCGCTAAAAGTGAGAACAACAGAAAATTGTTATTTGGCGTTTGTACAACTTTATACAGTTTGTATGTAACAGGAACTGTGTTTATGCAATTATGAAAAAGTGTATTCAGGTCAGAGGATCCATCGTGAAGCGTTGAAAATGCAGGTCAGATTGAAGAGGTCAGCTGAGCACCCTGGCTGAAGATAAAGCTCATATACGCACGTGCAGAATCACCTTTCTGCCTCAAGCAGTCCTCAGCTGGAAGGCTGTTTGCCAGAATACAGACTGTGAATGGTGGTCTCTTTATACCCACTTCCGCCTGCCCTAACATCCCCACACTGAGCTCCAACAGTTACGGCACACATGTGAGCAGAGATTGTATCAGCTGCTGCCTGACTGGCCGCCCCTCACTCCCCCTGAGGTGAACAGTTTCCTGTACACCCACACGGGCAGAGGCAGAGGTAAGGTCTGTAGGGAGGGTGTCGAGTTCCATCAATCAGAGGAGAATTATCTGGCACACGGCCCTTCATTCCAAGAATCCTCTCCTGAATTTTAGAGCTATCTTTTCCCCCCCTCCTCGTACAGCTGATTAGAAAGTCTCATAGCTCTAAGTGCTGCTGCGAAGCGTTAAATGTGCACTGACAGGATTATTGTCACTTGATTTCTCCAAAGTACCAAAATAGAGACGGAATAATAGCATGGTGCACGTGCTGTGTGTCAACATAGTCTCCATTATCAGATTAAACCCCAGCTTGAGGTTTGAAACAAATGTTCTCTAAACGCCTCTAGACTCAAGTATCTCATGTAAAGGGGGTGACAAAAAATACTCCTCCATGGTTCAGTTGTACCATAAAAGATCATATTTTCCTCTTGCAGTAATGGGAGGTTAACGCAGAGCACAACATCATGACGGGATATTTTGGGCTTTCATCTCGAGCAGCTTTGGATACTCCAAATCAGCTGCGAGTCCATGGCGTGCGTCATTGCGCAGCG
Organism: Labrus mixtus; assembly: GCF_963584025.1. Taxonomy (NCBI): domain Eukaryota; kingdom Metazoa; phylum Chordata; class Actinopteri; order Labriformes; family Labridae; genus Labrus; species Labrus mixtus. The sequence goes on from NC_083617.1 coordinate 26,056,826, forward strand.
GCGCGTCCAGCCCACAGTGGTTAATGGAAATCCGCTGACAGAGCACAACCAGTTGTTTGCGCGGGCATATGTGCGCGCGGATCAGCAGGTGCTGGTTTAACTGGGTGGAAGTCACACTGACATCAACGCACCGATCTGAGGGACAGCGCTTGACGTTACGGACTCTTATTTCCAGGGTGCGCTGACATATGTGACATGCACGCGACGATCTGCAGTTACAGGTAAAGTTCTGGTATTTACTTCAATACCCTCGCTGATTAATGTGTTAAATGATGATCGCGTTGACATTTTAGAGATGTTTTCTGTCCCTCCGTAGTGCGTTTTTTTCTCTCACAAGCGCTCCTTTGAACAGCGCGTGCGGTCTGATGCAGGGTGGTTGCAAAACTCTGTGGACGATTTAAACTTAGAAGTGTGCCAATATTCATTTTATTTGACCGACATTATCCAAAAATATATAAAAATGGTCATGCGTAGACTATGATTTCACTAGGTGTTACTTAACAGCCAAATGTATGCGTCCATCCTAGTGCGCGCGTGCATGCGTGCGTCTCCCTCCTAAAATCTGCTGCTTTCAATTAAATTAGCCTGTGCACGCTGCTGGTGCACCAGTGCGTAAAAGATGCTCTTTCTGCATGTGAAGGAGGGTGAGGAGGTTAACAAGTTTTTTGCTTCACTAAATCATTGATTGCTTTTCCTCATGCAGAGTCATTTTTTTTTCTTGAAGATTGTGCGCAGACTATAAAAAGAGCAACAATCAAGTGTTCCAATAGTGCTCCTGCTCATGAAGGGAAACCTGTAATTGGACACAGGGGTGGGTTTAAGCATCACAGTTATCAGCGTGCACAGAGGTGAAGGTCAGAAATGGATTTGATAGAGACCCTCAGGGTGGTGTAGCGGGAGGTGGGTTTTACTAGGGGAGGATTTATCAGCGTTTACTAATACAACCTGTGGACGTTTACAAGCAGAGTTACCTTCTGTTGAGACTTTCTGATCATACGTTTTTTACCCAAAATCTGAGTTTCCAAATGTGCAGATACCACTGCATTAGTATAAAACTAAACACCAGCTGTGAACTATATAGTTTGGATGTGATATTATTGTGATCATGATGTCGCTTGTCTCAAATTAAAACCTTTCTAAACATTAAAGAAAGGAAATGAATGTCATAGAACTCCCTTTTTTCTGTGTTTACAGTCAGTCCTAACTGAGAGAGATCATGAATAAATACAACTTTTGTATGAAAAAGATTATGTAATCATCTGTGTCTCCTGAGTCAGTTGGAAAGTGGGTGAGAGAATCTGATTTTTTAGCATGAATCTGTTTTATTCAGTGTTTTTTATTTCCAGTTTGAATCACTGGGGTGGTTTGGTTTGAAACTAATAATAAACACAAGATGAATCTTGACCGAAACACAAGCTCTAAGCTTCATTGGGCGCTCTGTTGTATTCTCCTCTTGCAATACACGATAGGCTTTTGCAATCCTGAAAAATGAGATGAAGTCGGTTCTACTTCACCTTTCTGAAACAGCTGTTGCCAGTTGCAACCATAATGCTTCCAAAAAATTATATCCGTTGAAACCATTCAACTTTTCTGGTCTGTTTGAGTCAAAACATAGGCTCCCATACTGGTCAATTATCTTTGTTTAAGACTGTCTCAGAGTCATTTCCAGTACTATCAGAATCAGAACCGCTGTAGTTCTTATCAGCGTTGAGGTCTTCTTTAACCAATCCTTCTCCAGCAGTTCTGCAACAGATAAGATGTGAAGTCAACAGACGCATGCTCCCAGCAAAAGCAGTGATTCTTCTGAGATAAAATCTAATTAAAATCACGCTAATGCTCCGTGAAGCCTTATGATGAGTCCTCCTCTCATTTCCTCCAACTATATTTACCACTTGATACTGCCTGTAATCAGCAGAATAAGCACAGATTGTGGGGTAATTGGTGCACATTTTGTTTTTCTACAAACTGCCAGCTGCTGTTCAGATTGAGCGCTCACAGAGTGGACAGACCAGTCGTCAGACGTCGCAGGCACAGAGAGGCAGGGACATTTACATGAATGCAGAGATAATGGGAAAGGCTCTCTGTTATCTTCAAAACTCCAAAGCTAGGGCTGTGTTTTTTTCTCCCCTCTCTGTTTACGGTATCAGAGTGGCGATGCCTTCATGGACATGTGGCAGCGTGCTGTTTTTTTTTAGTTGTCTCAGTCTTTATTGATTTCCTGTTTGCTTCCTTTACCTGCTTATTGACTTCTTTCTGCGGTCTGGAAAACTCAATGGGAGCTCTGCTGTGTGTCACTAGAATGGAGGGCTGGTGATTCATCTTTGTCAGGTTACTCACATCTCTCGGGGCAGGTGCAGACCTTCTGACCCTGTTTGGTACCCGTACTACTATTTTCATCACTTCTTAATATGTATGTACTGAACTCTGTTTTGTTTGCAACAGGGGCGTGTCCAGACGTCTTTGGGACATTTACTGGACCTATAAAATTCTCCTTACAGATGTTTGTTTTGCCACAGCTCCAATAATAATTCCACAGTATTCATAACCTGCAATATTATGACACTTTTATTGAAGAAATAAAAAAATGTTGCATGTTTGCATGAAATTGATTTGTTTCTCTTTGTGTAGACCAGTTTTCTCCCATTAGATTAATGGTTTCTTTCACTGATCTGAGCAGTGAATTCAGGAGCCTGTCATTTTGTATTTATTTAAAAATATAATAAGCAACATTCTGATAATGAATATCGTATCAATCAATGTAAATATATTTTGGAGGAATGACTTTCTAAAAAAGGAAAAATAGGAGTGAAGTCAAACTCTGGGGTTTTTGTTCTGAGCTCTGTATTCACACTGATTAGACAGCGTTTCCTTCAGCTTGTTTACGTTTAGATCAGAAGCTCACAGGATCAACAACATCACCCCCCCTCCCCCCCCATTGTAGCTCTGCAATCATGTAGGTAAATAGACACTGACCCAGGACTTCCTTTCTTTTTAATTACATAATGCTTTTGCAGAAATAAGACCCTATAAAGAAACTCAGATTTGTTGTGCTTTTTCCACCTTAGAACCAGAAAGGGATAAAAACGGCACAGAGCTGATATGTGTGACAAACCCACCCAGCTGAGCCCCACCAAGCGCAGGAGAGTTCAGTTAGGAAATGGCTGAAATGTCTGAAAGCTGGTCTAATGAGAAACTCAAAATGCAAGGAGCACCAGAGCAGTCTACTGATAAGAAAGTGTCTGATTTCTGTTGATTCTTGGGCATGGACACTCTAGTTTCTCCTGGTTAAATAATACAAAATAATTTTAAAAAATGCAAACGGAGTATAATTGTTTATATATATATATATATATATATATATATACAATACAAATCTAAATGTATGTCACACAAGCCAGGAGTATTTTTGGAGTCAACAGTGGCTCCAGCCCCTTTTTGGACTCTCTGTGTACGTGCCAGGTTTTGCAGTGCAGGTGCGTCCTGGCAGCTGTTATGTCACTCTCTGGTTCTGGTCTCTTGGGATCTGGCCTTGACTCAGTGGCACACTGTCATGTGTCATGGGTAATGTAATCTGATAGCATAATTCCTTCTGCTGTTGTCCAGTCTCAAGCTGTCACAGTGGCCAGATGTGTCTTCAGATCAGAGCTTCTCCCTCAGGCCTTTTCTTTTCTTACAAGGATTACATGTGATTGAATGTGAAATATGAGCAAAGCCCAGAGGCAAAGCGACGTACTGTATGTTCATTTATGTGTGAAAAGGTCTGTTGTATCTTTATTTGTTGATGGAATAGTTTGACATGTTGGTCAACTTGTCGTCCTTTTGTACAAAGTTAAATTAGATTACACATAAATAACATTTACTTTTTTATATGAATTAATTAAAATTATTCACATATTGGATATTTGGTGCCCACCACAGGTCGCTGAATGCAACTGCACTGTTATAAAAATGCAGTGTATTCATGTAGCCACCCCAGGGTCGGCCGTGCAGTCTACTGTTTCGCCAACGTGTAAAAGCCTGTATGATATTGACTCTATAGTCTGGCTTCTTGCTTTCTCCGTTTATCTTTGCAGCTCCATCCGTCGCTGTCCTCTTCCACCTCTCAGCCTCCGCCATTGTATCAAACATCAGAGACGGGCTAACTGTGTGCTTTGTGCGCCGTTAGTGGTGTAAAGCTGTACGCACTTATAAATGGTAAATGGACTTGAGTTTTCTATGCAAAGTGACCATAAGTCATTAATTCCATGCGAGCACATCCATACACCGTCAACGAAGCAGTGGGAGCAACTTGGGGTTAAGTGTCTTTCCCAAGGACACATAGCATGTAGCTGCAGGAGCTGGGGATCGAACCCCCCGACTTCTCACAAGATAACCACTGTCCAAAGTGCTAAAGTTACATAGTGCTGAAAACAGGCTACCGGGGTGCTCTGTGGCGCTCTGTGGCAAAGAGATAGACGCCACTCTCCCTGGTTAAAGTTTTTGGTCCACTTTAAAAGTTGCATTTTGTTGCTTTATGCTCGGGCATGGACACAACAATGAGGAGGGGTTGAAAGTGTAGCTGACAAAGAGATTGTTTCTGGATGCTTGGTTAATTTTTTAGGTAAAAATTAGGAATTTGTGCAATTAGCCGACTGGCAGTCTAAGTGTTGTTTCCCTCTCTAGTGGGCACCAGAATTACTAATGAATCTGGTGAAATAAATTGTTGATTTGTTTATCAGTTCAGCCCCGCAAAGCCAGTCAAATGTTGGATCTAAGTTGTATTACAGCCTTACAGCCTCCCGCCACTAATCAGTGGTGCTGCCATGCTGGCATAATGCTCTACTGCCTTAATTTAAACCAGCACAGTGGACGGATGGCGTCCCCTCCACTGCATTGTAAATCTGTGTGTGCAGTTACAAATCCATGGGCCCAAACAACGAACCCCGCGCAAGTAAGCCATGGGGATAGATTTACAAGCAGCTTTTCATTTTACTCTTACCTAAGCCTTGGAGGAGGGGGGGGGGGATCAAATCACAGTCCATTAAAAAGTTTTTTTTCTTCCACTCCAGTTATAGATTTTGTTAACCCTTTCAGCCTATTGGAAATCAGTGAACCTTTCCCCTCATAAATCAATATTAGTATTGGTAAGTATTGTCTTAAAAATCCAATATAGGTCAGGCTCTGGTAGCTTCGTACTCACCACCAAAGTGGTGACGAGCTTCTCATTTGACTTTACAGTAAAACTTTAAAATATATTGAACCATTTCTTGAAAGGGAACTCCTTCTTATCTACTCCCCCTCTTCATCCTCCTCCTCCTCCTCTGGTGCTGTAATAACAGGCCTCCAGATTTCAGTATATATAAATATATGGAGCACTGTTGCTATCTCCTTCCAATTATAATGCAGGGCAATGGACTCTGGAGACTGTCTGGGAGTTTGAGAAGCAGCAGCAGTCACTCAGAGCCTGGACGGAGGCTTCTCAACCTGCAGATGAAACAGGGGAGGAGTGACCCTCGCCTGGATAAGGTCCACAGAGCCCGTACTGTTTCTGTGAGACTTTGCCTCAGTGTGTGCATAAAAGAGCGAGAGAGAGAGAGAGCAAGGACAGGGTCTCAGTGGGGAGGTGAGCTCTGGAGCAAAGTCCCTTTTATATTATAAGAACTGTTGGTTAGACAATGGCAGCAAACTCAAAGACCCCACTCTGACCGCACCCTGTAGATCCCTTGGATCTGATGAGGCTATTTGACTCACTTTTCTTCTCGCATTAATGATTCTGTACAAGGATTGGGATTTCAAAGATTTTAGAAATTCTAAAGAAATCTAAAAGAAAAAGAAGCGGACTGAAGTTTGAGTGTGAAGAAGAGTGCTTTCATATGGTGAGCGTAGGAAGTCAGAAAAAGACTCCTGCATATTGCATTCCTTTATATTTTCAATTGTTTTTTTTAAAACTATGGACGGATTGGGACAGAGAAAAAAAAACTTTAGTCCACAATTCATTCATTGGATCGGTAAGTTCATTGGTGGAGCTCTGACTGTTCAGGCAGAGACTGTAACGGGTAGTGTTTTGAACCCATAAGCATCACACTTGTTCAGTTCAGCACTGAGGCCAGAAGCCCAAAAAGTCCAGAATCCTGACTGGTCAGGAACAAACAGAAATGGATGTGTGAGGCTCGAAGGTGTCTGACACACACTCACACACTCACACACAACAGTACCATGTAACAGGAGGCTGAGGACGAAAACCGAGGAGACAGCAAGATGGGCAACTGGTAAGAAGTCTGCTAAAGTGAAACTCTCTGAGAGGGCAAAGACAGATGAGAGGCTGAACTGCAGTGAGTGGGTAAAAAGTAGAAGCTTTGATACAGGTTTGATGAGGTGCAGCTGTGTGCACAGGTGAGCAGAGTTGAGCTCGATTATGCAGAGGCAGGGTGAGAGTGAGCGGGTTAGAAGAGGAGCTGCACTGTGACATAGACGTTCAGATGTTTGTTGGGATATGGATTATATCACTGATGTTAGACGTGCCCTTATAAACAGGAACTGCAATTAGGTCTGATCTACATGAAGATTACGTGGAAATAACTACTTTAAGGTCAACTAGTCAAAATCATTTAATTTATTGAACTAATTTAAATGAGCAATCTGTTATATATATAGATATCTACTGAATGAAATGATAAAGTGAGTTTACTATATGATCAGACATTAAAGAAACATGCTATGTTGAAGTGCTGGCTTCTCTGACAACAATGCAGCAGCCAGTATGTCCTCCTTCTAACTTTAGATTCTGCTCCTGAATGCTCTGGATTTGTTTGGACCAGAGAAGGTAGGCGGTTTTAAGGCACCCCCACACGGCCGTTTTGGACGCCCCTCAGTTAGCCTGACTAACGGCAAACCAACAGGTGTTGCAGCGATGGAAGCGGGCAAGAGAGCTGGTTCAGATAGAAGTGATTGTACCCGACCTAAAAAAAAAATATATATATATATATATATATATATGGGTATATATGAAGTGCACTACAAGCCATTCTGTGGCACTACAAGCTTTACATTAGGATCGGTTTAAGAACTTTCAACAAACATTGCTTAAACTTAAGATCTGTGAGGCCTAGAGATAACATTTCTACATAATAATTAATTAAATATGACAGCTGGTTTTCAGCTGCAGCTCTGAACTTAACCTTGTCCCAACTACTTTTTGAGTTCAGAGTTAGTTACCATGGTGATAAAGCTAGGTTAAAACTCTTCAGGCTCAACAGATCCGGCTTAACCTCTACAATCTCGCTTCATTGTATACCCTGCCTGGAAATATTTCCTGCATTTATCAAACATTATGATTGAATCAACAGCTTCAAAGCTTTGCTACAGAAAGAGAACAGAAACGTGTGCTATCATTAAGTCTTGGTTATGACATAAAGAAAAGACAGTAACCGGGGGGACAGGCTGAATTTGGGGATGGAGCTATGAGGCCACAGAGGTTGACATGCTACTGATGTGACTCATACAGTACGCCTTGAATAAGTACATTGAAGAGCAACAAAGGGAGGAAAATCCAGAGACTTAGAAGAAGTGACTCAGTTCTGCTTGACATTTCTTTTTATATTTGCCGCTGCCCTCTTTCAAGTCAGTTTAATGTCATGTTTCCAACAGTTAGAGCCACAGTTGAACGACAGGCTTCACTTTGGAGGACTGTTACCTAGTGGTGGGCGATATAACGATCTTAGATCGTGAAGGATTTTAACGTGCTGACGATCTGCCAAAGCAGAGAGATCGTAGAACCAGGCTAATGTGTTTATTCATTTATCTTGCTGCAGTTTATGCTCCGACACAGACTCGTCTCCCTCCCTCCTTTTTTGCTTCGCAGTGGTGAAAACGAAAACGAAACTTAAAAGTAAAGTCCACAAAAACAACTCCATCTCGGTTATATGCAAATGTTATGATATTTTTCCAAACCGACACGACGTGAGCAACAGTTAACTTATCTGCATAGTTTGCACAGTTAAGTTTACATCTCGGATAGCGACACAAGAAACTGTTTAACGAGCCGGAGAGACATTAACAGTCAGCAGAGTCAGTCAGACAGAGCGGAGCTCAGACAGACACTGATGAGAGATATAACCCCAGGGTTTAAAATGTTGCTGTCGGTGTTTTCTGCTCTCTCTCGGTTTTTAAAAGTTACTATCATCCTCTCCACCCGAAGCTCACCTGTTGTGATAACCAAATTTATAGGGATTACACTAAACGACGTCACACGTTGTGTGCAGCAGGCAGGTGAGAGTGAGTAACCATGGTGACTGTCTGTCAATCAACAATGTCCCGCCCCCTCTATGAATAAAACTCTTCTTTCAGTAAAACTTACTTTGATCATGTGTTACAGAATGAACACATTCTGAATTATGTTTGATTATATATAAACAAAACTAAAGTTAGTCCAATGATGTCATAAAAAACACAGCCTATAAACAAAGGCTGCAGAGCCGATATGAAACTACAGCTGTAGGAACTCTGCAGGGCTAAATAGAACAGAAACACAAGAACTTGAAGTCTACATGTTTATAAATGAATGCATCACTGTGTGAAAATGTTCCTGATGAACATAAAAAGAGGACACATAACTAAATCATAATTTCAAAGTGGTGAGGAAAACCTTCAAATTGTGCATAAATATTGATCAAATTGAGGGAAAGACATTTCTGTTGCTAAAGATCTTCTGGGTGAGACCTCCAGACCTCCTACAAAGATGTTTTTCAAATAGATTAAACTTGTCAGCACAGTTTTTGTGCATTTAAAAACATTATACAGGGAAATAAGTTTGGTTGAACTGGTCAGTAACTTACATATTTGTCTAAAGGTCAGTATGAAAAAAATCGTGATAAAATCGTGATTGTGATTTTGCAAAGAAAAAATCGTGATATGATATTTTCCCATATCGCCCACCTCTACTGTTACCCATCATCCCAAGTTGGACTGTTCCTCACCTGGACGTTCACTGAGCTCAGGCGGGTGTCTGGAGAGATTTAAGAGACTGACAGGAGAGGAGATATCCGAGCCTTACCTCAGGCACTGCTTTGATGATCAGGGTAAAAACAGTGGTAGTCAGCAGACAGCTCTCTGTGCGCACGACTGTGCTTCTATTTGTATTTAAGTTGTTTTAGTTTGAACACACTGATAATGTAAAATCAGGCCCAAAGAAAGGTGTGCCTTATATGGAGATGGCTATCACAAGGAGGTTGTTGTACTGATACTTATACTTCTTAGCTTGATGGCTTATCTTCCAATGATACTTGTCCCACAAAATCTCAGGAGATCCAACCAATGAGAATCCATGGCATTTAAACAACCCAAGACTTTTTTCTTATACAGTATGCACAAACATGAGGCTCAGTGGTAGAGTCTGATGTGTCCTTAACCCCAAATTGCTCCTCCTGCTATGTTGGCGGCGTATGAATGTGTATGAATGGGATTTGTTAATACTGATGGACACTTTAGAAGCCTCTACCTTCAGTATGTGAATTTGGTGTGAATGTGTAGGTGTGACCTGCAGTGTAAAGAAGTACTCTGAGAAGTCAGAAGACTAGAAAAGCGCTTTACAAGCTCAAGTCCATTTATCATTTACCTTGACAATTAGAATTTCAGGCAGACTGTCCCTTCCTGAGTTGCTTGTTCACATATCTATCCTACAGCAGGAGATTATTGCTGTCAGAAGAACACAAAACATAATGAAGCAGTTACACAACGTGCAGAGTTACAAACGTTGCAAGCAGTCTACGTATGGTTGTGGGTCGATATAAACGTCACCACCCCGTCCTGCTCGCTCGCTCACGATGTGTTTTCCTGAATAGAACCTGCTGCGTTCTCACCTCCGCTCATTCTGACTTCTTGCGGAAAAAATTCAGCTGTTGAAGTGAAGAATTTGGCTTTTTGTGTTCACACATGCAGCTCACTTTAAGGAGTTTTTTCTGCGAATGTGAAAGCACCATCAATAGATAAATAATGAGAGTTTGGAGTGTCCGAAGCTTTTGTCAGGGTTAGAAATTAACAGTAAACATTCTAAATCATAAAATAATTCATCAGTAGGACCTTGTACAATTATAGAGATTCTCCCTGCATTCCTTTTTCTGGAAAAAATGGTCTTACAGGTTGTCAGCTGGTTACAAGTCTATTGCATCGATTCTGTTGAGGTTTCTTTTTCATGCAGTGGATTAAAATCCACTTCAGATCAATATGTGTTGGCTGATGTTTCCATCGAAGCACTGGAGCATGCTAATGATCTTTTTGCAGGGTGCTTTCTACTACAACAATCAATGCAGATCTGAATTTTTCCCTTTTTGCCTCCGACACTATATCATCACTTTACATCCACAACCTTTTTTTGTGTTCATGCGCCTCCTTTATTTGGCAAAATTATTATTTTTAAAGGGAACATATCATGAAAAATCTACTTTCACAGTGTTCTTGAACATATATTTGGGTAACCTGAGTGTCTACTGACCCACAAAATGTGAAATAAAGTGCGAGTTGGCAAGTTTATTTATATAGCACATTTCAACAACAAGGCAATTCAAAGTGCTTCACACAAGACATCAAAAGCATCATGACAGAGGAAAGAAAAGAAACCCATGGATAAACCCTTCCAGTCCTTTGTTTGTGGTCTGCGTAAGTCTTACAACACAGAGAAAAATGCTCTGTTTCAAATTTGCTCAACTTGTGATGTCACAGTGGGACTCTGGTAAAAAAAGAAAAAAAACCCTCCCCTCCCCTGATATCTCCACCCATGGACTCCATCCCCAGCCTAGAACAAAACTTCTGCGCAGGTCGGCCATTTTTTTTCTCGCTACAGAGGAGTGATGTCTCCTGGGAAAACTCCAGAGGGGTTCATTGAATTTAAAGAGACACACACACCAAAACGGAGCAAAAAGTAGTTATATTTTGACCAAAGCACAGCACAGATGTTTCATTTAGACCACAGGGGACTGTTTGAAAAGGTGGAATAGTGGGATAATATGTCCCCTTTAATATACAAGTTGTCGTCTTGATTATTTTGGGGTTAAATATATAACACCATAGGATGCATCAATCATTTCATTGTAATGATATAAATAAGTCAGACATGGTTAAAAAAATCATCCCCAGTCCCCTCGATGGTTCTCCATGTTATATAACGCGCTCTAATGTACCAGCTGAATGGCTTATTCAGACCTTTTAATCTATTAACCATTCTGCATGTCATACATAATGGCGTTCCTCAGCGGGGGTCCAGATGTAAGTGCTGGGAGAGATGAACAGAATACACAAAACATGTAGTTTAAGATCCTATCATACAAATAGCAGATTGTAGCTTCTAATTGTAGGAGCATGGGGAAAAAACACTACGCGTTTGTATCAACGTTTGCATTTTAACTCTTTTTTTTTAAATGCTGAAAATACATTGCAGTTAATCCCCGTAACCGTGCTGTCCTCTGAGTGCGTTTGATTTCCAGCCCAATTTATTCGTCCTCCAGTGCATCACTCAGAGAGTTACACTTGTTTTCATGCATTCTTAATCGAGCTTAAATTACTGTTGAGTGCTACACTGCGGAGTGCACTAAGAGCTTAACTGATGCAAGATTTTAAAACTGATATGATTGAAGAAGAGAAATAATTCACTCATTATGATTATGGCGTGGGTATGGTGTCTCTTTTTAAAGCTGTAATAAAAATAAAACCTTTTTTGTTGTACATGTTAAACCACCCTCTGTTTAGCTGTGAAGCTCTGCTGCATGTGCTGCAGACAATGGAGCAAAGTATTCTGCCTAATTTGGTTTTACAGAAATACAATACGTGAAACGACCATGACTTCTGAAGCTATGCATTTTGAACTGGTGACAGAAATAATGACAAGTCAGCACAATGGAAACAGTGAAACATGTAGAGTCAATGAGACATTAATTAATTAACATGACATTAATTGTGAGTGCTTAATGGGTCACGCAGTCAAGGGACTGACACCCAAGAGTCCAGACTTTAAACCCTCTGCGAAAGTCAGTCTTGACTTCATTTATGTCATGCATTTATTGGGAATTGGCTCTTGCCATATTTGAATAGTATGAATTAGTAATGAGAAACTTAACTCAAGTAACCTAACCACAAACTTATCTTCAAACCTAAAGCAGGAACAAACTGCAAGATAACCGGGTCAATTTAAGGCTTGATTCCCCCCTTCTGACAATCCTAAGCAATCACAGTTTTTTAATGGCTTTCTTCAGATTATCTTGCCAGAATTTCCTGAGTTGTGTTTCTGATCTGATCTCATGTTGTGTCGGGTGAACCACGAGGACAGCCGAGCATGCAGTGCATGAATGAAACGATAGCTAATCGTAAAGCGAGGTGACTGAAGGAGGAAGATCAACGGCCGCAGAGAATACATTTTTACTGATCTCCAGTTTGCACCGTAAAATCTACAGCCCATCCTCATGCTGTCTCCACATTATTATCTAAAGCTGAACTTTTATCTTTGTCAATTGTCAGTTAAACACAGTCGCAAATTCTTCCTGGCAATCATCCGCCAAGTTTGTTTACTCTAAAGTCGCATTTGACTGTGAGAGAGATCGCAACATTTCCAGTTTTTAGAGTCAGGACTCTGGTAGTTGGCGTACAGAGTCTGATAGTGTGGTGTGCTCTTATGGTCACATCTTTACCCTCCACACTATAGGAACAAAATTGTTCAATCTTCTTCGTCATAGGTTGGGCCTCTCACATTTTCAAAATCTGTTAAGATGTAAAAATCTTTAAATGTGGGCCAGACATAACCGGGTAGTTTTGGTTCACAAACCAGACTAAACTGTGATTTGTTTTCAGCCTGACCCAAGTGTTTGAAAGGATTTCCTCTTCTTCTTGTAATTGTACTTTCCTCTGGTGTTCCTGCGGTGCCAACAACATGTAATGCAGTTTGAGAGCTACCTTTTTTTTTGTTTTTATATCCTACTCATTCAGGAGCATATATGCTGATTAGGCCTGAACAACATGAGAAAGATGCAATGTGCAATGACATTATTCAATATAACTATGAGATTTGAAAGATCTGAAGGGCGCTAAATCAACAAATATTAAAGAGTTATTTATTACACACCTGCAAAATGTCCCAAAATAAATCCCTAAAATCAGATGTTGTCTCTTCTTATCTGGCATCAGTTAATCTGAGGGTTACTAGTAGCTTGACCTTAACATGACTGCAGGTTTTTTTCTTTTTTTCTTCTGCTTGTATGAATCTAGACTGTCTAGTCTGTCTCTCTCCGATCATGACCTGTCAGCTCTCCACTTCCTGAATTGTGTCTTGTAACTAAAGGCATGATGCAGAAAAAACTAGGAAGGAAAATTCCGATGTGACTCGTGATGGGAAATACATCTGCATGATGATTCCAAGAATATGTATGAAAAAAAGAAGGAAGCCATCTGCAGTTAGACTCCGTGCATTATTTACATGAAGTGAACATGAGTCATAAAGCATGTGTGTTAAATGAGATCATCAGCAGAGTGAAACATTGATGCACGTCTGTCAGGAACACTCATGTCATTTATCGCAGCCCGTTTGACTGTGACAAAGTTGACAGCAAAGACATTTAACAGAAAGTGGGCCATGCTGCATCATCCCAATGCTTTAAGAGCGCTAGTAGTCTGTAGTTCAATCTCTATAATTACAGAAAAGTGCACCCTGAGTTTATTTTGATATAGATTCTGTGAGCTTTGCAGAGTCATACCGCCAAGATGTAATGTCTGGAGATCTGTCAAAAGCAGCTTAGACTATGAGTTCATGTTAACATTAAAAGTGTGGTCCTAAATGTCACTTTCACTTGTGCTGTTAAATGATAATTATAGTATTCTTAACACTGGGACCTATTTGTTTTACATATTTGGGGAGTAAATGGGAAGATTGGCAGAATTGCTCCAGTTGATTGCCTCAGCCGGCAACAATGAGGCAGAGTGTAATTGCTGGGATGAATTTGTGTTCAGTAAGAGAGTTTTTTTTTGCCTCTCAGGAACAGGTTGTTATTATTTTTCTCATTAAGTTTTCAGCAACATCATGGGAAATTACCCTACAAATAAAGAGAAGGTATTTCTTTTACAGAAACAGGTAAATCTTTGCTCTTCTCAAAATCACCAGACTCCATTTAGAAAAGTGATTATTCCATCACGCAGACAGAACATGAGAGTTTCAGATTCACTGATGACTAGTATTTGATCAAAACTAACGATTAAAACACAAAGGTTTCACAATAACAAAGTTATAGAGGCAAAGGTAGACCAACACCTCCATGTTCTTCAAGATCAAATTCATGTTTTGTTTTTTTATCAGTGTAGTCTGTTGTCTTTAAGAGAGTGGTGTGAAAGCTGTGTCTTGCTCTTTCTGAGATGGTCAGTAGAAAAAAACAACTTTTAGTGGAAGCACTTTGATTTGGAGCATTTGCCCTGAATACATTTTCAAATTTCAGCCATTACAGCCTTCCTCGTGGCTGCTGGCTGACTCATGCAGTTGTAGTAATTTTAAAAGTTTTTTTTCCTTTTTGTCATTAAGAACCTTATCTATATATTCATATTCATATAAACAAGTTACAAAGTGCTTTACAACTAATAAAAGCCCAAAACAATGTATCACAAATTCACAATGAAAGCAGATTATTAGGGAAAAAAACAAGATACCTGTGCTCCAATCAAAGGACAAGTGCCCAGTGAAGACACCCCCAACCCCAGCAACGCCCCCATGCCCTACTGATAAGTTGCATAACCCACCACATGGCCCCTTTTGCCTCCACAACCCAAACAGCCCTGCCAGCCCTCAACAAACCAAGGCTCCGTTCATGAGGGCCAGCCAGGAAGTGACAACGACTATTCTAACCTAGCCTACCTCATGGCACCCATAACTCCCCCTGAACCCAACCATGCAGACCAATGGGCAGCAAGAATCAGGATACCAACCCCCTTCACCTGTGTCTCTTCTAGTCTGCTCTGCGACAACTCGGGAAGGCTGACAGCGAGCCCCAGAGCCCTCCCCCCTCCACACCATTAGACCCTAAACATGTAAAAATATGGACCAGGCTCAAAATACCAGAATAACCTTTAACCCTAGCTGTGATTAGAGCAAGTCGCACCTTCTACAGAGCCACACCACCATGCATCAGTATTATGTAACCAAAGCTGTAACATTACAACCAACAGGTCTCACTGTATTTCACGCCCACTCCTCTGCAAAGCCACTTTTAACACCCTGACCACAGAAGTCTACTGAAATGAACTGAACATTAAATATTTTCTCGGCCCAGCTTGTCGTCCACATTAGTCGGGTCTCTGTGCTGAAGTCATTCTGGTCTCTGAAGGTTTTCTGTCTGCTTTCATCTCAAAAGATGCATGAGGGAAAAAGAGAGAGAGAGAGAGAGAGAGAGAGAGTGAGAGAGAGAGAGTGAGAGAGAGAGAGAGACAGAGTGAGAGAGAGAGAGAGAGAGAGTGAGAGAGAGAGAGACAGAGAGAGAGAGAGAGAGAGAGATTTCCTTTGAAGGAAACTGCGTTATTACTTTTCATCAATGTCTGGAGCTTTCAGACTTGGAGTTGGGGTGAGGTCTGTAAGAAGAGGTCATTGTGCTGCACACAGACACTCCCTACGGCATGTCAGAACTGTAATTTGCTGTTGTGAAGTTTAGAAATACAGTATGTCTGTAAATAAATCCTGCATTTCAGTCTGTCAGAGAGTCTATTAAAGATAAGCCAGTGGCACAGAAGAAGCAGCATTACCTGGGAGATAGATATCATCTCAGTGTAAAACTAATCATGGAAAATGCAGACTGTAAAGATTAAAATCAGCATCAGACTATCTGCTGTGTGTACCAGCTGATACAGTTTAATATCAGGAAGGTGTAGGCGTCACTGGATCGGCACAACACCGCACTATCTCTGTTTCAAACGGAGATAAAAAAGTATTTTATGCATCTACTATCATCGCTTGCATCCTTCTAAATTGCATGTTATTGTCCTTTGTGTGCTTTTATCACAGATAAATTCCAGCTGGTGTCTCCGCTCAACTTGCAGCCATGGCTTTCTCTGTATC
This sequence comes from Labrus mixtus, assembly GCF_963584025.1. Lineage (NCBI taxonomy): Eukaryota > Metazoa > Chordata > Actinopteri > Labriformes > Labridae > Labrus > Labrus mixtus. The sequence goes on from NC_083617.1 coordinate 26,072,877, forward strand.
TGGAGGGACCGTGTTCACCATCCTCCTAATTAGCAGGTAAGACGGCTCACAGAAGGAGAAATGCACCCGCTGGGATGTTCAGCCACTAAGCTCTCCAAGTGCATAATCATGTCATGTCAGATTCTAAATGTATACCAACCAGTGCAACCAGTGCGTTGTTTGTTTAGAGGAAGCTGAGGAGAAGATAGAGAGGTAATCAGATGTATCATTTTCTTGTGAAGCATCAATACTCAAAAAACAACGCCCCATGCTTTACACGAGAAGCAAAGACACCCCTTTGACACATTCTGATCACTGCTGAGCAGAACTGATGAGGCAGCATCCAGCATCACATGTTTCAGACTTGCATACAGTTGTTGTTATAATCCCTGCAGAGGTCACACAGAGAGAATGATGGGATGTTTTGCTGATGTTACCGTGAAGAGAAGCCTGTCGTCGTCATCTTGCAGTTTGTTTTCAGAGCAGAAAACACACTTTCGCTGCACATTCCAGATAAACCCTCTGGGTCTCGCTGGATCCCGCTTTAAGATATTCTATGTATAGTGCAGCGCTACTTTGCACCATCAGCTCTGGGATTAATGTGCAGTAACACGTTGCCTGCTGCATTAGTATGTAGTCAAATTCATCAGCTTTTACTGCAAATTCCATACGCCAAACTGTGACTGTTCATACATGAAATGAATAAATTCATGAGCCTGTAAGCTCTCACACATCCCATAGGGATTTTGGTTATTGCTGTGTTTCAGTCAGTTGAGTTGGTCGACATATTTGGACTACATTAACATGTCTGAAAATGTTATGTTAATGTGAAAATAATTTTTAAATGTAGCAATAGCCGATAACAGAGACAGCAAGAGACACATTGTGCTAAAAACCAACACCCACCAGTGGAAAAAGAACTTCTGCAGTCATGTACTTCGAGCCTTTTGCAAGGATTATTTTAGCATCTAGCATCTACCAATAATTTAAGTTACTATTAAAAGACTCAAGGCCTCACTCACAAAAGGATTGAGTTGGTTTTGCGCCTGCTAAAGTGCAAATGAAGCAAGGAAAGAAGGGCACGGTGCTATTTGTGCTAATTTAAATGAATCATTTTGGGGCCAAATATTTATTGCCATGAATATCTGATTCCCAAACAGAAGCGCGAACAGCCATGTGCAGTTAGGGCGACATTTTACTTTCTGCGGAGAGTTGGTGGCAACTGCGCAGCAGTATTTATAAAGGATGTCACAAGCAAAGGTTCCAGTGATCAGTACAAGTATTCCACCTTTGTATAACAAAAATAAATCATTTGTAAATAAAACTTGTGCATATTACTCAGAGATTACTGTTATTATAAGAATCAGGGGTTAAACCAGTTTGAGGCTGCCAAAAGATCGACCACAGCACATACGCACACACAGTGTCCAGCTGTGTGGAGACGGGCTGGGTCATTTCACAGGTGGTTTTATCTGGTCGAGATGTTCTTGCTGGTTTGTTACAGGGATAAAGCTTTATTAAACACGGTGAAAGCTGTTCCACATCTGTCGAGACTTGCCTGCACATTAAACTGCACACAACGTGTCCTCTCCCAAACTGCTCGGCTGTCAGGATGAGAGCGCACAGCTCCGCTCTTCACAGCAGAATGAGGAGAATACCATTAGTGCAATAAACGTTGTGAAGTGGACCTCGAAACAGATCAGATAGCGAACGTTATTGGTGCACAATTCAGAGAGCTATTAGCGGACTCAATCTATCCCTGAAGAATCCCCCTCTTAATATTGTTGGTTTGTCTTTAAGTGTCTCTTCTCCTTACTTTGTTGTTTTTGCAGAAAGTATCCGAATGTTCAGAACTGAAATACTTTGATATGATACTACTGTATAATGAAATCTCCTGAAGAGATCAACATTTAAAATAACAACGATTACATAACTATGGCCGGGGCTGAAACTACAGTACAAGCGTTTTAAAATCCAGGTTGCATCATGCACACAGAAGTCACCTCACAGATTCCCTTCAGTCTAATCTCCGATATGAACGCTCAAATGATGCAGTTTGTTATACAGTCTGTTGTTCTTATTGATTCTAAAGAACTTTCTAATGAAAGAGGCAGTTTCTTAATAAGTAGCATTGTGTTGTTGAATAAAGTGGGTCTCATGGCAGTTGGTGAAATAGTTTGTGCATGTGTGTATTTCAGACCTTTGTGTGTGAGCAGGATGTTTCCCCTCAGTGTCATTAAGTATCTAAACATGTGGTTCATGACAAAGTATTTGTAAAAAAATGTCATACTTTAAACACAAGGATGGTCATTTTCCAAAACTAGCATGATTTTGAAAGTAGCATTCCCTCAGTGCTACATCCACCCCCTCCCCTCTGTGCTCCTTTTAAAGCCACGCCCCCTCACTTACATGCATGAGTGCCATTGCTCCAGAAGCGAACCTCAGCTCATCTCTTGCATTGTGTAGAAACTACGTCGTCTCATGTCTCATTCAGCGGTAAGTACACTCTCAGTATAAATCGGTGACGCGCTTTGAGTGTGGGTTAGAGCACACAAGAGGTAGAGAGCGAGCAGGGAGACAGGGAGGCGTGTGATTGGTTCATCAGATTGTTACCTCGTGGCAGACATTGGTTGAAGTTTTTACAGGCTTACAAACTGATACAGATGATGGATTTCCTTCTTTTCTTTTTCAGAGAACATGAGTTATTAATCTTTGTCAGGACCTAAAGACAATTTCAACCAAAATCTTAAAAAGTGGATCTGGAGGAAATTACCAACCCTGACTTTGAGCCCCAGCATGTAGAGTCTGTGGGAAGTATGTTAGCATTGCTGAGGTTAGCATTTAGCTCAACTTTACAACTTGCACTCATGCTTAAGTCTTAAACATTCATGCAGGTAAATAATTTGTGTCTGTTGTGTCCGTCTAGTCTCATTCAATCCATGAATACCTCTTTGATATGTAATAATATCAGTAAGAAATACTGTCAGGACTAAGTCGTGCTTTGTGCTCAAGCTTGTGGATAATTGAATCCCATTTGAAATGAAGAAGAAACAATCGAGCGAGCAGCTTGACCTAGTTTTGCTCTTCAGCCGGTTTCAATTGAAAAACAGAACAATTGAATTTATTTTTGGTTTCACTGTGTTTCGGTGCAGTGATCCGAAGTGTTTCTAAATGGTGGGCCGTTTATGAAAACTCTCATTCAATTTATTGACAAGTGACTTCTTCGACTTTTAGGGAGTTTTTTCAGCATTAAATAATTTGCAAACAGTGACTGAGACAGTTTGTCCAGAAAAGTCAGACAGAATAAGAATCTAAAAGTAGTTGATTTTATTGGGAGGAAAATCCTGCTCTTATATCTTTTTATTCTGCATTTAACTGTCCTCAGGAGTTTTTCATTTTCATAATTCTGTTTAAGTTGATAAAAAAAAAATCTGGAATAGCTAAAGCAGAATTCACATGATTTACATCATCTCTAAAGCGATACAGGTTTCAAGGATAAAAGCATTTCAATCAGGAGAGACTTAATTAGGAATTAACTATTATTTATTTAACAATTTAGGAAATAAATGTGCAAAGTCTTAGACTCCATCATGACGACTTCATGTACTCAGAGGGGTAATGAGGACGACGGCAGGATAGGATACCCCCCTATGGAGTCTAGATCCTGGTGGTGTTGGTGATACCCCTATGGAGTCTAGACCCTGGTGGTAGTGGTGATACCCCCCTATGGAGTCTAGACCCTGGCGGTGGTAGTGACACCCCCCTATGGAGTCTAGACCCTGGTGGTGGTAGTGACACCCCCCTATGGAGTCTAGATCCTGGTGGGGGTGGTGATACCCCCCTATGGAGTCTAGATCCTGGTGGTGGTGGTGATACCCCCCTATGGAGTCTAGATCCTGGTGGTAGTGGTGATACCCCCCTATGGAGTCTAGACCCTGGTGGTGGTGGTGGTGGTGATACCCCCCTATGGAGTCTAGACCCTGGTGGTGGTAGTGACACCCCCCTATGGAGTCTAGATCCTGGTGGTGGTGGTGATACCCCCCTATGGAGTCTAGACCCTGGTGGTGGTGGTGATAGAAGAAAGCAGGATGTGATGAGGAGTGGGTTTCATTTGAATAAATTATATCAAACCTAGACCCTGAATTTCAACCACAGATGTAACACAACATCTGTTCAGTAAATTGAGCAAATATTGATCAATTATTATTATTATTTTTACAAACATAACTGTATGCTCAAAGTCTACATATACAAAACATTTTGAGAAATGACATCACAATCAACCAAAACATGGACCGTTAATGAATGAATGAAATGCAAAAGATATGAAGACATCAGTCTGAAGGTATTACGACGTCCGTTATTTTATGTGCATGGTGACCATCAGAAACCCCCGTCAGCAGCCTGCTCAGCTCAGAGACGTTTATGGCTTTAGCGATCAGGAATACCAGTGGAATACAAATGCACTCCAACCTCATGCATGAACTTTCATGGCTACATTATTGACCCCACAGCTTTATGGAGACTACCTGTGACCTTGACAATGCCGAGGCTCTTAATGGGTCATAAAAGACTCACATTCATCGTGGGGAAAAAGGCTAACGGGGACATGAATTGCCAGCTTGAACTCTGCGGAGAGATTGATGTCTCGTTTCATGTTGGGGATAATGACACACTGGCAAACGCTTGCATGTCAATCCAGCCTCACATAACCTCCTCCTCTCTTGTTCCTGTGAAAACCCTGGCAGCACTGGAGCTCTGTTTTTCTCCCCGAGTCAAAAGAACAAAGCGAGGAATTCAGGAGGAGACGCTGCGGATCACAGCTCAGCTTGTTATTCAGAAAGGGTAGAAAAAAAGCCCACAGAATAGAAAAGGTTTTTTTTAGACAAACCCTGAATCATTGTGGCAGACGGCCATTGATTTAGCTTTTGATAAAACATTTTCTGATTAAATTTGTTTTATTTGTTTTTGTATTGTTCCATCTGCTCTGATTTTAATTTGATGATCACAGACTGTCTTTTCCAAGAGAGCTCAAAGTTTGAAGCAACAAAATTTGAGGCGAAGTGGCAACCCCTGAGTTAATCAAATTATATTAAAACACTTTGATTCCTGTGATAACAACTGATTTCTGGTTGACCTTGAGAAAACAACGAATAAGCAACCAAGAATAACTAATCACAGGAAACAAAGTAAAATAATATGTATGGAAGCATGTACTCTTCGGGCTTCTGTACAACAGAAGAGTCAACAGACATCCTGATTATTTCTCGCCAATATCAAAAGTTCCTTGTGAAGTTCCTTCTGAATATTCTGAATTAATCAATTCCATTAAATTCAAACTTTCATTCATTCTTTTTTTTTTTAAGATTTATTTTTGGGCTTTTTGTGCCTTTAATGGAGAGACAGGACAGTGGATAGAGTCGGAAACCAGGGAGAGAGAGTGGGGAGCAACACGTGGGAAGGAGGTCATGGGCGGGATGCGAGCCCGGGCCGCCCGCTTGAGACGACGGCCTCAATACATGGGGCGCGCGCCCTAACCATTGCGCCACCAGCGCGCCCCACCTTCATTCATTCTTGAAAAGATTTAAAGGTTTGCCTTATTTCCAATGCTACTGTTACTGTAAGCACATAAAAAAACCCATAAAGAAACACAGTGTCCAGAAATCAAAGGCCATAACTCTGCAAGAGAGTCTTCAACTCATAGAAACTGTACTCTATAAAATACTCAAAGTATGTCTTTCAAAATATTCAACATTCAGCCCTCACCAACCTGATTAAAGACCCATGCATAGCACCATCTCTGCTGACACATTAAAGGATTTTTTTCTTAAGTGATGATGAAGTATGTGTTAGTATATTACCCATGAGGAGTTTCCAGCTAGTAAGGCCCCTTTAATGAGAAACTGGTCAGAGTGGATACTAGGTTATACAACGCTGCAGACCGGATTCATTTTTGTCAAATAATTTAGAAAATATTTAGAAAAACTGGCACAAAAACCAACAAGAAGGAGGTTGGGTATGCTATATTTAGACATTTTTCAGGGCTTTACGTTAACATCAGCAAGCCAATTAGTTTTAACCCTACTTCATGGCACACTATGTATGTTTTTTTCTCAACTTTCCCTTTGAATGCAAGCAACATTGTTTTGACTATGTAAAGGAGAAGCATTATGCTGTTGTTTTATGGGTTTGACAAAAGCCTTCAAGCGAGTTGTTGATTTTTCTCTCATCTAAAACTCTGTAGAACAGACTTTGACTCATTTGGTTGTACTTTGTGTCAGAGATAACTTTTAGATAGATTTCATAGAGTCATAGTAGAATATATCCAATCAGAGTTCATAAAAATCACAAAAGGTGTTCCACAAGGATTACTCCTCTGATCTTGGAAATTCTCCTTTTAGATTACACCAAATATTCAAGACAAAGATCTGAAAGCACAGTATCTAAAACAAGAACTGAATCCACTGCAGATCTGTTTACAATTGTTTACGCTGAGGATTTTCCATCTCAGGTTTAGATTTTTTTCTGTCATCACTGCAAATTAGGAAAACCTTGATGATTGCAAAGCTTCAACAAGGGTCTGAAATGAATTAGGAATACAAACACACACAGCCTTTCCGTGTTTACCAATCCAAAGCTTATAGCTCGTTAATGCTAAACTCTGATTAGAGAATAGCTGTTCAGGGAAGAGGTTGAGACAAATTAATATTAGCCTAATTAGTTTAATCCATGATAAAGTTATCGAAAACGATCCAAGTTAAATATTCTACATATCCCTCCTTTAAAATACAATTACTGACTAATTAGTCTTCCTTTGTTCAAACAGCCTGAGGGTAGGAAGCTAAAACAAGCCCTATGAACTCTCTAAGCTGTGTGCCTCTCTGAGTAATGATGTAACCCACATTTTCAAACCCTATCTCTTAAATGAGCCTGGGATATATGGATAACATAGCACGGCGTATAGGAACCAATAGTGTCACAGCGCTGCTTACAGAAAGCATGGATCAACATTTAACTGAAGCCCATTCAAGCAGATTAAAGGCTTACCTCCTGCTTTTCCTGCTTATTCCAAAGAGACATGACTTAGTTGTGTATAGAAATCCATTTCACGTCAGCTTTTTTTATTGATTGTCACAGCACGGATTAATGTATCCCTATGCTCAATAATTACATGATTGGATTGTTGCAAAGAGTCCACACATTGCTCATTGTTGTGCCATATCAAAAATATTCCGTTGTGAGGATTAAACGTACAACAATGTTTACATTCAAATATCTAAATTAATTAAAAATTGACTAAACCTGTTATATATATTTTTTGTTGAGTAAATACTTCACCTCAAATATTTCCAACAGTTATCAAAGCCAGAGAAATCTGTACTTTTATAGTTATAACAGGACATGTCTTGTCGAGGCGGCCGCCATGATGAACCGCCATGGCAGACAGAATGTTAATCGTTGCCGTGGAAACATCGGATGTTACATGAAAGACCGCTGTATAACGAAGCATGAGCTGCTACTGAAAGCTGCCGTACTGTTGCTGTATGTGCTAATGTGATAACAACTTCATGGAAAAATATACTCGGACATATTCTCTTCCTTCGCCCGGTCGTCTTGACTACGTCCACCGGAGTTCGTTTTCACTGGGAGGGGAGTAGCAGAGAGAACTCCCATGATTCCCCGCCAGCCTCGATGTCATCTTTTATTATTGTTGTATTGATTGAGAGCCCCTTGACGGCGGGAATCTACATATTGTCTCTTTTAGTATTGACGAAAAGTATGTTGTGGTTTTGGTCTGGTGGTGTATGCATGCAGTTTGAATATCTCTATAACCGTGAGCGTCCTGCGGATCAAAAAACGAAACTCACATTTGACTCCGACAAGTGTTTTGACACATTGATTTGTAAGACTGATCCTTAATTTGAGCTCTTCTGACACGTTAATGCTCAAGGCTGCTCACTGATGTCACTTGTCAAGGGATACTAAAATATAACAGGACTGATGTTTGAGAGTGGATGTCAGGGCGCCGCTCGGCTGAATAACATCCTCCTCAAAGCTTCAGGATCTCTGCGTTTTTTTCACTTACATTCAATACCGCTCTGCCTCGTTAAATGGTCGTATTTCACACGAGATTCAGGCGCAGAGTAAACTATCTTGTGTCTGCAGGAGACATCTCATGGAAAGTCTTTAATGGAGGGTGTTTTAAATGTTTTAGTCGAAAGAAAAAAAGAAATCATAGTGCCTCACTTCCTCTGAGGGAAATAATGAGCCAATTGATATTCTTTAAAGTTTCTAGAAATCGACTTTTTCTCTTGACTATACTGCCTGTTGGTAATTGCCTTTCCTCGCCTGTTTAAAACCCATCATTTATCATTTTCTGCTACAAAGCTCACTGAGAACCACTTTTTCATGTTCATTAAGTTTAATTGTGGGTCCCCCATCTGAAACAACATCTTCCCTCTGCTGGGTTCCTCTCCCATTTCCGTTTTCACAGCAGTTAGTAATGCAACCATTGTCACTTATATTTTCCCCTCCCCGCTCCAGACCTGATTACACAACAGTGTTAAACTTTCTGAACCACAGGGCTGCATGTAATCATTGGCCTCTTTATTTCCGTGAAAGCAGCTTGTTGTTTACTCCTAACAGATTACTGAGAAACAATACTTGCTCTGATTGGTTTTCTTTTTTTGTAATTGGGCCGTGATTTATACGACTGGAGGAGTCAGAAACTTTTTGTCGAGGAGGCAAGAACTTTCTCAGGTTATCAAGATCCTTTTGATGATCTGAATTATTTACTTTTTTGCCTGCTCTAAACACTGTCTACGCTTTTTAGTCTTTAACAAGCGATGAGTACAACCTTTTAAGCTTCCTGCTGCAGATGTCCAATGTGACAGATGTTCACATGTAGAGGTCTGACACTAAACAACAAAGCTATGCATGCTGCATTGGTTATGCTCATCTGACCCTTCTGTTGCCCTGTCACTCCCACTATGTACAGAGATAATGTTCATATTAGCCACTTCAGTTATAATATGTCCAAACAAAGTCGATCTTGTCCAGCTCTGACCATCCTATCTTGGAGGAATTTATTCTTCTCCCCTCTGGTCAGAGTTATAGGCTGCCCAGGGCCGAGAGCAACAGATACAAACTTTCATATGTTCCTTGTGCTTCATACCAAATATGACAAACTAAAACGCTATTTTGTCCTTAACTACAAAGGATGAATCTTACAATTAAGGACATTTGGATCTTATGTAGATGACATAGCACTTACCATGGGGCTGCATATTTGTGTCTTTAAATATGGTCTCAAATTTCAAAAGTTTCTGACTACTGGTTGAAAACTTTCATCCCTGACATATAAGCTGAAAGGTCAGTACTTCATCTCAGAGCCAACCTAAATCAAAAACCTAAGACATCATTTACACGCTGCAAGCTTTCCTTCCAGTGTCTGAATGCGAGTCTGTGTATTTATCAGCGATTCAGTATCCAGTGGGAAACTTCACAAGCTAAGCCTGTATGTTCAGTATTTTCTCCGTGAGATCCTCAAAAGCTCCAAGGTCTATTTCATATTACAAGTGTACAAAGCTGGAACCAGGGATCGAGGGTCTTATTACCAAGATAACACTTTGTAGTGTCATTTTAATTAATACTAACCAAGATCTTATTTTGGCCTCCCTTTGAGCTCCTAAAAATCTTGCAGCTTGTAAAAGAAGATTAAATAACGAAGTACGCGCTTGCCTTAAAAGGGATGTTACATTTTGCTGATAGCTTATCCCATCGGACAGAGACTCTGAAACTAAAGATCAGAGAGGCTTTTCTTTGTATCGCGCTCGTTCTCAGGGTTAAAGGTCACTCACAGACTGATCGTCATGCTTGTTTTCTGACGATCCCAGGATGAAGCTCAACTGTAATACTTAAATCGTTATCTGATACTGCACAAAGTTCAAACCTTAACATTTCAGAGGTTTTCTTTTCTTTACAGTATTGCAGCATCCCTCATGCTCACGCTTTTACATTATAGTAAATAACTAATCCGAACGCGATCTGAAATATCTCTGGCAGTCCCGTGATACATATGGTACTATAGTGATGAGAAAATGTGGGAAAACTTTGCTCAGATATTCATTGAAAAAGTAACTTCTTTGCTTAACTAATAATTCAAAAGTATATATTTAGATAACTAGTTTAGCTTGTTCCTTTTCCTAAGAGATCAAATTCAGCAGCTTGAGAGAAATTCAAATTATGATGATGTCCTTCTGTCTCTTTGAAGGATTAAAACTGGACATTGACAGTTTAGCTAACTTGATTGCTTTACTACTTTGAAAAGGGGAAAAGACCAAGCAAAGTGCATACAGGTACAGGACAAAAAAAGCACAAGCTGCAGAAAAAAGAGAAAGATCCACACACTGCTCAACTTTATTAAGGGCAACGTTTCGATCCTAAGATCAATCCCTTTGGATCGAAATGTTGCCCTTAATAAAGTCGTTCATTGGGAGCTGAACAGTGAGCAGACCTTTCTCTTTTCTCGTTACTTTACCACCCCAAAGCTCCTGCTAAAATTGTTTTTAAAGTGTATGATGAGTTATTGAGCTACTTGACGAGTGGGGTAGGTTTGAAGTTATTGACTCGAGACTGTACTTTCAGCTCGAGTCAAGATCTAGTACTTAAAGACAAGACATAAAGTTCGAACAAGAACATTATGGATGGGGAGCACGTAGCCTAGAAGTTAGTGCCTGTGCCCCATGTACAGAGGCCAAAGTCCTCGAGAGTGGGCGGCCCGGGTTCGAATCTGACCTGTGTCTCCTTTCCAGCATGTCATTCCAAGCTCTTTCTCTCTCTTATTTCAGACTATCCACTGTCCTGTCTCTAGAATAAAGGCATAATAAGCCCCAAAATGAATCCTGAAAGAATATTTTGGATGAGTTAAATTGGACGACCATAATCCAGTGAGTCTTATTTTTCCAAAGCATAGAAAAACAGACAATCATTCACTAACACCTAGGAAAAAGCGCCAACAATTCACCTAACCAGCATTTTTGTTTTGTCAGTACCCTGAGAGAACCCATTCATGCAATCGGTGAACATGCAAACTCTACCCAGACACGTCCCTGTCCGGACTTCAACCAGGAACCTCCTTGTTGTAAAGCGGCAGCACTTCTGCTCAGATAACAATACATTACACAGTTGGTGTGTGGATGGCGGAAGTCCCAACTCTTAAAAGTAGAAGTCTTTAATAATAAAGTTGTTACCATGATGTGACATCACAAGCTGGAGGTAAGTGAGAAATGATTTGCTACTTCTCTCTTCAGTCTGCTCGCTTCCTGAGTGACTATTGTTTTGTTCCATGTACTCAGCTGTCCTCTGGGTTCAAATACTGTTGGGTCTTAAATACCCCCCCCCCCCCCCCCCCCCCCAAAAAAAAAATGCACTCTTTGTCAAGTTTCTAATCTAAACTGCTCTCCACCTCAGAGGGAACAATGAAGCGCAGATAAAGTTCAAACGTTTACTGCGAGTTGTTGCAGTTCTTTTTAATTCCTGTGTTTGAGCTCCCGCTAAAAATACTTTTGCCTCCTTCCTATTTGCCCTCCTGTTGCTCCCTCAGTCACATGCAAACAGAACCTCTGGAGGAGCTGCATGAACTTTTTACCTGAATGCATCACACTCCTGCTCCCCTCTCGTTCCTGGTGTCTGCAGCCTGAGGGACGCGTGCTCCAACTAAACTCTTCACATGCTGATCTGATTCTGATGACGGTGTTTCACTTGTTGAAGTCGGGATTTTTAGTTTTTTGAGCTGTTTAAGTAGAAGAGATCTACATGGAGAAAATCATAAAATCTCTGTGGTACAGTAGAATAACCTGTGGGTGTACAGGTGAAAATGCACAAGGTGTGTGCTAATGCATTTCTCCTTTGATGGGACAACAAAAAAACGGACAGAGCTGCATTTTCTTGCAGTGAATTTGTGGTGAAGTATTGCAACATATTTTTCACCGATCACTGCAGCATTTCCTCCTTAAAGACGTTTTTTTTTTCCGATTATAAATGCTTCAGAGACGAGATTAAAGACAGCGTGCCACTTTGATGAATTTTCTTCCTCCATCAAAAAACATCAAAACTTGAAAAAAGGGATGTTAAAGAGATTGAGGCATTTCAAATTATAATTAAAAAGTTATCTGCAGGTCGTTGGCGTCTTTAAGACTATATAATTAGACTGATATATTTGCCCTGCCGATATTCTCGTCTTCGTATCAAGAAAACTTTATTAAGTGCTGCTTGATTAACCCCGAGAACACCCACAGGATCCAGTATTACACGTCGTCTCATGGATGGAATGAGATGCCTACAAACTATTGCTCATTGTTGTGTTTTTGTCGGCAGCTTGAATCAATTTAGATTCTTTATTTAGAGAGTTTGGAGTGATGGAAGAGGTGCTCTCTCCTGGTCAACTGTGTGCATTTTAGCATTTCTGTGTGTGGTTTATCTCCAGAAGTTTGAGGCTGGTTATAGGTGATTTTAGCTGAAAAAAAACACACAAAAACTAAATAACACAAGGCGGGAAAACACAGGGAGCATGATCTGAAAGACAGAGACAAGGGTGAGTACAAAATAAAACAGGAAATGACAAAATACTAAAATAAATGAAATGAAAAGAAAAACATGACCTCAAGGAACTTGACAGGTTGCTACAGTGGCACATACTGTAGGTTTGGAAAATAGCCTGAGGTATAGCTCAGTACTTCGTTGTAAAGCAGCACTGTACTTTACTGCACGATGGAGCTGAAATCAGCGATCATTTGTGTAGCTCTCCGTATTGTAATGATATGTGTGGACATGTTTGTGTCCGCCAACATGCTCGTTAATCAGTTCGTCTGGCGTTGAAATGAAAACAGTTAATTATCCCGCTGGATTTTCTGGATGGTTGCGTTTTTATTCATAACTGATGAGTTTGTTTTTCCCCCACTAATGGCTCCAGTCTGTAATGGACGGGTACGGCACGTATAGATTATCCATAGATGCGTCAAATGCAGCTTTGATGATTTCTCTGAATGAAAATTAAACTTGATGATTGCAGTCGGTGTGATGATGTAGATTCTGTCAACACAACGTCAGGCTTCAGTGTTTGTTTCAGACCCCTTCCTCCCACTTGATTTATCTTATCCAGAGGATATATTTGAATATGAAATGAACACATGTTTGGAGCGGGGGGCTTTATTATCATAGCTGCAACGAGTGATATCACACTAAATCAACACAATCAGCTGATGTCTCTTTGAAAAGCATCTCTGAGAAATCTTTCTGTGTGGACTTCTGCGGCGCGTGTGGACAAAGTGTTTCGTCTCATCTCTTTGCTGATCCTCTCCTGTGTGTCTGTTCATCATGTTTTCCAAATAAACATCTAGTCCAGGTTTCTGCACATTTTCTTAAATATATATTTTTGGGCTTTTGTGCCTTTATTGGAGAGATAGGACAGTGAATAGAGATGGAAATCAGGGAGAGAGAGAGAGTGGGGATTGACATGCGGGAAAGTGGCCACAGGTCGGGGTCGAACCTGGGCCGCCCGCTTGGGGGACTATAGCCTCCATATATGGGATGTGCGCACTACCCACTGCGCCAACAGTGCCCCATCTGACCTAATTTTTACATTGCACGACTGAATCAGAAGTGAGGCTACAGTTCAGCTCGATCACGTGTCATCACCCGTAATTTGCAAGTTGCGGGGGGGGGGGGGGGGGGGGCACAAGGGTCAATCAGGGCCGGATCAGCTGCTCCAGACTGGTAGGTGTGTGTGAGTGTGTGTGAGAGAGAGAGTGAGTGTGTATTTGAGACATACATATGAGACAACTGAAACACACATATCTCTCTATTAAACAGTTGTTGATGCTCCGATCTGATTTATCATGCACAATGTGAGAACTCACAGTGTGATTTATTATCATTTACTAACAGGGAGGCAGAGCCATTGTTTGCTACTGGGTTAAGGTACGTCTGAATTTACTCATCTTTGGAAACCAATAGGACAAGTCAACTCCTTATAGTGTATGCCTCGATAAAGCCTAATTCTATTTTTTTAACACAGAAGAAAAAAGCTCTCACGTAAAATAAAATAAAAAGTTTGTCCCCGGACCCCTTGGGCTGGCTACTCAGTTTCTGAAGGCTTCATATCCCTGTGGAAAGTCAGTCACCAGCCCTTCATCCCACGCAATGCAGTCAGTCATGTCCCTTTAGGGTAAGACATGACTACCAAAAAAATGTTCCATACCTCCTGTAAGAAATTAACAAAACATCAAATAACCAGTATTTATCCTCGGGGGACAACGGATATCAGTATGACATGTGTCATCCAATCCTTCTGTTGTTGATTGGATTTAAACAGACTGATAGAAAGCAGTGCTACAGATGAAGCATTAAGAGAGAGACGTGTGTGCAGCAGCGACGCTGATCTGTGAATGCACCTGCATCCAAACAGCACAAAGTGTATCATATCGTATCATACTGTAATTTTTGCATTGATGGAGAATGTGGAGAATGCTTGGCTATTCTATAAAAAAAAAAACATCCAGTAAATGTGTTGCTGTCTGTAACTAAACAAACCTGCTGATAATCAGTTTTCAAAATTGCTGCTGTCTGTGATGTTTTTCAAGCTTTCCGATTCCTATCTTCACTTTGTTTACATCGCCTGGACGACCGGCCGGCTCTTCCCCCCGGCGTATAAAAGTTGTTTAATTGAGCGACTAGAGAAAAGAAAATAAGAATAACATACTGTACTCACTGATTAACTGTGTTTCTAGATCACATGCAGTGTGAAGATACGAGCATAATAAAGATCGCAAGATAGCATTAGCATGCTAACACTACAATACAGCGCAAGTTGTTTTGGTTTCATGCTGGTGCTCAAGGCTGACATCTGCTGGATCAAAAAATTGCATATTAAGCCTTTAAAGTCTACACCTTTGCATATCCTGTATCCTTTGAAGAGTGATTGTATTTCATGCCAGCTCGGCCAAACAGTCTCATTAACCTCTGTGTTATGTATTCAGAGGAAACTACATTATCCTGCAGCACTGACCACAATTCTTTTGCATAAACAGAAAGCAGTCACGGACCTGCTCACCTGCATGACAACAAGCCGCCCATCAGGGATGACTGAATGTAATGTCCGATCAATGGCTCATCCTGATCCTCAGGCCACTGTCTCCATTAAACTGCACAAAGAGAGGCGAGTCAGAGTTTGGATCCATAAACATCAGTCTCAATCAGGTCCTCAAAGCCCGTCAAGGACCCTGCTGGATTTGTCTCACAGCAGGTTCAGAGAGTTGTTAAATTTCTCTGAAAGACTCACAGGAGAAATACACATTTTGGTGGCTTCAGCTTGTTAAATCACACACTTCCTGTTGTTTTACTCATCCGAATCACCCTCTTGTCATTTAGTAAGTTTGATCTTTTTTGTGTTCATTTAAAAGATCTATGAGACGTGGACATAGCCATCATGAAGTCTCACTCTGGTTTTTAAAGTCAGCTTTGGAATCCTATAGTTATGTTTTTTTTTTTTGCCATCACCATTTTGGCTTTTGGGGTCAGAAGTTCAATAAACAGCATTGTATATGCACAGAGCTCCTTGAGGCTAATGTGAGAAAAAAATACAAAGCCACTTGTTAATCCCCGCCCACAGTTTCCAAAAAATCCTTTCACACGGTTTACAGACTGTGCTGAAAGATTGCAAATCTGTGCATCGTTTACAAATCCATGTTCACTGATTAGCCAACAGATTGTTTTTTTCCCCCTCATGATCTTAGCAAATATGTGCGTATCTCATTTTTGACAACCTCAGAGCAGACAAAGCCTTGTGCTACACACTGCTACGCAGTTGGGGGTTGGGCGCCTTGCTCAAGGGCACCTCAGCAGTACAGTAGGGGCTGTGGCTCAGTTGGTAGAGTTGGTCGACTCTCAACTGGAAGGTCGGGGGTCCATCCCCAATCCTGCAGCAACATGTCCGATGTGTCCTTGGGTAAGACACTTAACCCCAATTTGCTCCCGCTGCTTCGGCTGCGGCATATAAATGTGTATGAATGGTATTATTTACTTCTGATGGTCACTTTACTCAGCAGCCTCTACCATCAGGGTGTGAATGTGTAGGTGTGACCTGCGGTGTAAAATCACTTTGAGTAGCCAGAAGACTAGAAATGCTTTATACAAGTTCAAGTCCATTTACCATTTACACGGGAAGTGACCTGCATCTCACCAGTAACCAGACCACCTTTCAAATTTTGATCCGCACCGGGACCCCAAGCCCCTACAGACTGAGCTCCTGCTGTGTTGTTAATTGTTCACTGCGGTCATAATTAGCAGCTTCTTGAGTGACAAATTACCCTGTACGAAAGGCAACTGACGCACATTAAGAACACAATTAACACTGACAGAAGCAGGCTGTAAAACTGACATGAATAATCCAGTTCATTTATCGTATGATTCAGGATACTGTTTAAGTGTGATTGTGCCGGGCTGTAATTGATTGAGCGCTGTGTGGATGTGAGAGGGCACGACACGCTGATAGAGCAAAGTGAGCAATTCTTCACTTTAATTGGCTGTAGAGCATTTCATTGACAAATCTCTCTCCTTCAATAATCGGCAGAGAAAGTTTCCTCCCTGCATGTATAATTAATAAAACCAGGTCAGAGTAAAAGAACATAATGAGCAAAGCCTCATAACTCTGGCTGCAATTCACAAGGAATGGTATTTTACTTTTAAGCAGACCTATCACGATTGTTAGGTGTACATAAAGTACATGTGCTTACAGATATGATTATTGTTTCTCTCCATCGGTTCATTACAATCAGTTTGCCAGAAAAGAGGTTACAGCAGGTCGCTTGTTTTTTTGTTGGAGCAAATTGGAAAGTTGTCTGCAATCATCAGCTATCATCGTCTGACAATGATAATCTGCTTTTGGGAAGGGGTGCCTATTTCTCTGTAAATTCGGTGCATCCTGCAGTTTGAACCAAGACTTCCTTTTCCATCACCTCTTTGTCCATAACATCCCCTGAAGGATGGCCCATTCATCTGTTTCTCGTGAGTCTCATTGTCACTTGGGTTGAAATGTTTGATCTAGAACAATTTGCTCACTGCACTTACATGCAGATATCTGCTTTTTAGAGATAACTAAATCATTGTCAGATATCTGCCGATGGGAATCAGTATGTCAATAAGTTAACTTTGCCTGCTTTTGCTCTCCATATACACAGTTTTTCCTGCTTGCACCAAAGCCTGCTGAGACATGATTGGTTAATACAGCTCGGACTGTAGTGTGCTTAAAACCCTCAAATCTTTACAACAAAAGGTGATGTTATTTTTGTTTGAAAATCTCTTTCAGATTGCTTTTATGTTTTGATCAAACATGCAGGATTATGCATACTCCAATCTCATGAAGCCAATTTTTGACTGCCCCCTGGTGGACGAGGGCTTTAACTGTTTTTTTAACCGCATAATACCATTGACAGGATTCCCAATCTTTCAACTTCATATTAGCAAAAAAAACCTTCAACTTTTCTTTCAACAAAAAATAATACTCTGGTTTATATAGTTCACTAGATCACGTTTAACAGGATTAATCAAGCAATCTCTCTACTCCGCCGGCGAGAGGTCTGTTTAGAAAGGGTTAACAGGCCTTCTACACTCAGGCTAGATATTAGACCAAAGTAGGCTAAACCATATGAAAGTGTATATATAGCATCCGCACTGATTTGCCTGAAGTAAAATCACATGTTTTTATGTCACAATTCTGAGATTCACAATCCAGTAGGCTTATGAAGCCAGTAAATGTTCTATTCTCTGTGCAGTGCAGCTTCGGGAGCTGCCTGGGATAGCATGAAAGAGAGAGAGAGAAACAGCTGCTTTTATCCACAAAAGCCTGCAACATGAACTCAGGAGAGTTTTTTTTTCCTTGCGGCGCCTGGTTTTTCCTGCCCATGCATCTCCGAGCACGGAGTGGCTGAGGGGTCTGAGGAAGCCTGGAAAAGTCCCTGATGAGCGAGAGAATAATCTCAGCATATGAGAGCGGCAGTGACTCTCCTCAAATCCCATTTCACAGTGGCAAGAAAAAAAAGAATATTCTCTGCAGTAGAAGAAAAGGAAACGTTAAATGCAACCTGACAGGCGAGGCATCCAGTGAGGGGCTAAAGTTTCTGGCACACCTCGAGGATTGAGCTAATGCCGTACGTTCTACCTGTTGTCTATTGCAGCCTGTCACTATAGACAATGGATGCCTCGTCTGATTTAACAGCATGTCGCAGTGAGGAAGTCACCAGAGAAGCTCATGCAGTGGAGCAGTTTAATTTTAGCTCACACAGAGGAAATATACCAACTTCTGTCATTGAGCATGTGATCGTGCATCACAGGTGCTGTGCAGAAGTGAGTCTGCAGCTCTGGCAGTACAGGCAAGATTAAAATGATACCAAAGCATTTCGATTATTTTTACACAGCACATATGTATAGCTGTTTTCACACACAATTTGCACTCGTGGAAATTTCAAGAGTATTTCATGCAGGCCGCCCCTGAAATCTTCCTGAGTTCACACATTCACCTCGCAGCGGGAGACTATCGCTGTCGGACAGGCGGGGAGAATCTCAGGAGGAAAGGCATCTGACTTGAAAATGCCAATCTTTGAAGTTATTTGGATTAAATATGTGTCTTTTTTTTTTTTTTAGAATTTGCAGCAGCTATTTTTAGTCAAACATCTTAGTGCATTGTAGGCATAATTTTAAATTTTGATAGTTTTCAACGGGCAGTCTGTGATATTTTGCAGCATCTTTATGTTGGAATTTAGCAAAAACGCTGAAAGATGTTGTCTGTGTCAGTTCTCAGTCATCCAGTGCTTCATCCAACAATGTCATCCTTGACCATTAGCATGCTAATGATCCACAGAGGCTTACATTTCTAGCTCCATCCACCAAAAAGTTTAGAACTGAAGAAGCCTGTCGGAGGAGGAGAGGTGAAACGTCTTCAAGATCTTCAACCAGTCCAGGTGCCTTTGGATCAAGCGTCGAACTGAGAGATGTTCAATTAAATTCATGGACTTGCCACAGAAGTTCCATAGCTGACTCACAAATTGACTGATATGAAGCTGATGAAAGTTAATGTTTTTGCTAAAAGGAGCCGGATTGCAAAAAGTGTTATCGTCAAGTCTACAAATACTGAGACCAAGACAGGACCAAACTATGTTGGGATTGAGACTGAGTCAATATCAAGACTGTTTTATATCAAAGACAAATCCACTTCATGGCTTTTGTGTTGAGAATGCTTACTCAAAGAAAACGTGGGGATGTTGAACGCTTCATCCTCCTCAGGTCCTTCATGTGTGTCTCTAAAAGGCAATAATTAATGACAAAGACAAAAACACAAAAGTAACCCTCAACATGATGATGTTTGATTCTATTGGCAGACTGATCAAGGTTAAACACTTGTTAGTAACTTGAGACAAGTATTTTCTTTGCTGTTGGTCTGAACGCTTATTAAACTTGAGCCTCTGACTGTAAATGTCAAATGAGGATCTACGTTATTTCATACACTTTATTAACCTTCAGAAATGGATGACCTTATTCGATTCATGATGACACATTATTGGTCCGACCCCTCGAGCAGAAATTGTACCAATTAGCCGATTAAATGTGATTAAATGTGATTAAATGCTTTGTAGTATTAATTTGACTGACGGAATTAGAAAGCGTACTCAGCCATATTTTAATTATCGTCCATAAAACTCATCAAGTTTATCTTCCTCTCTTTAAAATGCATGTGCTGCTGCCTGTTTGGAGGTATACATAACTTAGTAAAACATGTGTACGCTCCTGAAGGCGGAATATTTAACCAAATTGCTCCCTGTGTGGAAACAGAACACACGTAATGAAGCCTGTTGTTGAAGCTCGAGCATCACGCCGTACGAGCGGCTGCAGGGATGTCTGATCGTTGAGAGGAGGGGTCCGGCCGATGGAGTTTAGGGAAACGAGAATCAATGAGGGAAAAGCGGGAAACGGGTGGATGCTGCTGAGTGGGAGAAGGAAGAGGGATAAGGGGGGTCGACAGAGAGCGTTACTCAGCTCTCTGCGGGGGTTTATCTACAGCTGAATTAATCTGTTGTGAAATGTGCAAGAGCTGCCAGGACTGATGTCTAATGTGCATTGGGGGGGGGGGGGGGTGTCTATAGGGAGGTCATGTCATGAAACAGGATCTGAAAAGGCGAATTCCCCCACAGGGTTTGAGTCCTTCATTTCCAGCCGCCCTGTCACCCCTGTAGTACTCCGTCTGAAGCTCCACCCACGCGTCCAGCATCCAACACACATCAGACACATCAGCATGACCTGCAGGCCTCACTATGTACACTCTACATACAGTCTGTGTACAGCTTATATACTGTACATACAGCGGAGGGCCAACAGCTGTAGTCCCTCATAGCTGAACTATATCTGCTGGCCAGATGTTTTCTTTGAACTGTGTTCTACTTAGCTTCTTTTTCTTTTTGCTTGAAGGATTCACTTTTAATAGTATTTCTGTGTTGTAGCTGACGTCTATAACTTGTAACATAAAGCTATTTTAATAATCAGACATGGTACAGATCACAGATTCCTGAGTACCACATCCAATCAAATTCTCCAGCAAAAAAGGTCCAAACTTCCAGCTGTTTTAATTCACAATAGAGCAGAACATTTTAAGTGATGGTGATCGGATACAATGTTAACATGACCACATGGATCCTGGCAGGTTTTTTACTGCCTGGTAGCTTTTGAATCTGTCAACATTTTCTTTTCCAGTATCCAGTTTTTAAGAGCTGCACGCTTCAGTATTTACTTCATGTGTCGTCTTCAAATTGGACATTTCTTTGTCATCCAGCTTTTGTGCTTTTTATCGCCCCTTGTCTTTTAAAGGGCCTTTTGCCTTTATTTCAAGGGACAGTTACAGAGAAACAGGAAGTGTGTCGGAATAAGTGCATGAGTTTGTGAGTCTATAATCATCTGTGGTAACAGCTGGCAGGTACTTGTTGATTCTTTTCTTACCCTTTAGTTAAAGGCAGGGTTGGTCATTTTCTAAAACTAGCATGATTTTGAAAGTAGCATTCCCTCAGTGCTCCGTCTGCACCCACCTGCCTCTGTGCTCCCTCCAAAGCCACGCCCCTCACTTACATACACAAGCGCCGTTGGTCCTCATCGCTTTGAGTGCGGGCTAGTGCACCCATGGCGTAGACAGCGAGCAGGGAGACAGGGAGGCATCTGATTGGTTCATCAGATTGATACCTCATGGCAGACATTGGTTGAAGTTTTTACAGGCTTACAACTGATACAGATGACGGATTTCCTTCGTTCCTTTTTCCGAACACGTGAGTTATTGATTTCAGTCAGGACCTAAAGACAATTACAACCAAAATCTTAAAAAGTGGATCTGGAGAAAATTACCAACCATGCCTTTAACTGTATAAAAATATGTACAACATGACAACTTCCCAAAAAACATTTGGAGCTCCCTCTACTGGCTGGCTGCAGTATAGGTTATAAAGACCCCTCCTCCATATTAACAGATGGGACATGGGTCACTATCAAACCCATAGTACGTAATAGTCACATAATATTTTCTGATTTTCTGAATTTCTGATTATAAAAGTTCTTCTTATCATTATGGTAAAGCCAAGTGTTCATTTTTACAGAGTTAAATTTTAACTAATTAATAGATGTTGTAAAAAAAGGGGTGAATTGCCATGAATGGCAGCTCTGTTGACAGATGAGGCTCCTGCAGTGCACCAGATAAGCAGAGTCAAGGAGGATCGATGAGAGGAACATGAAGAGAGAGGAACATTTTAGTACTCGGGAGGACTTTGACGCATGTCCTCTTTACATGCAGTCAATGGTGACCACTAAGTATTTAGCATAAATTATTTCTGATGTTTTTATGCATAGTGCCAAGCCACCAGTCACTCAACGGCTATATAATTTTCTATAGTTATCATCATCGTGCTGCAGTGAAGCATCAGACACTGACTGCTCATGCTGCGAGAAAGAGATGAGAAGACAGATGAGGGACGGGAAGAGACGTAATGAGGGGACAAGATACAAACAGGAGAATAAGCAAACCTCAGCGCTCGTTACAGAGAGGAGCAGGAGAGGATAGTGATCGTGACTAAGAGAGACACACTGATCATAGCCTCCTGCTGGCTGTTCCTCCCCGCTGAGGTCAGAGAGTTAAGAAGGAGTGACTTGGGACCAGCCAATTAGCACATTAGAAGGTGTTGTTTACATCCAAAGTGACTTTGCAGCTTCCACAAGTGCCATGACAGATCAAGCTCAGAAAACGCTAACTCTGCTGCTCCTGTTGGCATCCAACTGTTGAGCTTTTAGTTGAAGTGGTATTCTGCTGAATGCATTTCTGAAATCTCTTTGGTGTGCCTGTTGAGTGTTCAATTTCCTGCTGTTTCTGCTCTGAACTTGACAGTGATCACTTGTCAGTCAGCTTTGAAAACGGATACTGCTGTCCAAATTCAAAACATTGCAGAGAGCTGTCTCCCCCCCGCCCCCTCCACCCTAGAGTTGCTGAGCTCACAGGTTGCCATGTCTCAGACCCTGAAGCTTCAGTGTTTATCCAGCTCTGCATGGGTCTGTAAACCTTTCTGTGTTCTAACCTCTCTCCATTTTTCAAAAGCATCTCCAATATTGATCCTAGTTTGAGCACGTTTCTGCTCGTGGAGCTTATTAGAAACATGCAGAGGCTTTTTAGGTCGGGTACAATCACTTCTATCTGAACCACTTCTCTTGCCCGCTTCCATCGCTGCAACACCTGTTGACCTGATAACTGCTCTCATATCTGGCAAACCGAGGGGCGTCCAAAACGGCCGTGTGGGGTGCCTTAAAAGCGCCTACCTTCTCTGGTCCAAACAAATCCAGAGCATTCAGGAGCAGAATCTAAAGTTAGAAGGAGGACATACTGACTGCTGCATTGTTGTCAGAGAAGCCAGCACTTCAACATAGCATGTTTCCTTAATGTCTGATCATATAGTAAGGTAACTTTATCATCTCACTCACTACACATCTCACTGATTGGACCTGTACCTGGATAAGGTTGACACCATCCAGTTTATTTTCTGGTCCTTTTAAGTTAAATCAGCCAGACTCTAACTATTCCTTTACTTAACTAACAAATAAGGAAATCCAGCGTTTTAAATTCAAGCATCATTGTATCAAAGTAAGTTCTGTTCAGGCTTATTGAGTCCCTCATGGTTTATTCAACAGCTCAAAGGTAAAGTCCAGCCCGCTCAGGCTGTCAGTCCATCACAGGGCTAACATTCATGGACAGAAAGAAAACAATCACCCCTACAGGCAGGCCAAGTTTAACCTGCATGTGTTAAGTCTGTGGGTGGAGGCCCAGCGGGTGGAGGCCCAGCAGGTGCTTCATCGTGATGGGGTGGGAGGTGACACTGAGCTGTCATTCCACCACCTCTACCTTATATATTAGATAACGTGAAGTTCCACCCTGTGAAAGCTGCTTTATATGTAGTCTATCCTCAAATACTGTGCTCAGAAGGTGTGTATGTTTTCGGCTTACAGTAATGTTAAAATCTGAATTAAAGCTCACTGTAACTTTGTATGGCAGAGGCCGTCTGCAGCTCAGTTGTGGGCATTCAGTGTGTCATCCTGTTATTCTTGATTGGCAGCCGGGTGGGCAGGTGTGTCAGGTCTGTCAGAGTGCATTCTGGGAAATTGTTCAGCCTGCTACCATCTGGGGAGAGAGGGACACCACACTACATAAATATGAGTGATGCATAAAGTGGGAGTTCATGTGTGGTTGCAGCTCACATTTTAAGTCTCCTCCAGTCTTCCTGATCATGGCGCCATGCACATAATAACAAAGTTTTTAACATTAGTATCCTGTGTGATTGTGGGAGGATTGTAAGGATCTATCTCTCTCTCTCTCTTTTCTCTGTCAGGGCTGAGTGGATAGAGACTGTTTGGCAGGTTGGAGAACGTGTCTGCAGGTGAAGGCTTAGACAGCCAAAGTTAGAGAGTCTGGGGATTTACAGGGCTGAATAGAGTCAAAGAAGCAACGTTTCATTGTCAGACTGCAAATCACTGACGCCGAGCATCAAAGATGAATAACTCTGCCATGCTCAGAAATCAGATCTGTGATTTTAGCACAGGTAGCTGTATATATTTTATATTTAGAATATTTTCTCAACCCTGATTTGTATTTCTACAGCTGTACCCAACTCACAGTTTTAAAGGTTGAATCAAGATTTTTACTGTTTGGTATGAGAATTGGGCTAAAAATCTCCAAACACTTGAGGACTCTAAGCTTAAAGGTCCAAACTGTAAGATATATATGAAATGATAAAGTGACCTTACTATATGATCAGCCATTAAGGAAACATGAGTGCTGGCTTCTCTGACAACAATGCAGCAGCCTGTATGTCCTCGAACCAGAGAAGGTAGGCGGTTTTAAGGCACCCCCACACAGTTTGCCTGGCACACTACAAACCAACAGGTGTTGCAGCGATGGAACCGGGCAAGAGAAGTGGTTCAGATAGAAGTGATTGTACCCGACCTAAAAAGCCTCTGCATGTTTCTAATAAGCTCCACGAGCAGAAACGTGCTCAAACTAGGATCAATATTGGAGATGCTTTTGAAAAATGGAGAGAGGTTAGAACGCAGAAAGGTTTACAGACCGATGAGGAGCTGGATAAACACTGAAGCTTCAGGGTCTGAGACATGGCAACTTGGGTGAGCATCAACTCATGAGAGGAGGGGGCCGGGGGAAACAGCGATCTTCAATGTTTTGAGTTTGTACAACAGTACTCATTTGAAACACTAGGTGTCAGAGTTATATATTCCTCCTTTAAGGGCAACATGAATACATCTGCGGCCCCACTAAAACTTATTTGAATGTGAAACCGAGTAAATGGGTCTTTTTTAGAGGTTTGTATCACTTGGTCTGTTTTGGGGAGTAGGAGGCCTCTGCATATAATTTAGCTCACTGAAAATCTTGACAAAAGATGAATACTGAAGGAGTTTGCACAAACTAAAGTGGAGTGACATTATGAATTAATGGTTAACAGAGGACAGCCCTGTTTGCTTCCCTGTTTTATCACATCCCTCCTTTTTAAATGTTCTACTTTGTCTTCATTTGAGTCACTGCAGAGAGCTATTTTTGAAACCCGCACAGACAAACCCACTTATACAGTTTCACAGATGTAAAAGCATTTGTGAATGTAATGAGGGTCACACAGGGCGACCCACATCGATAACGCACTGTGCCAGAGGCGGAGTGCTGTCACCGCCGTCACTAACATGGCTTCCCCTTCCAAGACTGCTGCCTGCTAAAACAACACGCCCGGAGCCATGTGAGTGAGACTTTATGCAACGTAGCTACAGTGTGCTGGGAGCCAGTTCCCCCATCGACTAAGCTGATTTGACACAGCCAGGTGATACAAGTTCTGAGATTCATGGGGAGGACTTTCTTTGGCTTTTTCTTTTTTTTTGTAGGAGCTGGTCTAGTCTAGAAGTCTGTGTCTGAGGAAGTGAGGCAGCCTATCTGTGACGTAATAAGTAATATAAGTCATTATTTAGATGTTTTTATAGCAGCTATCTGTTGGATTCATACACTATAGGAATTATCCAGTAACACACGTTGTACACAGACAAGTATGTGAACATTAAGGCTTACGAGGCAACCGGTCGTCTACAGGTAGCGTGGTTCAAAAGCAAGAATATTTGAGCCTTTAAAGTAACCATTAGGGAATCAAATATGTTGGTTTAACTCTCATGGTTTCTACTGAATCCCTTGTTTTCCTCTTCAACCTGGAACAAAGCTGTGAAACATTCTCCTTTTGGCAGCGCCTTAAAGCTTCAAAGAATAGAAAAATGTCCGCTTTGTGAATATGCTTAACTGCTTTGGATTCTCTTTTCCATAAAGCTCAATGACGTCAACTTCCTACAACATAACCCAGTTATAATGGGTCATGTGGCATCATATCATCCATAAATGATTACATTCTTCTTCTTTAGATGTTTCCATATGCAAACAAGGTCATCGCAGGGTCGGCCTCAGCAGGAAAGCTTCTCTCACCTTTATTTTTCAAACACCAAACAGAAACAGGATGCCACTTTTCCTTATAAGAAGAAGCAACAACAACAACTTAAAAACCCAATGGTATGAGGAAAAAAAACTAAAAGTGATCGCCAGCCATTTCCATTAACTTGTTTACAACGATTAAGGCACCAGCATGAATTTAAAGACAACGTGTTCACGCTAACAATGAATGACTGAGATAACGATCCTTTTCTGTGCTTATCACACATTTGAATTCTGCAGTGACTGAGGACGACTCTGTCGGTAGGAGCCGATGAATGTTTTCTGCCGCTACACATGACCCGATCTGTCTCGCTGCAGCCCCGTTCTTGCATCACCGCACGTGCCCCTGGGGCTCCCTCTCTGCAGAGCGGGCGTTCTCTATTTAGGGCCTGATTTATACACAAACACACACACACACACACACACACACACACATAAACCACTGGGGCAAGGCGCAATGAGTGTTCTTTTCCCCTGCCGCAATTGCCAGCAATATAATCATCTTCCCACACTTCAATGTGCCTTTAAGGATAGCATTCAGACAGAACGAGGGGAAGAGAAATCCCATGAAAGCAAACAGTAATTTGAAAAGCGTAAGTGAACAGAAAACAACAAGATGGATGGTTTAGAATACTCTGAACTCAGTCACTGCAAGGTTTTTTGTGCGTATATCCTTTTGTTCTTTGGTTTTCCAGCGCCATGTTCACATTTTAATCTCTGCTTTCACTCAGCATGGTTTTAAGACCTGCGGTGGAACTCAATCGATGCCCCGCAGATTCAGTGAATAGTGTGCTGCTCGTGAAGACAAACCCACCTGGTAAACGCACAACAGGAGCTACAAAAAAAAACAAAAGACTAAATCATATTTCTGCTTCTCTCCCCTTCTTCTTTTCCTCTCCCTGTCTTTGTTCTCAGGCTGTTAGAGAGTTCTATGCTCAACGCAGAAGTGAAGGAAGGAGAGATTCTGCCTCCTACCATTCAGAAGCTGATGAAAGGATACAACAAGTACCTCAGGCCTTTCTTTGACAGTAAGGAAACTGCAGACACATGCAGCCAGAAAAAGGCAGAGCACTCATGGGAAATGTGGCTTTGACAGAGAGTGAGAGGGGTTCATATACCGCAATTTTCCTCCTGCGTGTCCCTTCTGAGCAACATATGCTGACATACATACATTTAGATTTACGGTATGTGTGTTATAAAACGAGATTGAGAGAAGTTAATGTTAGAAATTCCCTTGGGTAGGAGGAAATTCATGCAGCTCAGTAAATAGTGCAATACATACTCATATCTTTATAAATCTGAATCATAGTTTTAAGTATTCAAACTAAGATTACAGCTCCTCTGATTTAGAATCTAATATTCAGAAGGTTGTAACAGAGAAACGGCGTCCATCTCAGTGGATGGTGTTGTCATTTCCTGCAAATCTCTCCCCATAGCAATATTGTGCTCAGCTGCAGGAATCCATCAAAGTAGCTTTATGGTTTGTTTTCCGCTGTTGATGTGTAATAACATCTCAGACCTCACTGAGGCCAATACTAATCATACTGTAACCACATATCCACCAGCCTACCAACATGGGTTTGGCATGCAATGATGATAAAAAACACATTTGTCAGCTTGTAACCCGTAAGGTGAAAAAAAAAAGCACCGATCGAAGAAATGTGTTTGACTGTAAACTGACCTTTAGGGGTCAGGTAATAGTTGAGGACTTTTATCTGATATTTGGTCAAAATGGGAATAAAATCCTTACTAAAACATTTCTTCAACAATGTATTCATAAAGGTGTCTAATAACACAGAAAAAGATAGAAGTTCATCTCCTGTGGGGCAATCCATGAGAGCTACTGAAAGTTAAGGTACCTGGAACCTTATTGGTTAAAAATAGAAAATATCTGCCATTGAATCAGGCTTCATCCGTAAATGTTTACAGTCTATGAGTACACCAAGTTTAACTCTGCTGTGGCTCACAATGATTCATCAGTTTTTACATTTTTAAGCAGACATAAACTTACCTACAAATGTCTCCTTTACTCTGTTACCATTGACTCACATGTTATGCAGTGCTGTTGGTTTATGGCCTTTTTTAGCCACACATACAGCAGGAGTTAATTTGGTGCAAGGTGAGTTTGACTTTTTGTCAGTGTCCTCCTCTCCACAGACAGCCCGCGGCACAGTCTGAAAAGACATTTCTGAAAAGGATTGTCTCCCTTTCTCAAAACGTAATCATTATTTCTAATGCTCAAGCAACCTTAAAGGATTAGTTTGACCTTTGGGTAAAACACTTATTATGGTTTTCTTCATAAGAAGATTAATTCCACGCCAGCAGTTTGAGGACTAATAACAAAGACACAGCCAGCACAATAAGTGTAGCTTAGCATAAAAGCTGAAAAAGGAGCTAAAAGCTAGCATCGCTCTTTCTGCAGGTGACAAACGGTTGGTATAGGGGTATAACTGGGGATGTATATGTGAGAGGTTCAAGCTTTATGTCCATGGCAAAGACCTTAAAACACAGATATGATATCTGCAGTATGACAACAGGCTCAGTGATCTCTCTCTCTCTCGTAGAAATGAAGATTGAAAAGTGAGAGAGGAGAAGAATGGGAAGCTGAAACATAAAAGAGCTGCAAAGTTGACGGAGAATCAGGGAGAGCCAATTCCCTGAAGGAGGTTCAGACTTAACAGACTGCCGCTGCTGGTGTGCTGACAATGTGGGGTCTTTTAAAATATGCTGTCCTTCAATAACCTTTCATTACACAACACTATGCTCTATTATAAAAACCTCATATTGCTACGTCGTCTCAATATACTGTTACGCCCAGCCATAAGGCCATTGGGCTAACAACAATCCACACATTGACACATTAAAATACACTAAACACCTTAACAAAGCCAAAATAAAGGGATTTATTATCAACATGACAAACTAAATGATAACAAAGATCAACTTGGAAACAAAACACAACAAACGACACAATCCCTGACTGAGCAGCACAGCAGTCCCAACTCCAAATGCCCCTTCCAAAATGCCTCCTCAAAATGCCTCTCTTTCTGCAGCCAGCACTGGCCTGGTGTACCTCGTTGTGCACTTAATAGCTTCACCTGGGCTGTAGAACAGAAAGGGAGAAGGGACAAACAGTACAGGGACACATACAGCCGTAACAATACTCTGAAACATGTGTGGGCCCAAACTGAAGAAGATAAACATTCAGATATAATACGATGAACTTAAAGGAGATGTCACATGCAGCAGCTGATTGTTTACCTTCTGTGTGTGCAGACGGTCCTGTCACTGTGGGGATGAGCCTGGACATTGCCAGCATTGACACCATCTCAGAGATTAACATGGTAAGACGACAGTTTTATTTATTTCTAATAACCTAAAAACCCTCTGTGGTTAGTTTGGTTAAACTCTCTGTTTCAGGGGATTGCCTCGAGTTTTGGTATTTTCTGTATAAAGCCCCGAAGAGCTCAGCACTGGAACCTTTCTCTTAGTTATCAGGGGGCGCTTGACTTAAAACACTAGCTGTATAAATTGCTAATGATAATTGCTGTATCATTGGCTTAAAGCCTGGCGTACACTGTACTCGAGGCTCTGCTGTCACTGAATGAGTGTTAGCAGTTGTACCTACACAATTTAAAAACATGCCAGTAAATCATCCGACCGATCGGGGTCTGATCAGCCCGCGATCAGGCCGTTGTGCCTCTTACAAAACTAACGGCTGAAATTCGGCTCAGTCGTACGACAACAGAAAACTGGTCTAAATTGGCTTGAATTTGAACAGTTTAGCCCCGGTTTAAGTTAGTTGATGTAAAGACTTGCAAATATAAAATATTTTTGTTTAGACAGTATAGATCATTATGTGAAGAAGTTTAGAGACTGACAGGTTCAAAATGTAAATTTCAGCTTCAGTTATGCTCTTTAATACAGTATCTACAATGGATTTTTTTAGTATGTTGGTGTTCAGAGCAGAGAGTTTTCTCACCATATTATGTTCTGTAGTGGTTTCTCAAATGGTACCAGTTGGTTGGTACCAGTTGATTTTTGTATTCTAGTCACACATGATGGAAGCCCTGAAACAATAAGGCCCCCCCCCCCCCCCCCCCTCCACACACATGTTACGATGAAAATGCTCCACATAATATGTTACATTTTGCTGACTTGAAACAATTTTGTGTATTTCTGTTGCTTGAGGAACAGAAGGGCTTAGGGACCTGACACCAACAATATCCAACAATGCAACAAAAAAAAACCCACAAGCTGACTAATGAAATAGAAACACACAGGAGAAGCTTGGTGTGCAAAAAGCTCAGCTCATATTATTATTGACATGGTTATTAAGACTGTTTAAAGTCCACTAGCTCTGTGTGACCTTTGAGCCTCAATCCTGCAGGACTACACGGCCACCATATTCCTCCGTCAGCGCTGGACTGATGAGCGTTTGGTGTTTGAGGGCAACAAGAGCCTGAGCCTGGACGGGAGGCTGGTGGAGCTGCTCTGGGTCCCGGACACCTTCATAGTGGACTCCAAGAAGTCCTTCCTCCATGACATCACCGTGGAGAACAGGCTGATCCGCATCTTCCCCAACGGGACCGTCCTGTACGCACTGAGGTGGGAAAACGAACAGTTGGTTGTTGTGTTTGTTTTTTCTGCTTTGACAGACAATGAAAAGTAGGTCGGAGGAATGGAGAAGAAATTGTCTGAGGGAGGAAGTGTGGGTTGAGTCTTAGGTAATGTGCATGCAAAGCAGGGAGCTGTGTCAGTTCTATTACTTGGGCATTAGGTTGTATGAGTGTTTGATCTGCCAATACAAAGATGTGTGGGCTATCAAAGCAACTCTCATCAGCGTCTCTCCAGCATTTACTGCTCTGTGTGCAAGAGCTTAACATCTGAAGAGCTGTTGGCAGGCTTCTGAAACGTGCTGTGGCTCTTTGATCGGGCCAAGCAGACAGGTAATAGATAGAAAGGTTAAAGATGATCCAGGAAGTCAATTTGTTCAGCTCTTTAAGTCTGTGATGATGGGATTTACACATCCTACTCTTTTTATGTCACATCCTGTAACATCTGCCTGCCTTTGAATTGTGTGAGAGCTGTCCATGGTCCTGATTTCACTCTAATCACTCACCCTCTGTGACTTCATCTCAGGGAGGATTAGGACACGGTCATGAGGCAAAAACCAAGGTCACAATAATCTTTTCTATAAAGATCTGAGCTGATATTTAAAAAGTGTATTCTATACAATTTAGATAGACCCTTTAGACCCCTGTCATTATCAGGATAATGTTCAAACTGTCAGCAATATTTCACATTGATGAAAGCTCATCATTTTCTTTCCATCTCTCTTTAGCAGACATCAGCCTTTAAAAATAAAAGTCCGCCTCATACATATTGCATCAGCGCCGTCTCGCCTTCATTATCCCAGACGGACCTCAGAGGACCGGACTTGTACACAAATGTAATCGCTGATGTAGAGTTAAATATTAGTCTAACACAAAGACCATAGATCCACCAGTTTTCATTAATATCTTTCAATATCGTGCATTTATCATCAAGTGTGGTTTTTAGTTTTAATAAAGTTGACTGCGTCAAGACGCACAGAGACACGGCGGTGGCTTCACACATTTCACCTTCTTGTTTACTCAGCATGTCTTCATAAGCTGCACGTATTTATTCTGTTAATAAATCAAGTGTGGACATTAAGTCGGGTCATCTCTGACGCGATCATTAGGCATATATATCCTCATAATTAGTCACAGAGCAGACAGAGTTTCCCACGAAAAAAAAGGGGCCAACAATCAAATGTTTTTGTTCGTTGATCAAACTTTTGATTAATAATATCATATCTACGGTCTGTGGTGCTAACCTAGCTTAAATATAGAACGATTTTGTTAAAAACAGAGGACCCAGCAGCCCACGTATTTTCAATAATGATCAAAGTAGCGGGATTTTTTAAAACAGTGTGTTTAAATATTAGACTTTGAATACGGTGGTTTGTTGTACTTACACATTTCTTCATAAGCCTCGTAGACCGGCAGAGCGCTTTCGGCGTAGCTGGGCTGCGTAAGTCATCAGGGCAGTACGCTAAGTGGGCGGGGCGTCTTTCCAGGGCTCCTGCCCCCGGACCCTACTGCGCAGACTCTGGCTCCAAATGACGTCAAAATCGCAAGATGGAAGCGCCCGTAAGATGACCTGGGTCGTAATCATGCTAGGCTGCTGTAATCAGGACTAATGAAACAGTTTGCACTCTAACAGATGAAAAGGGAGTTGAGACACACCACGAGATAAACCGATTCTTTGCCATGAAGTGACATGCTGTTTGTGAGCCAATAACTTCAGGATCACTGGCTGTGGTCCTTTCTGCTGTAAGATGGTTTGTTAGCTCTCTCAAGAGAGTAAACATGTCAAAAGTTTATCATCCTCATAATGAAAGAGAACTCTGTCCACACCAGAGGGGAAAACAATACACCACTCTTCATCAATTTTGTATTGTGTGATGGAGTATCCTTCTCATTTTAGTCTGCTAGAAAAATGTCCACAAGCTATGATCTGTTGGGGTGCACTACCAACATGGTAAATAACCCTGAACTAGGTTTTTATAAGCATAAAAAAACTCTACCTTGAAGAAGAAAAAAGTGGATCCAGGGAATATATGTGAGGCACAAAAAGGAAGAGTGTGAAAGCAGTAGCAGCAATTTGTCCAAAACAAAAGAGGCCTAAGCTAAGCTATATGCAACTCTAGAGTCGACTTTTTTAGTTTCAATGATGCTGTCACCAGGTGATTTTCATTGACTTGAGTATCCCGGTTTTGATGCTTGTTTTTGTAATATCATACTATCATATCCCGATTTCACAATCAGGTTTAAGTCCTCATCCTGATTTTGCCGCCTTGAGAATTCCAAATGAAAACGGGATACTATGGCATGAATACGCCACACCCCGGTTTCTGACAGCTGCGGACAATCTGCACAGGCACGGCCTCAGCCAAGCATAGAATCAATAAAAAAAAACATGGCGGCAGCAATGAGAGTGTCTTACTTCTGGAGCTACGAATAAACTGAGTTTAGTGTTTCTGTAAATGAGGAATTAAAAACGTTTAGATGGAGAAATTCTGACTTATTCAATACTGCATGCCACAGTACTCTAGGGAGCAAAATCTGGTTTCACAAAGGGATATGGGTCTGTCCTAGTTTCTGAAATCAGGATATAATATCAGCCCAAACACAAAAACGGGATATGTAAAAACCCTGATCAAAACCGGGAAACTCAAGTCTAAGTAAATTTACTCAATGACAAGGCAGGAAAGCTCAATCAGGTGCTGCACTGGTTCACGGGGATCTGTTCACCTCGTCTCAGCATCAGTGGAAGTGTTCAGTTTAATTTAAGTAATATCAGCTAAGTTAGCTCATTTTATGAAAGGTACAAAGTTAACTGTTGCTATGGATGCAGCTCTAACCGAAGATTCCAACAGACTGCAGTGGAAAAAAGCATTTTAAATCAGAGAAATCATTTCCAAATCAATATTTAGTTACAAATTTTTGATTTCGTCAGTAAGTAGCCATGTAAGAAACAAAATAATGTATAGTGAACCCCAACAGAGTGAGACAAGAGCCCTCTACTTCGCTTATGGGTCCTGCGCCCAACCTGTTGGCGTTCCATTCAACAATAACAACCCACTCATTATGCATTATCCACGAGCACTGTCTTTCCCACCAGTGGGCTACACTTACAGAGTATTACTGGTTTCCTACGAGGATGGTTTTATTGTCAAGCACTGAGGGGGCTGATCTTTTCATGCCTACATTTTTTTCATGCTGTATACAGTTGTTGTCAAAGAGAAACAAAGAAATGGAAAACATCACTGGGACACACACGGTGCTTCAATAACTACTGGGGGTGTATGGGGGAGTCATATTACAGTAAATTGGGTCAGGTTTGAACGCTCACTACAGTTACTTCTGTACATATGAAATGTACGTTTTGAGTTATGATTTATATTCAACATGACCATGAGATCTCTACAGTATGAACAGTGCGATTCCATTTGTTGATTTCTTGACCTCCTCCCAGAGAACTGCTCTGTTTTTTTTTTATGGGCTCTTCATCCTGTCAGAGGAAACGTGGAGGAGGGGGGAGCTTCACAGTCACAGAGCAGCACCAGCGAGACTCAAACAAGCCAAAAAGAAAGTGAGCAGAGAGGGACGGCATCCTCAGGGGGTTAAGGCTGTGAAGAAAGGACAGAGTGGAGTGAAGGAAAGGGACAGCTGTGAGAAATGTTTCAGTGCAGAGCCTGAGGGGGATACATGAGAAAGCACTGAGGTGATGGGTGCTAAAGGTTTAGCTGTTAAAAGGGAGATTCATTAGAATTACTGTGTGCTGCTTTTATGCCGTAGGTTAGTCAAGTTAGGAATGGGAAATCTAAATATCTGTAGCGTAAAATAAAAGATAAAAAGGCTTGTGTACATTTTCTTTCACATTCCAGGTACATTTTACTGCCTCCTTCTCCGTTTAAGAGTGTAATGTGCGACACTTAAAACACAAATATAGGCTCACTTTATTTATCACTGGGGGTTGACTTTCTTAAAAATCTGTGAAGTCAAACTCCCTCTAGGTTTGTTGCTATACCTTGAACTTAAAAACCTTCGCTACAGCTTATTAGTGATGGCTGCACGAAGCTTTGCAGATCTGAATGACGCTGAGCTTCCTCTTCTACTGTATGTACAAAAAAACTGTTAAAAAGTAGAACAGATACATAGAGAATGTGATGTTCAGGTGTAAAACAAAAACTCTATTAAATATTTATACAATCAGAAAAAAATGTTGGCAAATCTGCATCACATGGTCATGTAGACGTGTCTTCGACCTGTTCATTACAATTGAATCTGCTTCATTTGGGTTCATATTGCTGTAGTGAACCAAAGCATATGACTTATTAGATACTGTGAAATTGCACGATGGTTCTATGAGGGAATGTCTCGGTTTGAACACAGTTTAAGTGATGTAAAATATGGGGTGTAGTTATGTCCCCTTCAACAAGCAGCCAATAGAGATGATGAGATGATGTTTTATGACTGAATCACATCAGTTGTCAGAGCTTCGTGCACAGCTTGCTATGATGAATTCTACACATCAATTAACTGCATTTAACTTATCTTTGACTCAATGTTCTTGTAGGCAGAAAACTGACAATTTAATTATAACCAATACATGACACGAGTCTCTTTATTATTTAAAATGTATGAAATGATCAATATTATTATGGAACATGAATAAGTTGTGATATTTGGTTGTGTGTGTATTTGCAGCACACTTTCTAATTGTGTGCATGTGTTGTTGAATTGATATGCAGATATGCTACTGCCCTGCCGTAAAGATTGGAGGGTGTTGATAGATGTTTTCACACATGCACTCCTGAAAATTTGAGGAACATTTCAGGACAGGCTGCCCCTGAATTATTCCTGCGTTGCCTGTTCACATATGCCACCTCACAGTCACTGTCAGGCAGTAAAGGGGGGGGGGGGGGGGGGGCATCAGGAGGGAGGACATGACATAAAAAGAAGGGCACAGAACTGGTGGATGAAGTAACAGAGTCCAACGCTATAATGACAGTACAATCTATAGAACTGAGAAGAACATACTGGAGAGAAGAGAATAAAGCAGCTTCATTTACATGAATGAATGTCACACTGGTTGTCCACTGGTCTCGTGATGTAAACGTCCAGCCTTTATTGGAGAGATAGGACAGTGGATAGAGTCAGAAATCAAAGAGAGAGAGAGACAGAGAGAGAGAGAGTGGGGAATGACATACAGGAAAGGAGCCACAGGCTGGATTTGAACCTGGGCCGCCTGCTTGGAGGACTATAACCTCCATACATGGGGCACGCGCACTAACCACTGCCGGACTGCGCCACATCCTTCTGCATGTCAATAAAATACCACACATTAATGTTACTTGGGAGCTTGCAAGAAAATTCTGGTTAAACTCTAGATGAAAAATGTGGCTGTTTGCATTCACACATGCAGCTCAACCGTAACATTTGGAGAAGTTTTTTTATGCATGTGTGCATAAGAGCTCATTAGATGTGTTTATTAATGAACTGTCTGCTGTGAAAGGATAGAATTCACCCAGATTTAGTCATACCAATGGAAGATTTCATTCTCTTTTACAAATGTTCTCAAGTTGAGTGCAATAGAGGATTCAGTACGGAAATAATTTTATAAATACAAAAATAAAACAAGGCAGATGATTCCTTACAAATGCAAAAACTTCAAACCAAAGCGCCGGATGATGTTACATAACACTGATCCAGAAACTACTGCAGACATCTCATTCACTGCAAGCATTCTTGTCTTTATAACAACTAAAAAACATTTGTGTTTTGCAGGATCACCACCACCGTGGCCTGCAACATGGACCTGACCAAGTACCCGATGGACAAGCAGACCTGCACGCTACAACTGGAGAGCTGTAAGGACTCTTCAACATTTCATAAAGACAGGGTGAAGTGTGAGCTGCGGCTTGAAGCTGTGCCGCTGAGGCGGTGGGTGGGTAGTGATGTCAGACGTATGTGATCAAACCAAAAGGATCAAACAGTTCACATCCTCTCATCTTCTAAACTGCTGCTGCTGTGTGTGAGAGAGAAACACTGCATGCTTATGTCACACAGCAGACAGAAATGGCGGGGCAATTCAGGCCATGATGGGGGAATTCTCCTGTGTGTGTTTTCTGTTGTAAGTGGGTGTCAGAGAGGAAAGTTAAAAACATCTCCGCTTTAAAGGAATATTTAAAAAGATTAGAAACTGTTATGTATGACGCTAAAGGCAGGAGTCTCAGATAACTCAGCAGGGTTACACAGCTAGTCTTGTTCTCTCCAAGGCTCAAAAGTCAACTTAGGACGTCTGCGCACTACATGATTGTAGGCCTGATTTTGGGCCCCAATTTGCCTCTCAACGATCAGGTGACGTGGCACGATTTGAGGCTTGTTGCAACCGGTACTTTGTCCAAATAATCCTCAAGTGTGTGGGTGTTGTCAACACGATTATTTCAGGAGCAGTTGCACACTCTTACAGCTCACAAACATGGCAGCAAACATAAACACCACTGTGCGCCGAGCCAAGTGAAATATAGAAAAAGAAGAGCAGCTTGTGGAATGATGTCTCAGGAAAGATATACTTCACTTCCTGCTGATGATATCGATTGTCCTCCATATTCGTTTTTACATTTTTATTGAACTGAAACATGTCGAGATCAATTTTTGGGGATTTGTAAAAGATTGGG
Source organism: Labrus mixtus (assembly GCF_963584025.1). Taxonomy (NCBI): domain Eukaryota; kingdom Metazoa; phylum Chordata; class Actinopteri; order Labriformes; family Labridae; genus Labrus; species Labrus mixtus. Next base: position 26,110,226 of record NC_083617.1, read on the forward strand.
GGGGAGAAACAGCTTCCTCCTCTCCCTCCTCCTCGTCTCTCAGCCTCCCTCACTCTTCTGCCATCTTTACTTTCCACCACGCTTTTTTGCTCGCTGCTATTAAATGACAGCCAGCCAGTCTGATCCCTGCCAGAAGCCCACCAGGACCTCAGTGCCAAATAAAACATTTAACGGCAGCTCCAGTCCCACTTAGCAGACAAAAAGACATCTGGAGGTTAGAGCTGGGTAACTGAGAAGATGATGGCTCCTTCCTCCCATGCTATCCCCCCCCCCCACACACACACACACACACACACACACACTTCGTCTCGTTCACTTCCTGCATCTTCAATCTTTCTCTCATCTCGCTGCTACTTCTCTGCTGTTTTCTTTCACTCCTCTTCTCCAACCTCCATCTTGCTCGGTCTTTAAGTCTCTTTAAGAAGATGTTTAGTCAAGGGTTCATTTCTTTTAATGCCGTGCCAAAAGTGGATCCTCTGCACAGGAAGAAGGTTGAGAGAGAAACTGGTGGTGGGAGGTTTTTTTTTTTTTTTTTTTTGAGCAGGATTGAAGTGACAACAGAAAGAGTCAGAGGAGAGAGTCACTCTTTTATGATCTTTGATGGGGGGCTTCAGCTTCTTCTTTTTCAAAGGATGTTTGCACAACAATGTCAATGCAAATATCACGTTTCTAGTCATCAGAATGAGAGAAACACTTCTTTTTTGATGTAATGATACAGTCACTGATCATTATTTTATTAACTAGATAAAATGTAGCTAGCACATAAGCTATAATAGCATTCATTAATCATATGTATAAAGTTAAGGCTCATATAAGCTTCCTTTCCCTATGAAAATAGATGCATACATTTTAAATGATATAACTGTCACTACCCATATGCTCCCACACGTCTTTACATTCAGATGGATTATAAACAATGCATCCCATCGACGGCGCAGTCTCACATAAACCTCTGCTTCTCCTTCGCTGCCATGCAACAAGCATCACATTTATGCCTATAGTTCCTAAGCACATAGCACAGTCTTTTCTCAAAAAGTTACATAGTCTAAAGTACTCTTTGTTGTTGTGTTTTGCTGGTCTGGCTTCAACTGTTGGCTCCACACTGCCCCCATGATTTCCAGTTGAATTGCAACATCTGGTCTGTGTCTGTAAGCTTCCAGAAAACCTGCAGAAATACAGATGAAATGATCAAAGAGTGTGGACAGACTGCTACGTCTGTATCCGTATGAATGAGACATTTTAAATCACTGTTCATGATGTCACTGGTTCACATTATATATGTGTGAGTGTTCAATGTGGATGGATGGGTTTACTTAAGGAGAACAGCAGGATGGAGATAACTTTCTCAGCAGCACTTCACTGTCATTTATTCTGCTTCACAAAAACAACACTTCCTTCTTGCTCATCACATGTCACTCAGTTAGCCAATCAGAAGCTAGGATGATTAAACTCAAGGCAAACATTTTGACAACCACCGAGGTAGATTCATTATAAAATGGTCACAGTTACTAGGTGCTACTACAAATATTTAAACATGTAAATATACAAACATTAATCTAAATGACCAACAGGTTTCCCTGTACCCAGCCTATAAGTTCTCAGGTGCGTACTGTTGCAGGAACATACCATGAAGAATAAATCTAATCTCTGTTGCACACTGAAAATGACTTTACTGTATTTCATTGTGAGCGAACAACGCGTTTCGTTTGTAGCTTCATCAGGTTCGCCCAGGGCATACACAGGTGCAAGTATTAACTTTGTAAACTCAAGTTTATGAATTTACTTCACTTTTAAAGCTTACACTTGCTTTAATGCATATACTAAATGAGTGACATAGTCATTGTCGCAGTCCTGCAATTTATGACACAATATAAGTACTCTAATGCATACTGTTTGGTGATTTGTTTAATCTTTTAGAGTAGGTTGTAGAGAATCTAGGGACGTGAAATATTTGAAAATACTCCCAAGAAGTGACGTCATGAAAAGCAAAACTACCAAAGGGATCACTTGAAGAGTTCTTAGGGTTGAAGACAAGTTAGCAGTTAAGGTAATTAAGCTTTACCTCATCTCAGATATCCGTCAAATACAAGACATCATAAAAAAATCAGAAGGTCCTCCTCTTCCTCACCACAGAGCATACATAATAACTGGAACATTTAGATATGTTAAGGTGTTTTGGTTTCAGTTTTCTAATTGAACGCCTCAAAGTGAAAGACTCTTGATTGTTGTTTTGTTAATTGTCCTGAAATAATGTCCCAAAAGGTATTCAAATATTGTCTAAAACTTCCAAAGGGAACAGGACAGTTTGCAGTAAAGCAGTAAGGCCTCTGCTGCTTCTGTCTTCGCTCCATGTTTCCTGGCTCACTCTGGTCAATAATGCATGATTCTGTACTGAAGTTTAATGAGCGAGCAACAGCAAATTAATGAACATTTCATGTTGGAGCAGATGATGTGTGTTTCAGCTTCAGCCAGCTGCACTTCCTCTTTCATTTATTGTTTGTTCTCTTGCTCCCTCTGCAGATAAATAAGAGAAACGGCAGCGACACATGCTCTAAGAGCCACACTGCAGTCTTATTAATTGATAGCATGATAATTGCATTGTTCTCTTAAAAGCTCTGCTGCACTAAGCCTGGGCGTCTTTGACCACATTTATCTTGTATGAAGTTTTATTTGGGTTATCAGGGCTCTCGGGGGTCTGTGCAGTGTGCAGGATTAGTGTCTCACAGAATGAGTTGAGCTCTTTAGCAGGACGTTTGGAAGAGGAGGATGAACAGAACGGATGTGTTTACATTAGTGATTCCAGTTGGATCTCTGCATGTCAAACATTGTTAGAGTGAATAACAGTCTGTGTCCTCTGTGACTGAAAGAACATACATGAAACATAAAAAAATAGGATGTTTTAAGATGTGTTGTTGTTGTTGTTGTTGTTGTTTGATGTGAAGTGTTTTTCTGTTCTGTACTGTTTACATACTGTGAGTGTTGCTCTGTGCACATTCCACCCTGCTTCTCTGGGGTAACATAACATCTTAAATGGGATGTTTTCACATTCTCTTTGGTTCTTGCCAAATGTTCCTCTTATGCTCATATAGAGGGATTTTACCTCCCACTATGGGTTGCAATCCCAAACAACTCATCCATAAAAGGATCACACTTTAGCATAGCTGTAGCAATTAACATTCCCATCTGTTCGCACAAAAAGCCACTTTGGGGTTCACTTAAAACCACTAATACTTTTTTTTCTTTAACGTCTTCATCCCCACCACTGCAATTATTATGAATTCCTGCAGCTTTCTGGGCAAATGGGTAACCTAGATGTAATTTTCTTTCCTGCACAACAAACTCTTCCATGAGCAGGAAAATGTATGCAGGAATGTTTGAGCCACCATAAAAAATAACATATTATCGTATTATAAAGTTTTATTGTGAATGTGTCAGCGTGCATACATCCATCAGGCAGCAGGCCTCAGGTGCATCCTTATGGGTGGACAACAAGTGCAGAGGCTTGGCAATGGATGAAACGACTTCCTTCATGAAAAACATGCAGCATATTCAGAGAAGACGCAAATTCAAAAGCAAATGCAACGACTGAAACATGCTGCAAATTAAACAAACGTGTTGCAAATACAGAAACAATACAAAGTCAAAAACATAAATATTAAAAAAACATCTGCGATTAGACAAACCCTGCAGATCTAGCCTGAAATGGAAATACTCCAGGCCTGTAGGAGCCCTCAGTGGAACAGTTGAGTATTTACGAGAGAGCGAGTCGAGGAGAAGAGGAAGAGGATTTATTGTTTGGGTGAGGGGAAAAAAAAGAAAGATTGTTTAAAATACAACAACTAGGAGATTCAAAGCAAGCCTGGCCTTGATTTGGGGGACACTGGAGATGCGAGAGAGCAGAGCCCCCTGCTCTGTCCAGGGATGCCTGGAGCTATTGGACTAGCTGCCCCTGGTTCTCAAAGCCTAACTCACCTAGCCTTTGCATTCGACTCCTCTTGCCCCGCCTTGCTGGTCACATGTGGATCTGTGTTCACATACAGTATGTGGACCCATTTACAAACTTTAGGATCTGTATTTAGCATTTGAAAATGTTTCTGCAATGATATGAGCGCCATACAATGTAGTGAAGATTTAGTATAAACTCTGTAAGGGCAGTTTGGACTTAGAGAGGCTCTGATTTGATGGTGAGAAAAAAAAATATATGTTGTGCTTCGCCTTCTATGCCTTACATCACTGATTTCTCTCCTGGATTTACGAGTTATAATAGCTGGAGGAAGAAGAGGATTTTGCTATGTAGTGTACACTAACCAAGGTCCTTATGTTTTTCATCCTTCAAAGGTTGTGGAACGAGGTTTACAAGTTGAAAAATGAGTTCTAGGATCAATCTATAGAAGTTATTGTCTTCCCTGGGTGAAATCAAAACAACACAAAAGTGTTTGCTGTTTCAATGGTTTTCCACAAAAGGCTGACTGTAAAACTCTTACCTGATGGGTCAAAAATATTTACCTGGTGATTTTATATTCCAGAGCAAAAACATAGATTTTCCCCTCTTGGCCATAAATCACAAATAGAGAGAAGAAGAAAAAATAGAAAATGGACCAACTGTTATGTCTATATGTAGAAAAAAAACATACATATGATCTGTTGTGTACATAAACAATATTGATTGATTGAGCTTTAATCTATTTCATGTAATCTTCCTATAAAAGTAATTTCCACCACCTTTTCTCTCTGTCTCTCCTGCAGGGGGTTACAACATCAACGACGTCATGTTCTACTGGACCAGAGGAAATGAGTCAGTCAGCGGGTTAGACACCCTGCAGCTGGCTCAGTACACCGTGGAGGACCACTACACGTCCGTCTCAGAGGCCGTTTATGAAACTGGTAACAGTGACCTTTAAACTAGTTTCATGTTATTTCATTGTTAGTTTCTTTTTTGGGATCTAAATTACGTATTAGTGCAGAAGAAGACATTTGACGTAATGGATGTTACACTTCGAACCAGTTCAGAGTATCTCCTCTGAAATTTCTTGGTTTTGCCACTGGCAGGCTCCGATTGTTAAAAGGAACTTTCTTTTAACAATAGACTTCTTTGATAAAACCCAAATGTTACCTTGCAGAAGATTCTGGTTTGGCACTTCCTCCACCAAAAAAAACACACAAAGAAAAATACTTTATTATCAAAGCAGCAGTACATGAGTGAAATATTGCTATACATATTAAAATTGGAGCTCTTGTTGATTGTTATCAAGCACACTGACACACTTTTCTTCCTCTTTTCAAAAAGGTAATTACCCTAAGCTGGTTTTCCACTTTGAGCTGAAGAGGAGCATCCTGTACTTCATCCTGGAAACTTACGTCCCCTCCAGCCTACTCGTTGTCCTCTCATGGGTCTCCTTCTGGATCTCCTTGTCTTCTGTTCCAGCACGCATTTGTATAGGTAAAGTCTACAAACCTTTGCTTAAGGTATTTTGTCCACTTTAATAAAGAGATAGCGATCCCTTCATATTTAATCAATCAGAGTGTGATGTATTGAAACCAAAAAAGAGGTAGAGGATTCAAACACAGTCCAACTAAAATGTGTATTTAACAAAAAGACAAGTCCAACTTCAAACACTGAAAAAAGTCGGCCTTGTTGGGTTTTTGTTGCTCCAAATTCTGATCACAGTATGTGCAGGTATTCATCCTAACACTAAATATCTATCATATAACAGTTTAAAACTCATTATAAGGAGGCTACCTTGCTCTAAAATTCAGAATAACTCAATAAATAACCATCGATGGTCATTTAAAGGTTAAACTGTACCTCACCAGTGTCTGTGTGTGTGTTTTGTTCCAGGTGTGACCACAGTGCTGACCATGACCACTCTGATGATGGGAGCCCGGACGTCCCTGCCCAATGCCAACTGCTTCATCAAGGCCATTGATGTGTACCTGGGAATCTGCTTCAGCTTCATCTTTGGAGCGCTCATCGAGTACGCCGTGGCTCACTTCTGCACCCTGACTCACGCTGACGCACACATGCTCATGGTGAGATACTCAAATCAAACTTTATTTATTCAGCTCCTTTCAGACAAATTCAGCTTCAGTTCAAAGTGCTTTACAAAAGAGCGGCCATACTGTGGATAGAGATTCTGTATTCCAGGGCTCATCATTAATTTTTGAGGAGGAATCATTTTACCCTTCTTCTATTTCAGGTGAAAATGTCCAGAATACATGTATTACCTATATTCTCATTTTGTATTTAAAACACTGGAAAGTCATAGAACACATTTTTCCATGGCCGTCGTATCATTTTATAATAAAAAAATGAAAGCAGTTTGACTTTAAAAACAAGTATTTCTCCTTACTCTTTGTCTGGGTCTCAGCTTTAAGATGAGCTGTTGCTAACTGAAGTCTAATTAAATTTGTCTTCCTCTAAAATGAGACAGTTAGAGACAATGATGTTAGGAGTTTAAAAACACAGAAAGTAATTGGTTCAGGAATGATTTGAGGCTGGCACTTGTGCTCCACTAACTGTAGTACTTGCAGGTATAACATGAGACTAATTTTTTATTATTATTTTGAAATACTTTATTAATCCCTGAGGGAAATTACGGGTGTTACACTCTGTTATTGAGAGACATGCTTCTCACACACATAGAATCACACATGCACAAACAGGACCTGTGGACATTAGTGGAGAGATATCAGAGTGCAGCTGCTCCGTAGGGAGAGCACCTGAGTGTTTGGGAGTTCGATGCCTTGTTTGGCACTACTCGGGAAGTGCCCTGGCACCTCTCCTGCTACCAGAACAACGCACCGGGACTTGAACCAGCAACCCTCCAGTTCCCAACCCAAGTCCCTACAGACCTAGCTACCACCACCTTATCTAGGCTGATCCATGAATCTAGTTTGGTTCTGAACTTTCAAAAACATAATGAAATGATGAAAGCGTTAATGATGGGTCCTGCTTATTTTGTAATGACTGTGATTAGAGCAGCAATGACCTTTGCTACCGCTGTGGTCATCACTGTCTTTATTTATAAAGTAGTTAGTTGAGCTCAATGCTGTGTTGTAGTCAGTGTTGTCACTGTGCTCATTAAGATCATTGTGGTCATTACTGCTTTGGGGTCATTGCTAATAGTAAGGTCATTGCTGTCCTTGTTGTCCATGCCTTTGTTGTTGTTCCTGTAGTTGTGGTCATCCACATAACATGCTTTTGCTATCTTTGTTGTCATGTTGTGATCATTGCTAATGCTAATGCTAATGATGTGTTGTGATCATTGTTATTATTATGTCATTGCAGTCGCTGTCATAGTGGTCATTATAGAAGTTGCTGTGCGGTCATTCTATCATTTGGTCCATTGTTCATCATCATAGTCATTTCTACTGTTGTGGTCATTGCTATCATTTGGTCAGCGCTGTTTTTGTTATCAACCCTGTGTTGTGGTTATTACTTTCATTGTGAGCATTGCTGAAACTTTGGTCATTGCTGTAGTTCTTGGCATTTCTACCTTTTCCATCTTGTTTTGTTGTGGTCATTGCTATGATAATGTCCATTGCTGTCTTTGTGTTCATGTTATGATGTGGTTATTGCTAATATTTAAGTCAATGCTAACTTTGATGTTTTTGCAGAGATTGACCCTGCTTGGTAATTGCTCATTGCTTATTGTGGTCAAGTTGCATTGCTAAAATGTCTACCATTGCCATATTTACTGTCATTGCAGAAGTTGACCTTGTTGTTGTTGTTGTTGTGGTTATTGCTGTTGCTCAGGGTTTAGTTATACTTGTTGCAATTGCTATCAAAAATGTTCATTCCATAATTGTTGCCATTGTTATTGTTGTTGTCAGTGCTGTCATTGTGTCCATGCTATCATCGCAGTCATTGCTATTGTTGTTGCTATCACTGTTGTCATTGTTGGGGTTGTGGTCACTGCTGTTGTTGTGCTCACAGTCGCCGTCTTCCTGATGTCGGTCATTGTCATTAGCTTCATCGCCATCCTTGTCACCACCATCATCATCATCATGCCATCATGATCACTTTTGGGTGAGTTGAACAAATGTTACAAGCACTTAGAGATGTTTAATGTTTACTTTGTGTTAAACTCAATCTCTCCTCTACTCTCACTCTCTCGCAGTACGGCCACCACATGCACGACTTTGAAGACGAAATGAACGGCATCGTCACCACCATCTCCACTCACTCCACCAGAGCAAAGAGACGCAAGGAGCCTGCTGCTACTCCCACCCCAGCTCCTACCTCTCTAGAACTCACTGTCAGCCCATCCAGCCCCTCGGGCAGTGAGCCAAAGCCTGAGGCGTCACCCCCGGAGCCGACCCACTGGTGCATCACTGTTCTGGCCACCGTTCGCAAAGTGCTCAGCGCCATATACTGCTGTCGCATTGAAAACCCCCACCACATAGACAACTACTCCAGAGTCACATTCCCCCTCTCGTTTGTCATGGTCAATCTGCTCTACTGGACATATTATCTGTACTTTTAGCACTAGCTTGAAGCCTCGTGTGTCACAGAGAGCCTGCGACACAGCGTATGTAGAGGAGAACTGTATTTTATCGTATGTATGTACAGTAAGTGTTATTAACGTGTGTTTGAGATGAGAGTTTTAATTTTTTAATTTTGGATTCATGAGCAAAGCAGAATACACATATCAGATTGTTTTAAGGAGAAAGTCATGGTTATGATGACAGCTACATGTTGAAATATTAGTCACTATTTTGAGTCCCCACAATATATTTACATTTGCGGGTTTTTATTGAAAATTAAGCCGACCTCATGACTGAGTTTTGGTCAATTTGTATAAACCTTAACATCCGGTTAAAAAGAAAGAAGTGGCCCTTCTGCATAATTATTCACCCTGAAGTTTATTTCTGGATTGATACTTAACTTCCTTTCCTTTTCTGCCTGCAGGTACAACATTTAGCAGGGAAATATGAAAATAATGGATTTGAGAAGGGTTTTTTTTAACTCCAGAGGAGCAAGCTTGAAATCGATTAGGAGAGTGTGTTACAAACGCTCTCCTAAGGACGATCATGTCCCCTTCCCTCTCTTTTGTTACCTTCATGAGTTTCTGAATTCACCGAGCGGTGCTGTTTTTGCTTTGCCGGCATTCATTGTTTTCATTGACGTCATAAATGTAGTGGCCTTTGATCCCTTCAGTTGTATTCTGAAAATCTGGCACAAAATCCATCCACAGTGTGAAAGCTCTTGTCGACGCAAATATCTGTGCTGCAGTTTTCATAAAGAAGGTGGGTTATGAAACACTATGCCCCAGTCTGAAACCACACACTCATTCCCTACAATCCCCCATACGGAGTTCTCTTTTGTTGGCTGTATAGTGAATGATAGGCATAAAAAAAGAAACATTTCTGACACTGCTTGCTGCTGTCTCGCCAGCCGCTGATATAACATCATTGCTGTCACACAACTGCGCAACCACTCCAACGCTGGCTGAGGCTATAAACAATAACAGCATGTATTTCAGTGATTACTAATCTTATACTGAGCATATTTTCACAAAACAATTACATATAGTGAATACGTTTAAAAAACTGTATTTGTGTTTATGGTCTCAGGCCTGTCAGGATCATAAAACAAAACTAACATTATTTACTCTTTATTAAAACGGCATCAAGTTTTGGTAAAAAGGCCACCAAATATAAATTGTTTAGTGTCTTCTGTGGTCCGTTTTGTTGCTGGTTGTCTTCCATCTGCTATGGATAAGAGCCTTGTGTGAAAGTGATTGCATAGAGACTACGAGTTGTACACTACTTTTCACAATGCATTGTGGGATACAAAAAGTCCACTATATTGGGTTTAATATTTCTCACTCATAACTTGGACAGCACTGTTAAATGGTTTATTCACTATAGAGTACACCATGTAGTGAGTAGTGTTGATTTCAGACACAGCCAATGAAACCACATAATGTTTAATAGTAAATTATATTATAACATGTCATTTTAATGATCAAAAGAAGCTTTAACCAGCTAGTTCCTTTTAGATTAAACAACATTAACACAATATAAACAACACGCTGTTGCTCCTAGTGGACATTATGTAGGTTACCTCACCTTTGATATGGTTAACCAGGCTACCATGCTGCTCAACTTAGCCAGCAGAAAAATCTTTTACACATGATCGCTTTCTTGGCCTCAAACTGGGGAGCTTGTGTTAGCATTGTAAGGCAAATTGGCTCCATTCAAAAGTACCTCTTGAGTCCAGTAATTCCCAAAGGGAGAATATGTGATTTTTGTTTTAAGTTTTCCAACAAACAATGATTTCTGCTCTGATATAACCCAACCCAGATCAAGCTTGACACATCGTCATCATTGGAGCCCAATCAGAGATGATCCCCTTGAGCTTTTTTAGATTGGTATATATTCTGTATATTTTCTTCTACTTTGTTTCTTTTCTCTGTTTATTCAATTGTCTTCTCTCTGCTTTCTCTCCTGCTTATGATTTTAATATAGAAAATCCACCAACAGGGGCAGGTGCTCTCACAAACACAACAATTAACCCACTGGCAACACAGCTCTGGTGGGGTGTTGGTGAGCCAGCCAGGGGTAGTAAGGGGGGGATGTGATTCCCAAACGTGAATGCAGTAAAAGTGATTCTAAAATACCTCCCTTAAAACAGTTATCAATAAAATAAATGGAACTTTTCAGAGTTATGCGTAGGATAGCCTAGGGGTTATGTAGTGCGCCCCATGTATGGAGGCTATAGTCCTCATTGCAGCAGCCGTCTGTTCAAAGCTGACCTTGGCCCTTTCCTGCATGTCATCCCCCCCTCTTATCCCAACAATTCTGTCTCTCTTCAACTGTCCTATCCAATAAAGGCAATCATGTCCAAAAAATAACAATTTCATAATGTTCCAAAATCCATTGGTTTAGATTACAAATATCTTTTAACTCATAAGGTTATGTCATTCTTCTTATATTTTTTGTATTATATTTTACACTATGGGAATCCCAGGGTCTTGCCCACTATACTATAGCTATGTGGATAAACATCACAGTAATGGACACATATACAGACACAGACCATGGGATATAAGCAGGACTCCCTTTGTGCTGCTGGTTGAGATTCTCACTTTTCTTTTGTGACACAAAGCAGTCATCCGACCTACATGTGTTAGACTTTGTCGAGTGATTTGAATATGAATGAAATGGTCAAACCATTTCAGCAGGATGTCGTCATTCTTGTATTATCCAGACAGAGAAAGTGCTTGGATATGACATGCATGAGGTGGCGCTTGTTTCCTCAGGCTGTTGTCATTTCCACTGTGTGTGTTTTTTAAGTTCAGGTGACGCTGTCAGTGATGTGAACCAAAGAACCAAAGATTCCTTTTGATTTGCCGTTACTCCTGGTTTCCCCTTTCGGTTCTCAGCTAGCATATTTTTAGATGCATTTTCAAATGTTAATATCATATTTGTAACTCATGCAATAGTTCTGAAATAGCATGCAGATGAACATGACGATTTACATTTCAGATAGAAAACACAGGATTCAGTTAAACAACAGAGATGCATGTTTATTTATTCAGTATTGCTATAACATACTTGCTCATTCCATTTTAAGAACTACCATTGGATGTCTATTGAACATAGATGCAACATAAATTTCCAATATGCATTTTAAACTATCTTCTCATCTCTCAATCAAAACTTTTTGATTGCTCTCATTGCCTGATGATATTATAAATGTTTGATTCTGTTCTTCCTGCATGGTAATCAAGTGTAACTTTTGTTTCTTCTGCTTTGCCTGTTTTTGTTTCGGTTGGATATGATGTAGGAGAAACATCATACAAACTTTCAGCTGAGGCCATTGGAAGGATGTGATGTGTGATTTGATCAATAATTTTTGATTCCGGGGTCTCTTTTGGTGAAGGATATCAACCTTCTCTTCTCATTTTTTTTATTTGAAGCTTGTTCTTTGAAAGGATGAGTGAATGAGCTGTGTGGTGACCTATTGAAGAGGTTAATGTGATAAACACTGACTGTCTGGTTTTATACCTTATAGCACCATGGTTGTAGGTTTGATAGTTATTTTCTCAGTGAACAGTGCAAGAAATGAACGCCAGTATGGAGCCAAAGAACAACCAGAGAACCACTCAAGCTCCCCCTCAGCGTGGATGCAAATTATACGTTTTGCCGCCCAATAATGAAGTAGATCCAAGACTCAAGAGCATCAACTGTCCTATGGCTCCATGATCGCAAACACATTTTCAGTGCTGCTTCAGTAGGTGTGAACGGACACCTTTTTACGGCGGTTACCTTAAGAAATGAGAATACAATGCAGAAACTAAGGAGCACCAAGGGCGACGTTGACAGGACATTGAGCAACATTTCAGCAACATTGGGTAATAGAAAATGGAAGATGGCTTCCATTGGACTGCCCTATCTTTCCTGTTGTTGGATGTGGCAAATACTGCGTCAAGGTGACGTTGGGCTGCCAACCTCACAGTTCCTTGGACATCTTCATGTGAAATGTATTTATATACTGTAGTATCATGTTAATATATATAGGCATCCGTTTGCTTAACCTGTTGTAAATAAGTAGTAACACTATGCATGTTTATTTGGTGTATGAATATGGATGATAGCAATAAAAGAGGATTAAAGTGTTTATTGTTTACACTCTTGTGCACTTAATTGATCGTTAAAACAAGAAAACACAATCTTAAGAAACATGACGAGGACTTTAATACAGCCCTCTTACCGTCTTCTCCTGCATCAGCTCAGGAGGGAGGAACTGATGGAGCTGCTTCTTCTTCACATGTGTCGCTACACTCTATCCCACCCTTCATCATGTTGATATTGTTGGCCTGCTTGTACACTGCACAAAGATACACAACATGTTACTGATCAGGTATATCAGTCTAAACTTAAGGGGGCGAATTGCATCTTCTCATCTAAGGTTGTCTAATACTGATGTCTCCTTGGGTTGTCCCTCCTTGTAATTATATTTAACCCTGCATATTTTCTGGCTGTTGTTAAATACTCACACTAGTCATAGGGTTGTACTGGAAAACATAAACAACTAAATCATGTTAGGAAATAATCACATTCAGATCATAAACTTTAGAAAATATGGACATAGTCTCAGTGATATCAACCATTGGTGTCTGAAGAGGCATTTTGAAGCCCAACAATAGCAGTCTCCATATTGGAAATGCTGTCTCAAATTTACTTTCAGTCAGTCTATAGAAACAGACAGAGAGGTGATCCTGAGGCAGGTCTTAAACCACCTGCAAATAGCAAATGTATTCATACCGCTGAGCCTTAAAAAAATCAAAAGGGATGAGTTTTAAAATATTCCACCACCATACAGTGTGTCCCAATAAAGACATGAGCTATTCAGACCAAAACTAGTTTTTGTACCAAGCTGTTAACATGTTTAATTCTGCTGTAAAGATGTGCATTTTCACATGAGTTTTAATGTGACTCTCAGGGCTTTTGGAGCCACCCTCAAGTGGACACTCAAGAAACTACACATTTTTTCACTTCCAAATTTGCTCAACTTTTCAACACTGGAGGTTTCTACTTGATTCAGATACACTACATTTTGTCCAACCAGGTTATCAACCTGCTCATATTGTGTTCTGACATAAATTTATTAGGAAGACGGATGAATGATTTTAACATACATTAATCTTGGTGAAACCTAACCAAGAAGTTTTGGTGCTTTCTTTCATAGATTGATCAATTTTGGTTTCCAACTGCAATAGATTAATCTGCACAAAACAACACTGCATCATCTGCAAATTAATAGATGTAGCAGTAAAAAAAAAAAAGAGGACACAATGTTGCTGATGTATAAGTGAAAGGCACAGGACCTAAATAAGAACCCTGTGGAACACCTTTTGTTAGGTATAAAAACTTAGAATGGTAGCTTCCTGATTTGACCGATTGTTGTCTTGTTTGTAGGTCCTGACCCAATTCCAGGCCAATATTTACAACTTTGATTATCTTGGAGAGAAATACCTCTTAATTTTGGTTGTAATATTTTACAATTATATTGGACAAAGGTTGAAGGACAAATAGCTCATCTGCATGCACTTCTACCCTTCTGCAAATCCAAGCACATGTGGATTGAATACCTTGTTTCTTGGGAGCTCAACTCTTTAAAATCAGATGTTGATTCAAAAGTTAGTATCTGTTTAAACTTAACTGTTTTCTTCCTTTATAAATGTGTTGAAATGTAAAGCGTCGTTTTGCTCTGTTTTAGGCACCAAGTTGGTTAACTTTAGGAATCACATCATGGTAACTGCTTCTTCTGGGTGTAAGTCCTGCTTTGTTTGACCCCTTAATCGATGACGTAGGCAAACTTATCTTAGTATTTAGACACAGTGTCATACTTTAATCAAGTTGTTTGAAATATTTACTTAGAAGGGCCCTCGCTAAGACCAGCTTTCCTGCAGAAATGCAAAGCAAATGTATGTTTGTGAGTTGCAGAGAGCAGCAGTGTCCCAGTGGGATTTTGCAGAAAGTGAGTCTTAAACCCCTGCAGCTCCATTAGCTCTGAATCAGCAGAATACAGAGAGGATGCTCAAAGTTTGTTGTACATACTTTACTTTTTAATGGTGTACTCTGGTGGAAAATACTCTTTCGTCTTCCAAAGCAACTGTGCTTTTGGGCAAGTGGATTAAACATAGCTGTTGTTTTGTTAAATTAACTCCAATGGTTTATTTGGGTGAACTATGAAAGTTCTGTCCATCTCCTTTTTAAGATTATGAAAAAAACAACTTGGTTTAGAGCTGATCCCAGTTCTGACTCTTTGGAGCTACTTTTTTTATTCAACTGATGTTTTCAAAGCCAACCAGGAGCTTTACTAGCATCTTCATACATGTAAGGGTGTGACACCATTGTTAATCAATTCAAAATGGCCTGATTTCAGTTGGTTGTAGGCTATGGCTCTAAGAAGCTTTTTTATGTGGCCATATGTGACTACCAAACTTGCACATCTGATTAAAACATGGTTTGTAGGTAACTTTGTAGATATTTTTAATGTGGCACTATGAGGCCACTTTTTCACACTCTTGCATACAACATTTTTTCCAACACTTCCGATGTATGTGGGTTTTTTTCTTGGATAATCTGGAACCTTTGGCTTCCAAAAATGGAAACCATTTGGTCTGAGAAGAAACCAACAATACTCTTAGAAATTAAGGCCATAATGTCACAGTTCCAAGGCGAAATAAACCCAATAGCACAGCTCGGTAAAAAAAGAAACAGCAGTCTTAACTTACAATGATACATACAAATACAATACAAATCTAGGCAGCGAAGAGTTAAATGGGTAAGGCTGAGGCAGTATCCGATTTTCAGGCTAAGGTCAAAAGAGCAATGCAAAACAGAAACGCAGGAAAGCTAGCATAAACACACTGAGACAATCTGGCAGAGGGTAATGAAAGTGAACTGGTAAAATGAGCTGGGAGCTAATCAGACAAAGGAAACAGGTGTGTGATGGGAATTTACAGGTGAGGAGAATCTATGGGCATAGAGGCAACCAGGTCTCAAATGACAGAAGAGTTAGAAGAGTTAGAAAATGGTATAAACAAACAAAACTGAACACATGAATAAAGAAATTATGATACAAACTCAAACCGTGACACATAAAAGCTAATGATGGGTAACAATGGGCAAAACAAATGTCAGCATCACAGGCAACACAGTGTGAAGGTTTTTCCTCTCTATATGAACAGGAGGACTTGATTATGAAAATCAAATCATCCTGTAAATATGACCTCAAGTCATTGTCTTTGTTGGGCTTCATAATCCTCACAGCGTAAATCCTGATCCTCAACATAATCAATCCCAGCAATCCCGTTAAACACAGATCACAGGGGGAACATGGAGCATGAATAAAAGGGGCAGGTTTTGACCTTCATGTGTTCTCCTCATTATAACAGATATTTAATGATCAGCAGGGATCACACATGCACCTTTAAACTAAAAGATATGACTTCACAGTAGAGACACAAAATGACCAGTGTTAACATTTGTATCTCTTACTTCATGTTTTAAAATCTTAATTTTCATGGTTTAAATATATACTAATATTGGCTGGTAGGTTATTGTAATTTGACAGAACGCCTATTTCTATTGTTCTCTGTTTTAGTGTGGGGCAGGCAAAATGAGTCTTCTTCTCCCTGCTCCTTTAGGGACAAATAATAATAACAACACAAATAATAATAATATTAATAAAGCATTTACAGCCTGTTAGCTTCCTCATTAAAATTTAATTGTGATTGCCAATTGCAGCCAAGACGTTGTATTGATTGCTGTGTTTCGTGTGTATTTTCTCCAAAATGAGTCGCTCAGCTTCAGTTTGAAGAACAAGAACAGACCGAAAAAACTTGACACAGATAGACAAGGAATCAACCACTAACAATCATTACTGTGATCAAAACTGTGTGATTTACACTCATATTAGACAAGTATAAATTACCCTTAGCAGCGTTATCCCCCCCTTTTAGGGGGGCTGCAGGGCTGCCAGGGGAGGACTGCTCTCCAGTTCTGGGAGAAGAGAGTCTATGAAAGAGGTTTCACCGGCTTCCGTAGAGGCTTGAAACTGTCTTTTGAAAATCTTGGTTTCATGTCAGGGAACTGTTGTGTGATTTGCAGAACAAGCTGT
Source organism: Labrus mixtus (assembly GCF_963584025.1). Taxonomy (NCBI): domain Eukaryota; kingdom Metazoa; phylum Chordata; class Actinopteri; order Labriformes; family Labridae; genus Labrus; species Labrus mixtus. The sequence goes on from NC_083617.1 coordinate 26,126,865, forward strand.
TTAGCGCCCTCTGCAGGCTTACCTTGGGATTACTCCAACATACATTTACCTAATCAGCCACTTTAAATACTTCAATGTAGAATAAGAAGTGATGTCTTAGAACACACATGAATACATGGAAAGAAGGAAATATGAATGTTAAATAATGATTCAAGGATTGATTAAATGCTTTCTAACATTTTCAGTATCCCAGATATCTCCTCTAACATTCCCAGTGTCTGGTGGTGGTGAGGCTCTCTGAAATATCAGACAAATCGAGTGTAAGCCCTGATAAGATGAGTCGGATTGTTCAGCCTGTTGCTCTCCCTGCAGGACAGCGAGATGGATTCTGGTTTGAGGGAGCAGAGGAGCAGAGAAAGTTATCACAGCATCTAAACAGATCTCAGGGGGGACAGAATAGAGCGTATACTATCAGCAGGAGTGAAACCAAGACAACATTCATATCTGCAGGAAAGTCAAAAAACAATGAGAAATAATGTGTGCAATCATTTTTCCTCACAGTCCAAGGAATATCAATAGAGGTCTAATCAAACACACGGCTGCAGGAGGAGAAGAGGCTGCGAGTAATTACAATCTCAGCGAGCAGATAAATGTCTAAAGTCACTGAGATTATTGACACAGAATTGATGAGACCTTTTTCAGAGCATGCAGTGAATTGATCGTGCTGTAATGGTGATGGTTGAAATGGACGATGGATTCATGGTAAGATTTCTATAACCATAACTAGAGATTGATTTGTATAGCACGTCATACACTGCGGCATTTCAAAGTGCTTTACAGAGAATTGGCCTAAATCACAGTAACATACACAGACTTAAATTTAAAAGAGTAGGAATAAAATATATCAAATTCACCTTTAAAATGAAGTCTGCAGCCAATAGAGTTGGCTGTGTTAATCTGGGAGATGATGCCATGTTTATGATAACAAAACGCTGCATCCATGTGTAATGTTCAAACTCTTGGCGAGGGAATTCCTCAGCGTACCTGATGGTTCCTATGTCACAATCAAGTCAGAAATGTCATTGGATGTTGAGCCACAGAGAGACCTTTACACAATCTGAGAGATTTTTAAATACATTTCCCTAAAAATTTCAGGCAGACTGGCCCTGAAGTCTTGACTTAATCGTCTACACATGCACCTCATAGTGGGACACTTTGCTGGACATTTTACAGGTTTTTACAGATGAATGTGTCACTCATTACAATAAAGATCTGCATAATAAACAACTTTTCTTTTCGTGCTAAAACTGTTACCTCCCTTTTTCTTTTTGTTTTAAAGGTTTGTTTTTATGCTTTTATTTTAGAGATAGGACAGTGGACAAAGGACAAAATAGAGAGAGTGGAGAATGCATGTGGTAAAGGACCCACAGGTTGGATTTGAACCTGGGCCCCCCTGCCTTGAGGACCACAGCCTCCGTACATGTGGCATCCACACTAAACACTAGGATACCAGCGCCCTGATTGTATCATTTTTAAACTACAGTATTGCCAAAGTTTCAGATCTGAATCTTTCTTCCACCATTTGCCTTTTTTTTTTCTTGCAGCCTGCCATTCGGTCTGCTTTTTTTTTTTAAAAACTACAGCTTTCCTCATCAACCCTGTGATTAAGATCCACACGGCTGATTTTAGTCTCAGAGAGAAAATGGTGTGACGTGTCCTCAGCCAGCTAATTCTGTAAACAGTCACAGTGCAAATTTAAACCGTTTAACCTTGACTCACCATGAAATGTTCCCCTGACTCAGCCAGCACAGCGCAGCATCAATGTGCTGCCCTGTGTCACCACAAGATGGCAGTGTGCAATCACATTTCACAATCTTGCTGCTGTAGTGCGAAGGAGATGCAACTGTGCAGCAAAGCATTAGAGGGATGAGATTAACTCCCATGTTGATGCACAGAGAGAGAATCAGCTGTGATCAGAATTGATTGATAATCCATCTCTGCATTCTTTAAAGCAGATAATGTGTATTAAACTTCTTTGTGTTTACTGTTTAGTGTCAAAATAAAGGTGTTCATTAAAAAACGAGGTCCAGCTTTGTGATCCGAATGCTTTGGTCGATTATAAAGCTGTAGTGTAAACAAGCATCAAAATGATGGAGGCGACTATCAGATTGATGACCAGTTGGTTTATTGATTTGCCTCTAATATTTATCGATGTTTACAGCACACACATGTTGTGATTAAGCCCAAATATGTACATCATTGAGTTTCAATATCATCACTAAGAGGTGCTTTTAGCACCACAGATATAACACGAGTTCTCTATGCTTGAAATGTTTATTTAGATTTATTTTACAGGTGCATTTTTGGAATGAATGGGAATCTTATACCGTATTGTTTCCTCCTCTGTTTATTAAAAAAGCTGACATTTATTCCCATGCGTCTGTGATGATTACAGAAAAAAAACAAATGGAAAATAACCTCAAAAGTCAGATGACCCTGAGAGGTCAACCCCCTGCAAATTAAGAAAACATTCAAGTAGACAACCCTCAAAAGCAAACAAACATATCTTCATGAATTTGACAATAGATGAGCAGTATTTAAAGAAGACAGAGATTATCCCCCCGGGGACTAATAAAGTTTTTTTTAATTGAATTGAATCATGTTGTGGTGCTTGGTTTTCGTGGTGCGGTCAGGAGAGAAGAGTCAAGTTTACATAGATGTGATGTTCAGTTATTGTCAGAGAGTCTTTAGCGCTTGAACTCTACATTTAGATAGAGTGATTGAAAGATGGAGTCCAGATGCTACAGGTGTTAGATAACGGTAAATGGTAAATGGACTTGAGCTTATATAGTGCTTTTCTAGTCTTCGGACTACTCAAAGCGCTTTTACACTGCATGTCACACCTACACATTCACACTCTGTAGGTTGGGTCGCTATGTAGTATAATCCATCAGAAGTACCTAATCCATTCATACACCGTTAAGTGTCTTGCCCAAGAACACATGTTGACCAGCTAGGGATCGAACCAGCCGCAGCCACTCCAGATAATGATGTCATCTGAGGCCGATGCGATGTAGAAGTCGATCCAAAGATCAAGACTCAGCGGCGATGGGGAGGTGGAAGGGTCGAAAGTAACGATGGCATTAATGAACTGGATTTTTATTTTACAAAGGAAAGCAGCAATATGATGGGCCAACGATGAGGGAGTGGAGCAGCTCTATTGGATAGATGTGAGCAGGTGATGTGGACGGGAAAATGAGTGAGCATGTGTGGAGGAGTGCGTGCAGAATACAGTCTCGCTTAATGAACATTTGCTTGAGCTAAATATAAATGGGTCAGATAAATATTAGAAACACCTCTCAATATGAAAGTGTGAAGACCAAATATCAATGCATCAGTCCTCCCATTTTATCATCATTACATGTATTGAATAACCACTTGATCATTGTGGCTTGTTGTTGCTATTACCACACATATCTTTTACTACTAGCATATAGCTATAAATCTGTTTTATTTACTGCAGCTGCTGTTGATCTCTCTTTGTTTGTCTCTTTCCACCTCTCTTTCTGAAAGCCAGATACAGTCCAGCAGATGGCTGTTCATCAGGAGTCTGGTTCTGCTCGAGGTTTCTGCCTCTTAAGGTTTTAACAACATGCTGTAATCATGATAGGTCTTTGTATATAATATAATGAAGAGTAAAGTCTAAAGTATCTTGAGATAACGTTTGTTATGAATTGTTAGCAAACGGAGGCGCTGCTTGTCAACAAGCAAAGCAGGCAACTGCTTGAGGTCCCAGACCAGTAGGGGGCCCTTGAGGGCTCACAAACTTTAAACCAAAGCAGTGGACCAAACGTGCACACTTTGCAAAGACAGTAGGAAACCTCCCTAACAGGGCCCCATTTGACAGCACTCACTCTCCTTGCCCTGCTAAACGTTGCATACGTTATTGATGTGAAAACCAAAGATCGTCAATGACAGTCACCAAATAAATGAAGAGAAATAATCTGTCTTTAGGAGAAAAAAAGAAACAGGAAAGAAGACTAAGAGGAGTAATCGTTAGGACACTGACAGACATGATGGTGATGAACGCTGTTTGGAGGGCCTAACTATTGATTCTTGCTTAGGGCCCCAAGAGACTCGAGAACCGCCACTGTAAGAATACAAACAATGATTGAGATTGATTGATGTAACTTAGAGAATTCTTGCTCCCTGACACACAACACAACTTTATTTCTCAAAAATAAATGTGGTTCTTAATTTTTACTGGATTAAGCTGAAATGATTCCCAGCCACCGTCCCCTGCAGAGTGAATCCTGGTGATATTTCTCAGGGATGTCAATGCCAACCAGAGGAGGTCATGATGACATTTACTAAACAGGAGAACACATGTCCACGTATGTGCAACACGTGCATATTACAACTTTAACAGGTTACGTTTGAACGGAATCCCCCCGAGCTAACTTATTGGCGGATGGGTGTTAATACAAATGTGTAAAATATACACATTTAAATGAAATCATAGAGGAGGAAAACTGCCAAGAATGAAGTGCTGAATAACTGCTCTGCTTTTACTTCAGCTAAAACTAACATTACACACTTCTCACGGCTCATTCTCTGTCAATCAGATCTGCCTGTAATTGGCAAGCAGGACCAGTGGGACCATTACCCCCACAAACTGGGCTTCAATCAAACCTTTTAATCACTACTCGTTTAGCTCCTCCATGTTTAACACACTCCCCTGCTTCTCATAACAGATTTATTTCCTCTCAGACACAACGCTCTGTAGACGGAGGTTTGAGGATGCCCGGGGGGATGCACGAGGGGCTGTCAAAGGGTCCCTTCAAAGTAAGATAGAAATTCAAAATAAGGACAAAGATCTGCAAAAAAAGAATGTACGAGGACAGTTCTAATCCAGATCACCTGCGGTACTAAATTGGCTCAGGTGAGAACAAACAGCTGAGAGCCATGTGCTGCTGTGGCACGCCGCAGAAACTGTCAACACAGACCTTTTTCACAGCAGATCATTTGACTAAGCACAGGTGTTGCTAATCCCATTAACGACGCCTCCGTTCCATTTCAGGTGTTCCCGTAAGCCCCGACAGTGTGACAGGGAGCCAGCAGCATGCAGAACACCAGGACCTGAAAATGTGTAAGGTAAGCAAAACCATCATTCAGTTTAGCATTACAGATGATGAACGATTACTCCAAGACACGTAAAGGTGTGAATCGTAAATACATCTCCAGTGGAAGAGCTGTTTGAAGGTCAAATAGCTGCTTGAAACAGCACACTGACTTACTTACCTATAGCTCCTTTATGGAGCATAAGCCATCGAGCAGGGTCCGCCCAGGTTTTCTGTCTTGAGCGTTCGTTTACATGTTTGTCTGCTGTGTTTGATGTCTGGAGGTCTCTGCATCAGATGTTCTTGGGCCGGCCTCTCTATCTTGTGCCTTGGCGGTTCTATCTGAGGGCCTGTCTGGTGATGCTGTTATTGGGTTTCTGCAGTGTGCGGCCAATCCATCCCCGTCGTCTCCTCCTTATCTCCTCTTCCACAGGTTTTTGACCTGCTCTCTGCCAGAGGTCATTGTAACTGATGGTGTCTGGCCAGTGGACATTTAGGATCCAGGCATTTTACTTTTGTTATTGTGATCTTTGTTATCCTTCATATCTCTGAACCGTAGAGGAGTATTGATTTGATATTGGAGTTGAAGAGTGGGAGCTTTGTCTGCCGGCTCATTTCTTTGGAGCTCCAGGTGTTCTTGAGTTGTAAGAATGAAGCCAATGCTTTGCCGATTCTGGCTCTGATGTCTGCCTTTGTTCTGCCCTGCTCATATATGACACTACTGAGGTATGTAAAGGCTTTCTACTTCCTCAAGTGCTGTTCCCTCCAGGGCCACTGGATCTTCAGTGGTTGTGTTGACCTTGAGAATATTGACGCCTACTCAGGGTTTCTCCTGGCTCAGAATGGGCCTTTGGGGGGTGACTATACGCGCTGTAGTAAACATTCGACCCGCGTATTACAGTATAGTCTGTGAGTCTGTATTACCTTATTTGACAGAAATCTGTGCATTTCCTGTTATTTCTGACCGTTTTATAAAGAATATTATCATTATCCTTAAGTTACTGAAACCCCAATTAAATCTGGTAAAGAATTTCTTTTTTGCAACAGTGACACAGGGGAGGAGAGGGATTTTGAGGGAGAGGGGTGTAATGAGATTGGGAGAGGGGAGGTCACATCCTCAACGCATTTCACCCTCTTCCTATGATGGCTGCTCTTTACCTTTAAATTGTGTTTTCGTTTTAGATGTACATTTATTTGAGTTGCTAAGGTATTATGTCAAATAATCACAGATTTAAGTCACAGATAATTTGGATCATTTGATCAGATCAGGAAATTGAGAAATAATAAAAATATATTTGCTGGCTATAACGCAGCTCTGTTTGACAGTCTGTGTGGAGAAGTTCACAGACTACAGCTGGCTGACGTTACGGTAGTTAAGTTATTGATTGTTGATAAAAGCAGACACGGTGGAAGTGAACGGAGAAAAGTTGAACGTGCGTTCCCGACTCGGTCCATACGGATAGCGGATCAACCGTTGCACTACAAATCAACAGGTACGCGCGGTGGTTGGCGTTCCGGTGTGTGCGTTTTCAGCCATGTATGTTTGTGTGTCTCGTCTCGGCGTGCCCCCGCGATGACCCGCCTGCAGACAGCAGAGGAGCAGGGACAAGTAGCTGCAGCTACATCATACGCAGTTTAGTATAGTTTTAACACGACTGTTGGGATAAATATTTACCGCCATGAAGTGGATTGCTCTTTGAAATTAACTCGCCAAACAGAAAATCAACCCGCATTTAGCGCTTGTGGGTGTCAGCAGAGCGTCCGGAACCGGTCAAAAGAAACAAACAGTCAATCAGCTGGCTATCCATCGCGAGCCACATGCGTAAATGGATGAGAGGGTAAAGAGAGGGGAGATGACTGCTAGAAGTTTATATTTAAGTTTATGTTCTGCTTGTTAAATAGTCGTTTGATGTATTGATATTTTTAACATACATTCAGAGAGGATTTGAGTTGCAATTTGAATCGTCTTTTTATTTTTATTTTGGCGCTCGTGATTTTCCTTTGGCGCTGGGTAAAACCTCTTTGGGGGGCGCCAAAGAATTCTCTATGCAGGAAAAACCCTGCTACTTGTGAGGATGTGTCTGCCAGGACTTTTGTCTTCTGTTATATCTGAGGTTGAATATGAGATAGCAAAGCCAGGGCGTTGGCAAAGTTTAGGTCCTCTAGTTGTGTGGTGAGTGTCCACTAGATCCCATTTCTCCTCTGTGCTGTTGGTGTCTTCATTATCCAATCGATAACTAGGAGGAAGATGAAAGGGGAGAGTAAACATCCTCGCGGGACACTGGTCTTCACTTTATCAACATGACAAAAAAAAAGGCGCCGAATTAACAACAAAGCAACCTCAGCAAGACAAAGCAACATGTTGTTTGCACATTTTTCTTTTAATTCCCAAGAACCTTTTAGTCCTTCAGTGATGTGTGTGCAGCTGCTCATGGCTGCGCTCCGCTGCAGGCCCAGTGGGGAAGGACGCGCGCCATCCAACAGTGCAAAACCATGGAGCTGATGGACCCCAGTGCGACAGAGTACTGTAGTGGAAATTGGGAGTTAAAATGTCTGTTGCATGCACATTGTGTCAATTTAAAGCTTTACCCTGTGTTCATCAACCCTGCCAAAAGAGAGACAGATAAAACCCTCACTTTACTCTTTAAAACACATCGCCGATACAGGAAGCATTCTGCGCCACATCATGCAATGAAGGGGTCATGAGTAAAATCTATAAATATTAGATTTTAGCATCATTTGAATGCCCTTTGTGTACCAGAAAGAAAACAGTGTATTGACAAACATAATGCTGTCAGTTTTCCACAGAGTACCTTTCATAGTTTGACATTTCCAACCATCAGTTTGGACCACCATGGGAACATAATTTTCCTACAAAGAAGAAGAAAAAAACAGACTAAAAGCAACATCAGCAAAGGGTGGAGAAAAGAAGAGAAGCTTTTAACTTGATGTTGACGTTAAACACCTGTCAGCTAATGTGCTGTTAGAGATTATGTTGTTGAACACGGTGAATTTATGACGGTAAAGATACAGCGACCTGCTCATCCTGGAGGGAGGATTTAAATACTACATCTTGTAAAATAAATCCTTTTAATTTCTGTATGTCTAACACATTCAATCCAGTCCTGACACTAACAACAGCTGAGGGTTCACGCTTTAAGTCTCATTTTAGAGGATTATATTAAATTCCAGTCTGTTTTACATGGACTTCTCTGAAAGGCTGACATTAAAGATGACATATTATCCCCCTTCTCCACCTTTTCAAACAGTCCCCTGTGGTCTAAATGAAATATCTGTGCTGTGCTTTGGTCAAAATATAACATGAATCAAACACCAGAGGAGGTTTGTGACCCTGTATAAACCAGCTCTCTCAGAATGCTCCGTTTTGGTGTGTGTGTCTCTTTAAATGCTATGACCCCCCCCCCAAGATTTCCCCGTAGATATCCCTCGTCTGTAGCGATAATAAAAATAGCGGACCTGTGCAAAAGTTTTTCTCTAGGCTGGGGATGGAGTCCATGGGTGGAGATACCAGCGGAGGGGAGGGGATTATTTTTAACCAGAATCCCACTGTGACATCACAAGGAGAGCAAATTTGAAACAGAGCATGTTTCTCTATGTTGTAAGACTAATGCAGACCACAAACAAAGGACTGGATGGATTTATTTCACATTTTGTGGGTCAGTAGACACTCAGGTTACCCAAATAAATGTTCAAAAACACTGTAGAAGTGGATTTTTCATAATATGTCCCCTTTAACTGCACATGATGAACCGTCGCCTCTCACTTTACACCTTACAAGAGGGACTTTTCACCTGTATTTTCACCTGATGAAACTTTAAGTCTTTGCCTTTTCTTGTGATAAATGCAGCTTACAAAAGCGCTTACACATTAAAGACATCTGAGCTGACGTTACAGGAAAAGACAGAGTGGGATTCATGAACTACTCCTCCTAACAGTGATGTCACACAAATGGACATCGTGCCCCAGCCTCAACTCGTTATAAGCGGGGTGTAAAATTATCAGGTTGTTGGCGTCGGGGGTCCTGCTCAATCTGAGGGGGTTCCTCTGCGATAACAGCCTGTTCCCTAAACATCATCCCTTACGTATCACAAGTTAGATTTGTTGATGTCAGTTTTGTGGTGGGGGTCACCATGGCAACAACTGTGGCAACAAAAAAAGGATGGAAGAGAGAGGAAAATGTGGTTCATAAGCATAAAAGTCTTCTCTTTGGAGTTATTTTGTATTTAGCCGTGACAAAGTTGACAAATCAATCATCATATGTTCATCAAAATCGTTTAAACGGTTTAAAAAGGTTTAAAGGTTTACATTTAATAATGCATATGAATACAGGGTCTGTTGGTTAGTGACATTAATTCTGGTGTTTAAAGTGTTTAGGTCTACACTTGGAGTCAAAGTAGTATCTTTCTCTCATGTTCCTGCTGCCATTGGCTGCTAGCAACAACACAGTCAGTGTGGAGAGTAAGAGAGGCAGAACATATCAACAGTCCATGGCTATCATCTGATGATCATTTTCTTTTTTATTAAACTCGATGAAGGAACATCTGCATAAAAGTACAGCTCTTAATTCAGTGGTTGACGTTGTCTCTCAACTCAGACTCCATTCTTGTTTTTCTGGTTGCATGTCAGATGACCCATGACCCATGCAGCTAAAGGAAATCTTTGAAATGAAATTGTTTATTGCTTATTGGAACAACCTGAACATGTGTCAGCTGTTCCCAGAGGGGTCAGGCGATAGCCGGTTGTAAAACATGTTGAACACATGTTTGGGAACTATTGGTCACAGCTATATGAACACCTCATATTGAACAGTGGTATCTCAGATTTCTCCTATCATGCAGGCCTAATAGTATAGACGTAACCAGGTAATGATGAGGAAGCGGTTTCACTGTCCCTGTGGTGGTTTTATTGCTCCACCTTCAGTCATTCAGTTCCGCACAATCAAACACAACAGTGTTATCAGCTGAGGCTGTTTAGCACAAAATCTTATCAATTGCAGCCCCGTGCTCATTGTCAGGTGCAGCTGCACATCATGAACATCGTCTTTCACCTGCGCATACACATACACACACCTCTACCCTCCGCCCCCGCCCTGCCCATCTGTGAGATCACAGCAGAATGGCAGTGTTTAGCGTCTATTGAGAGCCCCCTGTGCGGGGCGAGCTGTAGTGATCCCTAATCTGCCCTGAGATCTGTGTTTCTCCCCGTGGCCTGTGAGCAGCGTGTAATTGGGCTCAAATTGGAAGCAGGATCTGAGCTTGTTTATATAACAAGCATTTCGTGTGATAATGTCTGGTCTGTTGGTCTCTTTTCTCTGCATCCAAAGCTCTTGCATGGCTCCGAGGCAGCAGGCAGGGGCCACATCTTTGATCATTGACAAATTAAACATTTAGGTGTACAGTGTTTAAAAACAGCAGAATTTAAAGCAGAGAAAGCAAGTTTGCATTGTCAGGCAGCTTTGATGTTGCAGCTGCTCTCTCTCTCTCTCTTTCTCTCTCTCTCTCTGCATGTTCGTCTTCCTCCTCGGATATTTTGTCAGAAGTTATTTGAGTGGAATTGCTCCGACCTGGCTCTGGATTTCAAACTCGTGTTCATGCTCTTGTTAAGCCTGTTTCTCTCGGTGTGTCTCTCTGCCGCTCTGTCTGTCTGTATTCTTTTGTGTCTGACCTCAGAGATCTCACAGAGAGCCAGTGATGAGTCATAGCTCACACTGGAGCCGCTGCATCGCAGTGGGGAGTCGGGAATACAGAGCAGCTCAGGCGTTTTTACCAACACTCACAGACACAAACATTTGCACTGACAGAGGAGACAGATTCACAAGTAACGTGACAGATTCACACGTCCTCACATGCACTATGAGTATAAAGATGTCACCCAAGTTTTTAAGTGACTTTAGTTTAGTGCAAAAGCAGGAGGAAAGTCCATCCTCTCCGTCTTCTGCCTGCTCCACTTTTCAGAAAATGTGTGCTCAAACAGGCTGTTTGGAGATTTTCCCTTCATGACATCACAAAGGGCAGTAACCCCTCCCCCAGGTGGGTGACACTCCCACAGCAAGGTGTTTGTTCTGCCCTCTGAGTCTGCCTTCTCACCGTAAACAATAGGACATGGAGCAAGAAAGCCCGAGACACCCAAGCTCTTCCAGAGAGGGGGCGTGGTCAGACACAGCTCATTTACATATTTAAAGGTACAGACACAGAAACAGCCTGTTCTGAGCAGGGCTGAAATAGAGGGGTTTATAGACATGATCAAATACAGGATCAGAGTGGATTTAGAACAAGAAACTTCACAGACATGTTTTGGGGACCGTTGAGATTTATTTAAAGTGGTTGTGTTTCTCATATAGGATATACAGAATCGGTGCATGTGCATGTCAGAGTAAGCAGGAGAGAGAGAGAGAGAGAGAGAGAGAGAGAGAGTGTTTTCAAAGGGATGAGCTCATGAACTGTAACTTCCAATTAACAGAAAAGTCCATGGACACACTCGCAAACACACACTCGCACAGACATTGTTGTTTCTTATAATGGCTCTTTCCAGGCAGCCGATTATCTTATTGTCTAACCCTGATCCTGTAATAAACATCACTGTGACGTTCCAGCCGTCTCATTCTCTTTTGCAGGAATCGTCAGGAGCCCCTCCACGTCCCTGATTAATTTTACTCTGAGCGGTGATTGAAATTCACGCTGCTACCTCACACACCGCTGCATTAAGAAAGCTTCCTCTGCTGTATCCCTACCATCGCTCTCCGTGCAGTGTTTGAGTTTCATCTCTCTTTGACTAAAGAGCACGTTTTTAATTCTCCCACCCCTACACCTCCCGAGACTGCAGTGGGTTCTCAAAAGAGCAGCCTGCTGTGATGTATATTTCAGCTCCTTCCTTCAGCAAACCCCTTCTTAAAACCTTTTTTTTTTTCCCCTCCACTCTATGTCTTTGCTTTTCGTTCCTTGTGTGCTGTAGTCGTGACATCAACCCCGGAAAATATTTAGCTGGAGAGCTACTGCGTCGACAAAGCTCTTTTCTCATCTTAAACAAGTTTCTGCTTCTCCCCTGATCAATGAGTCTGGTTTGAGCGATGTGGTGGCACACATCAGAAGTGAATAAAGGAGGTGCAGAGAGGAGAACTGACTGCTTTGTCCCCAGGTGAGCCTCAGTGGGAGTTTGAATGCATTTGGCCTCCAGCGAGAGAAAGTATAGAGATGAGTCATAGTTCTGACACATTCTGGCTCCAGGAAGTAAGCAACATGTCCAGCCCGCAGCAACAAAATACAGTCCATGAATCATGCTGAGCAGTCTCCTCTCAGCTGCTTTACGAAACAAATCAGGTGTTTTTGAACATGCAGGACGTGAGTCTCTGCTGAGAAACAAAAAAGAATGCAATATGACTGCACAGTGGGAGGAAAAGCAATAAGATTTAACGTCATTCTTTCATTTCAATTTCTGTACCTGAACACACACATACAATAACACACACACACACACACACATGCATGCACACAGACCAAATTCAGAGAGAAATGTAGCTTTAAGTAAAAATTCAAAGAGGCACTCTTGGCTATTTGTCATAAAGTTGTGGGACTTTGCAAGAGACAGATTTATTCTATTCCAGTATGCGTCAGCCATAAAACACCTGAATCCTATTTCCCATAATGCAATTGGATTACATCTTTCATTGCACAATCCTGTGCATGTGATTAATGACCACATGTCAAACTCTAGGCTACAAGTTTCTGTGATATTCTTTTAAAAACGTAGTCATACCTGACTGAGATTAGCTCTCCTGATGATGACTTCATTATGACATCGTCAGGTTTCTTTTTAATATACTTCCTCCCAACCTGTTGTACACACTATACACACGCCGGGTATTGCTACGAGAGTCCATAGATATGTCTCAAGTCTCTTTTCTTTTTCGTTATCCTTAATTATAGCTCAGAGTGGAACTTGTCCTGGGTCCACCATCTTGCAATGAGCCACAAGTACATGTAAGCAGTCTGTATACAGACCTGAAACTTCACAATGCCACTGGGTTTATTTTGAAGTTAGGTCTATCACTCCTATCAATATTGAGTCATACAATATTGATTTGAATGGACTGTTTGCTGTGTGACTAGTTGTGAAAAGCACACCAATGGGTTAGGTCAGTGGTCTCCAAAGTGGGGGTCACAAGCCTGCAAGAGGAGGGTCGGTGGATTTCTTACAGAAAATAACTATAGAATATAGTTGTATGGTTTATGGTATATGGTCGTACTCTTTTGTGATGCTCTTTTGTGTTACTAGTGTTTGAATAGGTCTGTTAGTGTGTAAATTTGGCTGTGCCTCCAGGGTCAGAGGGGGTCCCCAGTCTCTGGCGTCTTTATTTTAGGGGGTCACAAGATGAAACATTTGGTGGTGGCAACGATACATGTGCTCGTCCGCCGTCTGTATTCATGGTATCTGATTATGAGTATTTTTCTTCCTTATGCATTCTTAATCTGCAAAACAAAAGTGTTTTATTATGTGAACAGGTAGTTCTGTGCAGGGACGGGAACCCCACCCCCGATGAAAACAAACTGAGTGGACCGCAGTGGGATTTCACAGCAGCACATATAGCAACAGTACGACAGCTTTCAGTAGCAGCTCACACTTCCTTATGTAGTGGTCTTTGTGTTTCCATGGCAACGATAAGCACGCCGTGTCTGACATGGAGTATTAAAACTATTAATTAAAGGTTTCTCTCTCGCAAATTTTTAGTTTGTATACTCGGCACACACACATACACACACACTCCCATTACCTCACATACACACAGACTATACTTTCAATAAAACATACAGCCATTTTCCTCCTCTTAGTGCTCCCAGGATTCAGAAGAGGCAAACTGAGGGATAAAAAGAGTCCACAGAGTCGAGCTCCTCCAGATGACGAGCTTTCAGCGTGAGGAGCTTTGTGGTAAACTCCTCTCAAGTGTTTACAGAGCAGATCCTCATCTGTCTGATCCCTCAGCATCATCAAACTCTTACAGTTTGATTATGTTTAATAAAGGAAATCCTCGCAGAGACTCAAAGTCAACTCCATATCCAGAGGATGCTCATAATGGTTTGATAGTTTTTAATCAGCATTTTTGATTATTATTTTGGAACTAGAGTGCCCCGATTTCATTCTTATATATCTGTGTAATAATGAGAGATTATTTTTATGATTTGGATTCAAGCTAAATTCTGAATGTCTGTTTTCATTCAAGGAATGTTAATATAATTGTTGACCTATAAATCGTATTAATACTTAGTGTCTGTGTCCACTAACCAGTGCAGTTATACCATGCTTGTCCATGTTGCTTCTACCTCACTTATCAATAAAATGAAGAAGGGGCCGGACTTCTGATATTAAAGGTCCCCTTTTCTCCTCCTTTTCAACCAGTTTGAATAAGTCTGAGAGCTCCTCAAAACATGTCTGTGAAGTTTCTTGTTCCAAATCCACTCTGATCCTGTATTTGATCATGTCTATAAACCCCTCTATTTCAGCCCTGCTCAGAACAGGCTGTTTCTGTGTCTATACCTTTAAATATGTAAATGAGCTGTGTCTGACCACACCCCCTCTCTGGAAGGGCTTGTGTTTGCTCGGGCTTTCTCGCTCCATGTCCTGTTGTTTAAGGTGAGAAGGCAGACTCAGAGGGCAGAACAAACACCTTGCTGTGGGAGTGTCACCCACCTGGGGGAGGGGTTACTGCCCTTTGTGATGTCATGAAGGGAAAATCTCCAAACAGCCTGTTTGATCACACATTTTCTGAAAAGTGGAGCAGGCAGAAGACGGAGAGGATGGACTTTTCTCATAATTGGGGGGTTTGTAGACAGACTAGGGACCCACTTTAGTGTTAGAAAAACATGGTGAAGGGTATTTTACAGAATATGTTACCTTTAACTTCATCAACAACAGCAGAAAAGAAACCTGCCCACCCAGAGTTTTCTTTAGAAGATAGCAGTAGCTAATGCAAGTACACTTCATTTTAATAGTTTTTTATGTTTTCTATACATTCTATACATTCTCTTGAAAAAAAATGTAAGGGTCACTTGGGAAGCAGGAGTGCCATATGACATCTTTCATAACCTTGAATCTGAGCTGGGTGTTGTAACATTGAGCCCGCAGAATATAAACACTTTTAAAATGACTTCTATGAGCGATGGAGAAAGGTGACTGAAAAGACAAAAAACAAATACAGAAAGCAATACCACACCTGTGAGGTTCATAAACTGTCATTGTTGCTCCACAAACACAGAAGCTGTTAAAGTTGTCAGTGATCGCAGCACACTTGGGGGGGGGGGGGGGGGGGGGTGAGGGCAGAGAGTGGCAGCAGGAGAAGAAGAAAAAAGAAAGAATGAAAGCTCTCAAAATCTTTGTATCACATTTCATCTGCAGCCTGCTGCATGCGTCGAGCTGAAAATGGAGAAAGTGGGTTTTCATGGCTTCCCTCTGTAGAGTAATCAGCAGCAGCAGCTAAGCAGAAGTGACAGCAGCAGTTTGGGATTAGGGTCAGTAGCTGCACACAGCTCGCTGCTGAGACAGAGAAAGAAAGAGGAGGTGGGGGGAAGGGGGTCTGTGTGCCAGTGGGCAGGGGCCAGCTGGTGCAGGGATGGCCTGGAGGTCTGGGTTAAATCAAGGAGTTTCATTCAAGAATAACACTTCAGCAGCTCAGGCTGATTAAGCAGCCGCTCACCTGGAAACAGAGCTGGTGGTGTTTGAGTCGTGTGTAGGAGCAGGTTCGTGAGCAGGTGTCAGAGGACTTCAAAACTTATGACAGGACCCTGTTTCACTTCGTGTGACCTTGAGCGATAGGGGTACTCTGATGTTAATACCTTTCTAAGGCTGACTTCACACTAGACGATTTTCAAATATTCATAAAAACATGGGAGACTACATGAGGTCAGTTTCAACCAGTTTTTAACATTAAAATCCTCCGAACGTACACATGAGATGATTCGGCCTGACACAACGTGAGACCACATACCTGCCGTTTGTAGATGAAAAACCAAAATGGAGGACGATCGACGTCCTCACTTGCATCACACACTATAAAGGCTCTTGTGTTGTTACTATAATTCCACAAGCTGCTCTTCTTTTTCAATATTCCTCTCAGGGTCAGTTGTGTTTATGTTGGCTGCCATATTTGTGAGCTGGTAAAGTACGTAACATCCGGCAACCATTTCTTTATCCACTGTAGGTTTTTTACAAATGAAATACAATTAATGCTTTAAAGAGGTTTTTAAATTTCAAGGGCTTTTTTCACAACTGCTGTTCGAAATAATTAATGTAATAATCTGTCCATCAATACATTTTGTTCCATCATGCTAACATATTTGCTTTACTGAGATACTTGGACCCTGTTTCTTCTGTCTTTGCTGTTGTTGTTATTTTTTGTTGACTTTGTAACTGACTCCATCGTCATCGTAAATGAGGTTTAAAATGATCTCTCTAGTATTAAAAAAGAAACATTGATGTCTTTAAAACATACTGGAAGATGAATTAAATTACTCAATCTTATTAAGGTAGGTCCCAACTCCCCTCTAATTTGAAATAAACGACACCAACAGCAATAAGGGTGTGTAATTATTTTTTTTAAACTTAATTTTTATCAAACAGATTCTGTCTGAAACTTAATAAATATAAATGTCTGACCATGTCTTTTCAATTGAACCAAATTATTGATTTCTTCAAATCACTTCCACCAAACCTAAACCAGTTTGATTTGAATAAAACTTTAAAAAAAAATTTAAAAAAATTCATTTGAGATACTGGTATATCCTCTTGAGCAGTTCATTTATGTACTTCCGGGGGGAAAGGGATCTCCTTAGGATGTTTCATGAAGCTATCAAATTGAAAGCCACTGCGCCATATCGTGCATTTGCAGAACGTACATCGTGGTTGGCCGACGGCTGTAGTCTTTGCGGTGTGTTCAAGTGCAACCTTTTTGCCTTAAAGCCCCCGTTGCTTGTTTCCCGTCTCTGCAGCGGTGTTAGCAAACAATATATACTGAAACATGTAAAAAGACAAGGGCCTTGGTGACAACTTCTCTGCGTTTGCTCTGCGTTTGCCCTGCGTTTGCCCTTCATGCAACCATGGAGACTCATGACGCACCAGTACGGCAACACCACACAGACAAACTAAACGCAAAGGACATTCAAACATTATGCAGTTGTGAATAACCATTGCAGAATTATAATGTTACACGTGAATGCTCCACAGAAAATGGATGTTACATATGCCAAACTGTGCTCTTGGATCTCACTCAGAGCCGTGTGTGAACTTGTTAAGGTGCACGTAAAAGGTCCCAAAGGAGCCAAACAGAGGATTTTAATGATGTGTAGGTGACTGAAAGAACTGTGATTGGTCTTTTTGTAGCAGCTGCATGTTTCCCCTTACATATCTCCAGCAGTAGCAGTTTTTTATCTCACTGACTAATAACCTCACCAACTTCCTCCTGTCTAAGGTTGGAGTAAACAAAAAGCAATTTCCTCTCAAGGAACAGCTTGAAAAACTGATGTGCACCTTCTCTGTAATGTAACACACATTTGCATTTGGTGCTATAACGGAGCTTCTGTCGGTGTGAGGCGCTTTCCTGCCATGATTGTCATCCTCTATGACACAGTGAACAGAAGCATGTGAAACTCTGGATCCAAAACAAATGCTCGACACCGCCTGGTAATGCACAACACATCCATCATGTGCTGCAGCGTCGCTACAACAGGCGGCAGGTTAAACGTCTCTCCACCTGCAGAGAAATGAGAAGTCGTCTGGATGTTGTGGGATTGGTGGAAACAAATGAGAGCTTTACTGAACACTCTAAACTGAATTGATTTTAGCGTCTGTAGATACGGGTAGCATAGAGGTTGTTACACCTTACACAATAAGCTTTTTTTCTCCCTCTTTTCCAGATGCAGCGTTTTTAATTGTCAAATAAAAAGTGAACAAAAGTTGAACTATAAAACTGTACTGATCAGTTGGAGGAGTGACACTATAGTGGATAAAACACAATTTGCTTATGTTGAGATCTGATGGGTTAAACAGTGGGTGCATGGTCCCCACATGCTCTGTTCTTCTTAACTTGGTTATTGATATAACTTTGTATAAAGTGCAGAATACACACAATCGGACTGTGTCGTACCTCTGACCTCAGCGGGAAGGAAGTGTGGACAACAGAAATACAAGGAATACAAAGGAGAAATCCTTCTTGCATATTATTCCATGGCTTATGTTGAGGGATAATGGGCATACAATTCTGTTTGATCTGAACATATGTCAGTTGTGTTATGTTTCCAAACCATTTTTCTTCATGCTTGATCAACATTTTCTAATAGACAAAAGAATGAAAGGATGATCTTTTCTCAGCACCGCTCGGCCACAGGCACACTGACTGTAGTGGGATTACTTTATTGTTTATTCCAATCAATCCGTTATCTTTTCCACTTGTACCCTTCGGGTCGCGGGGTAGCTGGAGCCGATCCCAGCGGACTTTGGGCATTGGGCTTTATACCAATCATAACGTCAATAGTGTTATTCTAGGAATTATACAATTTTGTATAATTGCAGTTAATAATATCAGTAAATCACATATCACACACATATCAATGATAGGTCAATACATTCTAAAGTTGTCTGATTTGCCAGCTCTCATTACTGAGCTGAGTAAAATACATTTCCATCACTAGCATTAAAGTCTGTGAGTGTGGAGTTTGGGGTTCAGCCAATGAAAGGGCTCAAGGAGGACCTTAAAGTCCGCTCTCGTCTGCACTGGTAGCTCGTGCAAAGAGGACGCAGTGGATGCTACATGATCAAATATTATTTAACATTTTTGACAAGATCCTAAGGCTGCAGCATTCTGAACAAGCTGAAGACTTCTAACAGCAGAATGAAGCAAACCAGAGAAAAGGGCATGATATTTAGCAGGTCTGGAAGATAAGAAATCATTATTTGGTTTTCAGCATCAGGCGGAAACTGAAGACACCGGCTGCTAGCAGCATTGCAAGGAAAAAATGCATTTATTTTTTAGGAGAATGAAAACAAATCAAATGTTTCTGATGGTGAAGCTTGCAGGAACAATAAAGCTTTCATTTTCTTTATTAACACTTAAATTCTCATCCTATCGTCAGTAATTTTCTGGTTTAACAATTAAAGCGAGATGTCATAATTAATTTGACAATAATAAAATTTTCAGTGTGTTGTTTGATAAACATGAAGAAGCAATTATCGGAGTTGTTATTAACCTGACATTAACTTCTTCTGTTGCTGCAAGGGAGCAGCAAAAAGGCAAAAGGACAAAGGTGTGAAAAGAGAAAAATTGCTTTAATTAAATTGTGAAAACTCAATACTCAGAACGAAATAAGGCGAGGTAAAAAAGGAAATAAAAAGACATGGCTGCACTGCAAGGAGGTCAACCCAGCAATAAAGAAAGAAAGGCTTCAAACTGAGGACACATATGAAAGAGACAAACTTCAAATGACACACACCAGGGTTTTCCACATGTGGATTCATCAAAGAAAGAGGTGAAATTAACTGACAACAAAATTAAACATCTAACAAACTAAGAGAAATATGAAGTGTAAATAATAATTTTCAAAAAACACACAAACACGTATATAAAGAGTAGACTGAAAAAAAAATGAAGAGATGTTTTAGAAGATCTATGTCCCCCCCATTCAATCCCCCTGTTGGTCTCTCCCACTTCCTGTGGGCGGGGCTTAAAAAGCCATCTTGAGCAGTGTTAAACCCTTTTGCTAGTTGAGCACATGGCAGACTCATGAACCACAGGTAGACACCTTTACACGTTTTGAATGTGTTCGAACATTACCATGTCATGTTCTGAATTCATTCAAAGTTGTTTTATCGAAAAAGTGACATACTTACCTAGTAAAAAAAACATGGACAACTTTACAGCTTTGTACAATTCGCACATGCTCTACGCTTACCTCTAGATTTAAAGAGCCCTATTATGCCCTTTTTGGGGTTCGTATATTTAATCTATGTACCTACTTTTGTACGTTCACAGTAGCTAAAGTCCATCTGTTTTCATGTACTGCTCCTCCTTGCTCCCTCTACGCTCTGAGTCTACACTCAGCTACACTCTGCTGAGCCCACACTGTTAGACTGCTAGTTGAGCACATGGCGGACTCATGAACCACAGGTAGACACCTTTACACGTTTTGAATGTGTTCGAACATTACCATGTCATGTTCTGAATTCATTCAAAGTTGTTTTATCGAAAAAGTGACATACTTACCTAGTAAAAAAAACATGGACAACTTTACAGCTTTGTACAATTCGCACATGCTCTACGCTTACCTCTAGATTTAAAGAGCCCTATTATGCCCTTTTTGGGGTTCGTATATTTAATCTATGTACCTACTTTTGTACGTTCACAGTAGCTAAAGTCCATCTGTTTTCATGTACTGCTCCTCCTTGCTCCCTCTACGCTCTGAGTCTACACTCAGCTACACTCTGCTGAGCCCACACTGTTAGACCCATAGACTGTAAATATTACTGGACGAGCCTTGACCCGTCTGTTACATAGGCAGCAAATGAGTCCAATCGACGGCCGCATCCATATTGGATTTGCAGTCTCAACCTAACTTCGGATCAACCTGGCAACAGCAGTAAGGCGGGACCGGCGGGACTTACCTCCGCCCATTCAGTTCAACGTTAGCAGTCCACTTTACAGCATAGCTAACAGCTAGGCTGCTATCATCCCCTATTCCTGCTCATCCTGAGAAAACTCTATAAACAGTAAGTTAACATTTAACTTTTCTACAACACAGATAAAACAAATTATATTCAACCCAAATATTTAATTAAAGTCTTAAAACTACACTTTTTTAAATATACAACTATGGTTATTAGTTATTTGTCAGAGAAGTTAGACTTTGTCCGGGTTAGCAGAGCAATACATTAGTAAAGTTTTATCCATAGACTGTAAATAAATATGAGACATCCAGAAGAAATCAATATTACAAAGCATACAGTTCATGTTACTGTTCTGACAAACAGAGGAATGTTTGTGTCTTATATTTACTGATGTCAACAGTGATGTGGGTGAACATGACAATTGAAAATTAATTATTTAGTATTTATTATAAGACATTTGTTTTCTACAGAACCCTGTGAAGTCATGAAATGAGTCTGTGGACAGTGTCAGCTTCACACCAAAAACTTTAAGTATTAGAAAAAATAGTGTTTAAGTCTGGTATCTATTATTATGAGTTGCAGCTACCTTGTTCAATATTATTCCTGCAGGTGTGGCTAATAACAAAAAACACCCTGAGCTGTCACATGTAGTTAACTGTACATTTGTCTTGTCTGAGGCATTAATTGAACACCTTTGCATTTCTCCTGTAGACACAGTGTGGATTATTGGTGACTTGTCTGTCGAGGTGCCCAGAGAGCTGCAGAGACAGAGGAAGAAACCTGAGCCTCAACAACATCTGCATTTGTTGGTTCTTCTGGGGTGGACTTCGGTTGCTTCTCTTCAACAGCTCGCTGCGAGGGAGGTCTCCCCGGATGGCCTGAGTGATGTCACCCACAGGCTGAGAGCTGAGGCGGGTTTTAAGCCTCTTGACAAACCATTACACCGCACCCGCCTGTCAAGCTGGTCAGCTACTCGCCTTATTGTGAATAACTCTTATCCTTCATCAAATCAAACGACCCCCGTACAGTGTGTCGATCGAGACATGAGCTAATCACACCTATTTGTTTGTTTTGTACCAAGCTGTAAACATGTTAATCTCTGCTGTAAAAACAGGCTTTTTGAATGTAGTTTTTCAGATTAAATAAATATTTCTATATAAATGCACTCCTTTGTCTCTACTTATGAGTATACATTTCAGATTTGAAATGACAAGACTAAAATGTGCATTAATGCTCAACTCAATAGCTAAGGGAAGGAAGTCTACTTTTACACAACTTTGTCTTCTATTGACATTTTTTTTACCAAATACTAATGTAGTTCATTTCTTAAAATGGGATGGAACAGTCATTGCAAAATTTGCCCTTAAACACAGCCCCATTCTTAAATCAAGATACACCGAGAGTAAATAAGATCAATAACTTATGAATAAAAACACAGTTAAAAATGATTTAGAAATGTAGTCTTCCCAGATCAATATCACATAATATCAACTTCTCCCATCTAAACTGGACAAATGGTTTTAAAATGGGAAGAAAATAGTTTGATTGCAAGTTGTTAGGAGGAGATCTATTTTTATTTGAACAGCTGAAGCATGAATACAGTCTTCCAAGGTGCAAACCCTCCTCCTTCTTCTGAAGCCTGTGGAGCTCCTTCATGTACTGCCGTCTTATCTGCTGGCCATC
This sequence comes from Labrus mixtus, assembly GCF_963584025.1. Classification (NCBI taxonomy): domain Eukaryota; kingdom Metazoa; phylum Chordata; class Actinopteri; order Labriformes; family Labridae; genus Labrus; species Labrus mixtus. The sequence continues at coordinate 26,149,271 of NC_083617.1, forward strand.
TTCTCTCACCAGAACTTTGACTGTTGAAAAGTAATTCTGAAGAAGCTCGAGCATGTGACATGGATCCAGGAGAACATGGACTTTTAGTGAGGGGTCTTCAGGATGGCAAAGAAAGAGCGAAAATAGCACTTATTCATTAAATCATTTTTCTGTATTCATCTGTGTGTAAGAGCACATTTATAAATTCAACAGTGTACTACCCAGACAACAAAGGTACAGTATTCAGGTAATCAACATCTATTCAAAGTTAAGAAGATAAACCTTATTGTAATCATGATATTTTCAGCTCTCTCACACACTTGCACAATGATATTCCACATCAAATTGCCTCAGATTTTGAAGGAAAAATTAAGCAATTTATTGTGAATAGTACTTCATCTTAACATGAAACAAATATAACCTGAATATTTAAATCATTAACAGGTCCCAACTCTCTGTGCTTTAGTACAGAACATACAGTAGATAATTTATTATTAACATGAGCTAGGTACATGGCTGTATTCTTCAAACTATTTCTTGTACTACTTGCTTTATATCTTATTTTCATTCCATATGTTATTTATATTTTATATTTCTACTGCTATATTCTGTGTAAGAGCATCTGTAACGATTAAAAACTATATTAATAACCAGATTAAATTTCCCTGAACTCATACAAAGTTAATTTTTTTTTAAATTTGGTAACAGTTTGCACAAATCTTAAGACACTACATCAACCATGTAACGTTAATGTCATCCTCTATAACCTACACAGCATATTAGGTTCAGTTGAGTTCAGTTTATGTTACTGACAGATAATTACTACACAAAGTTTAGTTTTTTAATGTCGACATTTACGTCATCATAACGTCAGATAACCATATTTACAGCCTGCGGTTAACCACCGAGCTGAACCTTTAGCTTCTAACATCACACAAACTCATTATTTTCAACAACAACATCTTAACAACAAACATTTCTAAACCATTGACTGTAAATAATGGGCTACACTGAGTACAGTTAGCCGACTGGTTTACAAGCTAACGCTAAACAAGCTAGGTCCGTAAATATAAATACCGACACAATGAGTATGCAGTAAATATAACACTACTATATCACTTACCGAAAAAAACTGAAGCATCAACTTCTTGGATGGTCTGTTAACCGCACAGCAAGCCATGTATGTTGTCAGATATGTGTTAAACAAACTCTCCAAACTTAGTAAAAAAGAGGAGAAATCAGACGGATCAAGCTGCCTCCTGACCTGACAGACAGATGGAGCGTGCAGAGCTGTCAATCAAATCTACCACAACCCTTATATGGGCATAGTCGTTTTCCTTAATAAAATAAAATCTGATGATTTTTCACAGTGTGAGGAGAAGGGGCCGTCAACTTATCAGATATATCTAGTTTTTTGAACCAGGCTGTAAACATGTTAATTCCTGTGGTAAAAACAAGCTTTTTTGGCTGTGGGCTTATGGCACTTCTGCAACCAGCCTCAAGCGGAACCTCGAGGAACTGCAGTTTTTTGTACTTCCGCATTGGCTTCATTTTTCGAGACCGGAGATTGCCCCTTGGTTAGACCCCACGTGGGCCAAGTCTGCTCTAATTGGTCTGTCGATCCGCTCTGTCGTTATTGGTCAGCTTCTCGGAAATGTCCCGCCTCTTTTACCATATTGGGAATGCAGCCACTGGCTCCGTCAGAGGGGAGCATAAACATTAGCACCTTAGCACTACTGTGCTACCGCAGGCTACATCATATCGTGGGCGTGCTACAGAAGTTAACGGGCGTGCAACATGAGCTGCAGGGCTTGCCACAACGAGCCAATGGGCTTAGATCAGTGATCTCACACTGACAATGACGTCGGACTGACAAATTGTTATCGAGGGGGGCTAGAACCGAGCGTTACGTGCGGCTAATGCTACAGCTAACAGGAGGACGTAGGAGAAGCCGCGTTTCCGCGGACTTTGAATTTTTGCACATAGATGTGCCTAAACATGCACAGGACACTTGGAAAACACACGAAAGAGCATATAAAACCAGAAAAAGCAAAATATGGGACCTTTAAATTAGATGCGCAATTTCCCTCTTGCATATGTTTATATCTGAAGCTTCATCCTTCTTTACGCCTTTTATTCTACACATTTATGCTGTTCAATTTACGGGTAAAAGCCCAGCGAGGGATGTAGTCTCTGTGATGTCCACCATTGCTTTCTGAAGTGGACTTTTGAGGCCAGCCAATGATAGTTGCCAAATTGAAAATGCCGACTTTTAGTGAACAGAGAAACAGGGAAAGAGAGGTGGAGCTGAGGCGGGCCTGAAGCTACCTGCCGTCAGTCAGATCTGCCATGCCCCTAACTTTGAATAACTCTTATCCTTCATAAAATCAAAATGGATGAGTTATATAAAATAAATCACCCTCTGTAGTGTGTGCTGAAAGAAGACATGAGATTCAGATCAGTTTCAGCTTTTTCCCGACTGTACACATATTTATTTGTGCAGTAAAAATGGGCCTTTTGGCTTCTGAGGCCTTTTAAACAGCCTCAAGTGGACACTCGAGGAACTGCAGGCTTTGCATTTCCACATTGGCTTAATTTCTCAACACTGGACGTTGCAGCTTGTTACTAGAGTTAATTTGTCTTCCAACCGCATTATCTAGGTGTGTTAATTCGACTTTGAGAAATCCAGCTATAGGATTTCTGTCTGACTAACATGTTGTAAAGATCCAGTTCTAGTTTCACTCACAATGAATTACGTTTTTTAACATCATGTAAACGTTCTGACTGATAAGGCGGCTAAAGTTTATTTGAGAAACAGACTCATAAGATGAATTAAGTGACTGAATCTTGTTTTTATTTTAAGTAGATGTGACAGTCAAAGTGCAACATCTACAGTAGAGACAAATATTTATACTTTTCTCTTCCACTCTCATCTGTTCTGACCCAGAGAAACAGATCAGTCATCACTTCCACATTAGTCCGCGTCACCTCTGACTGCTGCCGTCGAGATGCGAGTGAGATTTGGCAGCCGGCGGGCTGCGCTCGCCTCACCTCGCTGAATCATGATGCATGATGTTTACACAGACATAAAATCCCCCCTCAGAACTGCAATGCTCACTGCGTCTGCTAATTAAGAGCAAGTGGATATAAACAGAGACACAACCTCACACCAAGCGGGCACCCACACACACAGAAACATACAGGCATGCAGATACACAATCATACACACTTGCAGGAGGATCAGCTGTGCACAAAGACAAGGCACAAAGATCCACAGATATTTTATTATGCAGGCATCAGAGTCGGTGAGCATCAGGTTTCTGCTCTGTAAACATCAATGAGAGAATATTCAGATCAGACAGAAGCCTCCCCTGGCACCCTTTATTCTGAATAACACATAATGTGAAGTTACTGATCAATATAAACTCTTTAATATTTACAATCAAATAATAAAACCTGTCAGTGCTTCGGTATATTATGAGAGACAGCAGGAGTCTGAGGACAGTAAAGGAGGGTCAGTGTTGTATTTATATGAGTGTTCAGAGAGCTGTGATGTTTCTTTTTATAGTCAAAGCTTGCAGTGAAGAGTGTGTGTGTGTGTGTGTGTGTGTGTGTGTGTGTGTGTGTGTGTGTGTGTGTGTGTGTGTGTGTGTGCAGCACATCCCCTCACACACAAACACTCACAGGAATAAGTCCTGTTGAAGAGCAGCCCTCTCCAGATTAACTTGTCACTAAAGTTGAGGGCAGCGGCAGTCCTCTGGGCTTGTCTTATCCCGGGGCAGATTGGCCTGCCGGCTGCTCCTTCTTATTTAGCGAGCTCTTATCTGACTCACAGGGACCCGGCAAGTCAAACCAGGGCTGGGCACGCAAAGCTGCTATCTACGACATGCAGCGAGAAATATACTTGAAGCTGCTTCAAACCTGCAGCAGGCGAATCATTCCTTTAAACTTTGATTGGATTCATCTGATGTTGACCAATTTAACACTGAAGCTACCAGAAGTAAATACCATCCCCATATTGGTCATAACAACCTTACAATACATTTGTTAAACAGAAAAGTCAGTAATCAGTATGAAAGCTAATAGAAGATTGATCTCTAATGCTATGATAGAATATGCATTAGCCTCAAAAACACATAACAGCAACACATTTATATCAGTAATGAACAAAGATGATTTAGTAGGCTGATTTGTATAAAGCTGCAATTCTTGGCATATTTTCCTGCTCGGTTTTTAAACACAGATCGTTTAAAAAAAAATACAAAAAAAAAAAAATGCTGCATGTCAAGCAATCTTTGTTTTTTTTCAATTTTAAGACTGAAAAATATATATATATATTTATATAAACACCTTTAGGAAAAGTCAGGGTGTTTGTGGAAACACAAAACATGATGACACACATGTAAATGTATGATGGCTCACAAGTGATGATCGAGCGAGCGCTTCCATAGTTGCCTGATGGTTTACATTGCTTGCTTGCTTTTTATCTGCCATTTGCTTTTACTAGATAGATATTGATAGACATGATTTAACAATCATGTCTATCAATAATAAATATAGATATTTTTCCTCTCTTTTTGTTTTATATTAAACATTTTCTCCAGACTTAACATGCATTATCAGTTTAATTTACAAGTCATTTAATACATCAGTATGTTATTTTTGAAATAGTGGAACTCCCTGTCATTTGCAGAAGTCTTCTCTCTGGGGGTGGTGGCTCAGTTGGTAGAGTCGGTCGTCTCTCAACCTGAAGGTCAGGGGTTGGATTCCCAGCCCCTGCAGCCACACGTCCGGTGTCCTTGAGCAAGACACTTTGCTCCAGCTGCTTCGTCAGCTTGTATGTGTATGAATGAGATTAGTAACTTCTGATAGACACTTTACACAGCAGCCTCTACCATCAGTGTGTGAAAGCGCTTTGAGTAGTAAGAAGACGAGCAAAGGACTAAACAAGTCCATTTACCAGTTACCATTCTCTGCGGTAGAAAAACACATGTTAGGAATCACTGCTTCGGGGCGCACTAGAACGACAGTCTAAATAATAATTTATACTTTATTGATCCTGCGAGGGGAAATTCGTTTTTACACTCTGTCTAGTTAACATGCTACACAAACATAAGCTGAAATACACACACATGCACAAACAGGATCCTATGGACATGCACTAATGGAGAGGTTTCAGAGTGAGGGGGCTGCCCACAGCGGGTGCTCCTGAGCTTGTGGGGGGGGGGTTGGGTGCCTTGCTCAGGGGCACCTCGGCAGTGCTCAGGCACCTCTCCAGCTACCAGACCAATTTCCGGACTTGGTCCGTGCTGGGACTTGAACCGGCGACCCTCCGATTCCCAACCCAAGTCCCTACAGACTGAGCTACTGCCGCCCAAAAGTGGAGTCTTCTTAGACTTGATGATGGTTGATAAACCATTGAGTTTAAACACACTGAGGCATGGAGGTAACACTTTGATGAAAGAAGTGTAGCCTCATTGAAGGCTCACCTGAATATTCATGTTCAAGAGCTGAAGCGGAAACGAGTTAAAAGAGAGGAAAAATGAAAATCAAGTATGAGATTCTGACCCATTTTTAGCTGACAGAAGCAGAGTGTAAGGATGGGCGGTAGTTGGCAGCCACTGGACCGGAGTTTTCCAGCAATACAAGCCTTCATGTATATTTATTAGTATTCATTTAAATTAGCCCCAAATATCAGAAGAGCATTGAAGCCCAACAGACATATTTACATGTTGGGAGTGAAAAGAGCTGAGGCAGGGAGTCTAAGATGTGGATCAGACACATCTCAGGACAGATTATACATTACTGTAGATCTCATTTATTCAGACGCTTCTGATCAGGGCGCCTCAGATGGTGCAGTAAGACGTCAGTTTTCTTCTGAGCTTGAGTTAGCATCTTCTCTGAGCATCAGCTTTTTTTTTAAGTGGTAATCAAAAAACAACTCAATCCCCATAGAGACCTATATTTTAACAAGTTCAACTTCACCTTTACAGCAGAAATAAACACATTTACAGCCTGGTACAAGAAACAGGTTTTGGTCTCTATTGTAGGGATGTAACGATACACCAGACTCCCCCCTTTGGAGGACTACAGCCTCTATACATGGGGTGCATGCACTAACCACTAGGCTACTGGTGCCCCCCCCTTAAGTTTTACTTCTACCTATCTCTTTTCGGACACTGTTACTTTTTTATTTTACTTTTGCAACTTTTTTTTACATTTTTGGTTCAGAAAAAAGTATTTCATTCATTAATTAAAAAAAAAATATATATAAGACACTGACCCCTGGTCGTATATCCAATCACTTTATCGACATTATGTCAAAACAGGTACTAAAAGAACAACAGATCAGGGGCGCTGGTGGTGCAGAGGTAAGTGCGCGTGCCCCATGTATGGAGGCTGTAGTCCTTCAAGCAGGCAGCCCAGGTTTGAATCCGACCTGTGGCTCATTTCCCGCATGGCATAACCCCACTCTCTCTCTCCCTGATTTCCAACTCTATCCACTGTTCTATCTCTCCAATAAAGGCACAAAACACACAAAAATAAATCTTCTGCTTTTTATCCTTCTAGTATCTCCTGTGATCTTGTGAACATATGAAACCAGCTTCTATGAACCAGCACTTGGCTGCGTGAAACTTCAAAACGGATCCAGTGGGGGAGTGTTGGTAGTGCTTTAGTGGTAGTGTTTAAAATTATTTAAACCAGAAATCAAATTTCAGAACAGTGATCAAGAATAACCATCGGATCTTGAGATGATCTCAAACAAATTCATAAATCAGTGACACTTAACGTCTGGACTAAAATATGAGCCGAACAGGATCATTCATAATTAAAACGTCAGTGGAACTTAGCGAACTTATTTTTGACATGTTATTCATACCAGCAGTGCAGCAATCTAAATTATCAAACACATGCCAAGTCATGTAAAATTCATGACTCTTAAATGTGTAGCAATGAAGAAATCTTCAACATGATTCTTTTAAGAGAAATTTGATATTTCAGCTTCAATGACTCTGAGCTTTTCAGAAACACTCAATGGAGATAAAATGTCAGTTTGAGGGAGAGTCAATGAGACACAACCGTTCAGCTTTGCACCGTGTGTACAAACTCAATCAATGTGCTTTACAAACACATAAATCAATGTTTAGCTGAAGAGAAAGTGGCCGATGTTAATCCATTATCTCTAATATACGTCTGCTCCAACTTGTGCTGCTTCACACGTTTCCTGTAATTGTGGTCTCTTGTTTTTCTTGGTGGACTGAAGGCAGTCACCGGCTTGATTGGGATGTTGTCTCTTGTCTGTCCAGCTCTCTGTTTTCAACACAATGACAGGAAGTGATGTCACAGATTGGGCTGCTTTTATTCGGGGTACAGTGGTGGACAGTTACCTACGGATCAAGAGTCTATAGAGAGCTCAGTCCCAGACAAAACCAGCGGAGAAAAATATGATTAAATATCCTTTATGTGCTTCTTCCTGAGTCAGCAGACTGTTTATTTGAAGGCATATTTGATGTGAATTTTGTTGAATAAAAGGAGGTCAAGTATGCTCATTAAGTCATGCATACTGAATCTGTTTTTTTTTCCCTTTTGAGGATCTGAGAATAGTTTGACCCGTTGGTGACTGACCATGCAGGCACATAAGGCATGTCAAGACTCTTTGAAGACAAATCCTGTGTGACCGTCTCCTCGGAGACTCCGGGACAGACGGCGCAGAAGTTATTTCAGAAAGTAAAACCAGGAAATGCTTTTCTGAAGCCTAAAACACTCTATACAGCCATATTTTCATGGGCAAATTCTGTCCCAGTGGATTGTCTGTGGTAGTTTTTTATAAGGTACGCTACCTGCAGCCAATCGTAAATCGGCGCTGCTTATTACCAGAGCTGCAGCCCTGCAGAACCAGCTTCACAAGTGACGCCAGGGAATCAGGGTCAACATTTTGCTTGGCAAGCATCCAGTGTCGTGAACTGGAGGGAGTGCGAAGGAAGGGGAAGAAATGAGGAGGAAAAAAAGGAGAGCTGGAAAAAGAGCTAATATTTTTAACTCGTGCAGTGCGTCACAGAGATGTGTGCGCCCGTACACTGAGGATCAGAGCAACCCGAGAGAGGAGTATAACCTCAGCCAGGATCGATCATCAGCTCCTGATGTTACTCACAACAAACACTTGGCCTCAGGTTATGTTTCCATGAAGTCCACAAGAGGTTGTAAATATGTCCTTGTCTATTATTGTAGCAATATTTCCCTCTCTTCTATGTATATATACAGAGATGGTCTATATGTGTGTGTGTGTGTCTGAGCGAGCCGTGTTCTCTGCATCTACTGTTGATTCAGCTGGAGCCTCATGAATGCCTGACAGCTCTCTGACATCCTCTGTCACTGGGCGCTGCTGTGCAATCATGACTCAATAAGACCAGAAAAATCAAGGGAGAGCGAGAGAGTGAAAAAACACACATCGGGGCCGAGCAGAGAGGAGAGCAGCGGAGCAGAGGTTAGCCGGCCCCGGGGGTTTCAGGGCCTCGCCACTGAGCTTCACATTACATCTGTCTCACTCTACAGACCTCCCTGTAGAGTACAGTATGTGTGAACAGGAGAAACCATTTAAATGGAGTCGATTGCCCCCAGGGTTTACATGTCCTCTTCAAGAACACATGTGACCCTAAAAATCCAAATGTACTGCTGAATTTGTGAATTTGATCAAAATCAAATTAAGACCTCAATCAGTCTTATTGTAATTTATTTTAATGAGAAGCGTATAGGGTCAGGACCACAGACTGAAAATATTGACGGACGAAGCCTGAGTGATGTCAGCCATCTGTTCCTGCAGGGGGCTCTGGAGGCTCATCAGCAGCAGCCGCCATGCTGGAAATCCTGTCTCAGCCTAACTTTCAGTCAACCTAACAACAGGCTGAGAGCTGGAGCTGAGGTGGGTTTTAAGCTTCCTGACAAACCGTTCCCACCTGTCAATCATGTCAGCTACGCGCCTAACTATGGATAACACGTATCGTTCATAAAATGAAAACGCCGTTTAAAAAAAATTCACCCCCTGTACAGTGTGTGCCAGTGATGACAATAACTAATCAGAAATATTTGTTGTTCGTATTAGGCTGTAAACATGTTTATTTATGCTGTAAAAACAGCTTTTTTGCCTGTTGTGTGTATGTGACTTCCGGTGTTCCTGGAGCCAGCCTCTAGTGGACACTCGACGAACTGCAGGATTTTGCAATCCCGCATTGGCTTGCAGGACTGCAATAGGGTTTACATGTCTACAATTTGAGAATACAGTCAAATAATAAAGTCTAACAGTAAGATATTTTAAATTGCATTTTGATAAAAATGCTCACAAAATTAGAAAGTTATACCACTCACCCCATATGACTTCCTGCGATAAAGCAACCTGTTCAAATGTTTGAATTTGAACTAGTGATTGAATATACGTTATAAAGCAGATGCCAAGCAGTGACTCTGTAAAAAGAAGCACACACGCAAATGGTGAACTTTAAATTATTCAATTAAGTTAAACTTTCTGCAAGTATCTTCTTAAAAATAGATCAGAGTCCAATTAAGTCAATTTTTCTCAGATCCTGCGTTCTGTCCTGCAGTCTGAAGAGGCTAGAGAATGACTCTAATTAGCCCAAATTGCTATAAAATCAGAACCCTGTTAAATGATGTGTGCTGAAACCTCAAAAAGTTCAACTTCTTCCATACAAACTTAATTTTACCTCCTTGATTTCACTGTTTCTGTAGGTACATGTTTGTGGTTTCCTTTTTAGGATAGCGTCGACGTCAGTGCAGGACGCCATCAGGTGCACATCTCATCTTCAGTTAAATAAAGAGACTGTTTTTCTTAAGATCCCAGAACCCATCTGCTGGAGCAGCTCTTTCATTTCCTCCTCCATTAATGCCAAACGTTTCCTCGCTCACTGAGTACAGGCCTGAATTAGGACTCGTTTTCAAGTTTAAAAGGAAAAAATAAAAGATTTTATGAGCTTGTCTGTAAGAAATATGTTAATTTCAAACCGCCACCATTTACATTAAAATAAAGTGAGGGAAGGGAGAGGGTGTTACGCTTGATAATTCTAACAAAAAACAGTCGTAAAACTCTGCTCGGAAGCCCTCTGCAACCCCGTCCAAAAACCAGGGGACTGAGATGTTTATCGCCTCATGACACTTACGTAATAAAGGTCATAAATCCCCTGCTTAGTCATGTGTTAAATATATGCGGCTGTTTTAGTCGTCCATGTGTTTAACTGACACTGAATGTGTTTGTGCTTTGCAGAGTGAAGGGGATTAATTGACATGAACAATAAACCAAACAAAAAGAACCAAAGCTGGCTGAGATTCACTTCATATTTCAGTCAATAAAAGATGTCGGTGGTTTGGTAAGTCAAGTAAAGAATGAGGTTCTGTAGCTCACACAAGAGTCAACAGCAACTGAGAATAAGTAAATGGAGACAGATGGGTGGAGATTTCCTGCAAAAGATACTGAACGCTGAATCTGGATTTACCCAGTCTGACAAATCTCACCCACCTGGTACTCATAGTAGAGCAAACTAACTTTTCTGAACAGAATGCAAACATATCTTCATCTGTAGTCTGTTGGCAAACACTCAGCCAAAGTTCATGGAAACAGTTGGTAACTTACAAAAAGTTATATTAAGTACTTTGTGGAATACTTTATGGTATGTGTCAACTCTCTTTAAAGAGTTAACAAAAAGAGTTAATAAAAATAGAGATCCTTGTTAGGATACATGATATTAAGGTACTCTTAGGGTGGTTTCACACAAGGGACCCAGGCCCGGATCCAAGTACGCTTGACCCCAAAGTCCGGTTGAACAAAACGTACCATACTCAGGTAGCGCGCCTGAAAAGGTGCTTTCTCTGGGCCGCTGGTGGCGCTGTGGTTGGTGCGCGCGCTGCATGTGTGGAGGCTGTGTTCTTCCGGGCGGGCGGCCCGGGTTCGAGTCTGGCCTGTGGCTCCTTTCCCAGATGTAATTCCTCGTTCTCTCTCCGTGATTTCCAACTCTATCCACTGTCCTGTCTCTCCATTGGAGGCACAAAATGCCCAAAGTGTCCTGGAGTACAGTCCGTGAGAGATGTGAATGCATCCGTGCTCACGGGAAGTTAGCTGCTATATGACGTCATTCTAAACAGCTCCTGTCGCTTCAAAAGCCATTTTATTTGCGCAGCACGGGCCCATTTCATTCTCTGGACTGCACGATGGATGTGGAAGTAGGAAGAGTGTCATTGTTGGCATCTCAGAAATAAGAAAAACATCTACAGTTAGCAGGACGGAAACAGTCCAAGAGTGGTTGCCATGGTTGCTTCTTCTTCTTTCTTCTGTTTGGCGGATATGCCAAAACAACCGTGGCTATTCATCAGATGAAAATGGGTAGAGCGTTATTATCCTGAGTGGAGTGATCTTGGATATATCCTGACACATACTCCAGTTTCTGAGTTGTAAGTGGATTTTCCTGTGGAAGCCATTTTTGAGAGTTACGATATTATGTTGTTTTGGATTTATTTTAAAATGTGCTAATAGGTAAAAGAGTCTGCTAATTAAATGCAGGAATGGTGACTGCTTTGCCTTTAGCTAGAAGACCTTTCACGATTTTCTCACAGAGGCTCTCAAGATTTTACAAGCTCAGCTGCTCAAGGCTATATCTGCTGTTTTGGCCCATGTTGGAATGCTCCATGTATGACCTTCAGGTTTTTTAAGGCCATGTTTTTTGTCTGTGGCCGATGCCAGCCGCACCCCTCGCCTTGTGCCCACAGCCCGCCGCATCCTCCCACTCTTTACTGTGGCACCGCGATGGAACATTCGGCGGGGAAGCCGAGCCGCACGAGCCAAATATGCGGTCTTGACCAATTACAGAGAGTTTGGAGAGCAGGGTTGGGTTTGGATGGCAGACTGAGGAGCTCAGGAAAGTGTGAAAGCATAGGAGCAGTCGGATGCATGCGGGGGAAAAACGCCACCAGCACATCCTGACCATGAAATGCCCATGGGAATGTGTCCCTGTCCAGAGTTGCTTCACCCTCCTGGCGAGCTGTCTCTTGGTGAGGCAGGGCTTAACTGGAGGTTCCTGTGGTGAGCAACATATGCTTTCTTGATTTCCTCTCATTCATCCTCTTTGATGCGGGCAGGAAACAGAAAAGAGATGTTTCTGTATGAAGGCCAATGTCGAGGATGAGTGGATTTGAATTAAGGACGGTTAAAAAAAGAAGCACTTACAGTACTGGGTGCACACTGTAGTGCAGCGGGGGTGAACTCAGGCCTTGATGCACTCGCACCAAAGAGTCCGGCTGTAAGCCTCTCTCAGCTCCATGAAGAAGACGTCTCCAGAAGGAGCTAAAGCGTGACTTTTTAATAGAGAGGGAGGCCAAGAGATAAAGAGAGATCCATCGACAGGCGTGAAATGTCTGCCGTGGGAGAGCCTCAGCTCTGACTCTGTGATGACCTATCTCACAACTGAGAACAAGTAGCAATTATGCTACAGAAATGTTCATGATGGAGGAAGGCTATGGGAGCACTGCTGTTACCCCCTCGCTATTCTCAGTTTACAGCCATGGGGGTCAGAGTTCACATGCAAGCTGTCCCCCCAGGGCTGTTTTTAGATTTAACCTACTAGACAATACATCTTTGTTTGAAAGTACAGGTCATTGTAGACATCTCTGTTTCTTAAAACCCCTTCTTCTAAAGACCAGGACAATAAATCTGAGGTGTCGCAAATTCAATAGAATCAAAGATTTAGAGAATTGTAATTTAAAATTCACTCAGGGCTATAATAAGGGGTACATTCAAAGCTCCTGTGAGGAACTTTCAGTTTGAAGACAAGCTTGATCTTGTCCTTTACAAACTGTTAGAGCCATTTATACATGAGAGTGTAGTAGATATCTGTTGTGTTCTGCAGTGTTTGATCTTCTCCAGCCAGTGCAGCATGCTCAATTGAAAGCAATTAAGACCGCAGTCAACCCTGGCAGCTGATTGGTTGAAGCTCACAGCATGCTGCCAGTGCTGGCTTGATTGTTTTTATTGGGAGCTGTGGTAGCACACTGGTCTCTGACCGTGCTTTACATGTAGTTAATTTGTAGTTTTTTATATATTTTTTTTGTATCTGTAGCAACAAGATAAACTTTCAGTAAAGTATTGAAATGAAGAACCTGAATGAAGCATGCATCAGCCAAATGTTTTCAGGTTTGCATTTTGTGTGCACATTTTTTTGAAATAAGACGGAGCCACTCTAACACATACAGTATGTTAGTGTTTGGAAAAAAAATCTCATCCTGCTTCTTTTAACAGTCAAATATATCACTCATCGGGAATCTTAAGTGTGGAAAATGTAAGTTCAGGCTCTTTCAGCAGCGTGAATTTATCCCTTTTTTGACACCTACCCCCCTGGTGTTGGTTTCAGACATTAAAACTTACCATATAGAATATTTTCATACTGATGGTCTGGTTTGTTTTTGTGGGTAATAATGTGGTATCGGTATTTATTTTAGTCTGTTTCATAACAATTTAAAAAATCATTTCAAATTATTGTGAATACAACAACGTCCAGAATGTTATACAGGTTTTAATCCGTCATTCGTTTGATTTGTCAGAGCATTTTATTATCATTGAATATGATATCATTAAAATATGATCAGCAAAAGAGCTATATCTCCTAAAAATACAGAAAAAGATGAATCTATGAAGAGATTTTGAGCAATAACCACAATTTAACACGTCTGCTGCAGTAGGAAATCACAGACACTGACAGCCATAGAAAAGAACATGTAAACAGCATTTCCTGTTTGGATATCCAGAGTTAGGCCTTTCAAATGTTTAATTGTAGACACGCAGAATATGCAGTGATAGGTCAAATCATGAAGGATTTCTCTGGCTTGTTGTGTTTGAAACATTTGAGTTAATTGAAATACTCAACAACAAAAAATATATACTGTAACATAGGTTTGTCCATTTAAAATGAATTTAGATATTTTAGTGTCATAATTCAACATATTACACTCATCAGAGAAGAAAGTTTTTTCACTTCTGTTGAACGTGTTCCTGTAGTTTTTTTTTTTCGTCATCTAAGACCTTATAAAAACTATTTATTTCTAAAGTTTAAAATAGAAAAATGACAGTAAGTTAAAAACAGAGGAGTAATATAAAACAAAACAAAAGAAAGACAAGTGTTCATGAGGTCATGGAGAAATATATAGGCAGTTTTTTCCTCCAGCAGTTGTTCGGGACATGTCAGAGAGAGAGGGAGGTGTATGTTGCACTGATAGTGAAACTCAGACTTCTTCAAATATTTGTTCCTTCTTCTTTCCAGAAAGGCTAAATGAGGGGGCGGGATCTCTGACAGCTTTGTCTGAAAAAGTGCAGCTGCAGGCTTCAGGCATGCAAGGCTTTATTCCCTTCCTTCTGCCCTGTGTGGGACATGCGCAAATACAAATCATAAACACCCAACAATAAAGACTAGTAACGCCTCTGTCCTGAAAAAAAGGCCAAGTATTCTTAGCTAATTCCCATGCCAGCGATTGCATCACAGTGATGGGACTGCAGTGCATGCCTCTCTCTCTCTCTCTCTCTCTTTCTCTCTCTCTCTGCATGTATGTATGGCGCCCTTTCCCAGCTCTGTGTCAGATTTGCACACCATCCAAAAATAACTCAGATGAAAGTTAAAGGGCAGCATGTAGAAGTGTTCTTAGTGTCAACAGAAATAAATCTGTTATTCTTAAATCTTTCAGAGAGAGAAAAAAGCCACAGGAAGACATTCTTACACCTGAGGATCGATTGGATATGTTTGGAAATATTGTTGTTAAAGAGAGCAGAGATGAGCTCAAAGCTGCAGGTGAATTGAATGCGTCCCGCTGGCAGACTGTTTTCACTGTTTTGTTTTATGAAAAAAAAAATCGTATTTTAAGGCTGGAAACATGATAAAAAAAAAACACGGCTCGTTGAAATAGGATTTATTTTGCAGCGCCCTTCCTCTCCTTCTCCTTCTTGCCAGGAAACCTTCCCATGGCACTTCATCTGCTCATTGGGTCCCCGCTCACGCAGGCCGGATTATGGATGAAGACTAGAATACTTATAAGGCCGAGTTCACTGCTGCACCACAGAGCTGGGCCTCGCATCTCCCATCTCCCTGCCAGTACTGTGTGTCAAAACAGCAAAATAAAAGCAGCGGTAAACAGCCTTTCAGTTCTCCGTTCTCCAAAATAGATTTTACTCTTGTCAAACTTACCGTCGAGCCTCGGCAGACGGGAGCAGAGCGACCTCCATCAACGCTAATGATGACAAACGAGCGAGCTGATGAAATTTCACGATGATCGCATTGAGACGTGAAAACAAGAGAGGGGGTTCATGTGCAGCGCGTTTATGAAACTGGAGGGGAAACAGTGATTACAAATGAATAAACTGGCCTTATTGTCCGCAGCCTCCCCTTAAAAACAATTTAGAGAAAAAGCTGTCATGTGCTCGGTTTGTAAATGAGGCGAAAACTACCCAAGCTCAAACTCTCTGCTGGCGTCTGGTGTGTGAATCTTTCACTCTCCGGCTGTTGGAGGCAATAACTAATCCACACGCTCGTAAAAAGAGAGGTCTGAAGATTAAACCCAGTCGTCTCTGTTTAGATCATTAAACATGTTCCAGACCTTCACAGAAGTCCTTGTGCCGTGCCCCGGTGGTTGGTGGTCAGTGGGTCCACCCTGCCGCTGTAGGAGCACTAACACGCCAGCTCACACCACCGGCCGCCATTCTCAAGTTTAAAAGTAGCTTTGGTTTCCCAAACCCTCTTGGCACCTTATTTCAGTCAGTCTGATGGTAAATTCATCCCAGGGTCCCCTTAAAACCAGCCGAGTGTTCAGTTCATAACATGTAATTACGGATTCATACTGTGCTGTTGTACTTTTAGGGTAGAATTAACATTATCACAACAGCTCGTTTCCAGTCTCCATGCAGGGAAGAGGCTGCAGCAGCTTGGTTGAATGCTATTACTTCAAGATATGACGCTGTAGGTAACGGGCTAGGTATGAACAAGGACCTAATGGTAAGATGCATGTAGCGATGCATTGGTCATGATATGATAAGATGTGTATCTCAATACATGGAAAAGATGAAGAACACACCCACATCACTTGATTAGGTGCTGAGTGAAAAAATACTTATATAATATAGTTATGATGCAAACAATGACTCCAGCACTGGCTCCCTAATCTATAATTATTAATAAGATATGTGCATTTAAGGAACAGAACGTTTCGAGCCCGATATGATGCATATTGCGATATATGGGCCATAATATGATACTTTGCAATAATCTACACTACTTACTGAATTTAAAAGTGGAGCTGAAAATTCAGCTCACTGTGTTGACAGGGCGGTGCAGATAAACACAGCAGGCAGTATAAAGAGTGCTGAAAACAAAATGAAGATTCATCTTACACTTTGTTTTGTGTTTATAAGTTTGTTGGACAGTAAGCAATGTAAAACCATCATAAGTTCAACACAGGGTTAGCATCTGAGAACACATAGACACAAAGACAGCTAAAGCCGAGGCCAGTCTTGTGCTTACAACTCTGAGGTTTTCAAACACCTGACTGCATGGGTTTGTATAGAAAATGGGAGCTAACAGAGCAAAACACTGCGTTGTCAGACACATGCCCTTAAACTTTTAACACCACATTTTGGAGATTGTTGCTTGTCCAAAACACATTAAACATGTTACCTATGATATAAGATATTATTTTCAGGTTTTATTCTCTTAAAGAGGACCTATTTCCACCTTTTCAAACAGTCCCCTGTGGTATAAATGAAACATCTGTGCTGTGCTTTGGTCAAAATATAACATGAATCAAGCACCAGAGGAGGTTTGTGACCCTGTATAAACCAGCTCTCTCAGAACGCTCCGTTTTGGTGTGTGTGTCTCTTTAAATGCAATGAGCCCCCCCTGAGTTTTCCCCGTAGATATCACTCCTTTGCTTGCGAGAATAAAAATGGCGGACATGCGCAAAAGTTCTGCTCTAGGATGAGGGATGGAGTCCATGGGTGGAGATACCAGGGGAGGGGAGGGAATTATTTTACCAGAATCCCACTGTGACATCACAAGGAGAGCACATCTGAAACAAATAATTTTTCTCTGTGTTGTAAGACTTGTGCAGACCACAAACAAAGGACTGGATGGGTTTATTTCACATTTTGTGGGTCAGAAGACACTCAGGTTACCCAAATAAATGTTCAAAAACACTGTAGAAGTGGATTTTTCATAATATGTCCCCTTTAAATCTAACTGGAATTTTTTTATGTATATTTATTTCTTACATCTAAGGGTACCTAGATCATCAGATTTCTGATCCTGTAGGCCTCTGAACAAGCTGCTGTATTTGATGAGTTGGATGTGAGAAATGTTTGCATCCCTGGGTCAGAATCTTTTCCCCCTCACTGAGACGTTGGTTACATAAGCATTGTTCTTTAAAGTGATGAAGCGCTTTATTTTTAAAAACGTGCTTTTATAAAAATATCTGACTTGATTTGAGTTGACTTGTCTTGACCGAAATGCTGCGGGCTCCGAGCTGGTTAAAAGCCACGGGCTCGTGTTGGTGTTCACTGTGTCACAACAATACATGTCACAGGTGCCCGGTGCCCACTCGCATTTCATCAGACGTCTAGCAGCACATGTTAATATTAGGGGGGAGAAGGATGGCGTGTTTATGCTGATTTTATGTCTGGACATCTCATGTCTGACTCACAGTGACTGACCAATGGGTCATGACCTTCTGGGACATGAACCTGCCGCCGCTGCTAAGAATGGACGGTGGGCTGCACTCATTCAGAGCGTCTGAGTTAATGCATTATGATTGTGGTTGACGCAGGGGTCTTGTCCTCAGGATTGTTTTTCCAACAAGGAGGGAGTGCAACAACAACATATCAAAATCCTAAAAAAATGTACAGTAATATGAAACATTGAGGATGTTATGCTAGCATTTATTTGGAAAAATGTTTTGGCCACCTACTGAATGCACATCTAAAAGATGGTAAACACGGTTAGCTTGTGCTAGCATGCAGTAGCTTGCAGTAAATGTACACACGTCATCCTGCAGTGAGTGAGCGCTTCTGGAGGTGATGAACCCAGGAGGAGATGCCTAGTTTGAATGTTTTTTTACAAGCTGCACCTAAATAATGCTACTGACTCACCTTTAAGAAGTTTGTAAAGCTGATGGAAACCACAGAGTTGGGTTATAGTCTTCTGTAAAACCCCAGTGTTTAATCCAGTGTTTTTCATAAAAGTTTGTTTAGAGCAGCTTGAAACCTGACTGACAACACTTAAAATAAAAGAGGTTCATTTTGTTCAAAGGTTAATTCACTAAACCCCGTTCAAATAGTAAAGTTTGACTTTGCTGCAACACATGAACTAAGTAGCCAGAGAACATTTAAACCCAGACATACACGAGGGATTAGGGAACCTTACATGTACAGCTGCAGAAACGATAAGTCTGTATGGAGCTCATGCTTTACATGAACATGTTTAATTTATTAAAGAAGGTATGTCAGCCTCAGCAGACTCTCTTCAGGCTTAAACACAGAGGGGCCCTTACAGTATCCTTTTACTGTTTCACACCCTCCAGATAACGCAGTCATAAAAGATTGTGCCATGAAACCAGAAACCACCTGTCACATTCGCTGAAAGCCAAAACAACAGCTCGCACCTTCTTGCTCTTTTTATCAGCCTGCGTTCTGCGGGGACTCCATAAAACCTGAATAAGTTAAAAATGCCGCAAGCTTTAATCCCGAGAAGTCACAGAGTAATAATGAGAGTCTGTCATCCTGCTGAAGCCTGGCCTTCTCAAGTGCAGCAGGTAAATATTTAGTGAGGACTGCGATTGCTGGCGGCCATGAACTATTCATCTCTGTCACCAGGTAATAATGGAGAGCAGTGGAAGCTAATGTGAGCGAGTGAAAACACGAGAACATGCTCTGCAAAGACAGACCGCCTACATAGCTTGTGTGCAGTCGACTCCAGCCCTGCATTGTGCTCTAATGAGTCTTTCTGTTGAGTTAACACAGGAGTCCTAATGTTTAACTGTAAAGATGTTTAACAAATAATGTTGTTTTTGCTGATTAGGGAGCCCATTAAAAAGAGGTTGTCGGTGTGAAAATGCGACCCCTGCCAGTTTAAAAACCTTTACAGATCTGGACAGTGCGTGGTCCTGTTTCCCATTAAGGGCATTCAAGAAGCTCCATGAAAAACCACCACTCCTGTCTGAGGAAATGTTTTCTGCAGGCTCCATTAGAGATGGATTACCTCAACTAGTAATGTCAGCTACATCGGGTGACGTTCCTTTTGGCTTCCCAGGGGTCCGCTAGCGGGAGGATCCTCCTCTGCACGTTTAGGCAGGAGGTAAATATACATCTGTGTAAACACGGCTGAGTGACAGTGCAAGGGGGCACAATAAGGAGGGAGTGTGGCCTCCATATGTGGATAAACACAGAATGGGAGGTGCGTGTCCTGCCCTGCACAGCCCGCTCCTGTAGGGAGGCCGCGGTCTGTGTTTGCCTGTCAGACTGAAGAATGGGGAACACGGGCGGCTCGCGGGGTCAGTGGGAGCGGCTTCAAACCCTCCTTTGTGCTCTCTGGCTGCGTCGGAGACAATGTGGATAATGAGGGAGGAATTTTTGGACACGGACACACAAACACACGCAGGGAAAGCACCTCGCCCCGGCCCTCGGGAGCCCAACCAGCCAGCTGTCTCACAGCTTCTGTCTCCCCGGGGTCGGACACTTCATGGATCCTCCATGATTGATGTCAGTGGATACTGTGTGTTCAAAATGTCCATCCTCTAATCCCAGTCAGAAGCAACAAAGATTTCTACAATTATTTCCTGTCAAAAGTGTGTGATATCTGATCTTAACCTCATAAGACTTTTTGTTAAACCAGCTAACAAGCTTTTAAAACATATGCATGACATAAAACACAATTTAGTTTTATCCTTTATAATCCTTATAATTTGTCCAGTTGAATAAAGAGTAGGGTTGCCCAAGACTTCATAATTTCCTTTTTGACTGGTAATAATCTGTTTTCATTTTAGGTTTATGTTTACATTCAATCATTTAAATATTTTTTTTTGGATCTTTAAGACATTTTTTTGAGATCCTTATCCATAAAAACTCTTATAAGTTACATTTTTAACAACCTACTTTTTCCCAATATAGTTATACAGATATATGAAGTATTTGCAATGTAAATGTTACATCCCCCTCATGAAGCTCGCTGCTTGTTTTTATGAAAATAGCATAATTCAGACTGCAAGTTCAAAGTGCCATATTTACACCCCTGTGATGTATTACATTTAAAATGAATGTTATGGTAGCATGATAGGGGGGATAAAGTGATCCTGCTGTGTTACAGGGCCGAGATGTTGAAGAATCAGTTTGAGAGTACAAAGACCTAATAATGACGGACCTTCTTAACTGTGCCACTGCGAAATTGCAATCTCAAAAATATGTTGATGTAACGGTAATGTTAAAATCAAAACAAGAAGTGATTCTGACTTTGTTGGAACATCCATCCAAGGGGAACAAGTTCATATCGTCCCTCCTCTGTTAAGATTTTTCCCTGACTAGCAGCAGCTATACTGTGGATCAGTGGTAGAATCGGTCGTCTCTCAACTGGAAAGTCAGAGCTTCGATCCACAGCTGCTGCACATGTGGAATTTTCTTTGGGCAAGACACTGAACCCTAAATTGTTCCCGTAGTGGCATAGCCAGTGATGTGTGTATGCTTATGAATGGGATTAGTTAATAGTGATAGGCACTTTATGTAGCAGCAGTGTAAAAGCTACTTTCTGTCGTCTAGAACAGTTGTTCCCAAACTGAGGGTCGGGACCCCCTGGGGGTCGCAAGACACTGTTAGGGGGTCGCTAGATTCCTTCCAAAGACGTATAAAATGGAAAATTGATTGAAATTGCGTACCAACCAACCCTAGAGTCTTTGAAACCAACTGTTTGGTCGACCTGTAGGGGGAAGTGTTAGCAAGAAATTACAATGACTCGTGTCGCAAAGTTGCAAAGTGAGGATATTGTTGAGGATAAAAAAAAGTTAGCAAAATGGAAAGCAAATCCATGTGGAAATATTGTCTAAATGTAAATGTTCAGATGTCTTCAAAATGTCAAACTTCCAAAGCACTTTGAATGTCTCTGACAGCTGACCAAAAGTCTTTTTTAAACATCATCATCAAAAATACTGACTGGGATATAAATAAGTGAAACTTCAGTCATTGCGAGACATCAGGGCCTCGTTATCTGTTCTCTTGTGTCAGGAGTCATCATGTGTCTGGGGCTGAAAGAGCTCTCACTGCTAGAGAATGGTGTTAATGAAAGCTGGAACTGTATTTTCCTGTATTTATGCCTCTTCATCAATGTGTATTCAGTTCAAAGCTAAACTTTCTTTCTCAGGCTGTGCAAGAATCTGCAGAAAAACACTTCTTTCCCTCCGTCTTCAGTCTGTTTCTGATGTTGTTCAAGTGCAGCTCCAAAGAAGCAAGCCATTAATTATCTGCAAGAGTCCAACGTTGTGTAACTGTGTCAGCCTGGTCACTTTCCAACTCATATTCTTTATTTATTGCAGTCGTTTCAGTAAATGTCAGCTTTACAAGTGTGTCCTTTACTCGTAAAGTGCCCTCGGCTTGCAGCAGCTTCTCACATCAGCTAATCACAGCAGAGCGATATGGATCTGATGCATTAACACAACACTGCAATGTGCCCTGAAAACAGAGGGGAGAATATTTATGATTCTCTAAGTTACCAAGGGACAATCTGGACTAGAAAAACTCCTTTTTATTTATTGTAACGGACATCTTCCTATAATCCAAAGTGTTTTAAATTTGTCATATCTGACATCAAGTTCACAGTGTTTTCAAGCCAAATGTTGCAACCACGGGGCATTTGCAACACCGATCAGTATAGTGTCCGACAACGCCAACTGAATGGCAACAGTCAAAACGACCCATGAAAAACAAGCAACAAATATTAATTAAAAAGTAAATGAAAAGTCCAAAATAGCTGTGCTAAATTGGCTGCACAGCCAACACTCTATGCCTTGTTTTTAGACCCCGGGACCGGTTGCTGCTCCTTGTTGCTGGCCCTATAACTCAAACCGCCTGACATAAAACCATCACACCATCATCTTCTCTAAAGTCAAACAAGATTCATTAGGTCTCATGGGGAGCAGAACACTGGGAACAGAGTCCCATCATGGGCCTTATTACTCCAACTATCTGACGATCCAAAGCCCAAATCACCTGTTTTGTGTAAAGGGCGTTAGGTTAGCTACAAAGCTCATTTAGCCCTGCTGCTAGCGTTAGCTCCATAAATCCTGGAGCTCCCCTGATAAAACCTCTGCTCAGCTGTCTAATCCCCGGCTTGCAGGTCTAGGCCAGACTCACTTTAAAATGCCCTAGTTGCAGTAAATTTAACCTTATAGTCTCTGTCATCAAACTATGCTTTCTCTCCCTTTTAAGCTATAAATTCACTTCTTCTGCTCCCTCACTCTCTCGCTGCAATAATAAACTGTTCCACTGAGGGCCCCTACAGGCCTGGAGCACTTACGTTGAATACTATGGATTTGCAGCATTTGTCTTAGTGCAGATGTTTTACATTTCGTTTTGATCATGTGTCAAACATATTTGCAGCAGGCTTGGTGTTGTTTTGACGTTTTGCTGAATGTTTCTATCATTTGAAGTGTGTTTCAGACGTTGTGTTTGTTTTGGACACTTGCATCTATCTGCTTTGCTTAATCTGACTAATATTGTGTTTTTATGAATTAGTTTGACGTTTTTACCTAATGTATTTCGTTTCGGGTGTTGCAGGTCATTGCCCTTGTTGGCAATTGAAGATCCAACCCCTACACATTGAAATCTTCACATAATATCAGCCAAGTATTCCTAAAAGAAGCATTTTCTCACAACGTTATGGATTTATGGAATACTGTTTGATAGCCTATGATGTCCTTATTCAATGTATTTATAACATTATACAAAGCTGTTTAATTTAATTTTGCATGTTGCAGTGTATTTGGGAAGACTTGTTGCAACTGTCCCCAGTCTCCCCTATTTTATCTATTTAATTTGATGTTGACTGTAATGAAATGATGATGTGTATTTGATATAAGTCCTGGAACATAATAGGAAGAGAGAGCAGTGTTGGGAGTGTTGCTGAGTTACAGAAGTGATTCAAGGTTTAGATAATTTTCAGTTTTGCGTAGGAGCCATAGAAACAGGATACAAAGTGTTCCTCTGCAGCTGTGCTCGAGTAAATAAAGAGCATAAAACAAACAGTCTTCATCGCACAGTCTAAATGTTTGTGTTTGAGAAATCATTCAGTGCACACTGCTGCACACATCCCACAGTGGGGCCTTCAGGGACCCTCGGAGGTGACACAGCGGAGTTTAATTTCACTGTTATTCTCTCCTGTGGTTACCGTCTGGATCAGATAGTTTTCTCTCTTTCACTGGTGCTGCCAGGTGAATAAACAGTTAAGAGTGATGAAGAAAAACATGATTTATTGATATGAGGTGTGTTCAGGTCGGTGTCTGTGGCCTCATGTGTCTATTAAAAGTTAGGAGCCCAAGCTGGAGCCTGTCAGCACTCAGCGGGGAGGGACTTTCTGGACACAAGTGCGCAACAAGTCCAAGGGCGCAAGAATCAGTGGCTGATGACAGAGAGTGACAGCACGCGGTGCAAAAGCTAATACAGCAGACGGATTATTGTGGATACTATACTTTTCATTCTCAAACACGTGTTTTCTTCATGCTGTCGCTGGGACGGGAGGATGTGTCGCACTGAAGTTTTCCCGGACTTTGAAAGCGCGCCGTGGGAAGTTTTCCTTTCTCGTGCCGCGGCTCTGAAAACGGCGTGGAGGACTTTTTCTGACACAGAATGGCAAAGAAAGCGCGCTTCACGCCCCTGATGCTGCACTTTTCTCTCTGTTTTAGTTCCAAAAGAAGGGCTGAAAGTTTACAACTGTTTCTGACGCGGCAGGTGACCAACAAGGCGCGAGATCTGGACTTTATTATCACCGGAGGCAGCGTGAAATTGTCCCGACTGGTCTCAGCAGTTATGAGGATATAATCTGAATATATCTAAATATACATAAGAGAAACTCGGTCCACCATGAGACCTCTGGGTGTTCTGTGCGTCATGCTCGCGCTGTGGGAGTCGAGCCTGAGCAACAGAAACTGTCCGGACCTGATCGTTGACAGCTGTCACTGCTCGGCGGAGAGGTCCAAGGAGCTGAGCCGGCAGCACGTCCGGGTCAAAGTGGTGTGTGATGATGTGGACCTGATGGACACCCTGCAGCCCAGCTTCCTCCCCAATAGAACCGTTTCACTGTGAGTAACTCTCATTTACAGCCTCTCAACACTGCCAACTATCTCTGATTAGGGGGCAATTTGTGCAGGAGAACCTGACTGAAGTTTGGACAAGCTTTTTCTCTTTTCGATTGATTGAAATAACTATTTGAAGAGAATTGCAAGCTGTCTCCGGATGATGGATTTTGCTTTGGAGCCTTGGAGCTCTCTTAAGGTCCCTAGATCCCAGTGAGGGGACCTGGATTCATTGACAAAAGTGTCATGAATTGATTCCATGAGGTTTTAAACAGTTTTGACATAATCCATCAGTGAGTCTTTAGAAAGGTACCACCCAAAATAGATTTAACTTCACTTTTAAAATATGAATGAATGAAACCTTTATTGCTCCAAGGGGAATTTGACTTGCACCTGGAGCATAAACACACAATACAAGTGATAAAAGATGTTGAAAGCATATACCGGACACACAATAAAACCATTTAAAAAAACCCAATAAAGTGCAGAGTGCCAAGTTCAGTGCATGGTGCAAAGGACACAAGGCCTCTGTAGTCCTGATCCTGGTCTCTGCACCTGCGCCCTGAAGTCAAGACCTCATACTGAGACTAAAGGGGGTGCAGGACAGGCTAGGGTCCGCTGTAATCTTGTTGGCTTAATTCAGGATGTACTTGTCTGTCAGATGAGAGATGCTGCACATTTGTTTTCCAATTATCTTGCTGTCAAGTTACAATATTATAAGAAATACAATTTAAGGCTGCATATTGAAACTCATTACATGAAATATTGGAAAAAGTTGCTAAAAAAACTGACCTGCAACAGTTTCCTTGCTGCAATGAAATTTCAAACAAAGCAAAAGTGGTTTAAATTTGTAAAAATAAATGATTATCTAACAATATAAACAGGTTAATACATCTATTCTTTGTTTTGACACTCATCGAGTATATGACTTTAGCCTCCCCTCTAATGGATTCTGATTAAAATGATGTAGTGTAGATGCAGTGATTTTCTTTTCTTATTCCAGCATCTCCAGTCCGCCTTTTTAATTACTTCTCCTGTTGTTTTGGCACGTTGAAAACCCAACTATGATCAAATATCAACAGATCTGCCAACCTAAAATAGACAAAAGAAAAGAAAAGAATAAAAAATAAGATACAGAAATCAAAGCCAAACAAAACTCTGCGATGCCAAATAAAGTAATGAGGATGATGCGATGTAGTGAAGGCTAAATCCTCCTGCACCACAAGTTCATCTCAATGTGAGTCTTTCTGTGTCTCTGTTGTCCATTATCTAAAATGTCTCTTGTCTTTGGACTGCTGCTCAGACAGAACAAGACACTCCAAGAGGACTGCGGGCTCTCTGCTTGGCTGAAAAAAAGTGATGGAAAAAAACAATTAGGGTTATGTATCAGATTAAAATGATTATTATCACAACCTTTAGTTAATCGGGTCATCTCAGCGAGAAACCCTGATTACAGCAGAAGAGACAAGAGGGCAGAGATAAGACACACAGCAAAGACAAACAACAGAAACACAAACATACATCCTCAAAGAGGCCCCAAAATTAAAAGTTTTAAAGTCATCCAGCTCTTTTGTTCAAGTCGCTCACATCACAAGGACTGGGTACTGGGAGGATTTTCCCACAGTCGGTGTTTACTTGTGGGGTATCAGGAGTCACCCAGTCCTGGGATCTGATCTTACAACAACATTTTGAAATGTTCAAGGAGGCTGATGTACTGAGGCAGCTAAAACAGGACACATTTATAAACCAAAATGATAGTTTGAAGTTGTCATCCTTCTTTATTACGCAGCAAACATTGGTGTTTTTTTTTATTCAAAGATGCTGCACTAACACTCAGAAGAATCCCCGTGATTATGCCATGTTTTTTTTCCCCCCGTTTTTGGGGGATTATAGGCAGCATGTCTGTTTTCCAGAAGCACACAGGTGAAGTGTAACAAACCAGCATTGGCATCTGGACATTTTAGACACTGAATGTACGGCTACCTGTGGTGTTGAAGAATGAGGCTGATATAGAAGTACAAAAAAAGAGCAGCTCTGTTCAATTTTTGATTGAATCATCTGTTATCGTTTTATGAAGGATAAGGGTTATTTGTGATTAGGGGCGTGGCTAATAGGGCCAGGGGTTTTCCCACAACCCAAGGATCACGATACGCATCACGATCACAGGCCATGATACGAAACATATCGTGATATACATTGATTTTGGATAATGACCTTGTCCTACACAGAGTTCACTACAACAGCTGTTCTCTATTGTTGAGAATAACAGCAGAGGGATAAGGAATTTAAAACACTTCAATCCAGCTCCTCAGAGATCCTAGAAATACATTAGTTAATTCAGAGATATGGCTATGGTGTTATTGCTAACTGCACCATAGGTCAATTATCTTTTAAAACTGTCGTCATAGCAAGCATAATACATGCAGTAATACCGATAATACCAACAATTACATTATTTATTACGATATAAAAATATCTGAATCAGTGTCGGTATGTATGATTCAGAATCTAATGGGAACTGAAAAAGAGTGGATTTGTGCATCTCTAGACACAGCTACCTCTATCGCTGGTGTAAAGTTGGAACTGCCTCCCATTTATTCTTCATACATGGGGGTGATGCAGAGTAAAGGAAAGTCGATCCACCTGGGGATGCGCAGCAGTGCATGTAGTACGGAAAGAATCAGCCAATATAAAACACAGTGTTAATGTTTGGGAGCCAAAACTAATTTAATACTTGCGTGGCTATCTCTCTTTGAGGGAAATTAATTTGGAGTAATTGAATAGCCTCAGTCAAAGCAGTTTTTCCCCAGTGATTCCACTTTTACTGATTTTTATTCATTAGTTTGTGACATTTTTAGTTTTTTCAGTCTTTAAAAAGAATGTGTGTTGCTTTCATTCTTTGTTCTTATTCTCCATCTGTCTGTGTCCCGTGTGAGGCACACTGGGCTGCATGTTTGTACGACAGGTGCTCCATTAAAGGTGACTTTATTTGGTTAGGTTCAGGACTAGAAGGCATATTGTAAAGTGACTGTGTCGTGCTGTACTGACTGTGTCCTTAAAGAATTTAGCTTTAGTGAGACTGCAGCTCGACCCGCCTTTACAAAGGTGCAGCATTTTAGTCTGGCACAAGCTGTTTAAAAAGGTTCTACTGATGAACACAATACTTTTCCGGCAGAAAAACTGCTTACAATGCTGTGAAAGTTTGCTCTTTTAATTACATTGCTAATTGAGATCATTGCAAAGAAAAGTGTTGCTCAATGTTCTTCTTATCCCTGAGTCTCAGAAGCAGTGTCCCTCCTGTGTCAGCCACACTGAAGCCTCACCTGTCCTGTGTTGTTACACCTCCTCATGAATCTGTTCTCTTCAGGGCTGTTATTTGAATCCTATTCAAAGTTATTCAAACATAGATTTTGCACTTCGACAGGGAGAAACCTCCTTGAGTATTCATCTGTGCCTCTCTTGTAGATGAAATAGCACTTCAAACACTCGAGGGGTTGATAACTTCCCCCCTCTCTCTCTCGCTCTCTCTCTCTCTCTCTCACTGCAGGTGCACAGATTGACTTCTAGATTAACACACTATTTTATTCTTGGAAACCTGAGTCCTGCCGTCTGAGTGTAACAGCGAATACTAAAAGTAAAGGCCCTCGATGAGTTACAGGCATCCACTCATTCTGAACTAAGAGCACGTTTGATTAATGGTAGCACTTTGCTTACTGCAATTTGTGTGGAGTGGTGTTTGCTTCCGTGTAGGCAGAGGCAGGGCGCTTTTGTTCCCGACGTGGGGAAACGGTTAAAGGCTTTGTTTTCTCTTCAGCGTTCCTCAAACTGCTGCTGTTTGAGCCTGAAGGTGCTAACAACGTTTGATTTTCAAAGTGGAAGATAAATAACACTCAAAGGCGAGGTTTTCTTTAAAACATACAGTAATGATAAAGCTAACAGGATGTCTCTCACAGACCTCAGTTCACGTTCCAGGTGTGCGCCCTGTTCCTCCCCGAGTCCTTTTCCTTGGTGGACTAAATCTTACGGCTGAGCTCTGGCTGGCCAGGAAGCAGTTTTCCTGCGTTAGGAAGTGTGACCTTTGTCAGGCTGAAGTGGCCTCCCTTCTCGCTCTTTTGTTTAGATGTGCTGTGCAAATAAACACATATATATCAGGGGAAGTATGCACATACCGACCTCCTCCTGCGGACCGCCCAACAAATCTCACAAATAGCTCTCATGATCTCACTTCACCGTCGACCGTGAGCTCCTTTGCAGAGCCGTTTCCTCAATCACGTCTCGAGCACATTGGTGTCACGTTCAAGTGCTCCAAATGCCAAATCTTAATAAAGAGGCAGAATGGGCTTTGTTGTTTTTCCTGCCTTCCTTTATTACTCGATCTATAAAAACGTTTATGAGGAACGAACCCTGCAATAATGCAGCGCCTTGAAAATGCCAAGAAAAACAACTTAACAGGCAAATGAAAAACATTAGCATGAATAAGTGAGATGAAATGAACCGTGCACGAGTGTGTCAGTAACTCTCTGTGCAGCACAACGCCCACCTGAGAGTTTCCCCCCGTCCCCGTCCCCCTCATCATTCATTGGGAGGGGACCCTGACCTCTGACCTCTGTTGTAATGGTTTGAACCACTGTAGGTGACACCTGTTCGAGTCCGAGCGCTAACAGGAGGACGCAGGGGATAAGGTGAAGATTGGATACAGATATGGAAACGATTTTGAATCCAAACATTTGACATTACAGCCCCCTCGTTTTCTTCTGAAGCAAGGGATCAGCCATTAGGGTCACTTATGATTATGCACTTTGAGTGAAAAACTCCTCCAGTGTCAGAGGTAATGCCTCACAAAACAACAGGCTAGAATACTAATATTACTTTAATGTTGTAACTCATTATTAATACAACATCAAAGTATTCAGCTATTAATTTACATTTTCTTGTACGTGGGTTCGTTTACTACACTGCAAGCTACAGCACGCTAGCACGAGCTAACCACCGGTGTTTGGCGCCTGCCTGTCCAACAGAAAGCAGGCCAACTCTGCATCCGCGGGGTGAAAGCCAACATCACTGTCGTTTTGGAACGCGTTGTATCTGCTTGGCCTTCCGCCTCACTATGATTACATTGCATTTTCTCTTCTTTGCTGCTACGTCCACATCTTTCATATTCTCCAGTTTGAGTCGTGTTCAATCGCTGATTTGTATCCACACCTTGGTGCTGTCATTGGCTGGAGGAAACACACCGGCTCCCTGTCCAAAAATGTCCCCAGTCAACCAAAACAATAAAATCCCGGCATTGGACAGGGTCTCTGCAGAGACAGTCACCAAAGAGAAAAAAGAATCCTGCTGCTTCTCACTTTATCAGGTCAAACTGATGCTTGTGTCAGTGCACATTTATAGCTCAAGCTGAGCTGCTCAGCGAGCGAGATGCAGAAATAACCGGGACAGCCTTTGTGTCCTTGTAGCATTCACATTAAAGTGATGTCAAATAAAACCTATATGAGCCTTAAATTTTTAAATTGAAGCAGCTGTGGCTTGTGTACACTCAGACAGACAGACCTTCAACCCCTGCCGCTAACTTTTTGACTTCTTTGTGGGGATTCTTTTCAAACAAACCAGCACCTACAAGGTTTTATTTTCTTAAAAGTTTGACATTGTTTTCTGGATAATTTCACATAATGAGAGTGATGAGCTTTTAGAAAGTTGCACTGAAAGCTTTGCGTCGTGAGATATCCCGGGGGACGGCATTGGCAAAGTATAACCCGCCCTATACTCTATCTCTTAATGGCATACTCTTATATTCTCACCCAACTAACCAACCAACCAACAAATGCAATAATGGGGGGCTGTTGGCCGAGTGGTTAGGGCGCATGCCCAATGCATAGAGGCTGTAGTCCTCCAAGTGGGCGTCTTGGGTTCAAATCCGACCTGTGGCTCCCTACTCGCATGTCAGTCCCCTCTCTCTCTGTCCCTAATTTCCAACTCATTGTGTGTATGTGATAAAGCCCAAAAATAAATCTTTAGAAAAAAACAAAGGCAATGATGAATACAAGCCAATAAGAGACAGAGTAGGGCGGGTCATGCCTGCAAAACATTTGCAGTATAGTATAGAATGATGGGCATCAAAGGGAATTTAGAAGTGGTCATACAGTATGCAATGGAGACTGAAAAATAAGTGGGTATATATGCTAGGGCTGTCATTTTGTGTTTGAACATTACCGTGTCATATTCTAAATTTGTGTACGCAGATGTGCAAACCCCGTGCAGCTAAACGGCACACTGGCTTAAATGTACTTTAGCCGCTGACAGTGAATCTTTCCTGTAGCATAATGAGCTCCTCCCAAAGCCTGCTTTTCTTCTGTTCCAAGTCGAGAACAAGGGCATATGGTCCGGGGCCTGACCCAAATCTGTAGGTGTTTAGCATAAAGCATCGGTCTCCGTGGGCCCCTGTCGTCATTATCATCGTCTTATTATCATGCTTTCTATGACAGACAGGAGAGGCTGCTTGTGGTGTCAAGAGAGAAACAAGGGCTGTGACTGGCTCCAAACCACTGAGGGACATGTCAGTCATCACGCTGTTAGATAGCTGCTCGTTTTACATAACATGCTGCTGCACTGTAGGCGGACACTTTGTGGTATCTTCTAACGAACGATCAAAGCGCGTTAGCATTGATCTTTGGGCTTCTTCATGGCTTGTCAGAGCTTTATCGGGTTTCTTTTCCTCAAATGTCTCTCTGCTTTCTCTCATTTTTAGTTTTTGTATCGCTCTAAATATAATTCTGTGTATTCTTTACTCCCCTCCCCTTTTTATTTTTCCTCGCTGTTATTCCTGGGGGGCTTTTTTCCTGTCTGCTGAGGTTCTGTGTGTGCTCTACCCTCCTCACAGTTCTGAGTACTTCTGCATGAATATTTCATTGACGCGCACACACCGCCCGTCCGTATTCTCCTGTGCACTGCCTCGCTGACAAACCCTGTGAGTGCACACAGCATTGAAGCATTCTGAGCGTAAAACGTCTTAAATGACATGTCACACATAAAGTGGCTGTTTATGGAAGCGGACGTGACCAAAAAAGGACCCTGACAGATCATGTTGTATCTGACACCTCAAGCTGCCAATTTTTTTCTTTCTCACCGAGTCCCTCTCTCTTGTGCTTATCTCTCGTCATATGGAAGATTTAACAAAACAAAGGTTCATCTTTAGATGAGTGCACTCTCCAGTATCAGCTGTCGAAGCCTCAGAGGGCAGAATACTCTTAAATCCTTAACACTAGTACCTCTCTGCAGCAGCTAGAGCCAAGAGTGCTTGCCCCTCGTGTTAACTGTGAGTTTGAGAGGCGTGAGGTCAGCGTGGCTAATGTTGCTACATGTTGGAAGCTGAAAGTCTCCTTAATAAGAAGTTATTGATTCATCTCTTAACCAATAAAAAGTCTGCATTTTGTCAAGCCAATGCCACAAGGTTTTTCCCCAGGCTTCTGTTGATATGTACATAATCTCTCTACAAACTGATCAGTGGCCCTTTGCTTCAGAATATGAAGATTGAGTTTCCCCTCCAGCGTCAGCTTGGCAGTTCAACGCTCTGCTGTCATGTTAGGTCTGTCAAACTGTTTGTTTGTTTAATCGGGATTATTTTCTGGATTGTAATAGTTAATCACAAGAAATCACATGTTTAAGCCCCATATTAGCAATGTATAGCACTTCCTACCAGTGTCTTGATTTTGGAATCAAATGAATGCAAAGAAACCTACTTTATTATCTTAACTTTTAGATTTATTTTTTAAACAACTGCTGCACCATTGTGGTCTGAAACATTGACTCAGAGGTTGGAGAGCTTCAAAGTTCTTATTCTGTGAAATAAAGCACTTGTTTTTTTATTTTTGAAGCCGCAGAAGCTGTTGGTAATGCGGCAGCTTCTTCACTTTTTTAGGTTTTCCAGTTTGGTTGCTTTCTCTGTTTCATATAAATGATTATTTCAAATGATTGTTCACTGTGATGGTAAGACATATTACCATATTAAGGGTGACAACATGCAATGAAATGTTTGCATTTGTGTGTAATGCAACATTTTCTTATGTCAAACCCAGGTGGCTGTGGCTCAGTTGGTAGAGTCGGTCGTCTTTCAACCGTTTGGTCAGGGGTTCGATCCCCAGCTCCTGCAGCAACATGTCTGATATTTCCTTTGGCAAGACACTTAACCCCAAGTTAGTCCCGTTGCTTCGTCAACGGCGTATGAATGTGTATGAATGGGATCAGTTACTTCTGATGGTCTCTTTACTCAGCAGCCTCTACAATCAGTGTTTGAATGTGTAGGTATTTTTACAGGAAGTAATGTAAGCCTCACTAAGGTGTGCCGGAGGGGACAAAAAAAAACATGTGATCAATGCAACTGACAAAATGTGCACCTTATTGCGACAGCACTGACAGCTCTGATAAATATAATGTTTTGGTAAAGAAGAAAGTTTGCAACAATATAATAGGAACGATTACATTTTCAAAACTGAGCTTGCTGACTTAAGTTTCTAATTGTATGACTTTTGGATGTAAAACTTGATTATTCTGAAATTGTGGCAGTTTGTTTGGCAAGTTGAAATGTTAAGCCATTGGGTTGGGTTTGGATGAACACTTAAACATGCATGACAGGTTTGGGATTTCACCGTTTATGACCTAACTAAAGTGTATATGTAACATAAGCAGCGTATAAGGGACTAAAATAAGACAACTTCTCAAGATGTCATCGTTGACGTTGATTTTAGTTTAACTATTTTTTTGACCCAGTCATTCTTTCTATGTCCTCTAGCTTAAACAACATTATACTACAATGAAATGATAAGCTGTGGGACATGGGTCCAATATAGAAGCTATAGAGGGGTACCTACAGGCTCATATTTTGACTTTTTGGGCCCTAGACTAAACTGTCAACAGGCTCAATATGGCTTTTTAGATGGGCAGTCAGGAGAGCCCTGTAACTACCGCTCATGTGTCGTGCTTTGAGAAACAGCTGATCAGTTTACTTATCCACTGATGGAGAGTTCATGACCGCCGCCGGAGAGAGAGCAGTCAGTAAATTGTTCTACAAACCAAGAATGTGTCAAAGCTCCAGACGCAGCATCTAAAAATATGAAGTAAAGAAAAAAAACACAGAGACTGCCAAAGATACTTCTCTGCTATGCTCTCCCCACACCACTGAGTAAATACTTAAGTTACTTAAAGCCTCATAAATCTGGGCGAGCACAGGAGGCCAACTTGGAGGCTTGTTGTCATTCCTTGTTTCCTGACTCATTGTAAAACAAGGTGATTAAAAGCCTGACGGGGCTGCTTCTGTTGCAGGGTGTGAGCACAGTGGGAAACACATTAGCTCTGCTGTCAGTCTCACAGGAGTGTTTGGCAGGCCTTTATCAGC
Source organism: Labrus mixtus (assembly GCF_963584025.1). Lineage (NCBI taxonomy): Eukaryota > Metazoa > Chordata > Actinopteri > Labriformes > Labridae > Labrus > Labrus mixtus. The sequence goes on from NC_083617.1 coordinate 26,182,995, forward strand.
GCCGTGTGCCACTGTGTGCGTGTGTGTGTGTGTGTGTGTGGATAATGCCTGTGTGTGTGTGTGTGTAAAATGTCTCTTTGTGCAGACTGCTAGATTCAGAGAGTTGCTGTGTAAGTGTCTGTGTGCAGAAGTTTAAGCTTGTGTCAGTGTGCATATTTGTCACTCAAATGCTTCCTTACCTCATCCACTTGTTGCTTGGCTCCTTCATTATAACTCCCTGATAACATGTCTTAATGTGACATAATGTAGAGCTTCATACTTCTGACTTACTGATGATTTCATGTAGCTTTAAGGCTTTAACTCTCTGATGTCCAGTTTAGTGATAACAGGAGATGGTTGTGTACTTGATTCTGTTATGTTTTCCGCTTCCTGAGCAAATATTTTCAAATTTCACACATGGAAAATTAACAACAGAGAACATAAGAAGTTCAGTGAATGTGACTTTTTATTTTATAAGCAGGTCACTAGAAAAGCTGCCAGATGCCAAACAATCTGCACTTTTTGTCGAAGAACTTTTTAGTTTTACTAAACTCACGTTATATACTTGGTTTATTGGGCGGCAGTAACTCAGTCTGTTGGGACTTGGGTTGGGAACTGCAGCCGGTAGCCGGTTCAAGTCCCAGTACAGACCATGTATGGAAATGGGTCTGGTAGCTGGAGAGGTACCAGGTCACTTAATGAGCACTTCCCTTGAGCAAGGCACCGAACTCCCACCCGCTCAGGAGCGCTCGCTGTTGGCCGCCCCCCTCTCTCCATTAGCACGTCCATAGGATCCGGATTCATTAATAAAGTATATCTTCTTCTTCTATTTGTGCCTTTTCTCTCACTGCAGTCTATACAATAAAAGTTTGTGCCTCAGGCAGATGTGCTCCTCTGTCAGAGCCCATGTGAAGCTCCTTCCATACGAACATCTGTCGGATAGCCCTGAAGCAGAATCTGTTTCCTGCCCAAGGTCACTGTTAGGAGATATGAAATCTGTTATTATGGCTGGCCGTGTCAAGAAACTCGATCTTCTAAAATAACACAGGGTTTGGCAGTTTGAAGAGAAGTGGTTTGAAACGTCGAGGCCAGCGGATCCAAAATGTTTGTAATAGTTCACATTGTGATCTTAGCTGCTCGCTCGGTGTGTAGGATGGACTCAGTCAAGCTATTCCTGGTTCTGCTCTCGTGTAATAATATAGTCGGTTGTCTCTGGTGCGTGGCAGGCCGGTGACTTTTTTTGGTTGGACCTCGTGGAAATATCCTGGCTGTGGTGTGGAGAGACGGCTCCTGTTTGAGGGGAGAACTGATACGGACCATGTGTTGAACCTCTCCTCCTGTAGACTCACAGCCAGAGGACGGAGAACACTGTGACTGTGGGGCTGCAGGTCTGGATCATTTTCATTAATCTGCTGATTACTTTGTCCTGAAAATGCCTTTAATAATAATAAAAATGTCCATCTCAACACCCAAGAGCCTTAAACCAAGGAATAATGAAAACCCTCAGATTGGAGAACATGAAAATGTGAAATATCAACCGAGGAAAAACATGAATGACTGTTTCAAAGAACGATGAGGTAATGAACTGCTTCTCCAAAAAGACTGGAGCATGTTTGGATTCCAACAATGCAAACATCGCAACTTCAACATTTTGAACATCAAAAAGCCAAGAAAACATTTCTTTTAACGACTTTCTAAAATATATTGTTAAATCTTTATCTAAACAACTGTAACTGGGAAACCTGTCTCAGCTTTATAAACCAAGTGTGTGTATTGACCAATATGAAGTTTCTATTACAGTCAGAAATGTTTATCGCAGTTTGCTAGAAACGAGATGTTAACCACTTTCTGTTACTAAAACGTATTGTTTCAAATATCAGTATAAATTTAAGAATACAAGATACAACAAAGACAAGCTGACATGTTGCAACGGTAAACAAGGGAGGCGGGACTTTACACAGTCCATTATTGAAAAGAAAACATTTGTGCATTTATCTTATTTGGAGTCGCAGGAAGTAAAACGAGCAAGAAGGTTGCTGAATTAAAAGTTTAGATTTAGAGAAAAAGCAGAAACTGCACGCAGTCTTATTGGGAGATTTGTGGTGCAGCATTCAGAGGATGTTAACTGGTGGTCAGAGAACACGTCTGGCTCTTGCTGGCACTGGAACACATGCAGGCGTTACATGAACCATTTGCTGCGGCCCACAGAGACAATGCTGAATCACTCCTCCTTCATTGTGGGAGCTTATCCTCACAGAACATAATTGATAATGTAAATAGAGAGCTGCTCGGCTGCTCCACAAGTTTGTCATGGCTTGTTTACATAATGTTCAATTCTGTTTTTCCTGTGATTTCCTGGACGTTCCGCAGAAGCCTGAGAGAGGCATGCAGAGGTCGGCGAGCAGACGCACACACACACACACACACACACACACACACACAGAGAGAGCACAGGACACGCTTGAGTTTCCACAAACAGAGGCTGCCTGTCCCGGAGTGGGATGTCCGTCCGCAGAGGGAGGTACAGCAGTGAGGGGGGACAGAAGGGAGACATGGGACAGATCACAGTGACAGCTTTAGTATCCCATGATCTCAGCGTTATCTACCTTCACATCGTCACACCGTCCATGTTGTGTGTTCATTTAACCCTTACAACCCTGCAATAGAAACAGTCCATCAGTGCATAATACAAGTATTATTGCTTATTCTGACGTCATTCCCTGGAAAACGACTTCCTTTCCCTATAATCTTTAATGTACAACCTAAGCTAAGTCAATTAAACATTGCTATTTATGAGAGCATTGAACTGAAGTCTTAAATGAGATGATCTAACATATCTTTTCATGAATAGATACACACTAAATATTTTGAGCCAAAAGTTTAAAGTAGAAACAATTTCCAAGCATTTCGTACAAATTCATGAGATAGTTTTTTGAGCAGAGCGTCGAGGTGTTCTGCAAAATTTTACATTGTGACAACATTTGTATTTTCTGTCTTTGCTTACAGCTGCAAACGCTCGGCAAGAGGTAAAAAGACTTACATTAATTAATCCAAAAAGCACCTGCAGAAGTCAAATTACATTGCAACACATTGGGTATTTTCACATCAAAATATCTGTATTTTCTCTTCCTGTAAAACTCTTGCCCTCAAGGTCAATAGGAAATACGTCAGTACAGGGCAGTTGGATAGTCTCCTTGTTTGTTTAATGGGACTTAAAGTTGTTTCGGCTGTAACTGAGTGTTTGCACTTGTCGTCATGTTTTTTCTTTATTGTTCTGGCATTTCTGAGAGTCTCCGTAAGTTTTTAAAATCCATAAAACAATCAAAAGGTTTTGGACATTATGCTTAAACTTCTAATTTTATTGATGCAGATCAATTCAAACACGAGTACAATTTAAAGCTGCTACTCTGCAGTCGTTGTGTATTTTACTGGTGTTATGCTGCAGGTATGATGTAATGTAAAGCTATCAACAATAAACCTACAATGTAAGGTTGGGAAAGATGAAGACTTAGGTTTCTGTTGCAAAAGGAATTAAGCTATTAAAGTTTTATTTTATATCAATTGAAACACAATAATGCAAACAACGATCTCCCGTGAAGGCATCATATGAGACACTGCAGCAGCTCAGGTTTTAACGCTCTGCAGAATGAAAGAAAAAAAGTCCACTCTGCCTCTGAAACTGTTCTGAGGGTTTTGTTATTTTTCAATAAATCTGTGTGTGAAATATTGTGAAATTGACCTGAATAGTTTCTCACCATGTCCAGTTGACTCCACGCTGGCTTCTATCTGCTGCAATTTTCTGCTCTCAGAGAGCTTTGTGTCAAGATGAATCTAAACTGACAGAAGCCCAGCAGGATATTGATGTCTGGATCAACAACAATAAAAATCTATATGAAATGTTGTTGTACTCTTTTGCCTCCCTAAATGGCCGTCTGTAAATCCAGTGTTCCATTCCCACAAAGCTGAAGTCGTCTGATTGATTTGTGAGGAAAGAAAGTTGAAATTTAAAAGTTCCCACATGTTTCATTCTGTCTGCTGACACCCCCCCCCCCCCCCCCCCCCACCTACCAGCAGCTGTACCTGGACACAGCAAGCCTGTGAACTTTTGATTTATAATGCATGCTCAATCATGAGTATGCTCTTATTATAGATTACACAATAATCTGAGGATAACATCTTTATGATTGACCTTCCAAAACCAATAGACAGGGAGGTGTGCTCAGACCAACACCAAAGCTAACTTTAAATTCCTTCTGATTTCGTATGAATTCATCGCAAAGATGCAAATATGTAAGAGGTGATTATGCATATTGTGGCTTTTTTTTTCCTCATGCAAGATGATGTTTTCATGTCGGGCAACATATCTTGAGACACCATTAAGTGTCTCCACACATGCTGAGATTGCAACATTGATTTGATATCTTACAAGACTTGAGAAGACACAAGATATCAGGATTTGTTACTTTTACAAATCTGCCTTGTGGTGTAGTTATTTCAGCATCCTTTCAACCCATTTCTTGTTATTGAATCAGCATAAAATCTGTTTTATTTAACCAGATGTCGGCCTACATGGGACTTCTTAGATATAGTCAAACTGCCTCTCAGCAGAGACAGATGGACATGAGCTCCACAGCTGAAACAGAACGCTGGTAGCTGGTAGTACATCAGAGAAATCCTGGTACTGATCCAAGCTCATCAAACTGGGACCTGGTCAGCCTCAAGCTGGAAGCAGCTGGAAAGCTAATCCAGATTATTGAAAGGAAACTAAAGCGAAAAAATCACACATGAAAACACTGATTGTTAAGTGGTACATCTTCCCCTCTTATCATTGGTTACTTGGCTTATGGGCTTGAGAGGTGCAGCACAGTAACAACAGGAGGAAGTGCTTTCTGAATAATACATTTTCAAGGTCAGTAATAATCTTTTTATTTCCTATAGTAACCTGTTCATGCTCAGTACTATCTGACTTATTTCCACATTTGGACACCACATTTTTTGTTGAATAAGTTTGAATCTTAGTCTACATGATTTTCTCAGAATCTTACTTTGTGGACTCAAATGTAAAAAACAGTCTTGATGTTGACACACATTTGCTGACACATGTTTGCGACCATCCTGGCCTTTAGCTGAGAGGGGACTTCCTATTTTCCATCCTGCTTTTCCTGCCAAGACAACTGTTATCACTCTGGGGACAGATAGGTACTTTCCCCAAAGATCATGCAGAAGCAAGCTTGTTAAATTTAGTAGCACAGTATACTGGCACTGATGCAGTTTGGCGTGTTTTTTCTGGTCTTTTTCATCTAGAAAAAAAAACGACTTTCAATCAAATATATGACCAAATGAACCACATGTTTTGCAGCTAGATCGCATGTGTGTGTTTGTGCGGTGTGAGAGTCTTCACTGTGACATTTTCAGTGCCCACACTCGGCTCTCCTCCCCCAATAGTTTGGCCAGCAATCTGCCCGTTCAGCACAATGCATTGTGGGAGCGCACTGCTTAATCCTACTGCTAGGATAGAGAATACGTTTCCTGCAGCCATAACGAGCTCTCTGTCGTCACATAGGAGAGCGGTGACACATCCCAATTACCTCCTGCACCTAAAGCAGGCCAATCACTCCCTGAAACCTTGTTAAAAGGAAGGTGGTGGAGGAGAGACGGAGGGATCTGACCTTGTGCTAGTGTGTGAGAGAGAGAGAGAGAGTGTGTGTTTTCAGTGCTGACAGGCGATACACAACATCACACATGCAAAGAAGGGCTCCTGCCTGGAGATGACATGGACATGCACAAAGCGACAGCGTCACAGACACAGAGCAGCCCTGCCTGCAGCCGATGATTTAAGAGGAGGCCGGAGCGATCAATATTTCAGCAGATATGAAATCCAGAAATGCCATCCAAGGTGTATTTAAAATGATGTGAGAGTGGGCTGTAGAATAAACGGAATATAAATCATGAGCATCGTGTCCTGTTGAACCACAGCTTACAGCTCTGTGAGAGATCGTGTGTGTGTGTGTGTGTGTTTCTGTGAGGAGAAGGAAAGCAAGGTTTGAGAGGATTTCACCGAAGTGAATTTGAACAAAAAAAATGAAAACAAATGTTTTCTTTGGACTTTAGTGGAAGTGGATATCAGCAGGCATCTACTGGTTTTCCACTGTTCTTTATCTGTAACATGGCATCCTGTTGTCTCCAGTGTGATCAGCATTTCTTACCAGCTGTCGTTATCTTTTCTTTTGTCTTGTCATTGTTATCTGTAAAAACTCCTGATTCAAACCTCTGCCTTGCAGCTTAATCGAGTCCACAGAATTCACAGAATTGCTGAAATGTGGTGCCAAAGAAAACGTCTGCTTTAGACGAACTGTAATTAAAAGCGTCATCACAAATTGGTTTGTGTTAAGAGCGCTGTAAAGCCACAAACCTTTCATCCGGCTGCCACCATTTTTGATATTTGGGGCCAAAAGTGACCACATCTGGACAGGAAGTCACACCTGAACGATTTTTGACTGTGCTTATAAACTGCCAAATTCTCACCTCTCCAACTGGCAGATTAATCAGAGCAATGTGTGTCCATGTTTAGCACGGGCACGTGGAGGTTGGAAGGCTGGCGGCGATAGCACTGCTAATGCTAGCCACGCTCTGCGAACCAAATTACATAGTTTACCTGCAAACCATTTTAAATAAATTAAGCTTTTTGAACATTTTGACTGTTTTCTGAATGTTTTCTTACTTTTCGGTTAGTCTGAATTTAAATTTGCATTTAAAGTCATTGTTGGTAATTTCCTCCAAATAGACTTTTTAAGATTTTGGTTGAATTTGTCTTTAGGTCCTGACAGAAATTAATAACTCATGTTCTCTGAAAAAGGAATGAAGAAAATCTGTCAATTCAACTTTGACCAATGTCTGCCACGAGGTACCAATCTGATGATCCAATCACAGCCTCCCTGTCTCCCTGCTCGCTCTCTACCCCTTGTGTGCACGAGCCCACACTCAAAGTGCCTCACCGATTACGGAGTTTCACTTTTTTTTTTCTTTAATTGACATACAAATTATTTGCCTCAGAATATCTCCGCCAAGGTAAAGCAATTAAAACATTATTTTTGAGACAGCCTTGAAGTTTGTTTTTCTACCACCCCAGGTGTTATAGTTTATTAATCAAAGTGGTACTCTGTCAGCTTTCTTCAAATGTTTGCCTGACTGTCCAACATCTCCTGTCATCAAAACGAGGACCATTCAGAAGTACAGATCCATTGTAAGAAGTCTGATCCTTTTCCATCCTGTATATATTTTTTGCAGCCTGTCAGTTGCTGGGTAACCAGATTCTGTGAGATTTTTACTTTGCTTCATGTAATATATTTGTTGTTGTTTGAACAGATTTACACACTTGTTAGCTTCCTTCTCCTGAAACCACACAAACCCCGTCTTAATCCTCCTGTGGCACACTTTACTACCTGCACAGTCCTGGTTCATCACCGTGTCTCCGTCACTAACTTACTCTCTGGTGCTTAGTTTGAGTGTGTGAGCAGCTTTTTTTTTTTACAGGACAAACAGTGAAAGTTATTTTCCGGGTGGATGAGTTGACTTGATCTCATGTCTCTTACACTCAAACAGAAGGTAACACTGGCCATATGCAGTCTAACAAGTCACTGTGGGATTTAAACACAGCACCAGACTGGACTGTGTCCTGTAGTGTGTTTGAGTAGTTACATCTCCTCTTGGTTTGTTTCTATGTTTGTTTTTGGATTTGTTTTGGATTCTTTTTTTTTAACAAATCACTGGAACCCTTTAATTCCAGCTGTTGTGACATTTTAAAAACGTATAACTTTTCACACATCAAGTCGTATTTATTGTGAGCCATAACAATATTTATTTCAATAGCTCATGTTGTTTTACAGAATATGTAGTCAGAATGGCATTTTTCTCATAGGCCCTGTGTCCACCTAGCGTTTTTTTCTGAGCGGAAGCGTCTTTTTAAAAAACATTTCCGATGAGTAGAGAGCCACCAGGAGAAAAAGTGCAGCGCACACTGCGAACAGCGTTGTTTTTTTCCAGGCGCTCTGCCTTTTTTGTGCTTCTTCCTTCTTCTTTCAACTTTTCAGAAAGGCGCCTACAGATCGTGTCTTGTACCTCCTCCTCGCTCCGTGTCTGCTGGAGTGAAAACGATCTCAAATTTAAAACATACAATAAAAAGTAACAGAGCAGTGTCGGCCGTACAGCGATCATTGTCAACAATCTGTTGTCATAGAGACAGGATGGATGTGCAGCGCTTTTCTTCTCAGCGCACAAACGCTTCATGCAAACACTCCCGAGCACACAGCCAGCACTTTTCTGCCCGTAACAAACGCCAAGTGGACACGGGGCCTTACATTGTCTTTACATACAAGCTTACACAGCACCACACCTATGAATCATTGTTGTTCCAAGAAATGGACACATTTTTGTACAATGTTTAAGCATTAATTATAAAGTCTGAACTCTGGCATATAGCCGCTGAAAAGCTATATTGAAATTATAGCGTGAGGGACCAAGAAGTAAGACATGAGACACAGGAGTACGTTTAAAGAAAAGTTGGGTTTTTATGTTACCCAGCAAGGAAAACCACTTAACTAAATACAAGGAAAAACTGATGAAACCCAAATCCCCCCTGTGACATCAGAGGGCATGATCTGCTCCAACCAGCTGCCTCCAGCATAAGAGCTTTGTCTTGGCCACACCTTTTGCTCAGATCAGGAAGTTCCCTCCCCCAACATTCAGGTAACTCAAGAGAAAGAAATAATGACAACAGACATAAGGGTTTATTATTCGTTGAATGAACTGTAGGAAACCCAAGAATTAACTAATAACAAATCAAAGTAATTGTGTACATAAGTACGTAAGAGTGATATCACCTGGCCCTCACAGGTATGTTTGAATCAACTGGTGTAAACACTTAAACACCTAATTAAGTGTGTTTTGTAAATCTGACCATGGATGTGTATTTGCACATGTTTTACAATATTGATCCTAGTTTGAGCACGTTTCTGCTCGTGGAGCTTATTAGAAACATGCAGAGGCTTTTTAGGTCGGGTACAATCACTTCTATCTGAACCACTTCTCTTGCCCGCTTCCATCGCTGCAACACCTGTTGGTTTGACCTGATAACTGCTCTCATATCTGGCAAACTGAGGGGCGTCCAAAACGGCCGTGTGGGGGTGCCTTAAAACCGCCTACCTTCTCTGGTCCAAACAAATCCAGAGCATTCAGGAGCAGAATCTAAAGTTAGAAGGAGGACATACTGGCTGCTGCATTGTTGTCAGAGAAGTCAGCACTTCAACATAGCATGTTTCCTTAATGTCTGATCATATAGTGAGGTCTCTTTATCATTTCATTCAGTAGAATCTTACTAATTAGACCTTTAATAAAATGTATTTGGATTGTATAATATCAAAAGCCCTCAAAGGTATAGAAACAGAATTGTGTATATTCAGGTTTATAGTATCCAGGTCTGTCTTTTTTACTCTGTTGTGTTCAGGTTCGGAGGAGAGCTCAGGTCCCAAGGTCCATGTATTGTGCTGAATAATGTGACGAAATATTGTGTGTTTGTGCCTTTCCAGGTTTTTCTGTCCTAGCACTGTTTTTCTCCCACTGCCAGACAAATGCATCACTCATAACATAAAGTGTCTCACCTTGATAATTCATCAAAAACAGAAGCAAAAAAAAAAAGAAAAAGGTGTCGACTGTCAGTGAAAAAGTCTAAATGGAGGCTCAGCCTCGCCTGTGAATATTAATCCATCACTTAGAGATCCCTGTGGTGCGTCTCATTGATTTGTTTACTGTTGTAATGTGAGCAATGGATGATTGAATTGTGCTGAAGCTGCGTTTCTTTAAGCTTTTCTATTAGGGCCGATATTTGACATGCAGGAGTGGAGGGCTGGGGTGGAGTTGGATCATTACCCATCTGAACCACAAATGGCCATAAACAAGACAGAGACGTGGCCGGGATGAGAAATTTACAGCTACAATCTCATCAGGCATAAATCCTTATCTCGCTGCAGCATATTGACAAGCAGAGGATAAACAATTTAGCAGCCATTGGAATAAGTAATTTCCTGCAGCTCTGTTTTAGTGAGATTTACAAATGTGTGCCTCCTTTTACTCGCTCTGTATGCTCAGCTCGTCTTCTCTCCCTCATATCTCCAACAGAAACCTGAGTAACAACAAGATCTCCCTGCTGAGGAACGGCTCCTTCTATGGCTTGGCTGCGCTGGAAAAACTGTGAGTGGCTAAATCAAACTCTCTTTACTTGTTTGTTCTCCCCTGAGTCCTAATAGCTGTCATCACTGGAGCCGTGTCGCTCTGTCATAAGGGGGAAAAAAGGCAAAATGTGGGACATGGTGGGAATAAAGAGATCCTTACAAGAGTTTACTCTGCAGGAGCAGCCACTTTCACTACCCACTCATCAATATGCAGCTTGGCCAGTTGCCCTCCCTTTCCATGTAAGGTGCTTGAGATACCCAGCTTATTTATTATTGCAACGTTGGGTCAGCAGACATGTGACCTTCATTCAGGAGATTCAGAGGAGATTCAGAACTCTTGACAATCTTAGAAAATACAGGCAGACTGCCCCTGAAATCTTTTTCACATTTGCAACTCACAGCAGGAACAGGAGAGTGATTCTAAGGAGGAAGGACAGGAGATAAAAAAGAATGACGTGGAAATGGCGGACAACCCTGAAATGATGAAGAAATAGCGGACGAAGCAACAGAGTCTGAAACTATAATGACCGTTTTTGCCTTTTATATCACAGTGACATGAAGTCTGACATTTTCAAGCATCAACAAAACGCAGCAGTTTCATGTCATGATATTAAATCGATCTCAGGAAATAAGTGTCTTCCTCCCTTAAATTGTGAACTTTCCTGAATATTTCCTGCTGTATTCTCTAATCTGATCACCCCGACTTCACATAGAAATTTTACTAGGGGGCTGGCAGGAAGAATTCCAGGTACTTTGGACCTCATGTTTCACCTCTATTGCCACAATAAATCTCTCCAAAGGGATAATATACAGCATCATATAAAGGCCTTAATGCAGTGCGTAGACTGACTGCACCGAGTCCATGTCAATGAGCTTCACATCACATGTCCCAGAGGTCTGCATGTGATCGGCCTGATGATGAGCACGATGAAGGCTACCCCGTGTGCCCCCTCCGAAGTCAGCTATTGATTGCTTTAACCCTCGTCCAGCCCTGCGATCACTGGCTCTCCACCTGATGGTGACACCGACATCGGCTGCTGATGAGCAGAATCAGAGGGGTGGGGGGGGGGGTGCTGAAATCACACAAAGAGAGAATGGCTTCAGAAGTCTCTCCCTTTCAGTCAGTCATCCTCAGATGTACGCGCACACACATATTAAGCACACACACACACACACACACAAGGCGACATCAGTGACTGCTTTGAATATTATTACAGTCAGTCGGCCCCTGTCTCCCCTGACTGCTTGACAGTTAAACTCATATGTGAATAATGTCAGTGGAATAATCCTGCTCCTCTTCCACTCCTTTTTGGGCGGCAGCTCGGCCTGCAGGATGATGTCACCTGTCTCCCCGGGCCTTATTAGTGCCATTAAACCTTTCCACCTTCAGCCCTGCCGCTCCTCTGTGATAGAGTGATGATTACGAGGCTTTTAAGGACACTCAGTGAGAGGTTTGTGGAGGCTGACCTCTCGGAGCAGCGGTGTGATGTCCTGTCCCTCCTTTCACCCCGCTCTCTGGGTACAGCCTGTCCGCCTGTCCGTCCGTCCGTCCTGCCACATGCAGCACTTGGCAGGGATGTATTTTCCTAGCAGTTGATGCAGAGCCAGGTATCGTCAGTGAGTTGAAAGTGGCGGCCAGCTGTTCCTTCGTCTGGCCCAGCTGACTGACTTCCTGCCTCACTGACTGACTCTGAGTGCTGTGCTGAATCGGCAGCTGATTGACAGGCTTAATAACGCATGTGTTTGTGTTTGCAGCACTCAGGCTGCAGCTGTGGAGCTTTTCAGGCAGAAGTAAAAACATGAAACACTCTCCTCTTTGTATGAGATGGAAATGAAATAACGAAGAAAATAGGTTTTTTGTTTATTAAAGGGTTTGTTTTGCCCAAACTGCTCAACAGATTTTCTCATTTACTGCTGCTGGTATCAAGTCATGCAGATAATTTTGGTTTAATTTGTCTTTGCTTTGAGACATGTTTCTGCCTCCATCCCAACACAGAGGAGGTGATGGGAGTGTCACTGCGTTCAAAAGTTACTTTAAAACGAGTCTACACAGCTCTGTAAAACTTTTCAAGTTTCACCAGTAAAACAAAAGGGCCGTTGGTCGAGCTAAAACAAGCACCCAGTATCTGCTACATGGATCAGAATACAGACCCAAGTACAATGTTGTTGTTTGATAGAATCTATTTCTTGGCTTAGCATTCGCTGTATGGTTGTATGAATGTCATCTCACATTGTACTGATGGATTGTTCCCGACCAAAGCTCTTGACCTGAGTGCTCACCTTGTACATGTTAGAACAGGACAGAGCGTTTTCAATAAAGTTTAGTCAGAAAACTCCCACAGACAGAAGTTGAAGTCACATCTCTGTATATTTCAGTCTTCTAGTATGAGCGACTCGAATGCAAACACTGTCAAAAACACTGTTGCTCCCTCATACACACACTCAGCATCAAACACAAGCTAGCAAATATTCCTTGGTGGTTGGAGGTCTGCAGCTATTTCCTGCCAAAGTTTCTCTCGTTAGTATCCTTTGTTAGGAGGGGGGGGGGGGGGGGGAGACACACCGAACAGGCATACCTGCTGTTGCCATGGTGCTTTCAGAGGCTGTCTACGCTTTTGAGCAGGCCTAATCAAGAAAAACAAAAGCCCCTGAATATGTCTATCAGTAGGGCGGCCAAAATGTCAAACTCATCCACCGGCTGGGAGCAGCTGATCGGGGCGTGATAGGCCCTCATGCCATCCCTGAACACTGCCTGAATCAATGAATGAAGTGCGATCCAAATTCAGCCCTGACTCAGAATCAGTCTGCAGCTCAAAATCACTGTCACAAACAGCCTGAATTGGCAATGCCCAGCCGTCATGTCATGGTATTTAAGCACTGTTTTCATGTTCATATTTTAAAGTGTAATGTTCCTGCTTGAGAATCTCCAGCCGGGACTGACCACAGCTGAAACATTGACCTGTGTTTTTGTCCACTGATTATTTGAGCACTGTATATTCAGTAGATGTCTAACATATAACATATATCAGATGAAAGGGGTGAATGTTTTTCTGATATATGGGCAAACAAGCCCTCTAAAAACTGCACAAGGAGTAATTCTGAAAGCACTCAGTGTTGTAGTATTTTTTTTGCAGCTCATCAAACCTGACTAGGTGCTCCATCCTTACACTTATCATCATCATGGCATTCAATTCCAGAGCAAAAGCACATCAGCAACTTTATTAATCCCCACAGGAAAGCTCTCTAATGGGATTTGCCTGCTCAGATAGTGTCCTCTTAATGGATCCCTGTATGTTGGATGATGGCCTGGATCCCCCCGTATGGACACAAGCCCAGTGCCATCAGCCAAACTGGGTCCCATGGGAGTGAAGCGGGAACAAAGCCTATCTCTGTTCTCTGGTCAGGACACTGAAGCTTTTGCTGCTTCATCATGGGTTCCCACCGCAGAGAGCCCGCAGTGTGGGAACCATCTGTGTGAACGCACCAGGCTGGCACACTCTCAAACTGATTACTCTGCAACAAATTTCTAATGTTTTCATGGATACTTTAGGTTATACAAAAATATCTTATTGAGCCAAAAGTAAAATATCTGCACAGAAAATACTGTGTGTGCTGCTGAGTGTATTTTTATATTAATATACTTTTCAAACAGAGGATATAACAATAGGTTTATTTTATTTTTTTTAATTTTCCTGTTGAAATAAAAAAAAAAAACATTTCAACCAGATAACTTATTCCTGCAACAGATGGCTAAAGCTTTTCTCTTTTGCATTTTTTCTCTTTTTATCTGGTTGTATGTTGGATGATGAGATCATTACCAGGCTCAAATCCAGGTGTTTAAAGTCTGAAAAGCCACCTCCAGACCCACTCCTAAATCCTAAACTATAATTGGCTTTTTTGCCTTGATAGAGGTGGGACTTGTGTGAAAATCAATTATATGTGCTGATTTGCACAGGTTGCTTGTAGCTTAGCTTAGTTTAGCTTTGTTTAGCTTAGCTTAGCTTATCTTAGCTATCACTGGGGCACATTTCATTTTGTTAGGACTTAAAACTATGACTAATGAAATATATATTTTTTACGAGTCCCAAAAGAAATAAACCAAGATTCAATTTTGACACTGGTGCAGTTTTTCAAGTACAAAAAAATATATAGCTGAATTACAAGTCATAGTGCTCAGTTACGTGACTGGCGCTGAGGCCTGGAGGTCAACAGAGCTGAGGACAGTGGAGGTCACCATTGAACACACTGTGGAGTCCTCATCACAGCGGCTTTGCGTTCAAATCCGACCTCGGCCCTTTCCTGCATGTACCCCTCTCTCTCCTCCCAACATTCTCTGGCTCTCTTCATCTGTCCTTTCTAATAGAGGCAAAAAGTCCCCCCCCCAAAAAAATAGGACAAATTGAAACCTATATGTCATTATAATAACATAATGATTTTTTAAAACTGTAAAAGTGTTTCCACATAGTCAGCACTGCTCTTAGAATAAGCTCCCTCCTCATGGCTATGGTCGTTCTGTGAGACTGAACAGTTATTTTTATTGTTATGGAGGTGGATGGGACAGGTGCTTTATTCCCCGCTCACTGTCTAAATGTTTTTTTTATTGGGAGCTGTGGGTCTATTTTTCTGTCCATTTGACCAAACGCCATTTGTCCAGCCTGAGGGATGTGGAGGCCGGCTGAGCAGACAGAGTGGACCTCAGCTCGGAGCACAGACAGTATCGGGTTTCAGGGTGACATGTGCTGTTTCTCATCATGAAGAGATGGTGTCAGAGGAGTTGTGAGGAGGCGTCCTTTACAAAGTTTAAACGCTCCTGGTGTCCACAGTGGTGGTGTTTTTTTTCAGTCCTCCTCCTCTCAGGAGGTGATGGATGAGGGCGGGCCAAACAGCTGAAGGACACACCATCCGTCTGCTTCGGCATAAAAACAAAAAGAGAGCAGACTGATCACTGGAACCAGACCATACCGACCCTAGGGTTATCCTCAGCAGGTCAAAGGTCAGACTTTATTAACAGGGACAGCAGAAACAAATGTGACTGCTGTTGACCTCTTGAGATCAATAATCAGATGATCACTCAATCTTAGATTTTTTTTTATACACATTAGTTTGTAATTTTGTCGATATGTCGTTGTAGAAAATGACTTGCTCCTAATTGAACTTCATGATTATAAAAAATTGAAAATGAAATGTAAACTTTTGCCTTTATTATGCTCCAATACTCGAATGATGAGCCATTTCCCAGATTACTTGATGAGGACACTAAAGCCCGGCGTAGAAGTTGTGGTGTAATCTCAGTTTGCGCTGTAAGACTGAATCATTAAGGACGTACGACATAGGCCCAGGATATATGTGCTCACACTTTACAACCCCATTGTCTGGCACAACCTGAGAGCTCAGACTGCACGAGTGAAATCAGGAAGGAGCTTTTAAATTGTCAATGTGTATGTCAGTCGTCTCATAGGCACGGCTCAAATACACACAGCAGCAAAAACTCACACACACAAACACTCAGCATCATGGATAATCACCAGCTTACTAGCAGCTAAATCATAACAAATATTACCTCAAAGGTCTACAGATATTTCCTGCCCACATTTCTTTCATGATGGTAGGTGGAGGACCGATTGTACAGTCATGCCAGCTGTTGCCACGGTGATTCTGGACGTTGCCTATCAGTTTACGCATGCATGATCAGGGAAAAAAAGGTTCCTGGAGTCATTGGAGTGGGCTTATTGCTCTGCAATCATGTTGTTCTCCATAGTTTACCTTTTTTCTTTCTGCCAAAAACGATCGCAAATTCTTCTTGTCTGTTGTCCGACATTGTCTGGACTCTGGTTGGTGGGGATTGGAATCTGTTTGTGTGCGGTGCTGTTGTTTTTTTGTTTTTTTGAAGGTTTAGTTTTGGACTAAGTAGATATAGGACAGTGGATAGAGTCAGAGATCAGGGAGAGAGAGAGAGAGTGGGGAATGACATGCAGGAAAGGAGCCACAGGTCAGATTTGAACCTGGGCCGCCCGCTTGGAAGACTATATCTTCCTTACATGGGGCGTGCTAACTAACCACTAGGCTACTGGTTCCCCCGTGGTGTGCTGTTTTGTTCCTATCGTAGCTCTAAACAATCAAAACAGTTAGATCATGATGATTTGTTCTCATGTGTGGCTTTCACTAAAAGATCAAAGTCTTTTATTTAAGATTTTAAAAATCTTGCATTACGGATCGGCTTAAGTGACAGCATCCAGACATTACACAGATGGAGTTCCTTCAATGTCATGTTTTGCAGTATTAGCCCACTTAGCTGCTGAACTTCACATGTCTGGAGTGGGAACAGGCTGGTTATTTAAAGCTAGACCTGATGTGGAGCATTGCAGTGGTAGTCTATTGTTGTGTAGAAGCATGCCTGTTTTTCTCTGTTTACCTAAGAGAGGACTTGAGGAACTAAAAGCCTTAAATTGATAAAAGCGTGGTCTGAAATATGAATGCTTTTTTTTTTGTTTGTTTTGTGACTGGGTACGGTGGCCGGGTCACGCTTGAGTAGAAACATGTGAGCAGCATGGGTGTAACCGACTCACTGACCAAGTTTGTAGGTTTTTCTTCTTCGTCTCTCCTTTTCTCAGATTGTCTCCTTCAATTAAACATTTCCGATGGATGCTAGAAATCTGATAATTGAATAGAAATATTCACAATATTTATTCCCAGCTGGGGTATATCTGGACTTATTTGTTGTTTTCGAGGCGTTGCATCAAAAGCATCTCTTGGAAGAATTTGCTTCACACTCTCCTTGAACTTCTCCTTTGTTGTGATAGAAATCTCACATGCTGATGAGAACAGTGGCTCTAAAATAAGACACAGTTGCTGAGCTGTTAACTGGGAAAGTATTTTCTTCACACTTCAGGGTTACTTAGAGCCATCTCCCCCATCTGCTGTAAAAACACTTCTAATTTAAAAACACTGTTTTAATTTAAGTGTGAGCTGAAGTTAAGGTGTTTTACGTAATAGACTAACTGTCACTCCTCGCTAAGAGAAATCTGAGAAAATCACTGCACATATCCCATAAGTAGTACTCATCCACCCACGAGGCGTAAACTGCACTCCAGCAGTGTTTTAGTAATGTTTATCACCGCCCTGAATGGGTTCAAACTGTGGAAACATTTGAGCCAAACACTCCCAAAAATTAAAGCTTTTTTATACATTCATCAAAATGAAAAATCATGTTTTACAAGCTTCACAGTGCTGCGTGTTGACTGTTATAAATAGACTATTTGATCCAGCTGTTTGTCCTGCTGAAAAGGTTGAATAATTAATGCTTGCCTCCTGGTCCTGCTGCGATGCTATTGTACATTATATTTATATAACACACACACACACACACACACACACACACTCACACACACACACACCATTGCTGTCTGACGCTCTGGCTCCTGTAGCTACATCCTGTCACAATGCATTTACATTCAGAGTGGTTAATTGGACTGAGCTGTCGGACTCTCCACCTCTTGGTCCTCAGTCAGCTTTCAGCGCATATTTATTCACGATCATCAGCTGGTGGCGGTGATGTGTCTCTGTGAGTGCCGTTACACTGACTGTTGGCCAGGCCTTCCCTGAAATTAACTGCAAAAACCGAGCCATGAATATTTAACACGTGAATAAATGGTTTTAATAAACGGATTCCACATTAGCATCAGGGTTAGGACCAATCTACTGAACACTGTGTGTTAATGACAGAGACAGTTTTTACAGCGAGCATGAGAGAAGGAAAGTCGATGCATAAAATATTGAGCCGCTATCCTCAACCCAAGAGGCAACTGGACTGGAAAGACGTCCTTGAAGACGTTTAGCCTCTCAGTCGAAAGGTTTCTTCAGTTCTACCCTGAAGGTCTGAACCCTAAAAGATACTTATCATCAGACGAGAAGCACCAAGGCCTGATTCACTAAGAATGGAAGCAGCCCTTATAGCTTTGAAAATGGCAAGTCGTTTGACCCTGCTTTCTGCTTAGTCTCACCTTCTAATACACAAAGCATACAGCGCTAATGATATCAGATATGATAAGAGATAAGTGCAAACATGCCCACACTGTCGTTCTGCTTTGTGCTGTTTGCTCTTGTTTTGCTTCTGAATATGAAGAGCAACTATCTGCACCTTCACTTCATGCTGACTGAGAAAAATGTTGTCGAATGATGAGCTAGCGAGGGGAGGGGAGGCACCTGTAAATGTTTCCATGTGTGCAGCGATGTCACTACAGCAAATGCGCTGAGACATTTAAGCAGGAAAACTGCAAACTGTTTTTTAACTGTTGCATTTTGCCAGGACAGAGAAAACCCTCCAGGGAGCGCTGATACACTTTTTAGCATCTAAAATAAAAATGTAAAGATGGCACTGATGGAGCTCAGGATTAATAAGGATGTCCGATGTTACACTGCATGAACCTGGACTGACTCAGTGGGACAGTTTGGATGTGTGTAGAAAACACATTTCACTGGTTAACATTAGACTTTGACTGATCCTGTCTGCTCTATCCAGAGATCAAAATTAAAAATGTTACAGCGCTGTGGTTTGTGCATAAATGCACACCGCACCTCTATTTATGGGGAAACACACTCATCATTTCTGCTGCGGCAGAGTGACTGCAGCCGGTGTCTAGTAAATACCTGCAACCAACCCGCAATTAATCAGGATTTTACATTTTATGACCCGTTCGCATGATCCACATTGACAAGACTGCGATCTGCTCATCACCACGACACGTGAACTGTGGCTGAACGAGACGGCATGTGAACGAAGAATGCAGGAAAACACGCCTCACACCCTCTGCTCGAAACTGAATAGATGGCCTTATATAACATAACTGACAAAAAGCGGTGGCATCTAATAAAGGTATTCAACAACAGAGTCAACTTTGAGATGCATATCATTAGCACTTGTCTGCTGCTGCTGTCTCTGTCTTACAGAACCCTGCTAGTGAAACAGGAAAGGAGGGGAGGTGGGGGGGGGAGATGAAGGAGGTGTGTGATGACTGAGACTGAGGATGACTTCAGTGGATGAATAAACTGATGGTAGACATTTTTTGAACATTGAGCCCTGCAGGAGTCACCACCTATAGGCAAGCTGAGCAGCAGCTGAGTCTGCAGACCCTCCTGACATCCTGTGTTTGCTGGAAACTCATGTTTAACCTGGAGCTGCTGCATCCATTGTTTCTGTAGACCTGTGCAGATAATTCAACTACCAATAAAAAAAACAAAAAAACAATGTGTAAGCCATAAATACCAAAAGGTCATTATTAGACTCATTTGGTTATGTTTAAAGGCTCCCTGGTGTTTCTCCATCATTGCTTGTTTATAACAACCCAGCCAAAAATGTTAAAGTGCAAAGATGTAATAATTTTACTCTGAGTCATCTCTACTGATTTTTCAGGAAGGTGGGATTTTCTCTTTTATACAGGAAACAAGCTGCCTTAAGGTTCACACATCCTGCGCTGTACACCAGCACACCACTTAGAAATATGAAACTATCCTAATGAATGTTTATGTCATTGCCTCATTTTGTTAAATGCGCCGACAATGAGAAACATCAGGCAGCATCACTTTCCATCTGGATGAGTGCCCAAGTATCTGCAACAAACTGCAGTTGTATTTGTTTATGTACTTCATTTAGAATTTGACCTTTAGAGAATCTGATGATATTTCTATAATAACGTCAACAGTGAGATGGTTTTAATGAGACTGCATGATTAAACGCTGTTGGCTATCAGAGAAGAAGCTGTGTAGAGGATGTGGCTGCAGTGTGTGTGTGTGTGTGTGTGGGCCTGGTCAGTGTAAGTGTGTGTGTGTGCAGACCCCTGCATCAGTGTCTGTGTGATGTGGTAATAATCTGAATTCGGGGAGGAATCTGCCCATTAGTGTCACATAGTGAGCAGGCAGACATGCTCGTGGTCATACGGCCCGGGAGAAACCGAGAAGGCTAAGATATACAGCACCGTTTAAATTAATTGGGAGGCACTTCAGTAGCTTTTCAAACATTAACCACAAATGTCTGAGTTTATACCAAGAGCTGCTCCTGCTCTTCAAACATGCAGGGCCGGGGGAGTAGAAAACGGTTATTGTTTAAACATTCATCTCATTTGAGCTGCTCCAGCTGTATCTACAGTGGATATGTGGGGCACGGCTCCCAAAGGTAGTTATCGTTTGTTTGTATGTGTGTGCGTGCGTGCTCCATAAATCCTCACATGGCGGCCGAGGTTTTTGTTTACCTTACATTCTTTTGTTTGAAACGGGCTATTTTCAGAGCCAATACTTCGATTTCATTTCCCTGTTCTGTCTGTGTTTTTAATGGACTGTATTTAGAGGGCTCCATGTTTTCTGATTTGCTCCTCTTCACTGTGCTAAAAACATTTTAGCTTTGTGCTCTTACTGCAAATCCTGCCTACAATAAAAAGCCTCAGGTGGCATAATGTGCTCTCCTCGCTGGAAGGATTTAATTGTGAAATATTGGAGGAGTGTGCGCACAGCTTGCGTGGAGCTTCATTAACAGCAGCATGTTAAATTACGACCAAACAATGTGACTGAGAAGAGCACAGCATTTGTGTTATGAGGTAAACCAAAGAGTCAGGCAGAATAAAAGGAAGGACGGATTGTAGAGAGAAACATTATTCTATCTTAAAATAATAATGTGCCTCTTTTCCACCTTAAAATAGTAGAAGTCAATTTAATAGTTTGCAATCTTTCAACAGTGAGCGTGGAGTTCATCCCATTTCCACAAAGCACTGACCTCCCCTTCTTTCAGAACTTTATAGTTTGTGGTTTGCCCGCAAAAAACTGTGTGCGGCTCTATGGCACTATTCACACAGCAGCCTTCAGCTAAAAAGAAGCCAGTCAGCCTGTCTCTGTACTTTTGATACAATGGCTGAGGCTGAGAGGAAGAGGATGGCGATGGATGGAGCTAAGAAGAGAAAAAGAGAGAAACTAAACAAGAAGCCGGACTAGAGTAAATATCAGACAGGCTTTCACACGTTGGCAGAGAGCTTGGTGAAACAGTAGGCTGCACTTCCGACACCGAGCTGGCTATGTCAATACACTGTGTGTGTTTTTAACCACAGTACTGCTGCTCTCAGAGAACTTCATTGGGCACCTAAGTGCACCAAACTGAATTCCTCAATAATGTTGCTTTGACTTGTCATTTTAAGATATTTGTTGTGCCTCGTTTTACTGCTGGTGTAACCTGATGAATTATTTTTATGCTTCTGAGCATGAAAGCATTTCATACATGTTGCCAACCTCGTTTTCACATATGCTCCTGAAAATGTCTGGAACATTTCATGCAGACTGGCCCTTTAATTCCTCCGGACTCACAGCATTAGGGGAATACTAGTCAGACAGAAGACGAGGGTCTCTGAGGCATAACATGCTGTAAAAAGATGGCGGCAACAGAGTCCAACGCTATGACGAAAAATGTTCTCTATCTAAGTATGACACTGCTATATGCAGTTGGACATATTTATGGTATCAACAAAGTGATGGGGCAGAGTGATCAGAAAACAATTCATTGAGATCACACTGTATATGTGCATCGGGTCTATAGTAGTACACTGGTCACAGGATATAAACGTCACCAGTCTTTCTCGCTAGCAGTGAATTTTCCTGAATATTTCTAGCTTCGTTCTCACACTGGCTCACTAGGAAAATGTTGTAGTGGGGTTAATAGGAAAGTTTCAGGCTGGAAATCGGGGTGATAAATGTGTCTGTTTGACATATGCAGCTTTCCCTGAAGATATCAGAACATTTTCAGAGGGTTTGTGCATGTGTGAAGCACCAATGAGGTCCTAAAATACCAGCCAGTGGGTCCCGACTGTCTCAGTAAGAATGTCAACATATGAAGCCTGCTGACAAAGTGTTGTTTTCTGCTGCATATTAAAATTTTAAGTACCAGAAATGGCTTCTTTGTTGGTCACATGGTTGTTGCTCGTTGTGGTGGGCCTCCTGCAGATGACATAGAAAGAAGAGAAGCTAGCTTGCTCCATAGCAAAGTTGAATACATATACTATATATATGACATGGAATATTTATGGGCTGTGCGCCTTAGCTGCTGGTCCCTCTTGTTTCGGTCTTAAGTTCCTCTTCATCTTGTTTTTTTATTTTCTTGTTCTTCCCTCTCCAATAAACAAAAGTTTACCCATGGAGCCGGTCTCATGTCAAGCCAGGAGAAGTTCAGCAAAAATGTGCAGAGACTTTGAGCTGGCAGGAATTAAACCATCCCTCAATTCTTTCTTAATAAAACTTAAAAAAAAGAACTTTCCTCCTCCTTTCTCCTCTCACATTTTTTATGTAAATAACACCAAACTTGCTCCATTATCAGACTATCCTGCACTATTCACCAAGGCACTGTTTCATATTTAGTCATGCAAATATTAGTATTTTCTTATTATGTTTATTGTTGATATTTAATGTTGTACTTGTACATAAGAGAGCACAGTTCACTGAAGTTAAATTCCTTGTGTTTACCTGGCCAATACATCTGATTCTGATAAACTATCCACATATTTTAGATGGATCAGATATTGAGCAAACAGTGCTTCAAAAGGTTTTACTGCAACATATATATTATTAAATCTCTAAGTAAGGTTAAAAAAAACATCCTTTTTATGACTTGTAACCAGGGGAGCCTTTGGATGATTCAGGTGTTTAATGCAGGTGCTACACATTTCTTAAGCAACAAACAAGAAAACAACGGCACTACAACATATACTAATACTACAAACGCGAGAACACTTAATTCTGAACATAAAGATCAACATATCAAATGTAAACAACCACAAAAATCAAAACCAAAGAAGCTAAAGATGTAAATTGCTTAATGAGCAGTTATAAACGTCTTTACCATGGAAACAGCAGCACACGTCGGCTGCTAGCTAGCAGCTGCCTTCATCCCGTCTTCTTCTTCCTCCATATCATTTTCGTTATTATCATCTATGCTTTGTTTTTCTATGCCCTCTATGTCCTCTATGGTCCTTAAACAAATGTATAATAATAATAAAAAACTAGAATTCACGTAACTTATTTTGCCCTCTTTTGACAGTCTAATGAGTGTCGTCAAAATTGGTGGTACGAGCTGGTTTTGGACTAGCTAACATTTAGCTAGTTAGAGGTGAACAATTTAAATGCTAAATTAAGGACGGGGTGCAAAAACGGTTGGATTCACTTAGTTGATTATGCACTGGTTTCGGTGGACTAAGGCTCAGTTATTTCTGCATCCTCAATATAGGAACACGCCGCCTGTGCACCTATCTGCACCTCATTTTAAGACCAACGCTCCCTTGGGCGCTAACAGTTTTTATTTGAACTATTTTGTTGACCTCTTCAGGTAGTTCTGTAAAAGCTGTTTCTGCATTCATTCATTGTCACGGTGGTTAGTATGACGTGAAGATTTTTGGTTGGATTCACTCAGCTGAATTAAACGTTATCTATGGAGTTACTGAGGAGAAAACAATACGGTCCATTCCAGAGTGTGTGTGTCGGTTTGTTGGTGTGTGTGAGTGACAGGGAATAAGACCTCTTGAACTCGTGAACTTCAGTGCAGCTACTTCATGTGAGTCAAGTTTAAAAGCAGAAGTTGTTATGTGTTGAGAGAAGAATCAGAGAAATTCAAATAAAAATTCTGACCAGAGTTCACATAAAACATCAGCAAATATTTAGCTAACCGTGTGAGGCCTCTGATGAACCTCAGAGCTGTACTCCAATCCAAGTGTCACATCATGATGTATGCACTGAAAATAAATCCCACAGTTTGTTTTATCCTGTTGGGAGCAGCAGCTGCCTGGAGTGTACTGACAGAGGACGTTACAGATCACAACAGACAGTTAATCACAGAAAAGGAGGTTAAATCAACTTTCAAATAGTTTCCATGGATTGTTGAAACTTTTTGGCACCCCTGTAGTCGTATTATGTAGCAGACCCCGCCTGTCTGAGACCTCAGCAGCCGACAACACACCACCATAATTGATGGCGTTTATTTGCAGATACTTGCTGGCTCAGGTCTGATGACTATGAAAGGTTGTTGTGTTGCCTGAGATGATCTCCTTTGATTTATATGGCCTTCAAAATGACCTCATACAGGAGAGCAGTAAAACAAACAAGACTAAACTGTATGAATCCTCTTAATAATAATTAATATCTAAATTTGAATGTTTTGTTTATTTTTTAAGACTTGCAGGTCCCTGCAGTCCCTTTGGGTTGTTACAAATGTTTTCCTCCTGACTTTTTCCACTTTGGCTATTTTATGTATATTATTCCCGGATTCCTTGACCTTGTCTTGTACAGTCGTTCATTCCCTGTAGGTTGACTCCCTAAGCTCTGACCTCTGCCCCTGGGTAAGGCAGTCAGCCGATAAGGTGGAAAGTGAACATTCAGCAGATCCATGCATGGTAGAGCAGTGTGCTGTGAGACGATAAAAAGGAGGTGCTGCAGGCTGAAATGATGACCTTTTGACCACCACCCTCCACCCGCTCTTTTGTAGCATATTGTACATGATCAAAGACGACTTTGGATGACAGCGGAGATGAGAGCTAGCTGTTAGCTGACCTGACTTGGAGGTTAGCCTGTCAGGAAGGCAACCTTCAGTGCTCTCTCTAAAGCAGACTACACCTTGCTGTGTGAATGACCAATCCTGCAGGATGAATACTGAAAGTCTCATTAGAAATTCTCAATGTGACAGAAACAGAGAGAGGTGGCATGTTCTGTTGGCGCTGATAGAACGCAAAAAATTTCTGGAAATTGCTAAGGTGTGTGCACTTCCGCATTGGAACGGCATATGACAGTTTGGACACTGAAAACATTGAAGACACATAGTTGCACCCCTCAGCGATGTATTGAACTGAGGATATTTTGCCTTAACTTTTATTAAACGCACAGTTTGTAAAATCCGCCACCAGGAGGCTCTCAATCAAAACAATAAAAAAATATGACGTTGAGGCTAGCGGGGAATCATGGGAGTTCTCTTTGCTACTCCCTCCCTCCCCCCGGTGAAACAGACCTGTAGAAGAGGATATGTTCATGTATCCGAGTATAATTTACATGACGTTTTTATCACAGCAGCTCATTGCACGGCAACTTTCAGTAGAAGCTCACGCTTCGTTATGCAGCAGTCTATGACGTAACATCCTGTGTTTCCACGGCAACGGTAAACATTTTGTGTCTGTCATATGGCGGCCCCATCATGGCGGCTGCCGCGAGGACACGCCCCGTTGCAACTATAAAATTATGGATTTCTCTGGCTTTGATAACTGTTGGAAATATTTGAGGTAATTTAAGTTCTCAACAAAAAAAAATATAATATAGGCTTAGTCCATTTTTTAAATTAATTCTACATACTATACCTTTAACAAAACAGAATACCGCTGTTTTCTTTGCACAGATGAATTTGACATATCGTTGTAGAAAAGCAGTATAAAAAGAGACACATGCCAGCCTCTGCCAGAGCCTCTTCTTCTTAACAGCTTTTATCCCTCATTATTTAAAAATTATGCATTTAAAGAAATCAGTGATTTATTATTTAGAGTATGAACCTTGTGGGGGGTGCTGGTTTTATTAATTTGACTCCTCAATTCAAGACAGCCAGTGAGCAGCGGAGCTGGGCGGTGCACCTCTAGGCGTCTTGCATGAGTGCAGTGAGTTTGCACAGTCAGAAACACTTCCAGTGGAGTTGGTCTGGATCCTCACTTAGACCAATTGTAAACTCTGTCTGTAGAAAAAAAGCTGGATTCATGATTCAAAGTCTGTTTTTGAATGAGTACATACTCCAGGATCTACTCCAGTTATCTGTGAGGCTGGCTGAATTTCTTGCTGCTCGATCTGGCATCCTACTGAGTTAAAGAGCTAGCCTTAGCAGGGAGTGACTGCATAGCCAAAAAAAAAAAAAGTTTTTTGGGAGATAAGAATCTCGATTTCATAAATCTATTTTTCCCCACCTCTAACAATCACACACACTTACACTCTCAAACTGCAGATGCTCTTTTACCACTTTACTTCTGTTACGGCTGAAGAGCTGCTGTGGAGTCCAAATAGGTCAAAGTATGTCATAACCATGAAGTGAACAATTAAGAAAAGAAACAGAATATTTGCCTCGGATTGGAGACATTTTGTTGCTACACTCGTTTTCTGTACGTGTAACTAATGCTTCAAGCTCACCAAATCACCATCAGTTTCTGGAAAACAACCACAGTAGAGCCTTTCATACACTTCATCTATCGAGTAGTGTTGACCTGGACAACCACGCCCCTTATCTCTGGAAATCTGCATCACTGGTGGACTATTACAAGTCTTTCCTCCTGTGCTGTTTGTGGCGTGGTGAGGTATTTATTCTGTTGTTGAGGAAAAGGGGAACAGTTTGTTAGCACACTGTCCAAAGTTTAAGATGAAGAGAGTTCTGGGATTACTTTCATTTTCACTTTGGGACATAAGTGGCTGTGATAGGCTCCATGTATTCCCAAGGATCTGATTTAGTTTGACTGACTTGTCTGGCAGTTGACTTGCCAGCTCAGTGTTTAAGCTCCCGTCTGAAAAAAGGTTCAACCCTTTTTCTCATGCTCATCACACTGGACAAACAGTCCAGGGTTCACGGAAACCAGGGACACAATTTCAGGAAGTTTTCTTTGGCTCCACACAGAAAACCCTATAGAGGAGATTTTTCTGAGATTCATTTTTAGTAGCGTTGGAGGGTTTGGGTTGGGGGAAGGGGCCGGACAAGGAGTGTCTGGGTGAAGCCACAACATGTGTGTATTTGCCTCTTGGCTGGATGTGGTCTTGGTCTAACTGTAGGCAAGCAGGAAATGGTCTGCTGTCCAGCTTACAGGTGCAAGATGACTCATTACGACATATCCTCGTTATTTCACAATTAGACATTTATGATAAAGTTAAATGAATGAAACCTTTATTGCCTCTAGGGGATTTTGTCTTTCACCAAGAGCATAAAACCACAATACAAACAAACATACAGGACAGCACATACAAACACATTAAAGCATTACATGATTAAAAGAGGGATTTCAGAGCAAGTTAAATAAAGTGTAGAGAACCAAGTTAATGCTGTATGATCAGAGCTTATTAAGCAGCTGAATGCTGCCTGGTACAAAGGACGTGACGCCTCTTTAAGTCCTCCTCCCAGTCTCTCTGTACCTGCACCCTGAAGTCAAGAGTTCATACCTCGACAAAATAAACACAGTTGTGTGTTTTGTAATTTTTTTGTTTTTTTGAGTTTGGCTCAGAGAGGGAGAGAGGAGGAACAGAGTGAATTGAGAAATAGGTGAACTGGCAGATGCATATAATGTTATTTTAATGCAACATAAACTATATCGAAATTTACGATGTTTGTGGCTAAGTTGATAGAGTTGGTCATCTCTTCATCTGAAGGTTGGGGGTTCAATCCCCAGCTCCTGCGGCAACATGTCCGATGTGTCCTTGGGCAAAGACACTTAACCCCAAGTTGCTCCTGCTGCTTCGTCAGCGAAACGTTGCAGCCTCTACCATCAGTGTGTGAATGTGTAGGTGTGACCTGCAGTGAAAAAACACATATCGCCCAGCCTTACTAGAGAATCATTACTCTGAACTGCACTCTGTGTAAACATTATAAAGATGCTCATGCATGATCCAAATGAAGTGTTTCCATGGAACTTTATGTTTTACAGCAAGTTCGGTCATGTCGAAATGAATGCCTAAACACCACTACATGTAGATGGATGGATGAGTAGATGGATGGATTGACAGACGGGTGGATGGATGGATAAATGGATGGATGGATGGATAGATGATAGAAAAATGGATGGATGGATAAATGGATGGATGGATGGATAGATAGATGATGGATAAATGGATGGATAGATGGATAGATGATGGATAGATACATGGATAGATGGATGGATGGTTGGGTATATATACAGTAGATAAGAGAACGTTCTATCCTAACTCTCTCTCTCTCTCTTTCTTCTCCAGGGACCTGAGGAATAATTTGATAAGTACAGTGGAGCCCGGGGCCTTCCGTGGTCTGCTGGCTCTGAGGAGACTGTGAGTATGATGAAGCCTTATAATAGCCTTCTCTGGGGGAAAATGGGGACAAGTGGTCTGGTTTTGGATACATCGGGAGGGAGTGTCTCAGTAATGAGAGAAGAGAGGGCTGAAACGTTTAACTGAGGCAAAAGTGCAGAAACGATTACTTGTCTTGTCTAAACTGCCATGGTGCAGGCGGTGATGATGGAAGGCTTTTTTCAAGTGACATTAATAAAGACACATTCACGAGTGCGAGCAGCCACATTGACCACACTCTGCAGGATTTGGGGGGTTTTCATGTTTGCCAGAGGGCACATCAGTGGGAGGTGTTGAGGAAAGGGAAACTATATGTCATACACTTTCTGCACTCAGGGTTTAGAGCAACTGATCTTCTGCCAGGCAGTGTGTGAAAGCAAGACTGTTTAACCTTTGCCAAGGCAAGCTCCTCACATTTCCCAACTTTCTAAATTCAGACCTTACAAATTAGCGAACATGACCGTGTTTTAATCCTGTTTCTCATTTGGGTAAGCCATTAAGTACATAAACTGATGCAACAATCTCAGTTTTTCAAATCTTAACTCTTTTTGAGTCTGCATAATAAAGGTGGGAACTTCTAAAGCTTATGTCAGACTGCTGTTTTACAGGTTTGCAAATTGTTTCAATGTGTAAATCTGATGAGTTATTCTTCATCCACTTCTTAATGACATTTTAGACACACCTTACATTCCTATTCAACCATCACCTAATATAACCATTTGATTGTCGACAAAATCGGAAAGGTCATAGAGTCTAGCTCTCTAACTCTTAAATTAAGTTGCACTTTTGCAACTTAGGGCGCACTCACACTAGGCAAAGTTGTCCCATACCGTGCTTAAGCAAGATTGCCCTTATGAGCCCTTATACCAAGTGTCAATGGAAGCCCAGGGCGAAGTTTTAGACTAGAAACAAGAGACCAATCAGTAACTTTCGACACCTAGAACATTTTGTAATCTATATTGAAATTGTAGATTAAACATTTTACTCACTTTCTACATAATATTTACCGTGTTCTTTTAAAATGTTCATACACATCTTAACCAATTTTTATTCCAAAAATCTTCTAAAGTTAAGGTCTGTCCTCCCACTGGGGAATGGTGGGGTGTTGACCTTGCACCCTCTTTTACCCACCTGACATAAGTTACACACCCATATTTAAGAAGCTGAGGGACAGTGATGCAATAATACAACTGCTACACAAAAAAGGATATGATCATATTTAGCCTGTAGCTTAGGATTGCTTGAATTTTTTTTCAATACTAAGTTGAGTAAAAAAAAGTTTACATGAAAAATGCAGCAGGTCAAAAATCTGGTTTCAATGGTTCCCACATCCCTGGGGGGATTTCTGGTCATTTCCCAGGATCAGTTATATATTTACCTTCCTCTTCAGATAGAGTAGAGAGGGCTGAGCTAAAGAAGCCTTCAGGCTTTCTGTCATTACAGATCATTTTAAACTAAACTAAACAAAGTCTGTCTGTAAGGGCAAACCTCTCTAAATGCATTGAATTAGGAAAGGGTTTGTTTTTTGTTCTGCTCTCTCCTCTGTTCTCACCTTGTGATAGATGGTGGGCTGGTTCTTCTTTTACAAAATGTTAGGGAGTTGAATATTTCCAATAGGCGGTTCATCTCCATGGCTACAGCATGCAGTAAAAGGACAACCTTTAAAATTGTCTTTAACACTTATTTGACATTTAAACATTCAAAAAGCAACATTTACTATTTAAAAAAAAAAAAAAAAAAAAGTTTTGTTTTTCTTTGCTTTTGTGACCTCTTCTTCTCGACCCTGCTGTTTTTCTACATTCAGGCTGCAGAGTGAGTGACTGCAGCCTGATAGTTAGTGGGTTCTGTGTTGGCAGGGAAGCAGGCGGTGAGTTAACCGTGCTGATTCGGGGCACGTGTGCGCCAAGCTCGGGGAGCAGCAGAGTGCTAATTTAAGTGCTCCCCAACTGGTGATTACTCGAGTGCTCTGCTTATTTTCCCACAGCTGCTCCAGTAAAGCAGCTCTTTAATTACAGAGAGCGAGGGCACAGAGCCACGGACGCGACAGCGCTCAGACGCTCACATACAGAAGCCCACTGCATTTACATGTGTGTGTATGTTTAGTGTGTGTGTGTATGTTTAGTGTGTGTGTGTGTGTGTGCCAGCTATGGTTGCATGCTGAGGAAAAGGTTAAAATAAAGGTCAGGACAGATATTTCAGGGTGTTGAATAGATGAATGAACATGATAGTGGTTATTAACACAGCTGTGACAACTTTTTAGGTTCAGAAGAAAAGCATGCATTAAAGCAGACACGAACACAGACACATATAGTTCTGCAGATGAATCATTTTTAAACTTCGGCCTCTTCTTCTCACTAAAATATCAGATGTTATAACTATACATAGTGATGAATGTTCTTCTCTTTACCTTTTTTCTGTCCTTACAGGGACCTGTCCAACAACAGGATCGGCTGCCTCTCCCCTGAAATGTTTCTTGATCTGGTCAACCTCTCCAAATTGTGAGTTACCCATAAATTGAAGCCATGCATAACACTGCTTTGTCCTCGATTTGCATCGTTTGTAATGCATGGTCTTTAATATGGAAACAGCATGACACAGCTGTGTGCCTTTACAACGTTTAAGGTTGACCTGTTTTTTATTTTTATTTTACAAAACAGGAATTTATCTGGAAACATCTTCTCCACTCTGACTGTGGGACTCTTCACACACCTCGTGGCTCTCAGAGTGCTGTAAGGCAAACACACTAACATGTCATGTTCATTGTGTGGTTATAAGTCATTGCTGAAATACATATTTGTCCAGAGTAATTTTGAAGGCCAAGCTGATGAGCTGTAGGCTGACTCGTTGCAGATATTTACCTTGTTCTAGCTGGAAAAGCTAAGATCCTCTGTATCACCCAGGCTGAGCAAAAAACCTGGCACGTGTTTAAAATATCTGCCAAATAACCGGCACACTAGATTTGAATGATAAACTTCTTAATTGTCTTGGCCCTTGATGTTTTTGTTCTGACATGTCAGATGTCTTCTGGGTGAATGAAGTTAAAGACTGGCTGCTTAACTCTCAGTGATATCCTTAAGCACAAAGGTTTTAACCGTTCACTGGTTTTCCCATCAGGCACTTCAGCACTGAGACTCTGTTCTGTGACTGTCAGCTTAAGTGGCTTCTCCTCTGGGCTCGGAGCAATTCTGTGAGGATCAGCAACGACACGGCGTGCATGTTCCCCACCCACCTTCATGGACTGGAGTTTCGTAACCTACGTGAACAGCAGCTCAGATGTGGTAAGGACCTACATTATTGTTTGGCTTTAAAAAAAGAAAAGTGGGTCTGTGATATTTTTTAACCCTTTATATTAATGTTATTATAAGAAAAAATACAAGGGTTAGGCCCAGGGAATTTAAAAAAGTGACCTTAAATCCATAAACAAAGCAGGTTAAGTGGTATGATTTTCTTTGTGTACAAAATGTATAAATAAACATGAAGCCACAATAGTTAAGATTTCTGCATTTAAATGTGTTTCATTGCTTTACATGGCTTGCACATGAGCCAGGTATCAATAACAGCAGAGTAAGGGCGCAGTCAAGCTAGGCAATCCGTACCGTGCCTAAACACGCTTCACCCCTAAAGTCCAGTTTGTTTGACCAGTGTGAGTGCTCAGATCCCTGCCCTAGCTCGGTACACTTCCTTGGCCTTGGCACGTTTGGAAGAGGTGTGCTTCGGCACGGTACAGTTCATGTATGAGCACAAGCACAGGTAGACAACGTGGACAGCCTTCATTATCGAGAAGTCCCAGAGTGTTCTGTCTGTATCTGATTAAAATGACTCAAAATAAGACACAAAGTCAGTAAAGTAGCGTTCATGTTCTCTGTGTTGTTCTCCGATGTGCGGACGAGGACCCGACTGCGTGTCACTTTTATTTATTTTTTATTTTCGAGTCCGTCTGTCTTGTAAACTAAGCACGCTTCATGATCACGTTCAGCGGTGCTTGTGTTGTACTACAACGTTATGAACAAGAGGTAATCATGCTCAGGCCCGGTTAGTCCTTGAGCAGTGTGAGTGCAGGCCAGCGGGGGAATGGGGAGGGGGGGACAATTGGAGTGGGGACAATTGTACTTCAGCACAGTACGGGACAACTTTGTCTACTGTGAGTGCGCCCTAAGTCATTGCACTATTAGTAAAGCAACAAAGCTCTAATGATGAGCGTTTGATACACAGAGATGCTTCCAGCAGGTAGACCAATCCTTTCTTGTCACTAACACTCTCTAATAAATCTGAAGAATTACATAGAAGTGAAATTTTTTTCTTTTCATACCAAGTACAAAACAATGATTACTGTAGTTTTCCTTTTAGAGAGATATTAGTCATATCCTGATGCAGACAGAATATTGTAGCATGAAAAGTGACATCCATTCATACTCCCCAAATAATGCTCCTCATAATTAGCACTTTTGTTAATTAGCTAATTAATTGACTCCACCTGGCGTCCCAGGTGTAATCTAGTCCTTGAGAAAAGGGACAGAATGAAAACCAGCAGGTCTCTGAGTTCTGAAATCTGCTCTCGCTCTCTCTCTCTCTCTCTCTCCCCAGCATTTCAGTGTTGTGCCTGATGAGTTACTTTGATTTTTGCACATGCATCAGTTGAAAATATATGAGCCTGCTGTCATAAGTGATGTGATAACAAACTAATTTTAAAAAGGATGAGAGGATGCAGAGTGAATCATGACATTTGCAATCTAAACCTAGGTTGTTTGATTCTGTTTGGCGTCTTATTTTCTGGTACTTTAAAACATGTTAGAGTGACTTGATGTTGTTTGTTGAGAATGAAAAAAGAATGAAAAACAGAGTCATGCAGGTTGCCATGTGGTGAACACTGTAGCTTCAGTGTTTATCCAGCTCTGCATCGGTCTGTAAACCTTTCTGTGTTCTAACCTCTCTCCATTTTTCAAAAGCATCTCCAATATTGATCCTAGTTTGAGCACGTTTCTGCTCGTGGAGCTTATTAGAAACATGCAGAGGCTTTTTAGGTCGGGTACAATCACTTCTATCTGAACCACTTCTCTTGCCCGCTTCCATCGCTGCAACACCTGTTGACCTGATAACTGCTCTCATATCTGGCAAACCGAGGGGTGTCCAAAACGGCTGTGTGGGGGGTGCCTTAAAACCGCCTACCTTCTCTGGTCCAAACAAATCCAGAGCATTCAGGACCAGAATCTAAAGTTAGAAGGAGGACACACTGACTGCTGCATTGTTGTCAGAGAAGCCAGCACTTCAACATAGCATGTTTCTTTAATGTCTGATCATATAGTAAGGTCAGTTTATCATTTAATTCAGTAGATGTGTTAAATATTGGGCCTTTAATGGAGGGTTAGAGAAAGCTCAAAATATGGGGTTAATCATGATTGGGGTACTGGCAACCCTCATGTAATATTTACCTTTAATAAACTGGCCTGTGTCTCAATGCGTGGGTCACATGTCCCCTATCTTTAGAGAAAATAAGTTTGGTGAAGGATCCACACAGTTCCAGAAACAAGAAAAGCAATGAAATCACTTCTATTCGATCTCGTTTGAAGACGGCTGGTAGCTGTGTTTCAAGCCTTAAAGCCAGAGATAATGGCTTCTTGATATGAACATTTTTCAGAGCTCTGACAAAAAACACATCTATGAGATAAGGGAATGCCTCCAGAGACTTCTCATCTGCAAGACACAGCTTAATTTCTCTAGCATTGTAATTTCAAGTGGTTAGCACAATGAGAACATGATTAAGTAGATGTATTGTGATAATAGGTTCCCCTCTCCACTGTTATCTCTCTACCTGCAGTGAACTGTTCGACAAGTCTAATATTAGACGATGATTTAGTGCTAAATTGCCAGAGAGAAAGCCCCAGGCAAAAACTGTCTCATAAAGCAGTCTTAGCGCCGTCTCGGCCCCATTATGTGCCAGCCCTGTTTTGGGCAGCAGCGACTTTAAAGACACAGGAGGGAGTTTGTGCTGCAGATGTTTTCTGGTTCAAGTCCACAGATCAACTGAAAAAAATCAATTGGCTGTTCTCTTTTCTGCCTTTCAATATGAAGTCAGAGATTTTTCAATAAAGCGTACATCACATTAGCTGGCAGTCTTTATAAGTGGCTCAGTTGTAGCTGCGTTTAGTTTAACTGGAGAGTTTCCAGGTATGCTAAGCCTGAGTGTGCGTCAGGCAGTTGGTGGTAAAGATCGGGTGTGCTCAGCAAAACCTTCTCTATAATTACACTTTAAAGTAATGGGGGGTCCTTTATATAAAAAGTGCACAGGATGGTGTTTGCTTTCCCTGACCAGCAGCAGCCGAGCAGGAGAAGAAACACAGAATATTCAGAGAAAGAAGGAGAAAGAAATGCATAGTGACAACCTTCTATGAATATTTGTGGAATACTAATCGAGTTATTGGCAGGGTGGGGCACCTGAAAATGATTTAGTAGTTACAGTTACTTCTATCAAAAACTAACTGAGTTACTAACAGAGTTACTGCTTTATAAAAGTAACTATTTACTTGGGAAAGTTACTAGCGTTACTTTTTTCACCTCAATCATTTGCCTCATATTAGAGTTCACATTATTGTGTGTTGCTGTGGCAGAACGGTGCTGTGACAAGTTGTAAGTATTTTACTGATTAGATCTCTGAAGTCAACAGACTCAACAGTTGATATTATAGTTGTCGCCGTCATCATACCTGTGTATCAGTCTTTAGTCTGGCTTACAGATTGTGGAGCAGGCGGGTGTTTTAAATCAAGCCGGCTGTTTGTACAGAGCATTAGCTGCACCTGGGTCTCCGGTGTTTGCAGCACGAGGCTCTTCGACAGCTATAGTTTAGTAGCAGCGTGTTATTGTGTAGCTCGGTGCTTCATTCTTGTGAGATAAAGTTTTCCTTCTGGCACACAAACTCCAACTTACTGCGTTATTCTTGTGATTTAACTCGAGAAGGGAAAAATATTATCGTTTTTTTCAGAGACAGAAAGTTGACCGCTGAATGAACCCCTGTCTGTGTTTGTTTACTACGCACGACGTTAGTGTCATCTCGCCTGTCTGTTGTCGGCTGTTTCACATAAAGTAACGAGTGCTTTTAAACGTCAGTAACTGTAACGGCGTTATTCAAATATGGAAAGTAACTAATTCGTTACTAGTTACCAAATAGTAGTAGCGTTAGTCCCAACACTGTTGGTACATAGAATAGATACACGACTTGAGGCTGGGCTATGTTACAAAATATGATAGTTCTAATTTTTTCTGAAGTGATCCATATTCATATCTGTCTGTCGGGTTGGATTTCATAAAGTTGCCAGTTTGAGGACTGTCCTGTTAATGACTGAAGCCTGGATACACCAGATGGTTCAGCAGACTTAAGTATAGTTTCGTATCATGAACTAAAGTCGTTTATCACACAACTGTTTTTTTTGGTGATGAATCCTATCAGAGACGAATCACAGTTCATAAATAGTTCTCTTTTTAATGTAAAATCCTGGAAATATTTCACATTAAAATGCAAAGAAAGATACTCACAGCTTGTTGCAACAGCCTAAATTGTTGTTGTTTTTTTCTAAAAAAATTTGTTGACAACTAGGGTGACCAATCAGAATTTCTATTTGGACCCAGGCCACCGATGTGTCCCCCTGGATCCGCCCCTGCTGCCCAGCCAAAATAACTTTAACCAATCCAGCTCATCATGCTCACCGCTATGCATACAGCGGCGCTTATTATGCAGCATTAGCATGCAGCAGGGACACTACGTTTGCGCCTTGAATCAATTTTATCCAGATGTTGCCACACATGCCATCTTGAGCACATGAGCGTGTGTTAAGTTGACCATTACTATAACCTGAGAATTAAAGACAATGAACAGTTTACCGAGAGCAACAGAAGGAGCCTCTTTTTCCATCTGATATAGAAAATTCACTCTCTTCTCAGGTGACAGTATTGAAGTCAGATCATCCTACTATAATGCATGAGCTACGTCTCCTCATGCTGCGAATGACTCTATCTGGAGATGTGTAATTGTGATTTTATGATAATGTGTCATGGAGAGGAGACATGCTTCACAACTTCAGTCAGTAATGACTCCATAGGTCAATGTCCTCTCAGCAGATCTCTCTGTATCCGCTGTGAGTCTGCATCACATTTTGTTATCTTAATCTGATGTTTTTAAGGATAATTAAGGTGAATGACCCTCACTTCAAATATATGTATGAACCAGTTAAACAAAACATTTGCAAAGAATTATAGATGCGTTAAGGTCTCTAAATCAATCACATGCATTAACACGTTAAAGATCCAATCAGTAAGATATCTACTGAATGAAATGATAGTATACCTTACTACTTCACTATACAGTGTTTCCCCTACCATTGTATTGGGGGGTGGGGGGGGGGTTAAGTAGTTATGTTTTTTTTTAAGATTTATTTTTGGGCTTTTTGTGCCTTTATTGTATAGATATGATAGTGGATAGAGTCGGAAATCAGGGAAATAAGTCATTTAAGGATACCTTTCCGATAGAAAAGGACAGCTGTCATTAAAAGTAAGGCATGAACACCAAGATTCCTTCAAGTGTTTGTGTCTGCATGTCGGGTTGTCCCCACCCCCCCAACACTGTAAACCTAGGGGAAACACTGCTATATGATCAGACATTAAGGAAACATGCTATGTTGAAGTGCTGGCTTCTCTGACAACAATGCAGCAGCCAGTATGTTACACATTGCTCCTTTAATGTTGACACAGATACATAATCAGTAATAAAGCATTTTCACATTGGAAACCAATGTGACACAGACATTCAAACTATCTGAAAGCCAAACTGCTGCTAATGAGGTTAGCCTCTTTATAAATCAGGAATCCTTCAGCAGGTTTTTACTGTGAGACAAATTATTCTATAGGTCTGCTCCCCTTCAAATCAAGCAGATCTGTTGATTAAAACTACAAAATAAAGATAAGTATCCTGTCACAAGTCAAGATTTCTCTGAATCTATTTGGTAGAGACGACTTCAGGCGGGGCTTCTAGCTTGAGCTGCAGGAAGTGATGCTTACTCAGTTTTCAGGTTGGGATTTTATTACTGTAAATCAATTACCTGCAGAGGTCTCCTCTCCCCAAAACATTCCAACTCAGGGATCGAACAATTAAAATGATTTGACTTCAAATGGCAAAATAGTAGTTGGACAATGTTGCTGTTTGGCTGCTTTTGTGTCTGCTGCGTGATTGGCTGTTGAGTTAAGTGTTGTTTGCCACTTTATTATAAATATTTTTTACATGACCCTGTATTGTGATCACCCATCCTTTTGAACATACTGTTTTTAAAATCAGCTTGTATGACTGACTGAGACTAAAGACTAACACATGAATATAAGACTGTTGCAGCACGGTGTCTCTTGGCAGAGTGCATCAAAAAGAGTTTTTAAGCAGTACAAAGTACTGCTTAAAAACTCTTTCACTGACCGAATGTAGTAAAGACAAATCCAAAAGTACTTTCTTTCTTTTTTTTTTTCTTCTGAGAGACCGGTTACAGACAGGCAATCTCCCCCTGCCTCGCCTCCCGTCTCCCCTCGGTTGCTCTATCTCTCCGCTCTGTGCTGCGGTCCACAGGGGAATTGTATCTCATATGTGATAGAATCATCCTCCTCTTCTCCTTACATCTGGTTCACGCTGGGGATATTGCTCTGGAATGAGAAAATCATTGGTTAGTAGAGGAGTATGTGGGGTTTGTGTATGTGTGTGTGTGTTTGTGTGTGTGTGTGTGTGTGGGGGGGGGGGGGGTGAGGTGCAGAGACATTATATGAGATGCACTGTATGCATGATGTGACGGCGTCTAATGAGGACAAATGTGTCCCAGTCTGCAGCCAGTACAGTTTGTGTTTGTGCACACACACACACACAGAGTCCTGAGACGTCTGCAGCACAGACACTCTGGAGTTATTCTGTTTAATCCTAATTGTATGTGTTTTTCATTCACACAGAACAATCCAAAGCAATTACAGGATAATTCTGTGCAGTGCTCAGACAAAGAGCCATGAGTGGTATCCAGTGGCAGGCCAAGGAGCTGCTCCTTCCCGGCCCTGAAGCCTCCATTATGGGATTACAATGATAACGTCCTGGGCTCTCTGCTCTCGCCATGCTTGGAACTGTCTGCCTCTCCACAACACAACTCCACCTTACAATACTTTTGTAATAATTTATTCAGTTTGCAATTTTCAATTGGATGCAACATGGGGCTCTAACAGGCACACTGGTTAATGTTATTTGATGGTTGTTGTTTTCATATGGCTTCACTTTGTTAGGCAGCGTCATACAGCCGTGTTCACCGGCCAGGACTTTGTTAAGGCCATGCGGATGGGAAACTTCTCTGCACCTGATGCTAGCTTCTTGTTATCAAGAAAAATGATGAGCCAGGATGAAAATATCCCTCTTCCACACTCTCATACCGTCGAAAAAAATATTAATGTTTCTCCGCTGAGATTTTTCCCCTCCTTGTTTTTATGAAGACTTGTCACAGAAGATGCATCTGTTTCTCTCTGCAGCGGCTCCACTGTGATGGCTAGCAGATGTCTGCACCATACATTCCAGCAATGAGCCC
Organism: Labrus mixtus; assembly: GCF_963584025.1. Classification (NCBI taxonomy): domain Eukaryota; kingdom Metazoa; phylum Chordata; class Actinopteri; order Labriformes; family Labridae; genus Labrus; species Labrus mixtus. The sequence continues at coordinate 26,221,849 of NC_083617.1, forward strand.
TTGTCCTTATGCTGATACAGGTCGGGTACTGCCTGCAAATGAGGGGGAACGGAGCAGCACATGCAGCTTCCTGCTAGGATCAGGTGCTTCCTGTGCTGAGGTCAGGGCAGGCGTCTGTTTGGCTCATCTAGCCCTCTGCTTCTTTAACACTGCTGGGATGAGAGCTGCAGCACAAATATATCAAGTCTGTGCGCGTTTTTCACCGCATGAAAAGCCCCTGCGTTCTATAGCAGTATTTATTGCATGATGACATAGAAGTGCAATAACCCTTTATGGGCATCGTGTCATTAAATTAAATTTCACGTGCAAGCCCATGTCTACCATGCCTGCGGTGTGGCTCTAATAATTTAATGATAAAAAAATATCACGAAATATATCTCAACATAGTCTGTCATGTGGGTCTTTGAAGTTCAGTCACACATCTTTTAACATCAGATCCTTTGAGAAAGAGATAATGAACACAGGAGACACAGAGGAATCAGAAGAGAGGGTGAGGATGTCTGCTCGTTTTGTTTTCAAAGACGATTTTTTTATGGATCAAAATCTAAATAAAAAGTTGAACCTTTTACTGTTAAGGGAATAAACCCTCGAGCAGAGACTCATCCATCACTTATATCCATAGCCTTCATCGTTTTCATAAAGATTGTCTTCGGTGATAGAAATCGATCAAATCATGACATTTACAATAATAACTTTTAAAGGCTAACAGATGCACAGGATTGAGGAACCTGTCATCTGGCAGTGTGTGAATGGAAAAGTTAACTTAAGACATTTAAATTCCTTTCAGAAAACAATCTCATTCATTTGAATTAGAAAATTCAGCAGTCTCAGTCAATCAAAATCGAAACAGCTGGCCAATCAGAGCTCCTGTTGCCTCACTCTGGGTTAGAGCGTTAGCATGACTAGCATTATGAGCTAGCAATCTGATAAAGCCGCCCTACTTCAAACTTCCACAGTAGAACCATTTTCGAACACTCCTAAAAATCTATAGAAACCTTCAGCCAGGCTGCCGTAGGTAGAACATTTGATTGGTGGTGTTCACATTGTCAGCTCACCCAAACAATTCTGGAAGATTTCAGGAGCTTTGTGCATGTGGGAAAGCACTCTTCGAGTGAGGCCACAGTGACTGCAAGAGTCCCCTCCATGTTTACTCTACATGTTTGGTGCTGGAGAGAGCGTTTCTATTAGTAGCTGAAAATGTTCACATAATCATAATTGACACGAGAAAACAACTTCTGATAGTGATAAATATGTTTGGTTTTTGTTAAGGCTAAGTTTGAGGAAAGCCAATGATTTAAGAGGGGTGTGGTTTACTTTCATGATCACCAGAAATGCAGAACTATCATGATTTTATTCAGCAAGTGATTTCATATAAGATGCTTGTCCTTCACCCACCTATGATGAATATAGTGTTGGTGAGGACGAGTTGATGTCATCAGAGGGTGACCAAACTTCATTGGGTATTTGGACCCTGAACTGTGACACCCTAGTTGTCAGTTTTGGGTAGATTGTTGCCCGTCTCTTCTTGGCTTCATGCATGTCTTATCTCTCCTGCTCTAAAGCCAACAATTGGCTCCTTCGGCCGCCTCCTCCATCCTGCAAGCTGTTGTCTTCTACTCATTTCTTGTCACTCCAATAGCTGTGTGCATTCACCAAACAGACTGGGCAGGAAAACCTTTACAGCTGACCTTGATTGGGAATAGCTAGCTGTGCCTGCCATCCTGCTCCCCTGCAGTGTTTGATCCTTCTCTCCACTCCTTCCACCCTTGTTATAGGCACTACACTGTTAACAGCCACATCAGACCTGGAAGCAGTGCATGTTGGTAGAGCCATGCCTTGAACTTTCTTCATTAGAAAATTCTCTGGGACAGTAAACTCTCTCAAAAATGTGTTTGGCCTGAGACCGAAATTTGCTGCTTTGAACAAATCTCTCATATTCAAGGTGCATCATCATTTGTTCTACATACTGAAACACTCTGCTTTATTAAAACATACAAGCACACATGTCTTTATCCCTCGGCCCCTGCCTCTCTTCTCCTACACTCACTTATGAACACATAACCAATAATTGCATTTTTCTTGGGCAGAATCTGACGGGTGAAGGCAAGTGGCCACACTCTGATCCTTGGCTCAAAGCATTGTTTCAACAATATCAGCCTCAGCCAAGTCGACAGTCAATGGCTCCCATGCTGTGTGTTACCCGCTGGAGATAACAAAGCCTCAGCGACTGTTTCTGAGGACTATCACAGAGTGTTGACACTCCTAACAGGGTCAGCTGGAGTAATTACACAGATATGTCATCATAGAAACAAATCCAATATTAGGGACACATTTTTAATGTTTCTCTGGAAAGCACAGATCTTTTGATTTTGAATAACTTGTGTGACAAATTGAGGGCAAAGCTCTGCATGAGTTAATATTCCTGATTGTTTTGTTGGATGCCAGAAATATTGGTGTTATTGCTATTATTATCTGCTCAAGGAAAATGTGGAAGCCACTTGAAACCCAATCAATAACACCCTTCCAAGTATGTGGCATGGAGGCTACATAAAAGTAAGCATCATAAGAATCTAGTTCTAAATCATTTCAAGCTCCTGCGAGGAGTTCATAGGTTATTATGAAACAGAATTTAATTAATACTATAAGTTTTGCCTCTATAAGACTTTTAAAACCAGACCATCAACATGAAATGTTTCATACAGATATATTTTTGTTGCTCGTCACTGCTGGGGTAGGTGTCAGATGAAGTAATAAACAATGTATCGTCAAAACTGGCTTTTCATTTTGAGAGATTTATTTTTCTGTTTAAATACACTGGACATTTGAATGAACTTGCAAAGATCAGCAAAGAAATAGGATCTATCGCATAATCTACATAAATTGAAAGATCCTTGCAGTAAAATTAAGTCCCTGTAAACTTTTTCTGAAATTGGGTTTAGATTGAGGGCTGCATGGTGCACTGGTTGCAAGGCCACAGCTGGACTGTTGTTTGGAGTTTGCATGTTCTCCATGTGCATACGTGCTCTGGCTTCCTCCCACAGTCCAAATACATGCTAGTTGGAGTAATTGTTGGCTCTGAATTGCCCTGTAGGTGTGAGTGTGACGTGTTATTTCTCCATATGTCAGTCCCATTAATTGCACTGAAAGTCCAGGGCGTAACCTGCCTTTCCCCCAGTGACAGCCAGGAAATGCCCCATGCAACCCCGAACTGTATAAGCAGCTTCTAAGGATGGGGGGAGGGTTTGCATAGGAGTTTATGCCGAGGTTTTTTCATTCCTATTTCTGAAAGGCCTTCATTCAACATTGCATTCATCACCTGGGGTGAAAATAGGTGCTATATAGTGCTAAATGCTAAATATGATGACCATAAAAAGCATTTTATAACTCATCATTCCATGGAAATTGAAACGCATACTTTTCTAAAGGAGTGAGCTTTCTCCTCTTATTTTGACTTGGATGACTCAAATATATAAAGCTGCATTACACTGATTGTGAAATACACGTTTTTGTGTTACAGCCAAAATTATGTCAATCAAAACGTGATTGACCACGCCTCCACTGTCTTGAAATGGTCAAAACAGTAAAATAAGCAATCTAAACAAGGTTGTGTTACATGTATGGATGTTATATACATTCTAATGTGGACTTACAGCTTTTTTGCATTTTTTCTATTTTAAGCGTTTTTCTAGGGGCTTAAAGTTGTGGCATGAACACATTCAGCCCCAACGCTTGACATGGTCCTTCCTCTATTTGTTTTCTTCAGAGCAATGTGTGCAGCAATAAAAGACTTTATGACCCATGTATGGAATTGCCTGTCAGCAGCAACATCCACAACTGATTGGAATACAAGCGGAGGAAAAGCGCTCGCTTACGCTGCTCTTTGGAGCATGTCCAAGGAAATGTCTTGTATGAACATAAACCCTCCAAAAGGAATTCCCAAAGTGGAACGGCATGCTGGCAAGACACCGCTCTAATCCTGGATAGAATAAAAGAAATGAGCATGCCCAGTACATGCTTGCCAACACTTAAACATCTCCAAGGGTTCATCATGATTACAGGCATGACATTATCTTCCATATCCTGTATCTGCAGTTTGATTAGATCAATCAGGTCTGGAGGGATTTTCGGTACGAATCAAGCCCTCCTCCAGCCTGGCACTGGAGTTAACACTCTCATCTAATCTCGTCCTTATCGTTGCCTTATTGTCTGAGAGAAAAAAAGGCTGGAGGACTGAGCGGCTGCTAGGTGAGTAATCCTATCACTGCTGCCCCCATTGTGAACATGTAAAGAGTCAAGGAGAGTCCAGAGGAGCGCTCAAGGCTGCTCGCCGTTATCAGCTGCTGTTCATCTCACACAGCAACAGTAACAACATGTGGGCACGGCGGGGGAGGTGTGTGACCTTGGCAAAATGTGAATGTGTGTTTGTGTGTTAGCAATATTTTAATGGCACGTGTGTGTTTGTCTGCATGAAGGTGTGTTGGTGGTGGTGATTGCAGCGTTAATAGGAGTCTTTTTAAAATTCATGTTTATTCTGGAAGTAATTATTATTTCCTGATTTATTACTGTTGCAATAATTGGGTGCTAATTCAATGTGTGTTGCAATGTATTTTATTTCTATATAGGCTTTATATCATTCTCAACACCAATGAGAAAGGTCAATTGACAGGCGGATTAGTGGGACATTGTCAGGACATTTGGGCGTTGTACTGGACGCCATGAGCCTGAAGGCAACGCTTTCAAACTTACCAGTCGATCTACTTTCCAAACCTTACCTATGATCATGAGCTTTGCGTAGTGACTGAAAGAATAAGATCACAGATAGTGGCCAAAATGAGTTTTCTGAGGAAGGTGGCTGGTCTCAGCCTTAGAGAGAGGGTAAGGAGCTCAGACGGCCGGAGGGAGCTCAGAGTAGAGCCGCTACTACTCTACTTCGAAAAGGATCCAGTAGAGGAGATGCTGGGGTAGACTGAGAGTTTGAGAGATTGTATATCCCATCTGGCCTAGGAACCTATGGGAATCCCCCAGGAGGGGTTGGGAAGACTTGCTGGGAAGAGGGATGTCTGGGTTGACTTACTTAGCCTGCTGCCACCATGACCTGACCCTGGATAAGCGGAAGAAAATGAATGAATGGATGGATGGATGGATGGATGGATGGATGGAAGAAGCTTAATCATGGATACTAGAGACCAAATATCATGACTTTTTTTTAGGATTAATGGCATTTATGAGGATATAAAAAAGGTCAAGCTCAAGTAATAGAGCAGGAACCTCATACACAGAGGCAAAGTCCTCAATGCTATGGTCTCTGGTTTAAGTCCATTAATAAAATACTGAACAACAAATACTGAAAAAAGGAAAGATTAGAAATTTGTAGAACCCTGGATCAAGCAGTTTTATGTACAAAAGATCTGTTTGCTCTGAACCGGATAGAGCGTCAGAAGTGGTAGCTCCCTGCAGCCCCATTAACCTAGCTTGTTTCCAGGGGTTCTGCTTGATTTTTGGTCAGATTTCTGTCAGTATTTGTTGCTATAGGGTTTCAATAAGAGCCAAGTTATCCAAAGAGGTCCCATCCTATTATCTACTGAAAATAAATAGGAAGAGAAAGTAAGATCGGTAAAAATCACTGAAAAAAGGGTGCTTCATTCATGCCAAATGTCCCATTGCTCTCTGTTGGAAAAACATGTCATGCAATCACATTAACGTAAAAAATTAATGTTTAGTCTTAAATATAAGCTCACTGACTTCTACAGAATGTGGGGCCGATTTATAAGCTTCCATGAAGGTGAAGCTGTGTATCAAAATCATAATCTATGAACCATCTCCTTGATTGCCAAAAAGAGTGTTTAAGATTAAAAAAGACATGTTGATGTCATCTGAACACAGATGGATTTGCTTTGATAATTAGACAAATTGAAACCTTGACTATTTTTCAACAATATTTATAACCAGTTGTTTTTTTACACAAAAGGAGGACTTTTGTCTAGTTATCTTGTCCTCACCCTCACAATGCTACGTTTCCTCTAAACATATATGGATTGCTTCTGCTGTTTGGAAAAGATGCTTTTAAGAGTCACTTCTTAATTAAGAGCTATTTTGCTTCTCTTGAAAGAGACATACATTATAGATCACTTGTATCTTACTCACATATATTCATGAGTCTTTTTTTCCGGCATCCTTGATGTTATCTTTAATGTTTTGTCTTTCAAACATGAATAAATGACCTCTTGTTCTCCTTGCGTTCTCCAGAAGGGGGAGGAAAAGGTTTTACCAGTTGACTTTCCTGTTTTATTCTCTCCTCATCTTCAGATGGACCTCTGGAGATGCCCCTCTTCCAGCTCATCCCCTCCCAGAGACAGCTGGTGTTTCGTGGAGACCGTCTCCCCCTGCAGTGCACCGCCTCCTACCTGGACCGCTCGGTGGAGCTGCGGTGGCGTCACAACGGCCACATCGTGACCACACAGGAGGAGCAGGGCGTCTACGTGGAGGAAACCCTGCTGCACGACTGCTGCCTGCTGACCAGGTACGTGCAGAGGAGGGAGGAGGAGGGAGGTAAAAGGAGGGAGGGGAGACAGATGGGGGAATGTGATCTGAGAGCTGATTAACTGCTAACTGGCCTTTTGCACCGAGACACGTGCACACAAGATGTCCACACAGGCAGGTAAAGTCAGAATTAACACAGAGAAAAGCTGCTGTATAAATAGTCTCCTCTTGGTACAGAGAAAAATATCAACAAAGATCAACAAATGATTCATTACTTGGTAGAAATCTGAACAAACATGTCCATCATGTCATTTGACTTAATAAAATTTTACAACTAATTTCTCTGTAAATTATGAGCAACTGAATCTGTATCATCAATCAATCATTATTTGTATAGCCCCAATTCATAAATTGTTTTATCTTGAGACGCTTTGCAAAGAGCAGGTAAAGACCTTACTCGCTGTTATTTTACAAAAGAAAAATGGGATAGGTGGATGATGGCATAAGACGCAGGAAGGATTCCTCCTTTGTATTCCTCGCGTTCCTGTTGTCCTCACTTCCTTGCCGCTGAGGTGGAGGTCGTGCAGGAATGAGGGCGGTGGTGGTTGTGTGGACGAAACAGTCCGATGGTGGGGGCTAGGCGTCAGGGACGTCGGGTGGTAGTAGCGCCTGATCACCTCGATGAAGGTAGGGGGAGCTCCAGCTAGCTTCTGCTGCCGGGACAAGGCCTCCTGGGCTTCTAAGACACTGACGCCAGCGACAAACAGAAGAGGGGGAGGAGGGGTCCATATCAGCAGGCATGTCTCCACCAACGATCCAACAACCTACTTCTCAAAATCACAGTAAATAAACACAAATTGCTCTAACCATTACGTTATAATGAATTAAACTCGAGGATGTGTCTGAAAGCACACACTACTCACTAGTTCACCATTTATGAGCATTATAATAGCATATATGCCGGACTGAAAAAGTTGTGTAACTAACCAAGCAATATATACCATCATGCATAGCGGTGCAAATGTAAGGTTACGCATAAAAATACATTTGTAACAATCGCATTAACTTTCCACATGCCAAAGCAGCATTGGACACGTAAAGATGTCCCCCCAAGGCGTGTCAGACCGGTTTTAAATGATAATAGAGTTAGCGTTACTTAGTACATTTACAAACATAGAACGCACATGTCCCAGCACACAGGCGCTCCGCTGTGTGTCTCACTGAGCCACGAGAGCTGAAGCGTTATCTTTTGTTATCACTGCCCTTGATAAGATCTGAGAGGACAGGACAGAATGGGCTTGGCAGCGTGCCGACACCTCGGAGCAATCTGCGGCTCATCTCCAGAGGTCGGCTGTCCGGCCGCTCCCCCAGCGCCGGCTGATCACATTCTTAAGACGAACAGATGCTGAATCATAATTGTGGTGGACTGGCAGCACGGTTTCACACATTTGTTTAATCAGAAAACGTTTGTGTTAGCCTTCGCCCCTCTTCCAGTCTTTGTTTCCTTGGTGTGTGCTTTTCTCTCTGTGTGTGTATTTGATACAATGCTGTAGCAGCATGGCTCAGATGCAGGAGCATGTTGCTGTTGATTACTTTAACTGCTGCCTGCTCTGACTCGGCCTCTCTAACATAAATATTGATGGAGTGCTGACAGGACTGTGTCAACAGGGCCACAAAGACTCTTGTTGTGCGCTTTATGTGGAAACAAGACTGCCAGCTACTTTTTCTGCTCCAGTCCGGGGGAATCTGCAGTGTTCCCTCGGCTGCAAACGCCACAAATAGTCAATATTTTTTCTTTTCATTATGCACCAGCTCACTGTTTGACATTCTCAGTGATCCCTGTGGTGGATGCACTGACTTGAATAATTGGATTACAGGCCGGAGAGATAACTTTCACAGAGGTCTCTGTGTCTCAGCAGAGATTTTTCTTGGCATAGTTTGTTTTTACGAGGTATTCATCACCAGAGGTCAAAACAATACAACACTCAGTCAGCTCTCATTGTGATCACCAGGGGAAGAGATGAAGGACTATAATCGCTTCCAAACTTTGGCATTACTTTGATACTTTAACTTACTTTTTAAACGCACAGTGTGTGTATTCCACCACCAGGGGGCTCTCAATCAAAACAATAACAAAAGATGACGTTGTGGCTGACGGGGAATCATGGGAGCGATTCTCTCTGCTACTTGCCTCCTGATACAGCAGTCTTTGATGTTCCAGTGTTTCTCTTCTAAACGTCCCTCATGTGACCCACACGAGCTTTGGGGAGAGAGAGCTTTCTGTTTTTATGCCCCCAAACTGTGGAACTCGCTGCCTCTGGACATCAGAACAGAAAGCTCTCTGGTTAGTTTTTAAACGCAAACTGAAGACCTGCCTTTTTAATCTGGCTTTTGATTAGGAGTTATTTTATTTAGTTTTATTTCATGTCAGTACTAAAATGTCAATTCTTTGTATTTGACATTCTTTGTGTTTTAATTCTGTTCTTTTGTGAAGCATTTTGGGCAATTTTTTTTATGTATGAAAGGTGCTATATAAATAAAGCTGAGTTGAGTTGAGTTTCCATAGCAACGATCAACATGTCATGTTTGCCATGGCGGCTCTGTCATGGCCGCCGCAATGAAAGACAAGGGGTGTTACAACTATAGAATGAAGGCTTTGATAACTGTTGGATACATTTGAGGTAATTTAAGTACTACATTCTACATTTTACACCTTTAAATGTCCCTGTACTCATTTCACCGACTAATATTAGTATGTAATTAATAAGTGTACCTGGATAGTTCTGAGAGAAGTGTTTGGCTCTGTTCCCGTAGGGTTAAAGTATTACCTGAAGACCTCTTGTAATTTGTAGTTATAGCAGTTTGATCTTATTCCTGAGCCAATCATGTTAGTAATTTAAAGCGTCTGGCAAAATTTTCTTTTGCAAAGTTTTTTTCCTTTTTTTTTTCTGCCACATTCTTGGTTGAGCATTACAGAGGATACATGGACCATTAGATGTTAGAGTTGAAACCGCGTTTGTGGAGCAAACAGTGGTGAAGCTATAGTCTGTCAGGGCCAAGGGGGGACATTCACAGGAGACCCCTCCAACTTGTGTTCATCACCATAAATGTTATAAATAATACGACACCAAGAAGATGAAGAACAATTAAATAACTGAATAACTTCAAGCCCAAATACCTTTACCTTGAATTGTACTATGTTGAAAAAGAGCTCACTTAAAGAACATCATAGAACAATAAAATGTTGTAATAGCTTCAAATGAATTAATTCACAGATGGATTACTCCTCTTCCTTTTGTTGACAAACTTATGTTTTCACGGGAATTATTCCTGCTATGCTTAGTAGAGAGAGAATGCTGTCTCCCTTAAGGAGGTTTCCTAATGTCATAGATAGATAGATACTTTATTGATCCCGAGGGAAATTCAAAGCATCCAGTAGCAGGTTACAAAGACGAACTTTGCAAACTTTGAAACTTTGAAAGTCATTGTGAACTTTGCACATTTAAAAGCCACTGCTGTGGCTTATAGTTTGTTAGCCCTCAGGGGCCCCTACTGGCCCGGGAGCCCCAAACCATTGCCTGCTTTGCCTGTTGACAAGCGGCACTTCTGGGTGAAAATTCAGTCAATGCTACAAAGGGAAAAGAAAAAGATAAAAAATTCAAATTCAACTCAAATCCACCAGAAGAGTGACTGAACTAAATGTAGTCTTTACTCTCTGACAATGTGGATCATTTAGCAGCTTAAGAGCCTGACGTTTCTCTCAGGAATTGGTGGGAAACCAACTCAGAGCTTAATAGACATTGATATTGGATTTGCAGTCATCATGTTGACAGAAACAGAAGTCAAAAGGAGTATTTTGTTTTACTCCATTTCTGATTCATTTGTAACTAAGACTCTGTGTGCTAATATACCAAAGCCCAAATACAAATGTTGTCAGGTGAATTATGATTTTAAATGTGAAGATAAGACTATTTCTCATTCTCTCAGAGCATCCCACCAAACTTTTATATCTGCCTTTAGCCACACATGCTGGAAGAAGCCAGATTCCCAGACATTAAAATATCTCCTATCAACGTCTTTCTCTTTGACACAAATCACGTTGCTGCTGTTGTTTTAAACAAAGTTATTTAACTGAAGATACAGTTTAGAGTTTTTTCCAGAAACTGACTGAGCAATTTAAGAACATCTGGGCTCACAGCCCAAACAGCTCTGCTGAAAAGCCTCAGAGAGTGACACTGATTTTCAAACATGAAACAGTTTCATTCTGTGTTTGTACCAGCTGTGATAACTGGACCTGATTCTTTGGGAAATAAAGAGATTTCTGTAGACATTTCAGCATGATGTAACGCTACAATCTGGTGAATAATGATGATGTAATTTAATGAACACTGAAGGAATTCTAATTTTAGAAACAAACTGGGATGAGCTTCACAGTTTGACACTTTATGGTCCTTTTTATACTGTTTTTTTTTATTGTTTGTTTTTCCATTTTATTGTGTTTAAGGAGAGGACTGTATACAAAAATGGACATAGTCTCAGTGACATCATCCATTGGTTTCTGAAGCAGAATTATGAAGCCCATTCAGGGCAGTCGCCATATTGGAAACGCTGTCTCAAATCAACTTTTAGTCAAATGGTAACAGACACAGACCTGGATCTGAGGGGGGTCTTAAGCCTCCTGACAAATACCCATCAGTCAGATTAGCCACACCCCTTATTATTATTATCATTTATTATTATTATTATCTTATCATTAATATCATCGAAACAGTCTAGTTATAAAATTCTCTCTCTGTAGAGTATGTGCCGATAAAGACATGAGCCATTCAGACCAAATTCTCTTTTTTAACCAGGCTGTGAACATGTTTATTTCTACTGATAAAATGGGCATTTTTGAAAGGGTGTGTATGTGTCTTAGGGTGCGGTCTCACTGGCCATCCGTGCGGCCGCGGACTCGCCTGTGGACTCGGCCGCGGGTCTATTTTATTTTTTAATTCATTTATTGCTGTGTCTGATTAAAATGGCTTAAAATAAGCTGCAAAGTCAGTAAAGTAGCTGTCATGCTCTCTGTTTTTCTCTGATGTGCAGACGCGGACTCAACTGCGTGTCTCTTTCTCTCTCTCTCTCTCTCTCTCTCTCTCTCGTCCGCCTGTTTTTAAACTGAGCTCGCTTCATAATAACATAAAGCGTGCATGTGTTGTATTACGATGTTATGTACAAGAGGTAATCGCACTTTTAGGCACGGTTAGTCCTGACCAGTATGACCGCGGGCTGTGATGGCCAGCGTGGGAATGGCCCAGCGGGGGGGCAATCCTGCTTGAGTACAGCATGGTACAGATGGCCAATGTGACCGCGCCTTTACGGGGCCTTTGCAGCCAGCCTCAAGTGGGTACTCAAGGAACTGCAAGTTTTTTGCATTTCCAAGGATCGTCTTCCTTTTTTCAACACCAGAGGTTGCCACTCGGTGTTAAGCCTGCACAGCACTTTAGTCAACTGAGGTGGTTTTTAAATGTGCTGAATAATTAAACCTTGACTTGGAATCTTCTGATTTTTGTAACCCTAAGCGGTTGGTATCTGAATGACTTTGTAGCATGGTAAAGGAAGCTGTTTCAAAACCATCATAGTAATGATGATAATATATATATATATATATATAAATTAAGATCCTACATGTTGTAGTTTTGTGTCAAGATCTGTAAGAGTGACAGACAGACATGAAGTGTCAACCAAAGGTTTTTCAGATTCAGATGTCCATTGTGAGTTGTGTTGTGTGAAGGCCTCCTTGTGCAGCTGAGCCTCCATGTTTCAGTGTGTTGTGCTGCTCCCATTCCCTCCACTGACCCAAAAAATAGTCCCCCTGAATTTTGGCTCTACTTTTCCAGCTCAGTGTCCCAAGTGAACATGATGAATTTCGCTCTGCTCCCATTCTGATTAGGGCCCTGCTCGCAATTACCCAGCGCTCTCCTCTTGTATACACAAATAATACAATTTTCTCCCCGAAGTGGAACCCTTTGGGGTCATGTTGCTCTTGGCACCCAAAAACGTCTCCCTGCTGTAGAAAACCTGCACGGAGGAGGGGATATCATTTCCATAGCTGATGAGAGTGTGAAGCCGAGCTCGATCCAACAAAAACAATCTGCTGCGTCTCGTCTGAACTTCACCCTCTGCCCTGAGACGTGTCTTAAATTGCAGCGTTGAGAGAGACGTGTGGGGAAAATGAACGTCCTGTGACTTCACCGCTCCAGCTCTCGTTAAGTCAAAGAGAAAAAAAAAGGAGGAATGCTTTGGCCTCTGACATGCCAGACGCTGTGACCGCTCGTTTAGCCGCTGTGGACAGAATATAAGTCATTACAGCCGTGTTGATGTCGTTCACCTTGGATAAATGTGCTCTGAGTCAGTCAGCCTCGCCCTGCTCGCCCCATCAGAGGGGAAACACTGAACACACAGGATTTAGCGCGTGGCTTAAAGCCCTCGCCTGGATTTGTTGCAGCACTGCGAGCGGAGAAGCCAAAGCCTCGTCAAGTGACCTCTTTGAAGGTGAACCCAAAATGTTTTGTGGCTATTTTCTCAGCTAAATTCAGCTTATCCTGCTTTAGGCAGCATCAGGCACACAGCCAGTGGAGGTGCTCACACATGATGTGACTGAAAGAGGCTGGACATTATGCAACACACTTTTTGTTTTTTAACATTTGTTTGGTAATATTGTACTTCTGTGTCTTCGACTTTCACACTGTGCTGCTGAGTCATTACAGCCTCTTATTTGCTGGCGCAGGTGGGCCGATAAGCTGATCCGTTTACATTTCTCACAGTGAGCAGCAGCAAAGAAGCTGCCCCCATGAGGCCCCGATGTGAGCCAGACTCCTGCTGAGTAATGGTGTCAAGCCAAACTCCCGGTATTAGCTATGCTAGCGGCAGCAGCGGGACCTGCCTGTGATTCATGTTTCATTAATCAAACATTTTAAAGCCCTGTAGCTCGGTGCAGCAGACACTTTGGATGAATCTTTCTTAATCCTCTCCATTTTTAATCAGGCTAATCTCGCACAAAATGAGAAACCTGCTTTGGAAATGTTTCTGAAGGAAAAAGGAAAATGTCTCTCCATGCTTCCTCCTTTGAGGCTCTCTGGGTGATCTCTCTAAATAGCTGTTTTTCAATGAAACTTTCTCCTCCTGCTTTAAAAAACACTTGAATGTTACCTTGTTGTACATGGAGGATTCATTTCAAAGCTTTGTGAGGAGGATTTTACTACTGATCAGAATCACTACTCAGGCAGAAGTTATCACTGATGCTTCTATGTAAAGCAGACATCAGGAAGACCTTCAGGAAGAAAATAGATTCTTTCAGTGTAGTCATGAAATTGGGAATATAAAGCACAGTTTGTTTTTAGGGGGGGGGGGGTCTCACGGTGGAAACACAATTTTAACTGTCTTCCTGCATGATGATTTCCATTGCATTCGGCAGAGTCTAAAAGCTGCACCATGTGGAGTTTGCAATTCAGCTACAGTAACTACCAGCAGTAATTGAGCTCTGATCAGCCTGTGGCAGCGTTGATAGTTGGGAAGTACAGATCAAAAGCGAGTCGCCCTTCCAACCTCTGCTGGTCACTTGTTGTCTTTAAATGACCAGTCTTTTTTTTTAAACAGCTCTCCATAAGTTTATTTAACTTAACAGTTTACCATTGTTTTCTTTAAACGCACGTGGATCACCTTATGAGGGAGAAAAGCTGTTAAAAGGTGGTAGCACCAGCCTGGTCCACATAGCTATGTATCCCAGCATGCTTTGAGGAGCAAAGCAATGAATGGGGGTGAAGTTACAATCACGTCGGGTCCCATGCAGGAGGTGATGGTGGCGGCTGCACTTGCAGTCATGACGGCATGTCTGAGCATTTTATACTGGCATATGGGTTGCAGCAGTATATAGGACGCAGCCCACTTTTTAAAGGTTTATTTTTGGCAGGCTTAATGTACCGAGCCAGAGCAGAGCAAGAAATCAGTGACAGAGAGAGTTGGGAATGACATGCGGGAAAGGAGTCACAGGTCGGACTCTAACCTAGGCCGCCCACCTGTAGGACCACAGCCTTCCGCACATGGGGAGCGTGAACCAACCACTAGTGTGACGTCACTTACTTTGAGCCAGTTCATGACAGTAAGGTATTAAAATTGCATTTCTTGCCACTGGGGCTAACAAAGAGATTTACAGGATGCAGACCAAAAAATGAGTGAGACTTATACAACACTTACACATTTACAGATCAAGATCAACATACAGAGCAACAGTCACAAGGTTAACCATGATCAACACAAAATGAAAAGATCCTCCCAGAAGCTTTAACAGTTTCAATTCAGAGCATGACTTCAGCTTATGTGCTGCTCAGAAAGTTCATAGCTTTGACTTCTGTTCAACTCTGGTCCTGAGTTGTGCCCTTACAGAGGGTTATTCAAATAAACCCTAAGCTTTAAGATCTTAAAATTCCACCCACATCTTTCCTCTCTTATTGCATTAGAGTGTGTTTTCTTAGGAACTCCCCGCAGATTTACATTGTTATTTGTTCCTATTGTGATGTCATTGTAGAAGTTTTTTATTTCTGTAAATAGTAAATGGACTTGAGCTTGTATATTTATTTTCTAGACTTCTGACTATACAAAGTGCTTTTACACCGCAGGTCACCCCTACACATTCACACCCTGATGGTAGAGACTGCTGAGTAAAGTGTCCATCAGAGGCAACTAATCCCATTCAAACACATTTATACCCCGCTGATGAAGCTGCAGGAGCATCTTGGGGTTAAGTGCCTTGCCCAAGGATACATCAGACATGTAGGTGCAGGAGATTTGTATCGAACCCCCAACCTTCCGGTTTGCAGACGACCGACTCTACCACTGAGCCACTGACACCCCTTTTTTTAAGCGTCATACCTTTTAAACCTAGTCAACCCAGATACGAGGTTATGGAAGTCAGAGATCCATATTCATCACTAAATGTCTTAAAAATGGTGTCACAAATGATTCAGATTCAGATTGACAACTTCAGATTTTGCAGAATGATGTGTCATAATGATGTGTGTTAAAGATATTGACCCAAAAAGATCAGAACTAAGAAACATGAACAAAACAGTTCTCCAGCTTATTTCAACTCTGTACTTTCCTTGTTGTTTTATTTGACATATCCTCATGTTTAATAAGTACGCTTTTTTTTGAAAATGTGCAATAGAAATGTTGTTTCTTCGTTGCTGTACTCAGATACTCATGATGCCATTCTCTGAAGTATCTTCAAATGACTCAGTCATAAAATCTGCACAGTCTCATGACTTTTAGATCCGTGATATTGTGATATTTTTCTGCATCAATTTCAAACAGGATTATTCAAACAATGGCATTTCAAAGTGAGAAAGCACCCGCCTTTGCCTTCAGTGCGTTGTCACCACGTTTTGCATCACCAATCCCCCGATGGAATGACATCATCAGTGATCGCACATTGTGATGACGAGACATCCTTTCCACTGCCTCTGTTGTAATTTATTTTGTTTACTCCTATCTGTCTGAAATGAAGTGTCATCTCTAAAAAGTATTTGAGCAGAATTGGTTGCTATGGCGACAATATTTGATCACATCCACAAATAATGACTTTGGGGCTTTGGCTTTTTCAACCAATGAAGACAAATATCAACTGTTGATTGAGATCCGGATGGATTAAGCCAAGTATTCATTATTTAAAGCTTTGGTTACTTTGATTAGTAATAGAGTGCTTTAAGACATGTTGTTGATTTCATGAGGATGCTGCATTACTGGAATTAGTTTTGTTCATGCTCTCTCTGTCTGCATGTGCGTTCACATGTTCTAAAAGAGGTGCAGACGTTACCTTACAAGTGATAATACAATCTGAAAGGTTAACTGCAGGGTTGCATAGACATGTGCAGCGTTGGATCATTTGCAGTGTGGAGGGGACAGATTGAAAGTTAACAGTCTCATAAGCAGCATTATGTAAACAAATTGTTAAATATCAGCGTGCAAGCATAAATGTTCCTAATGAGTCCTCGGGGAGCTGCTCCACAATGGAGCAGTGTTACTGTGGATGTAGGTCAGTGCTTTATATGTGTGTGTGTGTGTGTGTGTGTGTGTGTGTGTGTGTGTGCCCCTGCCTCATTGCTTTACATGCCGGGCTGATTCCTTCATATGTTTATTATGTGACTATGACCTTATTTTTCCGTAAACTGGACTGGTCCGCTCCCCTTGTTTTGTCTGGATGCTGCAGGTCAGCGAGGGAAGTTTGGGATCCGGCTGCAGGAGAAAACGCCTCCAGTGGGGGAGAGTTCCTCTGTGATGCAGGCAAAGGGGGGGGTGGGTGGGTGAGGGACTGAGTGGGATTTGGGGGGGGGGGGGGGGGGGGTGCGTTTCCCCGTGTGTTTCCCAGCATTCAGACACTTGGCTCATGTTCAGGGATGATGTAACTGTCCCCTCTGCTGACTTCTGATGGGCAGTGGAACAGTGATGAGCTCTGTGTCACACACCTGCATACATTAACACTAACTAACAAGATACATCAGCATCATCATCATCATCAGCATTATTGTCATCATAGTAGCCTTTGAAATAACTTTGTTGTATGTAGCGTCAAGGAAAACTGATTACAAACACAGTTAAAAAAGGGAAAAAAAATCCACTATACTATGAATATTTTATACACATCACAAACTAAGGTTGACAAAATCTTCATCTCAAAAATACTTTTTTGCTACTACATGTTTTAAAAATAATACAATATCCTTGATATGAATGTTGATAGTATCACTGACAAAAAGCTTTAAAAAATGTCATAAAAAGATCTTCAGTCGGGGGTGCCGATAGCCTAGTGGTTATCACATGCGCCCCATGTACGGAGGCTAGAGTCCTCATTGCAGCGGCCGTGGGTTCGATTCCGACCTTGGCCCTTTGCTGCATATCGCCCCACCCTCTCTCTCCTCTCAACATTTCCTGTCCCTCTTCAGCTGTCCTATCCGATTAAAAAAATAAAAATAAAACGCCCAAAAATATGTTTAAAAAAAACCCATATCTTCAGTCATATATTTAAGAGAGAGCAGCTGTTGCCTTGGAGACGCGTGCTGTTAACTTGACTGAGCCCAAAAGATTAAAATGTGAACGCCATTCACACTTACATTAAACTCATCTAGCATCCTGTCAAAGAGGGAGGATGTTGTTTTAGAGAAGGAGACGGAGAGAAATCGTTTGGTGTAATCTGTGAGACAACAAGCGAGTAAGGGAGAAGATGTGCTTCAGCACAGTTGTGTTTGAGAGTGACTCTGTATAAGATTCTTATAGTGCGTCAAAAGTTTGTGGAAATGTGTGTTAATGACAACACTTCATAAAGCCCCTGTCCAAACTATTTAATGATGGGTGCAAAAATCCTTTAAGCTAGCTAAAAATGTACAACACATGCAAAAACCCTCTCACACACACACGCACACACGCACGCACGCACGCACGCACGCACGCACGCACGCACACACACACACACACACACACACAGTGTCATCATCTCAGTCATGCGTTCAAATCTGATTTAGGGCCTTTTAGAAAAGCAATCAGAAATGAGAGATTTAGTGGAACACAGAATATGATATCAGGACTTTAAAAAAAAAAAAGTATTTTCAAAACTCAACCACAGAAAGTCATCAGGGCAGCCTCTCAGTGTGGAGTTTACATGTTCTCCCCGTGCATGTGATGATTCTCTCCGGGTGCTCCTGCTTCCTCCAGCAGTCAAAAGACATGCTCGTAAGATGAATTGGTGACTTTAAATTGCCCGTAGGTGTGAATGTGAGTGTGACTGGTTGTCTGTCTCTATATGTCAGCGCTGTGATTGACTGGTGAACACTCCATGGTGTAACCCCACCTCTCGCCCAATGACAGCTGTAAGCGGCTCCAGCCCCCCGTAAGAGATAATAGATCGATGGATGTTGAGTTAATCTGTTGTACATGATCTATTTTTATTTTTCTTTTGATTTATTTTTACTTCATCCTACAACATTTTTGTTCTTTCAGTTATTAGTTGTTAGTATTTTCTCTGTTCCTCTGAGACAACGAGCCCTTGAATTCCTCGTCAAGCCACGATGGGACAGACACCGTAGAAGGAGAGAGAATACTGTTAATGCGTCTGAATAAATATTTCTCTCACACCCTCTCTGAGAAACTTTTTTTTTTTTTCTCCAGGATTACAGCGTCTCCACAACAGAGCCGCTCAGCCACTAATCATCTTTACTCTGAAACATTTCACTTTCTAGTCCGGTGTGTCATTCATAATCAACTGTCATACATTCCCCTTTGTGGAGCATTGTTCCCTAAGTCGCATTTACAAACTTTCTACAGTGTTGTGTGGGCGTACTGTGACTTGTGTTGTGAACACAAACGGCTTAATTCAATCTTAAAATGAAAAGGCATTAGCTCTCTAAGTTCTCTCTAAGCAGTGTGTGTATTTGACTTTAACTGGATTGTATTTGGAAATTAAACATTTGGTTTTATTTCCATGGTCATGATATCTGTTGTTTAGCAATCTCCTCCGGCTTTCTGCCTCTGTGTTTTTCCACAAAGAAGTAAAATTAGAGATTAGTCGCCTTGGCAAATGGCCTGCTTTGGCTCTCTGTCACAGTTTCACCATCCTTTGCTTAATCAGGCATTTCTCCATTCAGATATGAATCACTGTGACGAAGTAAGAAAGATAAGCATGAGTAATGATCGTTTTTAAGTCACGGCCAACATTTTAAACCACTGTGTACACATCAGAAAACAACAACAACAAGGGTCTCTTGAAAGAATGAAATCTTGTACAGCACAAAGATTGAAGTGTTTCAGTCCTGATTTCAGCTCCGGGTAAGATTCCTTCAGGTAGTATACTGACCTTAAATAATGATTCTAATATTAATACACCTGTGGCCTGTTGTACCAGCTGTGTGTAAGTGATGTTGTCCACACCTAGCGGCAAAATCTGCAGTTCCTTCAGGGTCCAGTTGAGGCTGGCTGGTGTGACTGATCTGACCGGGATGGCTGTGGCTCAGTCGGTAGAGTCGTCTTTCAACCGGAAGGTTGAGGGTTGGATCCCCAGCTCCTGCAGCAACATGTCCAATGTGTCCTTGGGCAAGACACTTAACCCCAAATTGCTCCTGCTGCTTCGTCGGCACCGCATGAGTGCGTATGAATGGGATTAGTTACTTCTGACGGTCTCACTATACATAGCAGCCTCTGCCATCAGTGTGTGAATGTGTAGGTGTGACCTGCGGTGTAAAAGCGAGTAGTCTGAAGACTAGAAAAGCGCTATACAAGCTCAAGTCCATTTACCGGACGGTGGGCAATTTTCATGAAGCTCTTTGTGTATATGTTGATGCAAAGTTAGCATTTCCAGTACGGCAAACTCCATCCATGTGCTTCTAATGTCCGCTTCAGAAACCGATGGGTGACGCCACTCTGATTACGTCCATGAATATAGTACAGTCGCTGGCTATATCTTACCTGGTAACTTCTTCATTTGTAATTTAAGTTTTCTTATTTTATTTTTGTATTTTTGTAACCTAGACTCACCTCCAGGACGCTGCACAGGGAAAAACAATCAAAGCATCACAAGGACATTATCCAAACACACTGAATCTTTTATGTCTCTGCTCTCCTCCCTTCCAGCGAGGTCATCCTCTCAAACATCGAGGTGGGCATCGCTGGTGTCTGGGAGTGCTTGGTGACCAGTTCCCGTGGCAACACCACTCAGCAGATGGAGATAGTTGTTGTGGAGACGTCGGCGCCGTACTGTCCCACTGACAGAGTCACCAACAACAAGGGGGACTTCAGGTGAGTTCGTCTCTAAATGAAAATAAAATAGAGCTACAACAGTTCATTGATTGTCAAATATTTCAACTGAATTGCCAAATGCAGATTTTTAATAATCAATGAATACGTTTAAAATTATCTTGTTTCAGTGAATTGAGTTTTCATATTTTCAGCTTACTGTCCTCGCCATGACAGTTTACTCAATATTTGGGTTCTCGACTAGTGAGGACTTTTTTACATCAATTTGACCAAACATTGAATTAATTTATTGATAAAATAATAATCGTTTAATCAGCAATGCAGAAATAATAAATTAAAGGTGTTTTGTCCGTGTAGCCCCTTTTACATATGCACTTCACTCCCGGCAATCCGGATCGTGCATGTCTCATGCAGATGGCTGTATCCCCCCCCCCCCCCCCCCCCGACTTTAGACTCTCTCTTATGAGCTCCTTAGAAGAGTCAACAACCACACCTCTAAATCAAAATCTCGCCTTTTGAGTTGCATTTGTGAAATTCAAATTCCTGCAAAAACAACGGCCCGAATGCCAAATGATAAATGTGTAAAAAAAACATTAGATCATGTGTGAAAGGGGCTTTTTATAAAGACTGTAATAAAGCTAACAGCTGTTTAGCTTGGCACAGAAACTTGAAACAGGAAATGATAGCTTGATGTTGTTATGTTTAAATAGTCTATTAAAAAAACGGGTGTCACATGTATTTACCTGTATCACTGGGAAAGCATACCGTATTTAAGAAGTGGATGGAACCTTTTGGTTTCTAAAATAAAGGGAGTGGTGAGCCATATCACCACTTATCATGGCTAACAGCTGAGGAAAGCTACTGGAAATATTCAAAAAGAGAGGTACTTTTTAGACCTTTAGACCTCAAAATATCTAGGTTCCCAAATTTCCCTTTAAGACCATTGTTTGTCGCACTATTTGTTATTACACCTGGAATAAAATATACACATGTTGACTGCCTTAGACCACATACCGATCATTGATTGGTAAAGAGGACAATAGAGCCTTGTCTGATTATATATTTGAATAATAAACGACTATTCATGGGTAACCTCCCACTATCGCAGAAGCTTGACCTAGTAAGTCTTTTTTATCAAGGCTGTAAAAAAAGGAGAAGATCTGACATGGGAAGGAGAAACACAACTCTCCAGGTCCTCCATGAATCCACTTTTTACCAATCCACCACTCTTTCTGACCACCTTGTGACCTTGCACACACACCT
Organism: Labrus mixtus; assembly: GCF_963584025.1. Classification (NCBI taxonomy): domain Eukaryota; kingdom Metazoa; phylum Chordata; class Actinopteri; order Labriformes; family Labridae; genus Labrus; species Labrus mixtus. The sequence continues at coordinate 26,243,374 of NC_083617.1, forward strand.
CTTATATCCTCCTCCCCTGTGGGGCTGTGCCATCGTCGTGTACAATACTTTGTAGCTGCTGTACCTTCCAGCCCTCCTCCAGAGCAGCAGGCACACTCTGTTTCTGCCGGAGCATCGGAGTAATGGGCTGGAAAATGAGCCCCCTTTTTTTCGTTGGGGGCGAAATTAACGCCATTTATTACTAAGCAGCCGCCGCCCGCTGCTGCTGCTGAAACAAGGTGGATGGAGAGAGAGGGAAGAAGAGGACGGGGTGGGGGGGCAGCATGATGGCAGGTCTCTACCCTCAGAACAGATTACAGGCCTCCTGAGGGTTGTGCTCTTTTATTTTCATTTAGATTAAGTCAAAGTGTTGCCACATTAAGCATTACTTTGGATTCATGTCTGCACTCAGATTTTGACATTGCCTTGAGGAGAAACCACAAAAGAGAAGACGTATTTTTCTTCCTGTGATATCAGACAACCTGATCACATTTCCGACAGTCTCTCCTGAGGATGCAGAAACAAAACCTTTAATTTAAGACTAAACCTGGAGTTCTTCTATTATCTGGGAAAAGGAGGCTAATATGGTGGACTATGACTGTGTGACTGACTCTTTACACTCTAATGAGCTTTATTTCATTGAAACACTAACAGGCGTTAACCTGGAAAATGAACGTTCTCCATTCTCCCGTAAAATCTCCCCGGCTCATATCAAAGGTTGGTCAGTAGAGCAGTTTTTGAATTTAGCTCTTGATGACGTTATTTGCAAAGTCTCATTTCTTGCTTGAGAGGAGGCTTCGCTGAACTTTGCGTGGCCGTACGAAGAACCCTTGTAATTACTCTTTAAAGATGCATTTCCCCCTCAGGAAGGAACACGCAGGAAAGGGTTTCTCCTGAATATAAACATCCTTCTCTTTAGTTTCCCATCTGTGGTGCTTCAGCAGTGCAGTTTCAAACTTTCAAAGTTTTGGACTTGTGAGAAAAAAAAGGAACAGCAAAAGATATAACTCTGGGTTCCCATGGTGAAAACAGTCAATGGTACATTTGGACATGTGAATCATAGGTCAAAATAAAATAATTTCATAAATGTAGTCTTTTATTTGATGGATTTGTCTGCTGATATTCAAAAATGAACTACACAGATTCTATGTCTCTTAAAAAAAACTGTTAAAACACTTTGGGCTGCAGGCAAGTATTCAGAGTTGCTGTTTGCAAACAGGCATGGCATGCTACTGTTTGGGGCCCCAGACCAGTAGGGGGCCCCTGAGGGCTCACAAACTTAAACCGAAGCAGTGGCCCAAAACGTGCAAATTTTGCAATGACAGTAGGAAACTTCCCCAAGGGGGCCCCATCTGACGGCACTCGCTCTCATTGCCCTGCTGTTCATCATTGCTGTGAAAACCAAAAATCGTTAATGAAAGTCAACAAAGAAAAATGAGGATGAATGATCCGTCTATAGGAGAGGAAAAAGAGGAAGAGGAGTAAGTGTTGGGACGCTGGCAGACAGGATGGTGATTAACGCCGGTTGGAGGGGCGCCCAATTGATTTTCGGATTCTAGAATCGCCACTGCAAGTAATGCACCCGCTGCATGGCCGACCACCATACCACAGGAAACCACTATTACGGCAAGCCTTATGGGTCAAGCCCTTAAACACTGAACCATCACAAATATTGAGTAGGGCAGTGTCTTTTGTAAGCATAGACTGTATAATACATAGACTACATGTAGTCTCAGTTCAGTGACACCATCCATTGGTTCCCTGAATTAGTGTTATGTAGAATAACAGTATGGTGTTCACCATATTGGAAAAGCTGTATCAACCAAACTTTGGATCAGTCTAGAAACAGACAAAAAGGTGGAGCTGAGGCGAGCCTTAAGTCTCCTGGCAAACATCTACAGCGCACCACATGTCTGTCACCTCAGTCACTCCCTTAATTATGAAAATTATGGAATGACTCATAGCCACAATATAATAAAAACTAATGAGTTTAAAAAGCAATTTACCCCCGTACAGTGTACCAATAACAAAACGAGCTATGGATACCAGATACATTTTTCTGCCAGGCTGTAAATGTGTTATTTTCTGCTGTAAAATTGTGAATTTTAATATGGAACCAACAGGGATTCCTTGGGTTTTGGAGCCAGCCTCAAGTGGACACTCTGGGAACTGTAGTTTTTTTGCTCCTTCACCTTCACCGGCTTCATTTTCAACACAGCAGGATGCCGCTTGATTGCAAGACATTCTCTGGCTGATGAGTAACCATCATGTCTTTCATCCCCCTGTCCCCCAAAGTTTTTTTTTTTTTTTTTATCAATAACTGTTTGTTTTAAACGTTTAATCTCCAAGGTACACTTTCCAAAAAGTCTAAATGTACTCTTCAGACTTTTGAAATCTCATCCAGTGAAGAATACATTAACCAGCTGTTTTCCTGTCTGATTCCCCCCCACATGAGTGTGCCTTTAAATGCTTTTTGTGCAAATGTGCAAAAGAGTGGAAAACCCATCAAGCTGATTAATAAAGTTAGTGCATCACGTTCATTAAGTCAGAAGTTATCAGTAAGACAGCACATTGTTTCACAATCAACTATCAGAATCTGGCAGTCTTCTGCAAAACAATTAGAGCTCGCTGTAAATCAATTATGCTAATTAATAATATCCTAAGTACACAAAGGATGAAATTGCCATCTGGTGCACGGTCTTGTTAACTTAACTCATATCAGTCCTGATAACTGGGATATCTTGTGTGGCAGGTGGCCAAAGACGTTGGCTGGCATCCTGGCCTTCCTGCCCTGTGCTCCTGCCACCTTTGGATCCGCCCCCCACCCCTCTGGCAACGCTCCTCACCCCCCAGGTAAAGGGGAGAAGAAGGCGTGGCGGCGCTGCGACCGCTCTGGTCGCTGGGCCGAGGATGACTACACTCAGTGTCCGTACGCTAGCGAACTGACACGCCTGCTGCACGAGCTCACACAGGTAACCACGACAACTGAGTCTGTTGTCAGAAGTTATCTTCTTAATTTACCAGTTCACTACAATGTTGTCAGTAATGTCTTCATAAGTTAATTTTCCTAGAACAGAGAAGGTAACATGTCTGATTCATCTGTAGTCTGAAGAGATTTGCAGCTCTGAACATGTTAGCCTCTATATTCATAAGACAGAACAAGAGGTTCCGTTACTCCTGGGACTGCACCGCATTAAAGTTATCAAGTTCACCAGTATACATGCAGGAAATAGCATCACACTGATGTATTATTCATTATATGTTGTCAAGGTTGTTACATTTGACGTCTCTGTTGAATATCTGCAGACTGTGTGAATATTATTTCATATGTTCTTTTTATTTCAGATCACTATAAACACCACTAACGCTCAGCCTTTAGGTCAGCAGCTAGTGGCCTTCACCAGCAGGGCGGCGCACTTCAATGATGTCATGGACGTTATCTTTGTGACACACCTGGTGGAGAGGCTGACCAGGCTGGTGGAGAAACGGAGAGATGTAAGAGTGAACACATCACAGACAGTTTACTTCATAACATATGATTAAAGTCCGACATGCAGCTGTGTTCTTTGGAATTCCAAGATTTTTTTAAAAGTTGGTGGTCCCCTCTCAGATGAAATAAGACAACTTTACCCCCATTATGTTATGTGTAAAAACAACTTTGAAGGGACAGACTGTGAGAGAAGTCAAGGAGTTAATTTGAATTACTTTAATTTATGACCTCTAAACAGATTTGGGGGCTTTTATCAATTTTCCCATCAGTTTGTGAACTACCAATTAGCTTGTCATTTATTCCATCACCGTCTTGTTTTTTGGGTCAAGATCTCATCATATTAGGAGTAGAGGGCGGAGCTTGAGAGAAGCAGGTTTGCAAATTCAAAGCTATCTCTTAGTTACATTGAATTATGGATGCTCTTTGCTATGATATTACCATCAAATCTGTAATCTGTCACAGTGAAGCAGCTGCTCGCAATAAACGATGAATGAGGGCAAATCTTCAATTGCGTTAGATGGCGTCCAGGGGGTGATGTCAGCGGCTGCATTAAGTGTCATGACAGTAGATGTTTCAGCATTTTCAGATGGGTATATACAATACAGCCCACTTTTTTTTATAAACATTTTACTTTACAGAAGTACACACAGAAGAGAAAAACACAAAAACAACAACAAAAGTCAAACTTCCACCTTAAGAAAAGAACAGACGCATGTGTCCATGTCGCTCCAAATATTGATTGCAATGTCTCCAAGTGTGTTGATGGTCAGGGGTAGAGTCTGGGAAATCCAGTTAAGGCCAGGCTGAGGGAGGGTCAAGGCCAAGACAGGAGGATTCAAATAATTAAAACACACTTCAGATCAAGGTAGCACAGTACATTACAGTTCAATACAAAGCATTCAAATACAATCAGCTCACAGTTCGACTTCTCTCCTTCTTAATATACTCAAAAAAAGTTCTCAGATTCTTAAGAAACTTGGAATGCCTGTTCAACCATGTGTACTGAATTTCTTCAAGATAAAGACAAGAAACCATGTTGTTTAACCATTTTTTTAAAACAAGGCACTTTTTAGATAAAGATATTGGTATTCAATGTGGATGGGTTACACCGAATTTTACGGTTAGCTGGATGGTTATTTTGGCTAACCAAAAACACACCGTACTAACTCATCAGATCGTCCTTATAGAAGGCCAAAGATGGCTTTTTCACATCACTGTAAGACACGTCATAAGCCTACTTTATTGTCTTTTTAACTTGAATCGTGACCATAGATCACAGGGCATTGAAGAAGACTTAAAAACTAGAAATTGAGACCACCAACTCATTAGGAAAGTATTTACTTATAAGTGATAAAGAATGCATGTTTAAGGGAACTCCATATCAGCATCACTTTTCAGACTTAAGGATATGAACACTCTGATTCAGGTGTGTCTCTCACTTTGAGGGAACTACCTTCAGTCTTTATCTCCACCTCGTCTTTTAGATGCATTTCATACGGTCTCTTTTCTAAATGATACGTTGCCTAATAAAAGAGAGAAAATGCCCCGTGTAGGAGTTAACAGCAGCTTCCAGGGTCAAATAAAGACACGAGGAAGCTTCAGTGGACATCAGCGTGAGACACACATGTTAACATGCTGCTGTTATCGCTTCAATCCCTCAATCGATTCCAGACAGCTTAACTTTTCACCTCGTATGCTTCCCCCCTCGCTCGCCTTGGCTTTGGACCTGAATGACAATTATTGTTATGAAGATGCATCTCTTTTTGGTCGAGCGGTGTGTTACCTTCAGTGAACTCCTCTGTCTGCCTGTGATTGGAGGTGAGCAGAGGGCCTTGCGTCACGATGAAGGTCAGGTTGCGCTAACTCAGTGAACAGAATCAATACCCGCTCTCAGTTGTACTATTACTCTTCATAGGTCACCTGGGAAGGGGTTATTATTAGGAGATACTTTGTGTTTTATTATCCCCAAGACAATGCTGATGAGACCAAACTCATTCATCTAATGAAGAACAGTCAATGAAGAGAACTGTAAGTAAATAGCAAAGTGCCATCCCATGGAAGCGATTAGGCCCCATTGGAGCTGCTAATCTAAATTAAATCTGCCTATAATGAATGAAGCCACCATGGCCTCCCTCGCAGTTCTGACTGGAGATTATAAATGTGCCTGTTGTTGAGGATATGATTGATGTGCATGATGAGTCTGCCTCTCAGTGTGTGTGTGTGTGTGTGTGTGTGTTTGGGTGTGCACACAGTTTTTCCTACATGTTTGCTCGTGTTCCTGCAGCTCGGGGACTATATCTCTGACATAGCCAGCAACATGATGCTGGTGGAGGAGCATATCCTGTGGATGGCGCAGAACGAGGCCCGAGCGTGCACTCGCATCGTCCAGTGTGTGGAGCGCATCGCCGACCTGGCGCTGACCGGAGACAACCAGGTCATTTCTAAGGTGCGGCTGCACTTTGAGACGGTAACACTGATACTCCGGACCACACTCAGGCGGGGCAGAGGTTGATTATCTGACTAAAATGTCCCACAGCTTCACCTCTTTTCTTGCTTCCCAGAATAATGAGAAGTTAATCTGGCTCCAGCAGATAGCTAGAATAAGGCAAGAGAAAGATAAATTGCTTCCTTTGTTTCGTCTTGCTTCCGTCTATTTTTTAACCTCTGCGCTGTCACTTAGTATAAAAGAATCTGCTTAATGACTTTTATTAAGAATCTCTACCCTCTCTCTCTCTCTCTCTCTCTCTCTCTCTCTCTCTCTCTCTCTGTCTCTTTAACCCTTCCCTCCCTCCAGGTATCTGCTAACATAGCCCTGGAGGCCTTCCTGATCCGGCCCTCAAACTTCCTCGGCCTGTCCTGCACAGCACTGCAGTGGCCCCCCTCCTCCGCCATCTCCCCCCTCCCTGACAGGCGCTCTCACAGTGACAAGGACACGAGCAGAGATCGTGATGCTGAGGAGGACTCGTTGCTCAACTTCAAATGTCACACTGTCAACAGCAGCGGCTCACCGGCCAGTCAGCTCAGCAAGGTAAGTCTCAGGTTAATAAATGGTGTGCTCTGATTCAACACTTTTCTTTACTCTTTGCTTTGTTGGTAAAATCCTCTGATTCCAGCCTGATGTCAGAAAGCATCTTCTGTCTTTAAAGAAACAAACACTTTTACATTTTTTAAAATGTGTTCAAATTTATTAGTGAGAGACGAAGGAAAGGAGATAATCTCAAGCTTTGTGGTGCCAAAACTAAAAGGTAAATGGAAATAAAGACACATTTGTAATAGCTATTACCTTCTTAATAGTGGGCTACGTCCTAGATACTTGCACAACCAATATGCCGGTGTAAAATGTGCAGAGAGGTATTTTTGTGGCTGTGTAATCTAACACTCTGTGTCATCATTACTGCAAGTGCAGCCGCCATCGTCACCCAATGCACGTGACCTGACATGAATGAAATAATCCTGCATTTAAAGAAAACTGTGGTATACTGTAAAGTAAGTGGGCCTAAGCCCTGTGGAGTGCTGGTTAGATTGAAAACACTAGTGGAGATGAGCAGTATGACTCAGGGAATACTGTCGCTCGCTGTGAGTCTGTACTTCATAACCATCAACATTACTGTAGGCTGAGAGTCCAACTACCATACCAGGAGCTAGCAGAACTGAAGAATCCAAAAAGTGAAACAGAGAGAACTACACAGCAGCACAGATACAGCCTCTAGGGACTTAGCTGAAAGCAATGGTAATCATTTTGCAGGGAGACAGTTCTAACCTTTTTCCCCTTTTCATTAACATCTTTGTGTGAATGAAGAAAATCCACTGAAATGTTTTCAACTTGAGCAGGAAACTTATTTTCAAAAGCCTGCAGGTGTTAGGATTCATTGTTCTGTGATTTTTGTTCTCCAGACGGAACTAGCAAAGCATGATTATTTTTTCAGATCTGCATTATGATGTTGTTACTCCAGCATCAATCATTTTAATACAACTTCATATAAATGATAGAACGATCTGAAAAATGTTAAAGGGGCAGGCTCTCCACAGCTTTGACATAACAACAGTGGCTGGTGTCCATCAGATAAATCTTGGTGCTGATCCGAGCAGGTCAGCAAACTGAACACTGGTCAACCTCATGTAGCTGGAAGAAGCAGGAAAGTTCAACATCAGGGAGGAGGCCGGTCTGCAGGGGTGAATATCCCTAACTTATGTTTGTTTGACCAACAGATGAAACTGGTTACATGAGACAAAAACTGTTCTTTGCTTTTGGTCAGAATGCGTTTAAACTTAGGAGAAAGAAAGCAACTTAGGAAGAAATGAAAAAAAGACAGGAAGAACAGTTTGTACAGCAGCTCATGGGCACCGTAAAATGAATTATCTTACCCCACACGGTTGAAGCATCCAAGAAAGATTACCACCGGCCCCAAAGTCTGTTGCTGCCTATTTGTCGCTGTGAGATGACACCCTGTTTGGATTAGCTGGCAAGCTGTAAATCAGCTGGTGATAGGTGAGGTTGTAGTGGGGGGCTTGACCAGCAAATAGGACAGTTATCTGGGAGTCAGTGAATGTTGTGGCCACTCCTCTGTGATGAATAAGATGGCCTTGTGTCCCTGTCACTTTAAATCAGCCAACCCCCCCACACATGCTCCGCCGTGGCTCTGGTTGTGTCAGTCCCAAATGACAAACACCCTGTCGACAGAGGAGGGGGGTGGGGGGTGCACTGTGCTGCTGCAGACGGCAGGCGAGACATTCGGCTCCCCTGGCACTAAAGTGGCAGAGTTGTGCAACATTCAAACAGTTTGCACCCTCCAGCTATTCAGTCTGCCGAAGAATTCATTCAGTGTGCCCTGTCTGTGCGTGTTAGTGTGTGTCAGCACTGAGAGAGAGAGAGAGTGTGTGTGTGTGTGTGTGTGTGTGTGTGTGTGCGTGTGTGTGTGTGTGTGTGTGTCCTTCAGTCTGCATGCTTATTTCATTTCCTTCATCTTCTCCTCTGGTGAGTCGGTGTCAAGTCTCTGCGGTTTTGTCAGCAATTACGGCACTTAATTCTGGCTCCGGGCTGTGTGTACATTGTGTTCATGTACGTATGTATAAATGCCATCGTAGAAGCTAAGCTGAGTCAGCTGCATCATGGGAAGGCCACTCCACCAATTTGCTTAAAATCCGCTCCTGATGATTTCCAGGTGGGCTCAGTCAAATCAGGAGCAAACATTTATTTTGGTGCACAGCGAACAAATCATCATGACTGCACTTCATGATTCTGACAGCTTTCTCTCCACTCTCTCCCTCTCCCTCTCCCTCTCTCTCTCTCTCCACTCTCTCTCTCCCTCTCTCTCCACACTCTCTCTCTCTCCACTCTCCCCCCACTCTCTCTCTCTCTCTCCACTCCCCCCCCCTCTCTCTCTCTCTCTCCACTCTCCCCCCTCTCTCTCTCTCTCTCGCTCTCTCTCTCACTCACTCTTTCTCATTTTCTCTCTCCCTCTCTCTCTCCCTCTCTCTCTCACTCTTTCTCTCTCTCTCTCTCTCTCTCTCTCTCTCAAGCTGAATCCAGATCTATTTCCCCCCAGTAGATATTTTTCTTTATATGGTGTGAGTGAGAAGTGTGCTGCTCTCCTAAGCTTCTGATCATTACCTTAAATATAAGCACTTCCCTTTGTGGTCTTATAAAAAAAAACTTTTTAAGTAAGAAAATCTTCAGAGATGTTAAATTGAGTCATTAAGTGTGTTGCAGGAATGTGATACCTGCAAGACTTTACAACACAAACATCATACCATAACCCAGATTTATGAATTATGAAACTCTTTATATCTATGAGTGTACCTTTAGCGACTTCACTGATCTGATACCGATGCATGAGCCTCAAATAATAGCTGCTACGGACTCTCTATGGCTATAGAATGATTCCTGTCACTGCTCTTGTATCTTCCATGACTTCGAGGAGACGGCCTTCTTCGTTAGGATAAAGGATATTTATTGAACAAATAGTTAAGCAATGAGTACTGAAGTCTGCAGAGTCCAGAACTGAATGCATGTTCTAGCTCAGCTTAAACACTCTGTAAACATGAACAAATGAATGCAGGATATTGATGCCACTTAACTTTAGTAAGTAAATTAGTCAAATCTCAAAGATCACATAAAACATTTATCTGGGGTTTAATTGCAAATCTGCTTGAAATAAGTATTTTTCCTCAGTCCAGCCAGGAGTGTCAGAGAAATACTGATTTTCAAAATTACTGAAATTACTATCTCTTTTAAAAACGTAATCATTGGGTCAGTTTATTTTGGAGAGCATGCACGATGAACACAGAACAGGTCTTGACTTTAAACAAGCTGAGCCCCCAGAAACTGTAATCATGTTTTTACACATGCTAAAAAAAACTGCCAGAGCTGCATGTGTGAATTCAAACGGGCACATTTTTTTACCCAGAAGGTAGCCAGACTTTTTTCCTGCCAGCTTATAAAAATCTCTGTGAAGTCACAGCAGGTAAAAGGCAGAAAAAGTCACCACAAGCGATGTCTTTTCAAGCAAAGCTGGTAAGATCTTGGTGCACATAAGAAACTCACCTTGATGTTCTTTTCCTCCCGTTTTGTTTGTAATGTGAATATGTTCAATAACTGGTCACATTGTTACATCACGTCTTTCCTCCTGAGGCATCATCACTTCTGTCCCTGCTGTATCACCAGCATCACCAGTGTAGAGCAGAGCTATTATACACACACTATGACTCAGGGCTCTGATGGAGATTATTACTGAACCATTGGCTAGCTGCTATGGAGAAAACATAGTGATAAGAAGCAGGGCTGCCGAACATTAAAGGCCAAAGCCATAGCGTATCTCCATTAAGTTAATCTTGATTTAACAAGGCACGTTGACTAAGAGCATCACATAAGTGAAGCAGCCAATTTTCAACAGGAGTCTTGGAGGTGGAGAGAGGGTGTCACATTCAATTTGAATCGCACTCAAAGAGGTGCTTCACTTGAAAATAGTCTGAGAATGACTAAGACGATAAACAAGTTAGCCTTAGAGGACAACAGTCACCTTTGCACAACAGGCAGCAACATCATGCCTTTGGATTGAATTAGTACCAACCAGGAGGGCTAATGACTGTAGCAGAAGTGCAGCTATCACTCAGTATTTCTGGGTATATCTCAGTAAGAACATTTTTTTTTTTGTGCGGGAACTCTTGCTGTTTTAAGACTTGATATATTACAGGAAAAAAAAAAGTTCTAGAAAGGTCAGTTTTTGTGCATGAGATGAAGGAGTGTAATACGTTTTCCACCTCATTTAGCGAGCACAATGACCACAGCTCGTCCTCCCTGAGCGCCTCACAGTCTCACACCTCCTGAGCCGCCCGGTATCCTCAGCTCCGGCTCCTTTTTGGAACAACTGAGGGGTGAGGAGCGGCTTGCTGCTGCTCCACAGCACTTTAATGGTGATTGTTAGGGGACAGGAAAGTGACTTCAGCAGCCCATAAAAGGGCTTCAATCCATTCAAGCTATCATCACCCTGCAACAATATCGTCCTTTCTCTCCCCCCTCCTCCTCTCTACCTTTCACTGGGCATGTGGGAGAAACTTCACCAATTACTGAAATCTGCTGCTGAGCCACGTAGGCTGAATTTTATTCTCACAAGCTCTGGCAACTTCACAAGACGAGATACTTATTATTTCAAGACTGAATTTATTTTTGCATAATTGAATTTGGATATTCCTAAGCCTGTGAAAGAGTTTTGCAAAGAGCAGTGTATCTTTTGGATTCTGAAGTTTCCATTAAATCGTTTCACATGTTGTATAAAGTCCTCGTGCAAACCCCCCCTTCTGGCCAGCTGCTTGGTTTTGTAGCTTTGAATCACTTAGTGAGAGATTTGGTCATCCTCCTGCTTTACTCTCAGTTTGTGACTTCAATATTTTCTGCACCTGTTAACAAGCTGATGCTTCATCCAGATAAACATGTGAGTGGTTCAACACGAGTAAACTGATCGTAGTTTTGTGGAGACAAGTTCTTACAAAGAATATTAGTTGTTCTGTAACTAAGGGGTATTATGTAACTTATGTATTTACAACATGTCATTTAAAAACACTGTAAAGCTGCAGGAAACAGCTCATGTTTAAGATCAGATTTTTTATGGCGTCACATGGAGTTCTTTTCTAATCAGATTTGGGCCACTTTCATATGATGTCCAGTGCTTCCCCTAGGTTTACAGCGTTGGGGGGGGGGGGGGGGGACACGCCGACACGCCGACACAAACACTTGAAGGAATCTTGGTAGGGGAAACACTGATGTCCTAAGAGGCTCGTTTCATTCATATCAATCCTGTGTGATCATAAAACAAGTGGATAGCACCCCAATGCATCGGAGCTCAGACCTCATACAGACTTGAAAAAAACGAGACAGGAGTGGAAAATGGATGGCTAATATGGTATTGTGTTGGTATTTATAAACTAGTGCATCAGAATATTCATCCTAGGTCTCTTCATACATGACAAGATAATGGAGATATATTTTTAAGGCCACCACTACCGCTGCAATTTTTTAAAAACATATTACCCTAAAACTTTGCCTTGGGATAACTATCCTCTCTATCGTCCCTCTTCCAACAACATGAGGCAGAAGTGACACAAAGTTCTCTTTAAATGTTTCTATCAAACACAAAATAAGCAGTCATGGCTGCTTCTTGTCACAGGGAATAAAACAGAGGGTGAAGCCCCCCTAGTCAAGTGGATTTTTTGTGCCCAGTCTCTTAATGCCCCATGGAGCAGGCTCTTGGTAAGGGCAAACCAAGCAGCCTCCAAGAGTCAAATATGAATCCAATGCAGACAAGTTTAAAACTGTAGTTCCTTGAATGTCCACATGAGGAAATTACTCTTTTCACATAAACATACACATGTCAATAGGACTTCAAATGTCAAATGGCTGTAATAATCAGATAAGAGTGATCAATGTGACAAAGAGCGACTGAGATTATTAAAAAAGGGAATCAGGAGACACTTGGAGTCTTCTCTGCTTTACAGCTGAGGTGATAAACGATGCTCAGATTAACCCGACAACAAGTGCTTTGTTTTAGGGAATAATCTATATTGGATTTTAATTGCATTTGTTAAATGTTGATTGTTTAATTATCACCTTGTTTTTGACTCACGAAGGATTAGATCCCTTTAATCAGCCTTTAATGCTTTATTGAACTCAGGCCGTCGAGCTCCACATAATTTAAGTCCGGATTTCCTGCAGCTGAAGTGAGCCAGGCCTGAACATCTCAGAAGATCTTTCTCTTATTGAAACATGCAGCTTTGTCTGATCACTCTGGTGCACTTTCACAATCCTGATGAGTCCGTTATGCTGCTTTATAATTTTGTTGACGGAGATAAGCATGGATTCCCATTTTTTGTAAAAATGGACCACATAAAGGTTGAGGCCTTGTATTATCTGATACATGAATGCTCAAGGCGTCGAGTGTTTGTGTTGCCATGACAGTAAGTCTCACATCTTTCAGCTGATACACAAATCAGGGTCTCAGGATCATTTTCTGCAGGAACTTATACACAGAGTGGTTTTTACAAAGATCCCCCTGATGAAGCGCAGCAGTACAGATCGAGTAGAACACACCGGATGTGCATGTCGTGTGTGGTAAACAGACAAGCATTATATGAGCAGTATCTCTGAATGGAGACATGAAAGTCTGCTGTGTGAAAGTAGCCATATTTTCTCACACCAGGAAGTCAACATGTGTGTTTACAGTGTGAACTTAGTGTTGGATAAACATGTGTGGAGTATCAGGAACATGAACATAAATGTACATCATTCAAACTCTCTCACACACACTCACACTCCATTATGACTCATCTGTCTCGTCTGTCTAACACACATTACCTCTGTTTGTTAGAAAGCAAAAGCAATATGACTAATACAAAAACAGGCAGAACTGATGGACTAGTTGGAAGGAGTGTCATCTTATATTTTTAATACTCCTCAAATCCTGTTCACATTTGGCAGGATGAAACTACTTGATATTAAAAACCTCTTTTTCTGAGATGACAAGCAGCAAACTTTCTGACAAACCATTAACAGCCATACAAACAGAAGACTGCCCCGGCTTGGTGCATCCAGTCCCCACATTTTAACGTCAACACTCCTTGAACGTCACCACTCCTTTCCACTTGCTCGTGCCAAATTTTCCTGAACATATCCTGCTGTTGTCTCACATCGGCTTAACCTGACTACAAGTGGAAAATTAACTAGGGGGCTGTTGTGAAAATTTCTGGGTAAAAATGTAGTGACAATTTTGGCTTATAGCGTTCACACATTCAGCTCACCCAGAAAAATGGTAGGATGTTTTTCAGGAGTTTTTTTTAAAAAGAATGGCTTTAAGGAGGTGTTTCTTCTAGGCTGTTGCTCCCTCGTCATGTTCCTGACTGTCTGAGTGATCTGATCTCTGTCTCGCTCTGGCAGAAGCTCAACACCGTTTAGAGACGTTTTGGGTCCAACTGGACTAAGACAGAGAGCATATGGCCCCGCTGTGCAAACACCCTGCCAAAACATGGTGTAATAAAACACAGTCCTCCAAATATGTCCTCTGATGGGTCTTCTGTAATTTCACTGATACGCTATTAATGATAAAAGACCAAGAACGTTTTAAAAGAACCCTTCCTTTTTCCTCTTTAGGAGACTGAGTTCTTCCAATATTTACTGTAGCATCAGTGGTGCTGTCAGGATTAGATGTGATGGTATGCACAAGAACTTTGTGAAAGCTTCCACAATTCTACTATTCATTTAGGAGACACTTTTATCCAAATCCAATCAACCTTAGTACAACCAGAAAAAATGTCAGTAAGTGCAAACAAACAGCTTTAAGACGGATTGGACACACAGGTGCTGACAGGAAGTAACCACAGGTAGATCACTTTTTCTGTCAAGTCATCAATATATCGTCATCAACAACATTCATAAGGAGCTGGGCCTTTAGCTTTTTCTTAAAGGTTGAATGGAGTTTGGTAATTCGTTCCTCCACCGGGGGGCGACAGAGGAGAAGAGTCTAGTTAGCATCTTAGGACCCTGTTGTGAAGGTTGGATCAGACGCCTTTCATTGGCAGAACGTAGTGGGTGGGAGGGAGTGTAGACCTGGATTATAGAGTTTAGGTAAGGAGGATGCGCTTTCGTCCCTGTTTTTTAAGAGAGCTACAGAGTTTTAAGTTTAATACGAGCAGTAACTGGGAGCCAGTGTAAGGAGATGAACAGCGGAGTGACATGTGCTCTTTTAGGAGGGTTGAAGACCAGTCGTGCTGCAGTGTTTTGTAACATCTGCAGGGGTTTGATAGAGCATGTAGGAAGACCTGCCAGTAGAGAGTTGCAATAATCGATGCGTGATATCACAAGAGGCTGTAGCAGGAGCTGTGTAGCATGTTCTGATAGGTAAGGTCTGATCTTCCTGATGTTGTACAGGGCAAATCGACATGACCGGGCAATTGAGGCCACTTGAACCTTTGCTGGTCATCAATCATGATAATCTGTGCCTGATCTGGAATGACAAGGACCTCGGTCTTTTAGAGGTTGAGTTTAAGGCTTATCGTCCCAACGTCCTTAGGTTGCATCAGAAATGGCACTAACCCTAACAAAATCAAGTTAAAAAAACAAGAATTTAAAACATGAATTTATGTCTGTTTGTTTGAAGGGCATGCATTGATTGTAAAGGTGGGTTTGTCTGTTGAACCTGTAGATTATTTTACTGAGGGTTGCTGCCCAAGTGGGAAACTTTTCCTTTGCACAGGTCGACTGGGAAATCAGAAAACAGTTTCCTGTTCAATCATCATCCTTTTGCCTAAAATAAATATTAAAAATAAAACGTGCTTAAACCATACCTGAACAGAGAAATCAAACACTGACCTGATTTTCCTTTTCGCTGGGTTTAGTGAACTATTCGTAGCCACGTCAGCTTCCTTCTTGACATTTAGATGTTTGAAAATCTCCTAAAATAAGCCATTTTCTTTCTTTCAGATCCCTAGTAGAATTTTATTTTTACATCTCCTTGTGTGTTGAGTATCTCACCCACATATCAATATTACAACACTGCTCGGGTGTAGTGTGTAAATGATCACATTTTCCTCTTGTCGCACACTGTTTCACAGGTCTACTGAAGACCTAATTGGCAGAGATAAATCTGACATTACATTTCGGTTATTCTGAAAAAGTCAGTGTCAGAAAGTGTTCTTCTGTTCTGTCTTCTACCCGTCATCTCCACACACAGCAGAGAGCTCGCTTTGACACTCCCGCTTCAGATATTAAATATGTGAAAATTTTCTGCAAGAATCTTGGAGCATGTCTTTGGAGTAGATGAAAATTGTCTAACTTTAAAAGCCTCGTCTCTTTGAACTGAAAAGAAAAGACGGGTTTGGTGAGTTTTGGTGTGTATTTATGTGATTGACGGTTCCTTTTTGGATTATAATAGTACAATTGTTTCTACGGGATTTCATTCAAAATTTATTAAGCTTAACACATGTTCTCAACATTTTCAGCTGGATAAAAAGCTTGAATTGTGTACAGGTTGCATGTACGCTCGGGTTGTCACCAGTTGATCCAAAGAAGTCATTCTTTATGAATATTCATACGAGGCCTGAAGAGGAATTGTTCATTATACCATGGATACTGAGACTCTCTGATTCTGACAGCTGATAGGGAGATTAACTGGGCAGCGTTACTGAACACCTGAGGCTTAATTAAAACGCTTGAAGTGCTGGGATTTGTGTAACAAAAAAAGAAAATGAGATTAACACAAATATTACTTGTTGGGTATTGTTTGTTTTATGATGAATCTCATTTTCCAAATTGGATTAGGGCAGGAAGGAAGGGAAGACACAGTGTCGCTGTGGATCAGTTGGTAGAGTTGGTTCATCTCTCAACTGGAAGATCAAGGTTTTGACCCCCAGCTCCTGAAGCCACATGTCGAAGTGGCCTTGATTAAGATACTCTACAAAGCAGCCTGTGCGATCAGTGTGTGACCTGCGATGAAAAAGCGGTTTGAGTAGTCAGAATACAATCTTTTAGTCCATTTCCAATTGAAATTGGGCTTTGTCGGCTAGGAAAAAGGTGCTAAAGTGGCTTCCATCTTGCATAAGTCAAAGGCCTGCACGCTGTGGGGATGTGCGATAATATTGTTAAATCCTGTGCCGATATGAAATGCAATAAATAAACAAACACATTAGCTATAAAGCACAGTCTCCATGTCTATCTGCTGTTCTTCATTGTTTACACAATGCATGTGTTTGCAACAAGTTCTTCCTGAATCCAAAATATATCAAACTGTTTTTTTCTCTCGACTAAATAGTCACCAATTATATGATTTTATCTATGCAATAACACATTCTATTTCATCCATCAATTATCTGAAACACTGCCTGTTGCGGAGGGCGGGAGCCGATCCCAGATGTGAGGGAACAAGAGGCGGGGTTACACCCTGGACAGATCGCCAGTCAATCACAGGGCTGACACATAGAGACAGACAAACAACCACACTCACATTCCCACCTATCAGCAATCTAAAGTCAGCAGTTAAACCTAACGAGC
This sequence comes from Labrus mixtus, assembly GCF_963584025.1. Classification (NCBI taxonomy): domain Eukaryota; kingdom Metazoa; phylum Chordata; class Actinopteri; order Labriformes; family Labridae; genus Labrus; species Labrus mixtus. The sequence continues at coordinate 26,260,377 of NC_083617.1, forward strand.
ATGTCTTTGGACTGTGGGAGGAAGCTGGAGTACCCGGAGAGAACCCACACATGCACGGGGAGAACATGCAGACTCCACATAGAGAGGCTCCTGTCAGACAGGGATTCAAACCAGGAACTTTCTCGCTGTGACGCAACAGCGCTAACCACTGCACCACACCGTGCAGCCTGCAATCTATTTCATGTCTGCTTTTAATTTGGAATAAAAAGGTAGTATGCTGAAAAGATGTGCGGCATCGTGCTTTTTCAGAAGCTGGATTGAGTTTTAGATCACAACTTTTTTCAGCTTCTCATAGGCGGCTGACCTTTATTTGGTATCACACTGTTTAATACCACAGAGTGACTGTGTTTGGAGCAGAGTCTGAACTAATTATCCCTAAATTACTCCAACATATGGCGTCTTATTCTATCTCCCAAGTCAGCGGGCATTATCCTTGAACTGAATTGCAGAATTGTATGGTTCAGTGAGGATGACAGTTTGGGACAATATTTACCACTTAAGAACTCCCTCCTCCTCCTCGTCACTGACAGGTAATTAGTGGAGGCCTGTAGGCTGAACTGGTGGAGTACTCCCCACTCCGTCTCTCCTCAGATAGCCTCCCTTGTGCTCCACAGAGCCCCACTGCTTTTTAATCACAACCAAGCAGCTCTACATGGGTTTGTGTTTATTTCTGTTTTTTATTTCAGGAGTGTATGTGGACCTGTTTGAGCTTTTTTTTTGGTGCGTTTGGATGTGTATATGCGTCGGCCTCCCTGCAGGTTTAGGACTCCATCAGGGGACAGTGTAGCTGCAGAAAGGAGCTGGCGGCTGCAGCACAAACAAATCCTCTGTGTCAGCGAAGACATCTAAGACAACTAAATCTGACCCAGTTTGTCCCGAGCCAGTAAACACGCTGCTTTATGAATGTGAATACTTAATGCTGTGATAATTCTCCTCTAATTGGAATACGTTAGAGATGCGTTGTGTACAGTGCTCTAATAAGCAATGGAGGATTTGGAGTACTTAACTCCTACATGAACAGAGCGAGGACTCTTCATTAGCTCGTTGACCTGCTGCTTTGCCCCTCCTATGTGTGCAGGGCCACGAACTGAGGAAGTCGTCCCTCCATATTTGACATGCAAATGACCAGAGGTTAATTGTATGGGGGTTGAACTGCAGTCAAGTGTCGGAGTCAAATGGCAGCGGGCATTAACATTGAGGGGCTTTAAGGTTTTATTAGTTCACGTCAAGCCTCATAATTAAAAGAGGGTTTGAAGTGAATGTGCGTGGGTCGAAGAGTATAATCTGAAAGCATACACATGTTTGTGTGTCTTTATATGTGAACACATTTATTCTTATAAGAGAGGCTACAGCTGCTTGTTTGGGTCTTTGATAGAAAACCCTTACATGGAACAATATACAAGTAGTTGCTCTTGTTTTCAGTGTGGTCACAGTAAATGGAACCTTTTCTAAATTAAAGTTGACAGTTTTGGAAAATAAAAAGGATATCTGAACGGATACATCCAGCAAAATTATCCATCTGTGCAGCCACTGAAAAAAACAAAACCTTCTCTGTTAAACATCTGGATCCAGCCTGATCAGCAGAAGGGTAAGTATCAGGAAGAAGAGTGATGTCGGGAACTAACACAGGCACATGGATCCTGTGGAAACTGCGGATGAGATCATGTTGGTAGCTCCTCTACAACGCCTTAATGTGACTAATCGATTATGTCAATTAATGTCTTAATGTCCATCTTAAGATCATATTGCAGAGTTGTGGTATCATTGCAAGCCAAAGCGATCTTTAAGCCTTCTCTTACTGGAACTGACGATTGACTGTATAAAACATGGACACAGTCTTAGTGACATCACCCATTGATTACTGAAGGGGAGTTTTGAGGCCCAATGATGGCAGTCTCCATTTTTGAAACTGCTGTCTCAACCTAACTTTTGGTCAAACTATTAATAGGCAAAGAGGTGAAACTAAGGTTGTCCTTATGCCTTCTGGCAAACATGTAATTATGCCTAGCTCATATTGTTCATAAAATAAAAACAGGTGAGTTATAAAACAGATAAACCGCGGTACAGTGTTAATGAAGTATTGAGACTAAACTCATTTGTTGTACCAGTCTGTAAACGTCTTGATTTCTGCTGTCAAAATGGGCATTTCAGCACGTGTCTATTTTGATTCTGATGCTTTTGCAGCCTGCCTCAAGTGGACACTAAAGGAACTGCAGTTTTTTGCACTTTTATTCATTTTTGAACACCACAGGTTTCTGCTTGTAATTGACAGCCTCATCTGAACTGATCATCTAGCCAAGATCCTCAATATTCTGGCTTTGGGTGATTGACCTGATTTTGTAGGAAAACATTTTAGAAAGACAGCTAACATTCAGCTTGTATTTGGAAACCAAACAAGAGGTTGGGCTAGACAAATAAACACGAGTAGCTGGTTCCATTATCTCCTTTTATGTGCCAGATTGTTGCAATAATCAAAGTTGTTCCTTATGGCTCGTTCACTGTCTTGGAACGAGAAAAAAGATCGCAGCAGAGGAGGCATAGAGGAAACTTAGAAAGGATAAGTATGAAATCAGTATAAAAAGGTATTTCAGGGACAACCCTGAGAATTACAATAAGTATCCTTCATTTGAAGTCCATGATCATAACAGTCTCTAAACGATCATAACAGTCCATGATCATAACAGTCTCTAAACGTTTCTCCTGGGAGAAATCCCCCACAGAACCCCTCCGGAGGGTAAATTCACTGAAAGCACGAGTTGATAATGGTGACATTTCTCAATAGTTACCCTAATGTGAAGCATTTTAGCTCAGATATATGGGGCTGCATATCCATGCTCCACATCCTGCTCCATATTGAGAAGGCATGAAGAAATGTTTACCCTGTCTCTGAGGAATCACATCTTTTTCCTATCTTTGCAGCTCGCTGAAACAAACAGGCCTGTGATGCAGCAGTGAGAGGCCTTGAATGCTAAACACATCATAAGAGAGGAAGGCAGCAGAGAGGAGGAGGAGGGCGGGAGACAAAAAGAGAAGTGGTGTTGAAAAAGAGTAAAAAAAGGATGTGGTACAGAAAAAAAAAGAGACAAATGAAGGACTAGAGAAAGGTGGACATATCCAGGAAATAGTGAGATGGAGGACTTAGCAGGGAACAGGGAATGGAGATACTAACAGCTGAAGAATGAGAATGAAAAATGGTCCTATCTGTGGCTGGAGATCAGCAGGCCTCTGGGACTTCTGTCCATTTCCACTAAACCACAGACAGAGATTTATTTGCCCTTGTGGAGAGGCAGAGGAGTTGATCCTTTACTTCCTGTGTAGACTCTTTGCTGGATAAGTTGTCCCCAACTGAATCATTCGTACCATCCCGTATTTTTTAAATCTGCCATAGGAGCACCAGGGTTCACTTCTGACTCTTTCTTCAGATCCCACCGAGCACCCACACCTTCACTCCACCCTTTTTCTCCCACAAAGCTGATCCATGCTGAACTCTCTGCTGTGATGTTTAACGCAGTGCTTACCAACCCTCTCTGTCGGCTCTGTGATCCAGTGCAGCCTTTTACTGCTGCACAACACTTCTCCTCACTCTGCACCACTGAGGAGATGAATGAAGGCTTATTCTCTTCTTTTCCTTCTCCTTTTTTTTGTTCATACATTCAGCCAAGATCTCATTTTCTTGGTGGTGTACAACCCTCTTATCACACTGGCTTTTTCCATATTCTCAGACAGCTACTGTAGAAATGAAATCATAGTCCTGCCGGCAGCTTCAGGAAAATAATCCTTTTAATCCTTTCAATTATTTATTGTATCTGCATGTTACTAGTGTCTTCTGTAATCATGCCAAAGAGAGAATAGTTAAACATGTCTCTGCCTGTAGCCACACACCTGCATCATTCATAACAGCGTCACCTCATTTTACAAGGGATGTTAAGTGATATGAACTGGGAATATTCAACTTTATAAATGTTGTGAACTGTAAGAGGTGAGTCAGTCCGACAGTTTAAGAATGAGAAAGTATAGATGTTATTTCAGCTCTCATTTCAAGGCTGTTTATGTTACAAATGTTGCTGCAGACCACAAAGTTCACTCCATTGAAAGTCTAAATGTTTGCAGATTTCTGTTGATGATTGAAATTAGTGATGGTGAGCTGAAAGGATGAAGGAGAAAGTGACAGAGTGAACAGATCAGGATTAGGATGGAGCAGTATGTTGGTTAAGACGTAAGAGTTTGGAAGTCATCAGTTTATTAAACTTACTTGGATAGAGCCTGATTTTTAGTTTAAAAAATGACAAATTAATGAAGAAATAAGTTAGGCTCAGGGCATTGGGGACAAACTTTTTAAGTGTGGAAGCTGTTTCCTAGTTTTGGTCTTTGCTCCTGAATCGAGACGGAGCCGCTTTGTTGTCCAAAGTTTCGGTCAGTTCCCAGAAAAAAGACACAAGATGCAGTCTGTAAGAATGAATGCACATATTCTGCATCACTGTTTATTACCATCCTTCTCTATTGTCGTAAACATAAAACTACAGCCTGAGACTAAAAACTCAGATTGCCTGTTTCATGGTCCCCTCTAGTGTCTCTGTCTCCGGTCTGTTTACTCACACAGAGGGAGAAGGAGGCTGACGTGATGGTGTAAGGAGAGCCCTGCGTTGAAGTGTGCTTCAGCCACACAAAAAAACACAAAAAGAGCTAATGTGAGAAATACTACAATGCATCTTTTTTATCATCTGAATCGGATCAAATCAAACAAGCCACACACAGTGCACCGTTTACAACATCATCTGACTTTCTGCTCTGCTGCATCATCGGAGCAGCTGCTCTGAGACCCTATAACGTCACTGTTGATGTGTCAGAAGTGGTTCATAGTTACATGTGTTGTACATGATTTAAAGTTCATATTTTTGTATGGAAGGGAGAGTACAAACCATGTACGAGACCAGCCTGCAGGATTACACGGTCATTACTAAATGTGCTTTGCAGTTTGAAATTTGAATATTTGTTCTGCAGTAAACAAGCTGTTTTCCTGGAAAGTCAACATTGTTGATAAAAAGTTTATTTCCTGCCAACTGAAGCAATATGGTTCATGTCCCAGTGTTTCTCTGAAAGTGAATGAGCAACATCTTTTCTCCCCAAACAACAAATGAAGCCAGCGATAGAAGACGAGCCAGCATTGTGAGTCTGCTGTGCTGGGCGGCTGCCAGCTGTTTATGTGCCCATTCAAATCTGAAGCAAGATTGCGGAGTCCCAAGTGTGCTCAGCAAACTTAATCCAGAAAAATATTAAAGGTGTGACTATTACCGCTCTAAAAGTTAGGATAACTTAGTCAACTTTTGTGATGTGTGATCTGAGCAGCCGGTTAACTGCGCCTCCAGTTGGACATGACACCGGGTCAACACGGCCCAGTCATGAGCTTGACTTCCTCCCTTGCTTGAGTCATTCGTCATCCCTCAACATCTCATCGGCACTTATTCGACCCCTCACAGTAATAAAGAAACACGTTTCAGCTTTGACATTTTCCAATCTAGACACGATAACTCTCCCACATTCCACATTCGCACAGTTGCCTGATCTTTGCCCTTTCCTCAGTCTCATTATCTCTCAAACACACACACAAATTAATACTTCAAAGGCTGGATGGTGGTTACATTTTGGTTTTACATGAGTTCCAAATGTTTGAAGAGGTTAAAGAACAAGAATAAAAGTGTTAAACCTCTCGTATATTTGACTCAGTCCTTGCAGAATTAATGGTATTCTGCCTGCACAGGCTATTCAGCCTTTAATATACTGTTTACTTCTTTATGAGCTGCCATCACAATTGTGTAAAGCACACAGATCCAAACACACACACACACACACACACACACACACACACACATACACACGTTTTAACTATTCCTCTCACTCCCCGCTCCCTCTTCCTCCTCCTCCCCCTCTCATATGGCTAAAAGCTGCAAACACTGAGCCAACTGGCTGAGTTTTTCTCCCATGCGCTAGTTAATCTTGCATGTCCAGCTTTATCTTCCACCTTTGCTTCTGGTCTACAAATCACAGCTCAATTGACTCATGTCTCCATCCTCCTTTCTCTCCCTCTGCCCTCCTTCATGTCCGACAGTAGCCGTCTCCTCCCAAATGTAGGATGCAGCAGCAGCAGCAGCAGCAGCAGGGAGTCCTTCTGCAATCCGTCTCCTCTGGTCCCTGCCTCTGCACAAACATGAACACACAACCTTCCTCTTTCATTGTGTTGCTCTCAGTGTGCTGCGAGCTGCTGTCATCCTCTCATTGGGCTCTGCGTGGGGTAATTAGAGGTGAATTAATAGAACATTAGGACGCTGTAAGAGAAGGTCACCCAAGGTCAGAGTTATTGTGTTGCAGGCCTGCGGAAAAACGAGATTATTACCACTTATGTTCACTTGATATGTTAGCCACACCACATTGTCTGTACACAGACTTTCTGGTAAACAAAAGTGTCTCTGCAGCCTGACGGTGAACAGCTGTTCATATGACAGCATGAGAAACCAATTTGAATCCTGCAGATGAATGCAAGTTGAGAAGTCCTTCATAGCTGCTTCCTGCACTGATTTATAAACTGTATTGTCATATTCTCATGGACATCAGGTCCAGGCTGCTTCTGTGGTTGTTTTATTATTTCTGCTGAGGTTTATTCATGCTTAACAGCCTATTGCATGCAATGTCTCTGTAAGTGATTTAAAATGCTGATTTGACACAATTTGACCTGCCACGCCCAAATCCAGGACATTTTCTAATGATCTAACTCAAACTTATGGGCAGGTGTTTAAGGAAATAGGCAAACAATGACCACACATATTTTTTATGCTATATATTCATGCTACATTTGAGGGAAGTTAGCCTATTACAATTTGGAAAGCTGAAGATTTTCACCCTCCCACAAATGTTACATCCCTGAAAATGTCAAAGTCAGTCATCATTTGACATTACATGATTCAAGCATGCAAATAATTTCATAATCATTCTACATTTTCAAAGTCTAATACAAATGTTAAGGCCAAGACTCCCATTCACCCGGGCCCTGGGTCTTTGCCCACCTTGCCCATGCGGTGATCCACCGATGGTTACTGCTTATGATGAAGCCTGTAGCTGTACATTTAGCCAAACAAACTCAAACAGTGTGAAAACCTGTTTGTAGTGTCATATTTTTGCTGGTGTTAGTGATGATTTGATTATGCACCTATATGAATGATGAGAGTTATCAACAACATTCTCCATTTGCCAAATGTTTCTGAAAGCATTTACACACACGTTTAACAAAACATGTCTTTTCACTCATTCACACTTATTTCCTTCTCATAGTTCTGCCTCTTCTTTTCACTTCTCCCTTTTCCTCTTTGATCAGATCCATCCACACCATGTGTTGCAGACACAGTCTCCTCTAATACCCACATAAATGAGAGGGGGAAATGACTTTTTCCTAATTGCTCTGCAGTGTGTTTGTATGTTGCACCATCTGTGGAGCTTCCCTCAATTAGAATCCTCAGATCCAGGAGATTGGGGTTTTACTGCAGAGCCAGTGTTTGCTCCGAGCCGCCAGAGCAGCGTCTTTCATGAGTTGTAATTACAGTAACGCTGTGCTCCCCTCTCAGCAGTGGGATATCTATCCCTCTCTGTGTATATTTCTCTCTAATTATTGTCATTCCTCATGTGGAAATGTTAGTTTTCACCCCCCACTGTATCTGTTACTGCACTGTGCAAAGCTGTATATTTGGCAAAGCAGTTACGAGTCCTCCCACGGAGTGTCCATGATTTAGGATTTACTCAAACAATCTAAGCTGCTTATTTTTCATGAAATTATTCATGTGTGCCTCATTCCGGGTGAAACAAACACATGAACACACAGAGAGACACAGACACAGCCTGTAACATGTTGTGGAAGGTTTTGCTGGTTGCCATAGGTCCTTTAGAAATCACCATATCATTTGCACTGCGACATAAAAAAAAGGATGTATTTGAAAGATTTTATTTAGAGCAGTGGAGTTTTGTTGGAACTGAAGTTATTTTCTGGAATTGTTTGTAGCATGAAGAAGAAGAAACACAAATACACTGTCCACTACAAGCCTGTTAAAAGACTATAAAGTCTGTCAACCTCTCATTTCTTATATTGCATATTTTGCTAAATGCACTTTACTAGGATTTTCTAACACTAATATGTGTCCCTAGTCTGTCTACAAACCCCCAAAGATGAGAAAAGTCCATCCTCTCCGTCTTTTACCTGCTCCACTTTTCAGAAAACGTGTGCTTAAACAGGCTGTTTGGAGATTTTCCCTTCATGACATCACAAAGGGCAGTAACCCCTCCCCCAGGTGGGTGACACTCCCACAGCTAGGTGTTTGTTCTGCCCTCTGAGTCCGCCTTCTCAGCGTAAACAATAGGACATGGAGAGAGAATGCCTGAGCCACCCAAGAGAGGGGCGTGGTCAGACACAGCTCATTAGCTGCATTACATTTAAAGGTACAGACAGAGAAACAGCCTGTTCTGAAACTTCACAGACATGTTTTTGGGGAGCTCTGAGACTTATTTAAACTGGTTAAAAAGAAGGATAATATGTGACCTTTAAGACATTTTAGCAACGGACTGTAAGATTTTCAGATCACCAAAAAGATTACAGCCCATCATGGATTTATAAAGTACAACTATGTCACGTGTGCATTTCTATTGTGCAGGGCCACGGTCAACTACGCCATATAAGGGTGCACCCACACTGCTCCAGGTCTAACCGGGCCTGAGCACGGTTACCTCGTTTACATAATGTTGTGATACAACACATGCACCGCTTCACGTAATCATGAAGCATGCTTAGTTTAGTTTAAGCAGCGGAGACAACAGAGAGAACATGACAGCTACTTTACTGACTGTGTGACTTACTTTCAGTCATGTTAGTCAGATACAGACAGAACACTCCATGATTTCTCTACAATGGAAGGCTGGGATCAATATATTATATATATTGCATGTTCACTTTGTGTACCCGTGCTTGTGCCCGTGCATAAGTAACTGTAACATGCTGAAGAACACATCTTCCATCAGTGCTGGGGACAAAGGAAGTGCATTGTGTACAACGATCTGAGCGCTCACACGAGTCAAACAAACTGGACTTTAGGGGTCGAGTGCTTGGGCTCAATCATGCTAATATGAAAGCGGCTAGAATCCGGTTTGTTTTTTATCCTTTATCTGCTGGGATGGCGGCTCAGCCACACTCTGTCCACTTAATGAGCTTCTTTAAAGCCTGTGGACTTTTTGTTTACACACCACGCTGTGAGTCTAATTGTGATCCTGAATGAACTAAACACAACAAAAAGTTTGGTGCTTCAGGGCAAAGCAACAATCATGTAGGTACTGTTTAATGTTTGCATGAATACAGAGCGAGCCTGTGCTTCTAAATTCGACTGAACATCACGCCTCCTAAAAACGTCCTGCTCGTCTAAATACTTCACACTCTCTTTGAACCCTGCAATGGAAGTGATACACAAGTGCATGTATTAATTTTTTTCTTATGTCATTTATTGGAGGAATATATATTGGAGGAAGAGCTTAAAAAGACTCAAACAATAATTATTACAATACAAAAACAAGCATGCTTTTTCGGCTGTGGCTGAGTCGTCGTCTCTCAACCAGAAGGTCAAGGGTTCGATCCCCAGCTATGCAGCAACATGTCCGATGTGTTCCTGGGTTTTCTTGCTCCATGTCCTATTGTTTACGGTGAGAAGGCAGACTCAGAGGGCAGAACAAACACCTAGCTGTGGGAGTGTCACCCACCTGGGGGAGGGGTTACTGCCCTTTGTGATGTCATGAAGGGAAAATCTCCAAACAGCCTGTTTGAGCACACATTTTCAGAAATGTGGAGCAGGTAAAAGACGGAGAGGATGGACTTTTCTCATCATTGGGGGGTTTGTAGACAGACTGGGGACACATATAGGGACTTTAAACTTTCTAAATTACCAAAACTGGTCTCTTCACTTCTCAAAACGATTACTTACTGATCTTGAAATAATTAAACTTCTCCATTTCAACATTGGACATATTGTCTTTGCTATTGTGGATTAAACATGGGCTTTCAGTGTTTTACAAATATCACAAATATCACAAATATCAAATATCACATATGTTTTTATTGACATTTTACAGAACATGCCAACTTGTTTTGAATTTGGGGTTGTACATGTAGCTTTCCTCCAGCAACAGACAGCTGTGGTGAAATAGTTTACAGCTGTATAACAAATCCTCACCTTGTTTTCCTCTCAGGACACTGTTCAGCCCTATAGGATCTTTTTTTTTTTTTTACACAGAGGGGTGATGCTGCATCCACAGAATTCACAATTCATGTTTTATTCTCTGCAGAAATATGGAACCCTCAGCCCTCATTCATACTCACCTCTTAGGTTCATCGCTGCGTCTGCACACCCACTCTTTCTGCAGTCTTCGTCTCCCACACACTCCTTCACAAACACCCTGCTATCAGTTTGGAGTCGCACTCAGAATGCACATTAGCTCTCCTCTCTTACAGTTATTCTCCAGTTTCCACAAAAATCCAGCGGTCAATATGCTTAAGGGCTGCATCGGGTTTTAAAACATCACTGCAGCTATAGGAAGGAGTCTAATATATTGTGTTAGTACATTAAGATTTGCATAATTATGTCATCTAAACATTCCCTATCAGAGTTGCGCCCACAGTCCTGTAACGTGTCTTTAAACAGCTGTTCATTGTCCTTATCTCTGTGTTTGAAGCCGTGCATGTGTCTCCTGCACTTTGTTGGATCGTTATGCATTCTGATGGAGATTCCCTCTGATGCTCGTGATACCTGCATTGAAATGGATTGCATGTTGACTCTGCTCAGTCTATTAGCTACCTGCTGTAGATATGGAGCAGGAGTGGACTGCAGTAATTACAATACAGGAGGCTGATCCTGCTCCACAGGCCTGGAATGTTAATGTCTTATCAGACCAGACTTGGTGTGTAGGACTGCAGCTATAGCAGGGTGAGGACTTCACTGTACTCTGGTCATCGAAATTTTATAGCTCTCTTTAAGAGTCATTCAAATTCCTAAAGATGATGCCGGAGTTCACTTTGTCAGAGCTGCATTAATTTGTGTGTTATTGTTGTTTCATGAATTATTAAATGTGTTTTCTCAAAGGACAAAAATCCCGTGATGAGAGAGAGATGATTTCCTTTGTCTCGATGCAAATGAGCTTTGATGAGAGTTGGGAGTCCTTGCATAAAAATACTTCAGAGTGATATTGCAGAAGAAAACGAAGGCCAGATGATACTTTTCAGCGTGCTCAAAAAAATACTATAATTCAATAATACAAGGGGTTAATTCTGTGAGACTGTAGGGCAAGTTTGAATCAATATGATTTATAAAGATCTTGGCAAATACACATGTCCGATAGCAGATATACTCACTGTATGTTTACAAAATGTGAGTTTTTTGTGTAACTAATGTCACTGTGTGGTTCAGTAATGGAATTTCAGTTGTCATGGTGGGGGGGAGAGAGAAAGAAAAAATCAAGCTTCAGGTACTAACACAACTTTGAATATTTTTGGGTTTGGTTTGGTACTTTGAGACTCAGGAAAAATATTACCAGCACGATCCTTTACCATTAAATGAGACCTTCATCAGGCTTCATTGGTGTGAAATGGATATCTACAAACCCTCCTGTTGTTAAGGGGTTTCTCCCAAATTTCCAGGCCTCTTCCTGTTTTGTTATTTCTAAAAGGAAACTGCTGTGACTTTCACAGCCCTACAAACCTTTTATTAATAATCAATGTACAAGGGTAGGTATATTGTCCATGTTTGTCTGAAGGTACCAAAGTTACCAGATCGTCGATGAATCAGGATACACACACACACACACACACACAGTCTGAAACCACGTCAAATCTCATCCTTCTATCACCACTAGAGTAGATGTGAATGATGGTAATGTGAATTATCAAAATGTGTGTGGGAAGTACAAGGCAGACATGTTTTATTTCATTCATATAAGAGATTGGTTTTGTTTTTTATACAAATAAAGACAATTGCATGACAAATAGATGCATGATAATACATCACAATAATAATAATAATAAATAATAAATTTGATTTATATAGCGCTTCTCTAAATACTCAAAGACACTTTGACAGGAAACAACAAAAAAAACAAAGCAAAAACTAAGAGAACAATACAACATAGAAGTAGTGTCGAGGGAAGAGGATGAGAGTCAATGCATGAAAAAAAAACAGCCATCACTGTCATTATGGTATAAATGGTCTGAAACCAATGGTGACTTTAATTTACAAACTTGATTTTCTAAGGAAAATTGTGACACTTTCACTGTGAGACCGGGTCCTCTTAGGGAACTTTCTTACAGTGATTGCAAAATTTTGCACATTTAGGGCCCCTGCTTTGGTTATTCGTTAGACCTTGGGGGGCCCCTATTGGCCTGGGGCCCTATTGGTCTGAGGCCGATTGTTCTCTGCTGTGAAATGTCTGATTTGTCCCTTTCTGGTTGGGAGGAAGTTGCGGTGTGGTTTGCTGCCCCAAGCAGAGGACTTTAAGTATCTCAGGTGCGATGGTAAAATGTATTGAGAGATCGTCAGATGGATTTGGGCAGCATCAGTGATAATGCAGGTGTGTGATTACGAGGGAGCTGAGATCCAAGGTAAATCTTGGATCAGTGGTCATGATTTTTAATTAGAATAACAGAATAAGATTGTGAGATCATCACCATCTCACCAGAAGTTTAAGTGTCCTCAGCCGGGCAGCTGGGTCTTAAAGATAAGGGAGGGGATCTCAGACATCTCCTTTACATCAAAAGGCCGTTTTGGCATCCGAGTAGGATATCGCCTGGGCCCTGTCTTTTTTTAGGGTTTTCTAAGAATGTCCAACTAGTAGAAGACACCACAGGAACAAGCAGGAGGATTTATCTAACCTGGCCAGGCAACACCTTCAAACCTCATGAGATCACTCTGAAGATTTTGCAGTGAAAAGGGAGATGTGGTATTACTAGCTTAGCCTGCTACCAATGCAACCATGCCCCAAATAAATGCTTAAAAGGATTTTAAATGTATGTTCAACTACATGGCCTTTTACAAATAGGTGATCTTGTCTATTGGCTATATCTGGTATATCAGTTAAGATATTACTACATTGTTCATGTTTATTAAACGTTTAATTGCTTTCCGTTCTGTACGATGATATCTGCTAACAATCCCGATCACATTCAGTGTCAAGCAGCCGGCCTCTGTTATTAACTTCATTCTCCCTGGTAATTAAATCCAGAATCTGAAGAACACTGATTACAAACAGCACACAGGCATGTGCCTTGTAGACAGTGGAGAAACACCGCGCATATGGAATATAAGAAAGAGCCAGGAGCAGAGAAAAAGTTCAAATAATATTCCCCCTCCAGTCTACGCAGTAACACCTGACTGTACTCTACTGTCAGAAGGAGAAAAAGTGGACTTCTGTAATTATCTTTGCTGCTGCGGGAGCTTGTTCTTTCTGTTCATCCCTCTCTCTCACACACACATTGAAGTGTGTAACCTTTTCCCCAGCTGTGTAATCCAGTGTGGCGCCGCTCTGTGTTCTCCTGAAGAGCATAAGCAACTCCCAGCCGCGCTAATCCACACTGGAGCTCTCAACTCTTTCTATGCACAGCATCCGACTCCAATCCTAAGACGAGAGATCATCTGCATGTATTTGCCAGCAGGCCGGCTCATCTCGTTAGCTGACTTACTTTGCATTCACGCTGCTTCCAGCCATATTGTTCTGCTGCTGTGTGATGACATAAGGTGGCTGACAGACTTCCTCACACTGCCAGGATTCAAATTGTGCTCGGGAAATGCTGAATTCTTTACTTTTTTATTGTCCCAGTAGAAGTCAAATTTAGATATATTCAGAAGAACGCTGGCAGCTGCTCACAAAACACCACAATGTGCTCAGAACAGACCTCACACTAAGAGGTGCAGTCACAATACAGTTCAGCACTTTTTCTATTTAAATTTGACAAAATTAAGTTAACTTAAAAAAAGGAAAAATGTAAATTTAGTTAGCTTGATTTCTGACTGTGTGGTTGATAGATGATATTAAATCAAAAGTAGCACTGCAGGTTTAAAGATACAATATGTTGATTCCGCCACCAGGTGGCTCTCAATCAATACTACAATAACAAAAGATGACGACGAGGCTGGCAGGGAATCATGGGAGTTCTCTCTGCTAATCCCCCCATCATGAAAACGAACTCTGCGGTGACATAGTGAACGGGTGAAACCGACCTGAGAAGGAGAATATGTTTACCGACTAGCTAATGTATCCAAGTATAATCAACATGTAGTTGTTATCACAGCAGCACATACAGCAATAGTACGGCAGCTTTTTGTAGCAGCTCCCGCTTCCTTATGTAGCAGACTTTGATGCAACATCCGGTGTTTCCATGGCAACGATATACATTCTGTCTGTCATGGCGGCCGCCTCGACAAGACATGTCCCTTTACAACTATACAATTACAGATATCTCTGGCTTTGATAACTGGTGGAAATATTTGAGGTGATTTAAGTTCTCAACAAAATAAAATAACATAGGTGTGTTACATGTTTAATCACATTACATGATCCAAAATCCAAACACGTCTGTCTGTAGTCAGCAGGACTGCAGTACAGGGGGAAAATGAATGTAAGATTAATAGTTAAAAAACAAGTGAAATACATCCCACCTTTTGTAAATATCTGTATATTATATATTTGTATAACTATACAGAAAAAAATATTAATTTATAGAGAATTTATTAGATTTTGAGCCAAGCTTTTTATTGATTTTTTTCCAAATGTTTTAATTCATTCTGTTTCCAAACTTTTTGTGTGGGATGAACTGGAGTGCCCGGAGAAAAAAACCCACACAGAAACAATGGGAACATGAAGAGCTACTGACAGACGGTTACCAGTGGATTCCTGTCTGTCAGGACTTTATGTGTTCCCCTGTTACAGAGTTTGTGTGTTGGGGGGAGTTTGGAGGTGGGAAGGTGGCGGGGGAGGAGGGGGAGGAGGGGGTCCGTCACTTTGGGTCCAGGTTCTGTCTTCTCTGCCGCTTGTATTGGCGGCGGCTTTCTGAAGCGCAGATCTTCTCAGCCTTCCTCAACATAGTGATCTGCTCACTGGTAGCACACAGCTGACTGACTTCCTCCAGCTCTTCTTAAAGGCGGTCAGCCCTCAACATTTGGTGCTCTTTGTCTTTTTGGAGCTCCCCCACCTTCTTCTGCAGAGCATAAATGATCTCCTCCTGTCTTTCTAGTTTGGAGACGAGCTGCCTCCTCTGGTGGCTCTCTGAAGTCAAGATCTTCTCAGCCTTCCTCCAGGAAGTGTTCTCCTCACTGGTAGCACAGAGTTGACTGACTTCCTCCAGCTCTTTCTGAAGGCGGGCAAACCTCAGTGTTTGGTGCACTTTGTCCTTACGGAGCTCCTCCACCTCCTTCTGCAGAGCATCATTGATCTCCTCCTGTCTTTGCAGTTTGGATACGAGCTAGAGGCTGCTGCTGGTCTGTCCTTGGAGCTGTCTTTGCATGCTATCCAACTGCTCTGCATAACTCATGTTCATGCTGGATACTTCTTTGAAGACCTTCACCTCCAGCTCCAGCAGGGACTCTTTGTCCACTGTCAGTCTCTCTACCAGCATCCGGTCCTGGTTGGCTGACTCCAGATGCTGATGCCTGACTAACTCCATTTCTCTCTGGAGGTTGTCAGCCATCATTTTACGGTGCTGCCTTTTCTTTTTTGAGTCTCTCAACTCCTCCTCCTGAACTTTGAGTTGGGAGGCCAGCTCCAGTCTGCTGCTGGCCATTTCTTCGATCTGCCTCTTTAAACAATCAAGCTGCTCTCGGTTGATCCTGTCTTTTGTGATGGCCTCTTCCATTAGGGACTCCTTATCTGCAGTCAAACCCTGAACCAGTGTCGTGTCTTTGTTGGCTGTCTCCTCCAGTTGTCTCTGGAGGCTGTCAGCCCTTGACATTTGGTGTTCCCTTTCTTTTTGGGACTCCACCAACTCTTTCTGGATCACAAAATTGGCCGCCTCCTGTGCTTCCAGTTTGGATGCAAGGTGTTGCCTGCTTTGTGTTACTTCCTCCAGCTTGTACTTTAAGGCGATGGTCTGCTTGGCGGTCTTGAGGCTATCTTTTTGCATGACCTTAATCTTTTCCAGTGGTGCTGTCCGTAGGACTCCTCCCTCCTTCGGTGGAAAGTCTGACCTTCTGGCTAAGTAGGAAACTGCCTATTGTAGTTTTGGTGGCAGTCCCTGCGGTTGGCTCCTTGTATGGGGTATTTAAAAGTCCCAGCTCCAACCTCCTCATTTCCCATATCCTTCTCCATGATATCTTCCCTGGAATTTAACATTCAACACAACCCAACAAGCTGAGGCGGGCTTTAAGCCAAACAGCTACAACACACACCCACCTGTAAGTCGACTCAACTCATTCCCGCTGGAGAGTTGTCGCATGAAATGTGGTCAAATATACAAATGAATGCTCATTTAAATCTATTAGTAATGTGAATGGGCTTAGACAGGCTGCATAAACTTCACTGAAAGGTTCAAATATTTTTGGGGAGAGCTGCCGGCAAAAATGTCTCTTTTGATAGAAAAGGTTGCCGACCCCTGATCTAGACTGATCGAAAATGATGTATAGACAGCATTTGTATTTGTAGCAACCTCCATCGTTTGGCTTCAAAACTCCACGTTATAAAGCGATGGATGACATCACTGAGACTACAACCATGTTTAATTCAGTGTATGGGGTGGACAGGCACTGCGTAAAAGCAGTGCATAGGGCATATTTTTTTTATCTGTAACAATAAATCCACTCAATACCTGTTGTGGCATTTCACTTTATTCATTCACCATCATTTGTCTGAACCAAAGTGATGGACCAACTGACAAACATTGCCAGGAGCTCTTTGACTTGTGTTGTTATGAGCTCCTGACTTGAGGTCACAGCCAGGTTGACTATTTTGGCTAAGACAAACGAGTTGAGTCTGTGTGTTGGAGAAAAATTGTTGGATGCTTTTAGCGTTGTAGGCTGTCATTCCCTGCACTTAGTTGTTAAAATGTGTTAAACTTTAGGAAGCTGTTTTCACCTATGCACTCCTGGCATTTTCTGGAGAATTTCAGGAAATCTTTCTAAGTTGCTTGCCTGAGTGGGAGACTTTCACTGTCGGAAGGGAGGGATGGATCTCAGGAGGTAAGACATGACGTAAAAAGTACAACGTGGACTGGCAGACATGGAATATCAGACAACCAGGTGCTATAATGAGAATATTTGCCTTTATATCAACACGATGTGCGGTTTGACAAATTCACAACATCAACAATAGAGCAGAGAGGAACACAGTGGCAAACAGAAAACATAATGAGGCCGTTTAATTACGTGCATTGAGATTGCACCAGGCGTGAGCCTACAGTATTGGATCGTGCACCGGACACAGGTTATAAAAGTCATCACAGGTGAATGTTTTCTGCTGTGTTTTCACATCAGCTCACTCCAACTTTACAGGAAGGAAATATCAGGAAAATATATAAAGTCTGAATGAAAAACCTTGCTTAATGCATTCACACATCTCTACCAGAATATGAGCTATAAGAGTTTTTTGGCAGCGTTAAAGCACCATGGAGAGACTAAAGCAGCCAGTACAGATGGGCATTTACTAAATTCATAAGTAGCTGAGCGTGAGCTGAGTGTTTCACTTGTGAATAAAGAGCATAATTATACAACCAAAGAATGAGGTGTGGACCCCCCCAAATCACAAATGTATTTAAATGGACAATGTTTTGATCCCAGGTGAATCCTTGTCAGGTGTAAAACCTGACCTGGAGTCAGTCTGCAGGCTGCATTCACAAGTGTTGACAAGGTGTCTCTCGTGACAGCTCCTGTGGTGAGACAGGACTGAGCTCTGGCAGGCAGATTGTTGATTTGTGTGCGTCACACACACGTTTGGGGCAGTTAGGGGTCAGTAGAGTTTAAATAATTCATCCTGAAGGTTCCCAGAACAAGGTTGTTCTGACTGGATTGCAGTACCTCATCTTCCTGAGCTGCTTTACAGAGAGTGGGCAGACAGTGAGATGTGTTTCTGTCCAGGCTGCTGGACAGTGGATGTTCATAATTCATGAGAGTTTGATAAGGAACTAAAAGGCCTCCCTTACTTAGACAAAAGGATGGTGACAGAGAGGTACAGGCAAAAGGATCCAGATGGTGGAGAGGAAGAAGGGCCCATTAGGCGGAGAAATTAAGGCGTATAGAGCGAAGACACGGTGAAAAGGTGAGGGTAATTATAAATGTGGAGGACTGGGAGGAGGAGGCAGGGTGAGAGATAGAGACAGAGGGATACATAAATAAAGCATGAATGCAGGAAGGAGAGAGTGAATTTGAAATATTTTCTCCCTTGAGAAAGCTCAGGTTGTTGTTTCTAACACATTTCCCGTGATGCTGTTTGTGCCACAAGAGAGTATGTTGCAAAAAAGGGCAGCACTGAATCATCCTGCACAGTGACATGCATAAACCTGGAGCAGAAATATCTCAACACGGAGTTTATTTTTCATTGAAGGATTGTAGAGGGCATAGCCAGCCTACAGATCTACTCCTGTTGCATTTAAATGGGCTTATTATTGTCAATGTCAGATAGATATTGATAGCCTTCAACAGTATTCTGAAAAAGTATTTCTTCTCTTTCATGCCGGTGAGGACTTTGGGTTCTGCAGGTCTTTCTGTGCCTGTGTGTCCCTGGCTCTGCCTCAGTGGCAGTGGGCGATCATTAGAGCTCTCTGCTCCTGGCAGCAGCACAGTGGTACGAGGATATGGCTGCTGTCTGGAAAGCCTGGAGCACAGAACAGCAGCCAATCCCGCCGGACTACAGGACGAGAGAGGAGGCACGAGCCACGCTCCTTGTCCGTGATTGGTGCATTGTTTCAGGGCTCTCGCTGCCTGGCAGACAGACAGATTGGGATGCATTGGAAGACGGCAGTAGACGAGTGGAGAAGGTGAGCAGTGAGGGATGGAAGACAGAAAAGCATGGCTGCTGTTTGCTTCACTTTATGATAACAAAAATCTATTTCCTGTTTGCAATCATGACTATTTTTTTTGCACCTCCTAGATATGTAAAGTATATCTCCAGGAAATGAAAGTACAAGTGAATACTAATCATCATTTATATCTATTAACTCTACAACTAAACAGAATCATTGAGTGTCTGCTGCTCCTCTCTCCTAAACAGGGTTAGGCCAATCACAGTTTAGCAACCGTAACTATAGGCAAGGCGAGCTTATAAAGGTTTGTACATGTCGGTGTAGCAGCATCGATGCTCTTTAAATACTCAGGTGTCTTCTTCATAAACCTCTCCAATATCCAAGAGCAAAGAAGCACAGAATATGTCAAATAGTTTGTTGTAAGCTAAAGTTGTTAGCGTCCTAGCTTCAACCCAGAGATTTTAGAAAATAGTTCTATTTTCACACACCTTAAAATGTTTGGAAAATTTCTGGAAGGCTGCGATTGCGATATTCCTGAGGAAAGGGGGGGGGGGGGGGTCTCAGGAGGCAAGACATGAAGTAGGAAGAACAGTGTCGACATGGCAACAGATTCTGAACCTATAAAGATAATGTTTGCCTTTCTATGAATGCTATGTGTAGCATTCACAATATCTCTAAAAGTACTGGGGAATGTAAGACATAAAGAAGCAGGATCATGCATGCATAGAGTTAGCACTGATCCCTCTCACTCAAAGTGGATATTATTGAAGATTTCTCTCTGCTGTGTTCTCACATCAGCTCACCCTGACTTCATGTGTAAAATTTACTACGGATCTGGCAGGAAAAAACGTCTGGGTGAGTGAAAAGTTCAGCTGTTTGCTTTCACACTGGAGCTCAGCCTGAACATTTCAGAGGAGGCTACCTTATCCAGAAATATGTAGCTGTTCACCTCTCTCTCTCTCTTTATGCACAATATTTAGCCAAGCCATCCTCATAAATGTTTCAAAGACTCCTTGAAAATTCTCATTCTAAAAATAAGGCAGCTAGAATTATTAACAAGGTCAGTCAGGGACAGAGGAATAATTTTTTTCCACCAAGGTAATGAAGTGAACATTTTGCAAACAAGGCTAAAATAACTATTACGAATGACTTATTTGACCAAGGGGAACTTGTATTTTTTTTTTTTTACTTTCACTTACCAGACAAAGGCTATTAATTTTACCACTAATGTTATGAAATGTTTTAGCGATGATCTCTTCCTTTGTGCTCACCCCCCATTTGTTTGATAATTATATCTACAACTACTCCACTGGTGTCTCCACCTTTGCACCATTTAAAATGAGGCTTATTCCCAATGTGTTTTCCAAGGATTCAAATACATAAATGATGGTTTAAAAAGACAGGAGATAGGACAGAGCATCACAGAGTGTAGAGGTTAGTAGCGCTGCAGTAAAGCATGCAGGCGGAGGGTGGAATCACTCAGAGCATCTTGATGGTAGTTTTGGTGATGGGTTGAGTTATGAAAGACAGAATGACCGGTCACAGTGATATTCAAAAAACAGCATCCAAAGACCAATTTGCTCCAGGAATGCAGGCAGAAAGATCTTTGGTCAGATATGCTGATGAAACTATTTGTGAATGAAGGGCGCTTTGACATTGTGAAACAGTTTGTGATGAAAAAGATTAAAGCGGAGGAAATAGCGAAAAGGAACCCGGAGAGGAAACATCGAAATAAAGGAGCGAAAAGGTTCCCGGTGAGCACGAGTTGGATTTTTTGGCTAAAAGAAGATTAAATGAGGTCTGAATGTCCACAACCTTTTTTTTTCAACTCTAGCAAACATGGAGTAGCATGGAATATCAGTGACGTCACCCATTGGTTCCTGGTGAGGCATTTTGAAGGCCAACAATGGTGGTCGCCATATTGGAAATGTTATCTCAACCTAACGTTAGATCAGCCTAGACGCAGGCTCAGAGGTGCTGTTGAGGTGGGAGGTTGGGCTGATGAGTTATGAATCAAAATCATCCCCCTGTACAGTGTGTACCAATAACTTTTTATATGGACCTTAATGGGCTTTTGCAGCCAGCCTCAAGTGGACATTCGGGAACTGCAGTTTTGCACTTCCCCATAGGTTTCATTTTCAACACTGGAAGTTGCTGTTTGATGCTGACATACTTGATTCATACTTGGCTGGAGGAAGAATTAGGAGAGAAGTCATGGCACTGGATGATGAGTTGTAGACTTGAATTCTGCTCAGTTTTGCTCTCATGGGGTTGAATCCAGCTCCACCTGTGTTTGCAAATACTTCATTTTTGTACATGCAGTATATGATTCCTTCCTCAGTGTCTGTCTGAACTCATCATTTTCTCTGTTTCCCTCAGTAGTCTGACTTGTTTCACTCACATCCTGCAGAGTCATACATCTCGCAGCATGCAGGTCAGAGCTTTTTCCATCGTGGCACACACATTGAGGTGTTTCTGAGAAGTTCTTCAACGTAATCGAGACATCTGATCACCCTGCCAGACAGAGCAGCATATCCAGACGCTTCCCTTGAATCTGGACCTTTAGTGGAATATTATTTTAATAACTTTAAAACAACTTCCCGGAGAGAGAGGGAGAGAGAGGGCGCTCATACGCGAGGGAGTGGTAATGGAGTGTGCCATTACGAACAGAAGTGAAAGCCAAGGAACAAAATTAATCTGATCATCCATCCTGTAACTCACTTTATTTGTGGAGTGTGTGAACAACTGTGCAGACAGCCGTCTCTGTTAATAAACTGATGCACAACTCCAGCGTGCATTGAGCGTGTATATGTCTGTGCATCTGCTCGTCCCCCACGCTGCTCCGTTCATTATAAACCATAAACTGCTCATATAAGTCACATCTATGTGAACTTTGGGTGTGAAATTCGTTGTGTGTAAATTAATCTTAAACTGGTAGGAGATTCTGTTAGCACTCTTAGTAGGCCTACTAATAATCCTGAACGTAAATTAATTAATAAAATATGAACCTTTGCAGCAGAAAGTATGATGTCATCATAAAGAACGACTTCTCTCAGCACCCCCAACTATGAGTGACTTGCAGCGCCCCTGCTCTCACAGCATGAAGACAAAATGTGAGCTGAGACAGTGTAGGAGCCGCACCTGGGAGGAAGACGGCACATACCGTCATTGACCGCAGGCTCAGCAGTCGTGTTTAATTTTATGAATTTCATGTTTTTTAAGGTCATTGGAGACACTACACATACTTTTTGGTTTACTTTGATATGCAATAAAACTATCAGCAACTTTAAGAATCAACTGTCACTGGATTCATTTTGGATCCAGTCTGCGCGTTTGATGAACTGTTCCTGTTTCTTCCAAAGTGGTAAAAACAAGAAAATATTGGAGAGGTTACAGGACAAACCTGATTTTTGGAGTTTTTGCTACTTCAGATAGTTTGGGTAATAATGTAAGCGTTTCCTTTGTGTTCTTGTAAATTATTCTAGCTAACCTGGGGTTTTGTTCACAGTCTGTCCGACTAAGTTATTAACTTACAATTCAATAATTACACAAAAAAAATTCTGCTTTACGTAGTTTTATAAGTACCAGTTTTTACTTTCTGCAGAGTGTTTGGTGTGTTTGCCCAGCTGCTCTGTGTCTTTATTGGGCAAGCGGCTTTATGAAAATGACTCGGCTTTGTGACATGGAGATCACTTATTTCCCCGATCCTTAGGACATGTACTGTCACATCCCATTACGCCGCAGCAACACGGGGAATGGAGCGCGGCCTGACAGACTGAGATGAATTTAGATGTAGCGATCTTGTCTGGGATAAGCTTTAATAGATTACATTTTATGGTGATGCGGCCTCTCCCTTGTCGTTCAATGTGCACTTATCCTCTGAGCTTTGCACATGCACAAAACGCACAATCCCCAAACAAACACACAGCTGCCGGGTCTCATCAACACTCTATCTGTCCCCATCGCTTCCTCGCTGTCTATTACTCCGTCTCTCACTTGTCGCTTCATCACAATATTCGGCGGTGTTGTTCCCACCTGTGCCTCCTCTCTGATGAGATTTGGGAGCCCCCAGAGTGATGCGTCTGTTTGCTTGACATTAAGGAGTCAGATGGGCGAATGTTAAAGGCACTATAATTGCTTAGATTGAATACGGTGTTGTTCTGATTCGCCCTTGTCTCTCCACTCTATTTTTATCAGGACAGGCCCTGGAGCGACGGGTTGTTAGCAGCTAATGGTGGCAAAGCAACAAAACCCTCAAATTACATTTGGCACTGGGGATTTAATGGTTCAATAAAAATCAGTTTTTCCCACCACTGCCCTCCTGCCCAGCCGCCCTACCAGCCAACACCTCTCCTCCTCCACTCCCTCCAGCTCCTCATATCTGTCCAAGAGCACTCCAATAACACTCCTGATGTCGAGTCAGGCTTTTTTTATAACCGTGTTGCTTTCAACACTTGAGATAGCTTTTCAATTAGGACAGTCTGCTCCAGTTGATGTGCCTTTAACTTGTGGGAGCATTGATTTCTTTTTAAAGCTTTGTTCTTCCAGTGGTTCACTGTGAAATTCCATTGGTCGTGTAGTTCCATATCAAATTCCTATGTTTTTACCCAATGATGGAATCTAAATCAATATTGTTGTAGTGAATGATTTATTTCTAGCTCCGTGTGAGTGAGTTATTGTGACCTTGATGAAAAGGTTTCAATCTGTGTCTGTAGTGATTTGATTTATGTCAGTGAATATGAGCCGCATTTAAAGACACAAACACGAGGGTAGGACAATAAACTCAGACTCCATCATAGACCTGACTTTATTAAACATAAACGTATTCTCCCAGTGACATCACCCATTGGTTTCTAAAGAGGCTATTTGAAGCCTGTATATACAAATGGACAGCATGCCTCAGCCTCCTCCCGTTGAACAGGATGAAGCCAAAATATCCGGGTGGTAGGAGCTGACAAATTTCAGCCAGAATCTGCACAGTAGGGATTGGCTAGAAGATCTGTGGTATATATCATTTATCCTTTTTCTAACTTAACACACTTACATTTACTGATAAATGACAAACAATCCCTCAGGTGAGAACAGAACAAATATAGGAAACAAATGTGTTTTTAGGGATTTTTAGACTTTTTGGCACTTTTTATTTGCAGGCACACTTTCACGACGCACTGAAAACGACTCTCCACGACCCACCAGTTGAGAACCGCTGATCTAGAGGTTATTGTCCACGACGAATACAAGAGCAAATCCAACACCTTACATATTACTATATTTTTGTGTATTTATTCCAGCGACAGCTTCCAAATATGAAGCAAAGTCTGGATTTGAAGCATCCACTGAAACCATTCTTCCCTCCTGGGGAAATTCCAGTGCCTCTCAATCCAGCCACTCATAATTTATTCATTAAAAGTCGTTATCTGATTATCTCCACTAATCAGCGCTGTGTGTTCCTGTAAACAGAGCGTGAGGACAAAGAAGAGATCCACCTGAACTTGTTTGCAGTTCTTCACAACAGCACCACAGTAGAAGAGCCAGTAAGATTTTGGTCTTGCGTGCAAGTGCGGGCATCGATTAAGAATTTATAATTTGAGGAGTGGGGTTGGATAGAGTCTGTGTAGCAGGGGACGCAAAAACAGAAGCCGCCAGTGCAAAAACATTGGAGCCTCTCCTCAAGCCCATGAATTATGTAGCAGAGAAAAATACTACATTCTGTTGTCTCACCGTGGCAGTAAACTGACAATTAACATAATAACAGAACACACACACGTCCATGCAAAGCACACAGAGGAAGATGTGCCCTCGCTGTGCAGGAAGGCACTGATTGTGACTAAGCTCTGAAAATGAGCCGTGTTACATTCAGGTGAAACCAAACATCAGGATACAGTATGAAAGGAAAAAACAAAACACTTTATTTTTGCTCTTTGTTGATGCACACTGTGAGTTTACCCTGCTTTGGAAATCTGTCCTCCAAAAAGTATCTTTGTTCTATATTTATCCTAATGCCCTCATTCTTATTCAGTGCAGGCCTCCTCTTAGATTTCCGTATTCAGGACTTCTTTGAATGGGATTCTCAAGGCTGCTCTCCTCCCTCTGCAAGTGCAGGACTTTGCTTATCATCAGCACCCGGTGGTGCAGCATCGCTGATGTTTTCACTTATTTGGGTCAATTAAGGCATTAGCCTGTTAATCAGGGTTAAATTCTCACAGCATGGGTTTATAGGTTTTAGTTTACATCTTGTAAGCACCACAACTTATATTAATACAGACTCATTTTATCTTTTAACTGCACTTCTTAAACACAATTTATAAAGCTGTTCCCACAGTTTCCAAATCTGTACCCAGAGTTTCTTTGTTTCCTACAGTTTACTAATCTGTTCCCACAGTCGATGAAACTCTTCCCACAGATTGCAAACCTGCGGGCACAGGTTATAAACCGTGTTCATGGCATTTTAAAACATGGTAACCGAGGTATACCCAGCTCTTTATTTGTTCTTACCTGAGATTTCATGGTCTCATTACAAAGCATGACATTAGCAGCACTAATTCCAACATTTTCAGGGGACCACTTATTTCCCATGAAGTCACATCATTGTCTTCATAACAATTTCTTGTAATTAAAAGATAAAAGCCTTCTGTGGACAGGTGTTGCAAATGAGCATTTTGCTATAATCATTAAGAGCAGTGCATCTGGGACTTTTGCGTGGTCAAATGTTACAGCACCAGTGTTACTGCATGTCTGTGTCAAATAAACAAATACAATAAAAATGGGTTGAAATATTTATGCATGCTTGTGTGCTCAAGTTAGCAGCATATATATATATATCAAATCAAATAATTAATAGTTTTATTATCATGTTACTTCAGCATATTTTGCACTATTCACCACTGCACCATTATCTTATTAAGTCTAGTTACATATTAGCTTTTGCTTATTCTGTGTATATTTTGTGGTTATTGTTGATATTTTGTGGTTATTGTCAGCACACACATTTAAGCCTTACAGTAAAATATGTGAAATCCTTCTTCCGGTTACAGTCTGAGCTCACTCAGGTGCCTTTGGCTTGTTAGCAGGCCACAGCAAAGTGACAGTACATGGATAAAGTATCTTATCACAAGAATGTTGTCCCCCCCAGGAGCATTGATTGACAGCACCTGTTTACACACACAGGACTGTTTGGGGCATATATGCAGGTCCTGAAGCCCCTGGGGGGTCCTTTGGCAGCTTTGGAGGAAGCTGTAGTTGTAAATGAGGAGGCGGATGTGCTACAATGTGGCTGTGAGGAAAGAGATGGATGGCAGAGAGTGTTAGGTTAAGTCTTGTAGATATAGACCTAGGCTGGAGTTCCCACGGGGGGACAACAAAGGTCGATGGTGTTTGAGGAGTTAGTTGTGTGTTCTCCAGCACAGCTCTTCCTCCCTTCCCTGCCCTGGGACCGGGGACTGAGGGCTGTCTATGGAAGGTCATGGAGATAAGGTGCAATGTTGTTCTGCCATGGAGATAGGGAACTGCTGCAATTACTGCTGCGTCGATCGGAAAGGTCTTTAAATATCTGCTGCTCGCTGAGGAGCGGAGGCGGGGACTCCTCCCGCCAATTGCTGGGCCAAAGTGTTTCACTTTAAACTTGTTTTTTTCCCCTGAAAACATGTACGTTTTATCTGTTAAATCTCCCTGAATACTATCCAGACATCCCTTGTTAAATGTGCTGTCATTTCTAATGCTCTTTTATCATGCTGTATCTGTGTAGAAAAATGTAAGTATGATGCAGTAGTTGTGTCAAAGAATCCCTTTGTTGGAGTTAGAGTACAGAAAATGAATATAAAAATGTAAGATCTCATAGCTTCAACGTTGCTGTGGGGAATAAAAAGGTCTCTTTCCAATGATGCTCTCTTTCTGTTCCTTTTATAACAAACCAGAAATCATAAAAAAACTGGTGGTAATCAGGCTGTATGGTCTACCTACAAGGGAGGCAAATTTCAACAGACATTTAGGCATGTGAACAATCTTCATTACAGGGTTGTGTACTTGATTCTGATTGGACAGCACGGGCCCGATTTGTCCTCTGAGCTGCACGGTAGACGTGTAAGTAGGAGGCGGGTCGTTGTTGGCGTCTCAGAAATAACAAAAACATTCACAGTTAGCAGGATTGACTCAGACAACAGTGGTTGCTCCTTCTTCTTCCTTCTGCTTCTTTTGCAGATTTGCAAACCAATAATGTGCTCATACTGCCACCTTCTGTATCAGACTGTGTACATACGCAAGTGTACTCTGGTACGGAACGATGTTACTAATGTGAACAAGGACCAGCGGGGGAGCAATTGTGCTCGGGCAGGAATGCTACTACAGTAACCCGTTGCTATGGACATAGCTGTAAATGTTGTTTTGTTTTAACATATTGATTTCCTTAATCTGAAGGGTATCCTCTGTGATAACAACCTGCTCACTATACATCATCCCTTACAGCTGTAATTACAACGTTTTTAATCGATGGGCTAGACCCATAATTGAGTAAAATTTGCCTGTATCAGGTAAAATAATTAAATCAAATATTTTAATCTCACCAAAAATTGTGACTGCCCAACTTCATTATGTGTCATCAACAAATAGCAAATCAAATTTATTAGATTTAGTGAAGCAATTAATATTGCACAACATCAAGGTTTTATCATTGGACCATATTTTAAATTAGAGAAGTAAAAAAAGAATAAACTTCCAGGTTGGATTCAGCTGTCAAACCTGAACATATTCTACCTACTTTTCTTCCACCGAGGAACAACGCTTTGGGCTTCAGCTGCATCTAGCTGTTACCAGCATACACCTTCCAGCCCGGAGAAAAGGTCACAATATTAGCTGTGTGAAATTACATTTATCCCTCAATAGTGAACGCATTGTGTGGAAGGATGCAGTGGAATATATTTGCATTATGGTCAAGTGGGACAAATTACAGGTGAAAGACTTCCTATACAGAATGCACACATGCATGCCTGCACATATGCATGGAAGCGTATCCAGCGATTGTCTCACACTGATTTGATTTCTCGCTCGCTCTCTGTGCTGCAGGCCGTCACTCTCTCTCTCTCTCTCTCTCTCTCTCTCTCTCTCCCTGTCTCTCCCTGTCTCTCTCTCTCTCTCTGAATCTCACGCCTTAATCCAGGATGTGAGGCGAGCTGGTTCCTGAGGTGCTTCAGCTGAGTGGAAATTACATTTACACTGACATTGAATTCAAGGTCCATCCCCGGAGTGGAACTAAAGTCTGCCTGGTGCTCGGCACTGTCAGGCGTCCTGTCACACAGGAGTGTCTCTTGAGGCTGCAGGTCCGCAGCTCACCTGTGAGCAGCTTGTTTGAAGGAGACGTATCCCAATCGCCACTGTGGTCTCTTTCGCTCGACTGATGTGATTGTGTTTGTTCAGATCACCTTCTCTCCTGCTTTAGTGGGATATTCTACTGTACTTTCTCACAGTGTTAAAGCTGAGGTTTCCGTGTTGTGCACCCACATTTATTTGGTCATTTTTGATCGAATCATTAAAATGTGGAATTGAAGAGAAAATGATGGAGCTGCGTGATGCTAGACCACATAAGGAAATGATCAGATGTCTGAAGGCGAATGAAAGACAGCTGAGCTCCATGGATCCATTTTAGTTTACCGTAGTGCTGTGTTGCTCTGTAGTTTGCAAACATGCTGTGTTTGCTGTTGCTAGCTATCCTTAGAAGCTGCAGTAAACAATATTTGTTCACACAAACAGTGGATCCATGTTCTTTTAGAAATGTGACACTCATCACCAAACGGTACAATTCCCTGCTGCTCTGTAAACATCTCAGTCCAATATCTCTCCAGAATCGTCCAAACAGCCAGCGTGGAGAGTGATGGGACACTTTGAAATAATAGAGCTGTTGGAACAACTCTGGGGTCATATCTCGGTCCTGTCATCTATGCTGTTTATTTTGTTGAGATGTTAAAAGTCTGCTCATGTAGTGTGAAGAAGTCCTCCTGGAAGTCCTCTTCAAGTGAGTGTTGGGGGATAAATGGATAAAAAAACAAGCAGCAATCTTAGGTTTTCAAAAATGAAGTCGGCACAGAAGTCCAAAAGTTCCGCCAGTGTCCACATGAAGCATTATTGATTTCACATCGTGCAGGGTGAATGTATTTATAACCCACCCGTTTTGATTGTATTAAGCCAAAGAGTTATTCATTCATTTGCATAATTAGGGGTGTGACTGAGTTGACTGACAGGTAGACGCTTTGTTTGCCAGTAGGTTTAAGTCCCGCCTCAGCTATTGACTATTTATTTTCAAAGCCTTAGCCAATGATATGTAGTTATGATTGTAAAGAGAGATCTCTCTTTTGCACTAGAGATACTCAAACTGTTTTCTGAAGCCTTAGGCCACAGACCAAGCTTCCATATCTGAATGAGTGACAACGAGGGAACCTAGCATAGTGATGTCAGCAGTTTCTTTGTTAAAATGTGATGTGCACAACCTCTTTAAGGGCATGATAACTTGATGTAATGTAGCTTGATAGGAGGAGCATTAAGAAGGCAGATTGACTTTTGAATTGAAATCTGAGGTCAAAGCATGGAGCATATCTTTGTGTCTTCCACACTGCTGCTTCGGTCCATTCTCTGGCTGTAATGATGCCTTGATGACAGCGCTAACCTCCTCTGAAGAGAGCGGCCGAGACAGTCTCACTGCCATAAAGTGACCAATTAGCTCCCACCCCTGAGATCTGTGTAGCTCCGACGCTGTGACTTTGCGCTGCTGGCTGCGGGCATGTGGCAGCTCTTTAGTCTGATGGAGCCGGAGATGGCCGGCGTGGTAGCCTGGGGTCAAAGGGGCACAGACAAACAGCTAGATAGTGTCTCTCCGAGGACAGAGGGGACAGCAGCAATGGGCCTGCTGGTGTAAATCATCCACCCGTTCCCCCTACCATTACCACAGCTGAATCCCACTTCAGACTGACATTGGAGAGGAGAGTCAAGGTGGAGGATGTGTCGCGCTACTTCATGCAGGCAGTATGTCTGTGCATACATTATCGTGTTTATGAAAAAGTCAGACTTGGTGAGTTGAAGGGTCTCTCTGCATAATGAATACATTAATACTGTGTCTTCACCTAAAATATATACACTTACTTTTAATTCTACCAATTAAGGCAAGTCCCTGCAGTTTGAGAAACTGCTGCTGTGCAACTCCCAAGAAACAAACCCGGGTCACAAAAATGGGAGTCAATAACACACAGAATGACAGCAACACACAACAACAGAGTCATTCTAAAACATGCATATCTGTTAAACACATTCTCACTTCCACCTCATAAACAGCAGGTTGGATAGACATTACACTTTAGACTTTATTGTCCCCATGGGGAAATTCCTTTTCACAGCACGGTATCTGTCCAACAGAGTGGCCTTATGCTTACAAATACATAACCTCTGGTGTACCCCTTATGTCTGTTTTGCATGTGCAGGGCTTGGTGCTCAAATATTCAATTAAAATATGCAATGATTGGTTTCAAGTCATTGTAAATTAATAACTATCATCTGGGGCGTCAGTAGCCGAGCGGTTATGTTGCACGCCCCAGGTACAGAGGCCGCAGTCCTCATCGCAGCGGTTGTTGGTTCAAATCTGACCTCTGCACTTTGCTGCACGTCATCCCTACATCTCTATTGAGCTGTCATATCTTAAAAAGGCCCAAAAAATTGTCACTTAAAACAAATATTAAATTAAGAGAAGCATCAGACTGAACTTTTTAAATAAAGGTTTTGAGAGATCACACCAACTTCAACCTTAACTTATATAAGTATTGTTTAACATTGAGGATTTGGCAATGATTTAACAAGATATTGTTTGAATGTTTAGGAAAAGATCATAGTTTGGCTAAAAAAAATTATGATATGTAATTTAGTTTCTTCTCTTTAATAAATATGAGTTGCGGCGTAACTAGCACGTGCAATCTAATTATTGAACCTAGAGGCAGCTGGTGAATTATTCAGTGGGGGGGTTCTTCCACTTTACAATGATAAGTAAAATAAATTGTTTCTTAAGTTGAGAAATGCTAAGTTTCTTAGCATCTCTACAGTCTGTAACTCTGCAGGTGTGTCATTGCTCAAAGCTCGACTCCACCGCCACGCTTGTAGGTTAACCAGAAGTTAGTGTGAGACAGCATGTCCAGTATGACAACTGCCAACATGTTGCTTCAAAACTCAGCTTCAGAATGATAACACTAAGACAACGTCCATGTTTCATACAGTCTGATTTTAGCTGATGTGTCATTAATACTTAATGTAATGTTTGAGCTGTGATCGGAAGCACAACTATTTTCAAAACTTAAATTCTGTCAAGACCAACAGTATAATGTGACACTTGACACATTTGTTATACACGTTACAGGAAAAGCAATTTATGAATAGGAACAACTATAAATAAATGTCATCGTGTTTGCAGAAGCTTCATTTGTTTGCAGAAAAGTTCAGTCAGACACAGATTTTCATAAAGGGTTAAACACATAGACGTTCACATATTTGATCAGTTTGACCATTAACAGTTTGTTCCTGCCAACAGACAGCTAACTAAAAGCCATATTAAAGTCTGATATACAATAAGGTATTTCACAGTGAAAATCACAGTATGCTTTGAAACAAAGCAGGAGTTTGAAATCATTGATTGCATGCTGCAACTTGGATCAAGCACAGAAAATCAATCATCATCTCTTTGTTGAATCTCTTTGCATGCTCTAAAGCCCGGATCTGGGATGATTGTGGCATTCTGAAGCATTTGTTAAAGCAGGCGATGAGACAAAGGTCAGCAGGTTGTTAACACCATTACTTTGCTTGTTTCCTAATCAGGGTGAAAACAAATCCCTGATGAATGACTCGTCCTCCTCCCCTTCTCCCCCCTGGTCAATGTGTACACTAAGTAAGATACCTAATAAGTCCCTGTTGGGTGACATGGCTGCTCCAAGCTAATCACTTTTTCAGACAGCATCTTCAGAGTGCGCCCTCTCGTCTGATGCTAATCTGCACCAAGTGCAGGCTCTAAAGATGGAGGAGTGTGGAAAGACTGGCTCGAGTTCGGGCTGCACAATCCAAATGATCGGTCTATTTCTTTTGGTAATGTGGAAAGAGAGACAGTGTCAAATCAAAAGGCAAGCTGTAAGCGCCACATGGTTCACAGGTTAGAGACAGTTGTGATGACCAAATTATTCAAAGAAAGTGAATTAAAAGGTATATTAAGTGAGTGCTCTGAAAGCTTTCCGTCCCTCAAATGCCAGCAACACATGGTGGAACTCTCTGTATTTAAAGAGCCTTTCTATATTTATGCTATCTGTGTATTTTTCTGATTTGGGATGTATTTGAAAATCCACCTTTATTTAAACAAAAATTTAGATAGGACGTTTTGTAAGGTATTATAAGTGTCAATTTTTATAAAGGAAACTATACATTTCAGAGACACTTTAAATTAAGGTCACAATATTCACCCTAGTAGCACACTGGCTGCTTAGTAGTCATTATTAAGCATTTATTAGTACTTTTTTGTACTAGACCATGATCTATAGCTAATAGGCCATTAACTGTCATAAACATTAAGTGTTTGCACTAAATGCCCTCCTAATAATCATTATTGAAGGTAAGTTAGGAAGCTGTTAAACATGTATTCTGATCTTAAAGGTCATAAGTTATCCTACTTTTCAACCAGTTTAAATAAGTCTCAGAGCTCCCAAAACATGTGTGTGAAGTTTCTTGTTCTAAATCCACTCTGATCCTGCATTTAATCATGCCTATAAACCCCTCTATTTCTATTTCATTTATTTCTGCTCAGAACAGACTGTTTCTGTGTCTGTACCTTTAAATATGTAAATGAGCTGTGTCTGACCACGCCCCTTCTCTGGAAGGGCTCTGGTGGCTCGGGCTTTCTCGGGCTTTCACTTGTCCTATTGTTTACGGTGAGAAGGCAGACTCAGAGGGCAGAACAAACACCAATCTGTGGGAGTGTCACCCACCTGGGGGAGGGGTTACTGCCTTTTGTGATGTCATGAAGGGAACATCTCCAAACGGCCTGTTTGAGCACACATTTTCTGAAAAGTGGAGCAGGGAAAAGACAGAGAGGATGAACTTTTCTGATCATTGTGGGGTTTGTAGGCAGAGTAGGGACACATATCTGTACTAGATAAACATGGTGAAGTGCATTTTGCAAAATATGTGACCTTTAATACACTTTTGCTTACTTTTACCTTGTAAGGACCAAACTAAGCAAAACATATAGTATTAAAATCATAGCTCATGTTCAACAGCTTCCTAACTTAAGCAGTAATTAGGAGGGTATTGAGGTCAATCTTTTAGTTAATGGCCTCTTAGCTATAGACAATGGTAATGTAGAACAAGGTACCAATAAGCGCTTTATAATGACTAATTAGCTGCCGGTATGCTACCAATTAGCATGCTATGGCAGTATTTAATTTGGCCTTAATTTAAAGTGTAACCTTCATGTTTCACTAGTAATTTAGTACCTCATTAGCATGAAGTAGAAACGGGATATTTGGCATTTTTATCGTCAGAGAAAAGAAACAAAATATATTTTTTTTATTTTGAAATTGACTTAAATCTCATGTCATTTTGAACCGTACAAAATTGTGATAAAATTGTACCATTTTAAAAGTCATTAAAATGAATAATCAGTACAGAAGGATGGGTTTGAATGTGTAAGCATGGCTTTATCATGACTTCATATGTGGTTAACCCTGGAGCCCCTGCCTACACAGTGCATCTGGAATCAAGCCCAGTATTTAAATTAATTCACACGAGCGTGTCACTAGTTCAGAGCACCTCTATTAGCACATGAAGCAGGGCAACATTCTCCATACGATTGTGCTAAACAGGCAATAGGCTGACACCAGTTTATTACCCGCGTTTAACAGATTAAATGGCTGACAAATCGAGTGCACATCCCAGGGGAATTCATTTACTCAAATAAGCTCAGATCATCATCTTTTCTTCATCTTATTAAGAGAACTGCGATTACCATCATGGCTCTGGAGGAATTGCTGCCTGCCCCATGGTTCTCATTGGAACGATAGTCCTGATTGAGAAATACCTCCCTCTCCGCTTTTCACTACATATCAGTCAATTGGTCCCACTGTAGCTGGAGGGGGGGGGGCTGACTATGGATGGACCTTCATTGATCAAAACATGGAAGGGGGATGGGGAGAAGCTGAAGAGCCAGAGTGAGCTGATTATGGTAATGCTTCAACAGATCAATTAAAGGTGTGCGTTTGAGGCATAAGAACGCGCCAATAAATCCCCCATCCTTGCCTTGCCTCGCTGTGAAGTGTCCAGCATGACCATGACTGGCAGACCTGTACAGAATACCAAACAGCAGCATCTTTGTTCCATATCTGTCCCTGATCTGTCTGTTTAATATAAAGCTTTGGCAAGAAGACAGCTTGCTTCGTTTAGCAGAGTATTGAGCTTGAACATCCTGATTCACTGCAAAGGACTTAAAATCAACCTCATGATATACAGTACATCTTTGACTCACTGATAGTCAACTATAGGTATTATTGGACTTCATTTAAGAGTGGCATCACCAGAATCTAACTGTCATAAAGAAAGCTGATAAACTATTTTCTCAAGTCGTTTTATGCACTCTTGGAAACGAGAGAACATTCTTTCAGACAGGCTGCCCTAAAACATTTTCCTGAGTTGCTACATGTCGCAAACATGCACCTGTCAGCGCGAGGCTATCTCTGTCGGATGAGGCGGGTGGGAGGTCTGAGGAGGCAGTACAGAAGGTTAAGAGAACAGAGTCCGATGCTATGTGACCATTTTTGCCTTTATATTCAAGTATCGAAGTGCTATGTGTAGTTTGACATATCCACTATATCAACATCAGAGCAGAGGAGAACATAATGGCTAAAGAAAAGTGTTAATGAAGCAGATGCATGCAGCTCACCCTGAAAATTTGAGGAGTTCAAACCTCCATCAGACTGTCAGGTTGAGTTTATCTTTACATTAGGAGTTTCAGAAATGTTTTTTATCCTTGCATGCTTTTAAGCTTTTAACTGCGTAAAAGCTTTCAACTTGAGTAGTGCATTTTTTTGAGACAGTTGCAAAATGGTTAAAAATATGATATGATATGATTGTGAGTATTGTTAGTTTTTGAGCTGGTATGGAAAGAGACTTCTCTTTTATTAGACTTGCACTACTTTTGTCCTGATGTCACCATGCAAATGCTGTAATTTCAAACAACTCACTGCATATTTTATATTATTGTACATTGTTAACCAAATCCTATTGTGGACACAGTCTGCTCTGCTGTAATGCTTTGTTAAATGTGCAGCAGACAGTGCAGAAATTATTATAAAATATGGAATGAGAGCGCCCTCTGCAGCTATAAAAATATTATTGAACAGTTTCGTAAAGCTCCTGGTTGCTTTGAGTAGATTTTGGCTCATCTGACACCTACTAAATGGCAGCTTTTTCTTTATTTAAAAAAAAACAAAACGTAAAGGGGGCACAGATAGCCTAGCGGTTATGTCCCGCCCCATTTACAGAGGCTACAGTCCTCCAAGCAGGTTCAAGACCGGCCTGTGGCTTTTTTCCTACATGTCATTCCCCTGCTGTCTCCCTGGTTTCCTACTATACTGTAAAATAAAAGGAACAAATGCCTGTTTCATAACCAGCCAAAATCTCCTCACTGGGGCTTTAATCAACCTGAGTGTTGTTGTTGTTTTTTTTTTACATTAAAAGTTTTTATATTGACATAATAAAAAAAAACACACAAAAACACTGATTCAGGTATCAGCTATAGGCTCATACCAGCCTAATAGATATATCCACCATGTTTGCACTTTTGGTCATTATTTTAAGATTAGGACCCACACTGGTTCCAGTTATTATCCTCTTATTATCCTCTACAAAGAAGAAATAGATATTTCAGAGTTTCTCTTTTCAGAGCAGTTTTCTTATAGCTGCTGATGAATCAATAATACGTTTCCAGCTAGAAATGAAGCCTTTATTGACTTTTCAAAGTGTGGAGGCTAAAATTTTAATAAAGCCAATGTTATGTGACTAAGCTCTGTGGGTGGAGGCTGTACCCCGGGTGGGTGTGTTGAATACACGTTTTCTTTTTGTCCATCCTGTTGTGCATCATCTCACAGTTACTCACTGCCATGTCTGTAAACTGGTCAATACAAGCTCGTCTTCAACTGAGAAAGAGCAGCAGAGAACAGCCTCGTCATCCTGACTTGTTATGTGTTACTTGACGATGTTTTACCTGACAGGCACACCCCACATTCCAGTATATGAGACGAATAATAAAAGCGGAATAAACTTTTCTGTTTGGGCCAGCGAGTTCATCATAAGCCCAATGGAATAAAGATGACCACCAAAGCTATTAGAGTTGTATTTGGTGCAGCTGAAGGATTAGTGGGAAGGGATTAATATGGTTAAAAGGATGACATAAATATGCATTACTCCCCGTCTCTACTTTTCTGGGCTTCAATTTTCTCCCAGATTTCTTAGATTTGCCCTGGCAGAGCCCAGGGGCATCTTCAGGGCAATAGTTTAAATGCAAGAGGAGCGAAGCGGCCACTGGAGACAATCACATTTCTACACAATGCTAATGACAGCTTAAAACATTACCTCCTTTTAGATTTCCATGCTCTCATATTGGAAATTGATTTGTTGGTTTACAAAGTTGACAATTTGCACCTTGAAAGCCATGTAGCCCTCTTCATTGTTCTTTACAGTGTGAAGGCTTTTTGGATGATTTTTCATGTAATGTTCTCAGTGTAGCTTCAGTGTTGCGTGATGGATTTTATGTTGTTGTTTTTGTCCTGGCTGACAGGGTGTGTGTGTGTGTGTGTGTGTGTGTGTGTGCGTGTGTTTCTGTGCATTCTGACTGGTTCACTGCCTCCTCGCTGCAGGGTTCAGCTGGAGGCAGTCAGCTTGTTGCATCATCTACCACGGTTATGGGACCGTAGAGCCGTTTGTGCCGTTCGGCATGTGTGCCTATAAGTGATCCATCTACAAAGCTTTGTTTTCTCTCTGAAGCGTGATTTGTCTTTGCTAAGAGGAAAGAGATGACCCCTCCAACCCCCTCGAGTGCCTCATTCTTTCACGCCACAGCAGGTGTGTGTATGCAGACTGTTTGTTCTCCCAAGTGTTCAAATATGGCAGCTTGGGCGGTGGCCAAATGCTTCAAAATATGACACTGCAGTTATTCTTCCAGTGTCACCTTTTTTGACTTGCTATGGTATGAACAGCCTTAATCTGGTTTTGTTCCGAAAAACTGAGTAGTTACTGCGTAAATGCAACCATTTCACTGCATTTAACATCACTGCCCTCTCCCACCTGGAACACTTTTGTTAGGGTGGTAAGAGCTGCACTTCGTCAACACTGAACCTCAGCTCAGTAGTACCACAGGGCTGTGTCCTCAGCCCCCTCCTGCATTCCCTATTCACCCCAGACTGCATGGCAAAAAAGTTTTCTAACACCACTGTAAAGTTTTTGGACAACAGCAGTTGTCTGGGCTGATCTCCTTTAACTATGACACTTATTTATCAGGGGTACACTGGATCCCAAACCCACCCAATTCTGATCAGATCACGGATTACAAAAAAGAAAAATCGTCTACAAAAACATGTTTCGTTTTTTTCGTATGAGCTTTCACAATGTCAAACATGTAACAAACACACGCAGTTCCTCTAGCGGATGTGTGTGTGTCTTTGCACAGGCTGCTACTGCAGTCCGTGCAGTGTGACTGACTGAGACTGTGAACAGGGATTTAGCAGCAGAAGATTTTATTTTACACAGAAGTATTATTTTCGGTTGATTTTCAAATCACAAGCGGTCCGAACCATGGGCGGTTGATGCAAATGGACATTATTATTATTGCTAGCTGCTGAATTGTATGTTACTTGTTTATTACCACTAACTTAACTATGACTCCCTGCACTGGCCAAATTGAAGCTAGCTGGATACTTGCGTAGTCTTTTGAAGCTTAAATCAACAAACTAAGCTGCTATATTTGACAGGTTTTAACTTGTTACTTTTTGTGATATTTGAGCTTTACTTTGAATATTTAGGTTCCAAACCAGGTGAGGGGTGAGGTGAAGGTGTGCTAGAGCTTGTGTTAATGTGCTCTTGTGCACCTTGATGCAGTTTTGTTGTTGGGAGCTGATATGGAGGGTCATGTAATTTTTGCCACTGTGCCCTGTATTAGAATCGCCCCTGTACACTTTGCAGAACCCATGGCTTCAATTATGGCGTCTTGTGATTATAAACTGAAATGTTTCAGTCTATCATGTGCTTAAATGTGCTGGAATATTTGGCATTTTCGTAGAGTGATGACATTTGATGTAAATGTAGATTGTGTACATGGTCTGATTCATTGATGACTGGCAACTTTGGTATCTTCAAACAAACATACAAAACATATGGCTCCGTGTATTTGGATTATTAATAATAAGATTGCAGCATGTTAAAATCATGGGAGATTCCTGTAAGAAATAAGTGTTGGGTAGTGTTGGCGTGTACAGCTTTCAGACCAGTGAAAAACTTTCGTCATCATGCTGACTAGAAAATATTATATTTATACTTTCCTGGAGATTGATCAGATCACATATAAGAATTAAATCACATCAAAAATCTTTGAAATATGAAGAGTTGGATCACTGGTAAGAACGTGGAGGAGGGAATGGAGAGGGAGTTTAACCGTGTCCCTGAGTGGAGGTCTGCAGCCAGCCGTTGTGCTGCAGCATGTTGTACTCTGGTTCTGCTGATGAATGACCCCCAGCTCCCCACACTCATGCATATTCATGCCTACGCATGTTGATGTGAAGGCACTTTACACTCCAAGCGCTCTACTCCACCACCATGAGGGGGAATTGTTAAGTCACTCATGTTCATAAGCAGGTTACCATGGAGACACTTACACAGCCCAGCTTTACCTTGTTGCACTGAATCATAATTGGGAGGAGGCACCATGGGCCAGCATATCTCAATGGTAATCACTATCTGCTAACACACACCATTCCTCTTGGCGAGGAGGTTCGATCCACTGCTCAAATCTCCAGAGTGTGCACATATATACAGTATGTGTGTCAATGTAACAGATCCATTCAAGTCATACCAGCCTTACTCCACACACTGGTCTCAAGATTTCACTATCACAGACAGATTTTGAGTTGTGCAATATACAAACCCATTAAAATAAACAGAATGTTCTGATATTAAAAACATTAAAACCATATATTTAGTTAAAAAATAGCCCAAATACAACATATCAGATGTTGAAACAACTAATTTCAACTGATGTTCAAAAAGTGTTCAAATGTTCAAATGGTCATGTTTACCACTCTGTAGTAGTTACTGCATAAATGCAACCATTTCACAGTATTTAACATCACTGCCCTCTCCCATCTGGAGGGGAAGAACACTTTTGTTAGGGTGGTAAGAGCGGCACTTCGTCACCACTGACCCTCAGCTCAGAAGTCCCACAGGGCTGTGTCCTCAGCCCCCTCCTGTATTCCCTATAGTTCTCTAACACCACTGTGAAGTTTGCAGGCAACAGCAGTCGTCAGGGCTGATTTTAGCATCCGTAGCATTCTGACAACACTTTTTAAGCGTTTGAGAACTGAGGGGAGTAGTTTCTGTTATTTTGGATAAGTGGAAGGTTATTTATTTTATTTTTAATTTTGGGGGTCACCATTATCATATTTTATGTTTCATAACGTGCC
Source organism: Labrus mixtus (assembly GCF_963584025.1). NCBI lineage: Eukaryota > Metazoa > Chordata > Actinopteri > Labriformes > Labridae > Labrus > Labrus mixtus. The sequence continues at coordinate 26,300,118 of NC_083617.1, forward strand.
AGATATTTTCAATGGGTGATATGTTAGGACTGCAGTCAGGCCAGTTTAGCACCCGGACTCTTTTACTATACGGAGCCATGCTGTTGATATTAGTGCAAAATGTGGTTTGGCATCATCTTGCTGAAATAAGCAAGACCTTCCCTGAAAAATTAGTTGTCTTCTTTGCAGCATATGTTGCTCCAAAATGTGAATATATAGTTCAGAAATAATTGAGCCTTTACCCATGCTATGTGCACTAATGCACCCCCATATTGTCACAGATACTGGCTTTTCAATTGATTCCTGACAGTAAGCCGGATGGTCCCTCCCCTCTTTAGTCCAGAGGATATGGAGTACATTATTTCTAAACAGGTCAAATTTAACTCGTCAGACCTCAGGACAGTTTTCCCACTTCAGCTCAGTCCATTTTAAATGATCTTGGGCTCAGAGAAGGCTGCAACATGTCTTTAACTGGTTTATATACAGGTTATTTTTTGCTTGGTGAAGTTTCAGCTTGCATTTGTGATGAACTGCGCTCACAGACAATGGCCTCTGGAGGTGTTCTTGAGCCCATGCAGTGATGTCCATGTCTATTTTCCGGTGCATCTGAGGACCTGAAGATCACAGCCATCCAATCATTGGTTTTCTGTCTTGTCCCTTGCAAACAGAGATTCATTCAGATTCTTTTCATCTTTTGATCTTAGTCTTTCAAGCATAACTTCCCAACCTTTTAGGAAATGGGGTTGTAATTGTGGAAGTTTTGCTGGAGATGTTGCCAACGCTGAGGGGTGGGGAACACTGTCATGTGAACAGCGAGCTCCACCAATCAGAGTCGGCGCTGTGACACTCTATGATCGTGGGTAGTGTAGCTCTTTTCCCCGATATTTTGAATAAACCATGTTGTTCTTAAAACAAGGTTGATATCAGACAAATGTGTGTCTCCTACAGGAGCATATACCATCATTTTACACTCAGGTAGCTCGTCATAAGTCTACCTTGGATGGTTATGATATTATGGCTACTGTAATAATCAAATCCACTATGGAGAAAATGAACGGGAGTTTTACTTCTTGAACCAAACTGTTGAGCCTTATATCTTCCTGTCAGTGCATGAGACTGACAGGTGGACAGAGTTGATACCAGCACAATGCATTTGTTTCTAGGTCTGAAGTATCACCATCAGTCAGGTGACGTGAGAAACCTCTCTATGAGCTTTACCTTGATTTCATCATTGTCTTACGTAATTTGTTTCACTTTGGAGAAATTGAAAAAAAGATGTAGTGATTCTTTTACGTTTATCCATCTAGCAGTGCAGATAGAAGAGACCGGTCCCTGCGGTCTGATCCAAAGTTACGACTGTGTTTCAGCTCCCGGGTGCTACTTGCATACCCACTTTGTGTGATAGCCAACTGTTATTGCTGCTCCAAATGACTGCCCATTAATCCTGTCTCTCTGCCCTGCAGCTGAATCAAACTTGAGATGTGTGAGTGCGGGAGAGAGATTGTGGTGATGGTTAGGTGTGACCTGGATTGACTCCAAATGACCACACCACTGCATGTTATGTGTGTGTGTTCGTGAAAGGAAAAAAAAAGAAGGAAAAAAAAGAGGATACAAAGGTGTTTTGTTATGGACCGGATGTCGGCCCTTTTCTAAAGATTCCAGTCACTCCGTTCAATCTCATTTGCAACCAGTCCAATTATAGCTCGTTCAGCAGTGTTCAGAGGGAGCATGATGGTGATTTAACAGGAAATGGATGGTTTAGAGAGAGAATGAATACATGAATGAATAAAAGGCTTGACGTCTGTCATTCGCTCTTCCCTCAGCTCCAATGGAAAAGAATGTGGATGTTATTCATGACGCATCCAAACCTTTAACCAGACTGCTCCTTAGTGCTGGAGGAACAACTGCAGATCTGAGGTTTCTCGTACAGAGTTTTAAGAAACAGATTGAGTCCACACTCACTGCAGCAGATTTGTCAGTCAAATTAAATAGCTTTATTAAAATGCTATAGAGTTGTGACCGCCCAGCACAAGATCATCATGCTGTGGGTTAAAATAATAACCTGTGTTGACTTTTAGAGGAGCTCTACCCCCCGATGTCCTGGGCGAAAGTCCTGCATTGTTTGACTATCATCAACCCCGAGCAGACTTTATCTCTGTCTCTTCAACACAGGGTGCAGTCTCTCTGAGCTTCTAATATCACCATGAATGTATTAACATCAACATTTACTACAAGCCTGCATGGTGCGTCTTGTGAAGATGCTAATAGGTGCTTTGTGTGTCTGAATGGGAAGAGAGAGATGTGAGAAGAAGCTGGTGAAGTGTCTTTAAGAGTGAGAACCCACCATAGATGAACGTGGGGAAGAAAAATGTGTTGTTTATAATCTAAGTTTTTTTTTAATTGATGCAATATCAATATCATCTTGAGCTAAAAGGATCCCGTGTTGCTTTCACCTCAGGAAGGTTTCATTGTTGTTGTTTCTATGAAAGAACAAAGTGTCGTAGGTGAATGTCTTAAAAACTCCGCACATTAAACAGAAACCATCTCCATGGCCATAGGTAAGTTAGGAAATGTTATTTTGTGACCCTTTCAGAATAAACGGGCGATGACTCAGAGGGAGGCTTTTTCTTTGTGTGCACAAATTGTTTTTTATCATTTCAGCGCTGCAAACATTCTGCTGTGAGTCACAGCCTGGTTTGCCTTCACTTAGAATGGGCATGCAGTGTACTCTGACATGGCACCAGGATACTGATGACACAAACTCTTCCATTACACACAAACAAGGTGAGAGGAGAGAGAGAGAGAGAGAGAGAGAGAGAGAGAGAGAGTCATATTTTTGCATTAATTAGAAGGTCTGTGAATTTCCCCTCTAAGATCTGTTCTGTCTCAGAGACTCTGCTCCTTCTGGCTCATTATCAATCACCCTGCAGCGTATATATTAGTTCTGCTTTTACACACAATAAATTCATTACTGTGAGATCCACAATGGCTTTTTAATCAAACACTGTCGTCCATCTGTTGCATGTTTTTTATTGAGGACACAACCCTGTGATGTGACAGTCTGAGTCGGAGCTGACTGAGGCGAGTGTTTCTGACAGCTGAAGCACGGCTCTGCCTCTCCAAAGAGCCTCATTTCCTGCTTCAAATCTGCTCAAATGCCCCCCCCAACCAACCAACCAACCAATACAACCCGTCTGGAGGAAACAGACTCCCGTTGGCATGGCAACCTTGTGGGGCCGTGTTTAATTTGTCTTGATAAGTCATGCTAACAGGGCTACACCATCCCATGTTCAAGAGGGTACTGCCTTTTCACGCTGCAGCCACAGAAATCGCTTTTGTTACATTTACATTTTTTACAAACGTGTTCAAACCTGGAAAGCAGACGTGTGTGAGACCGCTTTCTAAATGTTGCTTTTGAGCAAACTGTGATTTATTTCCAGTCTCTAAAAACGTGAAGGGTGGAAATGACCCCCTGAAGTTTCCTGATGTCTACCTATTTGTCATGGTCACTTTGTCTTTGACCACGTCTGCGCTGACAGCACTGGCAGTGATTACAAAAGAAAAATTATGCAAATCTCCCACGGGGCTCGTCAGCAGTTCTTCTTCTTGCACGGGCCGAGCTCAGCAAGATGCCCTCTGAGCTCGATTCATTTCATTTAGAGTTAATTTACAAGTTGCAGTCTGTGCAAATAGATAAATTCATCTCTCCTAGAGATAAATCAACAAAGGCACAGAGCTGTAGCTTTTCTTGTGTTGGATTATACAATAAAAAAAAACCACCTACTGCAGTTTTAATTTCCACCTCTTTGTCTAAATAATGAATAGAATAATCCCACTATGAAGTCAAGGGGCCGTGTTTAAGCTTGATATTTATGCCATGATTTGGTAGCCGCCCCAGGTCAAACACTGCTGTTGTGTTTTGCCCTGCAGGCTGTTTTGCAGCTTTGTGCTTCTGTGAAGCGGGGGCCGTGCATCATGGAGCAGGTGGAGGAGAACGGAGGGAGGGAGGTGGACGTGAGGGAACAGCCTGAAATAGGACGTGACTGCTGACATTCACCTGGATGCCCTCTGTAAGGAAAGGAATAAGTAGGGGAGAAGAAAAAAAGGAAAAGCAGAATGATCCTGAGGCTGGAGAGGGAGTGTGTGATTGTGGTTACTAAGGCTACAGCATGCTGCCTGAGAAGGAAGGAGGGCGGGCTTGGAGGAAGGTCAGACGACTGAGGTACAACCAGTTAAATCAACTCTGAAGTGCGAGGTCCCGGTGGTGTTGGGGTTCAGGAAATGTAGCTGCTTTGGCTGCTCAGGAGGAACATGGATTGTCGCTCAGAACGGGACCTTGTGCACACTGTGCGCTCGTAGCACGCCCTCTGTGCTGTAAATCCCTTTGGTGCGTCACATAAAAGAGGATAAAAGATGTAAAAAAGAGATCAGAAGACAAGTTTACGAGATAAGATGTCTTTTGTGAGACGAACGCCTTGAAAACATTCCCCCCTGGGGGATGAAGGTCACCTGGAATCTGAGCTCACTGTAAGATAGCGTGCTGGCCTCGCCTTTAACTTTCGATTGTCACAGAGGCTCAAATCCTCTCCGCCTCTATCCCTGATGTCTGTATCCTCTGACGTCTTTGAAACAGACTGCAAAGCTTAAGCTGTTTGGAGAAAGGAAATGATGCAACATAAATTTCAAGGCAAGGATGCTCTGTCTTTCTCCCTCTCTCCCCCCCCCTCACACACACACACTGCGGGATGAAAATCAATAGCCTTCAACAGTGAGTCAATGCAGAAACTAATAGCTAACAAACCCAGCGCTGTAAACCCTCACACAGGGTGGTTGTAATGTAAAGAAATTGTGTTTTAGCACGCTGTGGATCTTTGTCACATATAGAATTATATTCCTCGATAATGGAAGCGCTGGGAGGATGAAAACAACCCCTGACTCTTGTATCAGGGAGGGAAACAGACACCAGAACACTGTTGCCAACACCAGGAACATCAGAATGCACAAAGGAGCTCTTGTTTAAGTTGATTAGGAAACGTGGGTATCGTTCTCATCAACATTGATTTGGCTAAACATCTGACTAAGCAGCTCCACATTAACTGAAAGGGCACTTTATGGGCATCCACATCCATCTCACACAAGAAGCTTCCCTCCCCTTGAGGCCAAAAATGCTGATGGTCTCACAGTGCAGGGTGATGTGATTCAAAGCCGAGCAACAACAGTCTTCACTTGAAGAATGAGTCCCCTGAGATCTTTATTTGAGATCATATCGTCCTCTTTATTTGCTCTCCATTACATATGCAATGATCATCAGTGCTGTTGCTCCATCTACTAATCTGTTAACTGTACATAAGCCAAAATAACAGGAGTTTTTTTTTCAATTTGAAGGAAGGAATCCTGTGTAATTATTTAATCATAATAAAGGAGCAATCACTCTGTTTTTAAGGTGGCCAAAACAATAACATTAACAGCAAACGTGCTGCAATTACAGAAACAATGCAAAGTCCAAAAAACACAAAAACCTAGAAAACAGATGCAACTGTTAAATCTGCATCCAGACACCACATCTGAAGTCTCAAGGCCTCAAGGAGTGCACTAAGAGGAAGTGGATTGTCATGTTTTTTGGTAGGGCCACCAATACCATCAGTGTCCATCAGGGAATGAGGTACAGAGGAGGTTGTCTCGCCAAGTTTAGCTGTTTATCTGACCCAGCAATGCCCCCGCTCAGGGGTCAGGGGATGGGTGCTGACTGATGCCAGACCTTCCTCTCACTTACACCCTATCCTCAAAGTGTCTTCAGACCGGCTGTATATCTCCCAGCTACTGTAACCTCAACATTGTTCTCTGTGTGAATCTCCACCAGCATGCCCCACTGAGTGCAAAGGATGCTGGGAGGTTGGATTTGATAACCTAGACATCCAAGAGGTCCAAATCTCCTGTGCTATGAGCTCCCAGACAGCGCAGGGTCAGATAACTGGCTAACTGGCGGTTTCCACAGGATCTATGTGTTTGCAGCATTCAGTCTCCATCTTTTGCTCTGCCTGATGGCGCCCCCCGAAATATGAAGCGTTAGTGCAGCGGATTGCAGCAATGTGCCGCTGGACTTGCGGGTTCACAAGATCAAGGGTGAACTAGATCACAGGGGAATAACGTGCAAACAACGTGTTAGTAAGTGTTTTCAGGCTAGATTTGTTGTTCTTTGGGTGCCTGTTTTGACGTAATATTGATAAATGAGATTATTAGCATTTATTTTGAAATTGATAGGATACTCACCGGGTTCCCTAGTGTGACTTCCTGTCTGCTCCGTTCATCTTGAAGTGGCCTCAGACCATGTCTCATGCCTCGGAAAACACAAGCATTATAGAGAGTGCGTGATCAGCTCCAGAGTGTGCAGTGTGGACAGAATGCCGTGGCACAAGGATGCTGTGGAAACTGCCAGTTACAGTACAGCTAACTTAACTCACTAGCTAGAAGCTACAATTGGCAGTAGCGGTTACCTTGGCGAAATCAATTAGAAACATACCGGAAAAAAATAACAACTCACACCAAAAAACAAAATAATTATGAAGTTGTGTTTTTGCACATTAGTTATCCAACCTCATACTTGTCTGCTTTTCTCTGACAAATCATCAAATTCAGGACTTGGCTTTGGTCTCTTTTGGGTCAAAAGTCAAACTGCCTCATGTGAATGCTCCCCCTACAGGCCTGGAGCACTTCTGCTGGGAAGACTGGTTGATGGAGAGTTTTTGTATTGCTTTTTTTTTTTTTGGGGGGGGGGGGGGGGGGGGGGGGGTTCGTGTGTTTTTGACTTATCATGTTTTCATGTTTACTGTAGTTGTGGTTATTTCAGCTTTCTGCAGCCCATTCTTTTCATTGACTGTATGTTTTTGTTGTTGTGATGCATTCTGGATTTTTGTGTGTTTCTTTTAAATTTGAAACTAGTCTGAAGTTGTAACATGTATGTAAGAGAGATGTGTTGTGCTGTCTTTTTTTGCACTTGTTGGCTCTTACAAGTTTGTGCATTAAAGTGAATCATCGCCAGGTGAGGGGCACCTGCTGTAAACATTGCATTTCTTTTTTTCTTTTTTTTTATAAATGATGTGCATAAAAGCTTCTCCTTTGAACAACTTTTGTATAAAAATTGACTTCATAAGCACACTATAGCTCCTCCTCTCTGTTTTTCATATGAAATATTGAGCACATGAGAGCCTGTGCAGCCATATCAGCTGAACTAATGCATGGAATGGGTCTTTTTGCTGACAGTGTCACTCTGGGAGCTTTTTTTCTGATTAAAGTTGATCCTGAGGCAGGGTTAAGTGCTGCCTGTCCTGTCCAAAGTGCAGTCAGTGAGCGGTCCACCAGGGGCATCAATTCGCTAAACCCTGACGGTGGCAAAGTTCTGCAGCTGGTCTCATGCAGCTTCAAAAAGGCTGGGTCCTGATTTCAGCACAGACTGTCTCAGGATGGGACGAGAAAAGAGGACTGTAGGTTATTTGATCAGCAGAATTTTAAGCTATTATGTAGAGGTCATAACAGATCAGAGGGACTGATGATCTTGAATGCAACTCTGAGGGTTTTTTTTTCTTCTGGCTGCACTGTGGATTGTTAAGTGGGGTTATTCGTTCTTGCAGGTACAGCAATAAAAAAAAAACAAGTTCACAACATCAGTTTGGAGTCACTTGTGCTCAGAGACGTCGAGTGACTACACCTTGACAAACACAAGCTTTTCTCCCACATACCCCTTTTTCCCAAAATGTTGCAGGGATGGTTTTTTTTTTCTCCCGGGGGTTCTCCGGTGTTTATAGTCGGTGAAAAGAAGATAAAGTCAGACCGGTTGTCTCTTTAAATCAAGCTGCAGTGTTGATGTGCCCTCAAGCTGAAATGGTAAGAACCATTTCCACCTCTGCGGCAGGGAGCCTGACCAAATAGGCGCACTAGAGCGCTTCAAACGTGATTCTCATTCCCTTGGTCACTTGTGGTCTATGGTCGCCTCCACTCCTGGAGAGGGAAGCTATTTGTCAGTCTTTTCCTGTGAGTTTTTTTCCCCCCCTGCGCATCTCGGAGACATTATTTAATTTTTATTTTCTCTTTTTTTTTGTTCCATCCGCAGAACTCAGTGGCAGTCGCCTCAATCCATTTACCGCTGGCTGGTACGCCTATCTCCTCCTCTGCGCTGCAATCTGTTGATAACTCCACTTGCAGGCTGCAGTTTATTGTGTTTCGCAATGGGAAACTCTTTCCTTGCACGGGGAATTCGTCAAATCTCGCAGACGATGGGAAGCGTAGGAGCGTTTCAACACCAGTTGCTTTCACCAAATTAGGTAAGAGGAAATCCATTTTTATCATCATGCCTGTGATGTCAACGCCGTGCTGTGCTACCGACTACATGCTTACACACTCACACACACACAAGCAGCTCCTCAGTTTGTTCTGCGCAACATGTTGACACAGAAGCTTCACAACCTGGCGCGCATGATGCCGCAATAAATCCAAGTGACTCTGTGTCTGTTTTGAAATCCAGTGAATGAAACCACCGCATGCATGTTCACTACTTTAGGTATCCATATGAGATTAAAGTTGATCTACAACACTATATCTGCATAATGCGCGCGCGTGTGGTTTGTTTGTATGTAAATAGCGCGTGCCAATGTCCACGCTCCCTGTGCCACAGCACTTACACACTTTCCACTTGGTTTCTTTAATTAAATGTGGTGCTTTTTCTTGCAGATGGGTGCAGCCTCGGGAGCGCCGTGCACTCCGTTACTATCGCTCTAAGGCACTTCGCTCTGGGTGTAGACCCCACCGCAGCCTACTGGGATTTTGACCTGCTGGATGGACACGGTGGCTGGAGGGCAGAGGGCTGTCACATAACAGGCTCCGGGGGCAACACGACCACCATTCATTGCACCCATCACAATAACTTTGCTGTGCTAATGGTGAGTAGTATACTGTGTGGTTCCAGTGTCATTCATTGTAGCACAACCATGCCCCCTCCTCCATCCACCCACCCCTACATTTTTTAATGCTTAGGGCCTATTATGGATCAAATGCATCTTTTTTCACCCTGGAATAGATGGAGTCACGTGTTGTAAGAAGCGCTCCATGCAGGGACCTTTGAAAGCTTCCTTTTATTGTTGCTCTTCAGCAGAGGGAAAGGATTTGTCAAATGCGCTGCGGGGATTTATTGGCTTTGGAGTATGCGCTACACTAAATTCCCCCTATATTCTGGAGATGAGAAGTTGCGCGCGTTGTAGGCTATAGCCTGCCACCTTTTTCCAAAAAGCAGCACAGCAGCAGCAGCAGCAGCAGCAGCTGCGATAGAAGAGATGCTCAGGAGAAGGAGCGCCTTGTCAGGAGCCATTCGCCTTCGAGCGCGAGTGCTGTGCTAATTGGTTGCAACCGTCGCCGAGCGAAAATGTTGGACAGCAAAGCGTAGCATCGTTCATCTGTGTCGCTGAAGTTGGTGTCGATGCCGCTGAGATGCCTTCTCCCGACGACGTCCCCTTGTTCACATTGATTTCATGAGGATAATACCAAAAGCGCAATGGCATCGTATCGCCCAGTCGCTCCGTAGAGCCGCTGCGCCTGGTCCGCTTTTTTTGGATGAAAAGAAATCCTCCGGATGTTTACCGAAGAGTGGGATTCGTTAGACTGGGAGGTCAGTTCTCAGCAGAGCATGAAAAGTGTTGCTTGAGATGTCGGTGCTTTCCGAGTTGCCTTTTTACCTGCATATTTTATGAAGCCGCTGTTCTGTTGTTCGTGTGTGGAGAGAAGCTGGCACGAAAAAAAAGCCGCATAGGAATGAGAAAGAGTGGGGTACAGGGAGGAAGAGGCTCACTAAAACGGCATGTTGGGCTCTGAGGTGGAGAGTGGGGTGTCTGTGGAGGATGGGGAGCTGTTGTCAGATGGGGAGCAGATGTCAGGTTGTCATTGTGCATGTATTTTCTATCAAACACGGGCTTGGGGAGGCGCACCGTCAATGGGCACCTTCTGGTTGTCGGAATGAAGCGAAATCTCCTTTTTTTTTGTCACATTTCCTGGTACCAGATTAATCTGAACTTCAATACACGACATCCGACAGGCAGAAGGTATTCAGAGTAAAGGTGGAGAGCGGACACATGAATGTCCACACTGTGGCGAGTGTTTGCGCCGAGGTTTTGCGCGTCTGTTAATGCAGTCACCACACCCGCCTGGTCTCTGCAGTGCCCGAGAAAAGGACCCTTATTTACGGACTCGTGACATCATTCTCCTCATGGCCTCGTATAAAATACTCTATAATGCAACAATGACCCGTGTAGCTCAGGGCGGCTTCTGCAAGTAGCAGACCTGTTGCATAATCTTTTCATGTGAGAGGAATCGCCTTTTACTGGCTTCCTGCGAGTTGACCATGTTTAATTGACAGCATTTAGAAGTGAGGAGCCTCGCCAGTGAAGCTCTCATTTAAACTCCTGCAGAGAGACTGAAATAACATCAAAGCTTTGGTGTTCTGAGGGAAAATCAGTGGAACAAGTTGCAATGTCTATTAAAAAAAAAAAGTCTACTGTGACAGTGGTGCAACAGTAGTGTTTGCATTCACTGACAGTGAAGTATGTTTACTCAGAGGCAGATACATGAGTGTCGAGCACATTGCTGTATCACCTTCTTTCTACATGATGCTGCCCGATCGCTCATTAGATCAGCTGTCTGCGGCGTACAGGGTGAAACATCCACCTCATGCTGCATGTGTGATGCTGAGCAGACTGACAGAGGGTTAACCACAAAGCATGACAGCTCTGAAGGATGAATAATGCAACAAAATCATTTTCAAAGAAACTAGGGGGAGGTGGGAAAACGATGCCTGAAAGGCACAATGCAATATGCAATTCCTGTTGATCCACACTCTTTCACTTCTTATTTGGCTTGACTGTGTGTGTCTTTTTTTGTGTATGTGCGTCTGTGAGAGGGAGATGATTAGTCTACAAATAGCATGACAACCCAATACAATTGCCCCTGGGGACGGAGGTTTGGGATATAAAAAGTACTTTAATGAGAATCTTTTTGACTTGGCTCAGAGAGAATTACATGCTTCTGCCCCCCCTCCCCTCCCCTTCCCTTCCTTCCTCCGTGCTTTGTGATCAGAATGCCAAATAACTGACTTGGGACAGGATGTGTGCGGAAAAAAAACACTCAACAAGAGCAGCCTTCAAGGCTTTTCTGTCTATTTATTTGATGTGTGTGGACTTTGAAGAATGTCTGGCGCAATGAATGCATCACTTTGTTTGTCTCTTGTCAGAAAGCAGGTCAGATTTTGACCTGTTAGTCTAGTCAACCAAGTCATAGAGTTTTCCATGTGTGTCAGGTGCTGAACGACAGCGCGCCTCTTTTTTATCCCTGCACTGAGCAGAGCTTGAAGCTGTTCCAGATTTCAGCACCGGGGACAGTTCCCATGTAACCCACCCTCCCCCCTTCTCATCTTGTCCTGCCTCCTTCCCCTCCTCTCGTCCTCTGCCTCCTGCAGGCCGGTGTCTGTCTTGAAGGGAGGGCTGACTCACTCGTTTACAGCAATGCAGCCTCATGATCTGTCTTCATCACAGTGACAGGCCTCAGCCCCCCCCCCCGCCATGACCCACCCTTAACCCCTCCCCAATCTTATCTGCAGCATCACTTTGTGTGCTTTAAGTTCTTGCAGACCTGGTAGCGGCGTCTTTTGTGTATTATTCATTTATGGAGGGAACACAGACCAAGGAGTTCCTGCATGCGTTAGCTGCAGCGCTGCACACTGTTTAATATGCAGAAGCAGACCTTTACAACGACAGACACTCAGAGGGGGGGGGGGGGGGGGGGCTGGCTTCTGTAAGTATCCAATCATAACAAAGGCCTTCAGGCCACGGGCCAATAAGGGGAGAGCTGTGCACAGATGTGCTCCCATACTCACTGTACAGAATGTAATGTATGAGTGAGGAGGATTCCTGGAAGCAGGAGGCTCCGCTGGTGACGCTCTGCATCACAGTTACAGTAGAACAGGTGACGTGTTGTTGGTGGAGCAGGAGACAACTTTTACTACACACATTTACCAAAGTTATTTTGCTTTTGTCATGTGTTTATTTTTTAGACATTTTCCTTAGCGCTTCTAACAGTTACTCAAGTGGACCACAGATCAATTTACTGAGAATTCTCTCTCTTTTGTAAAGCTGCTGACAACTTGTGGATATGTGAACGTGGTTGCCTGCAAAAAATATTTGCCTTTGTGGCCGATTCTCTGCACTGTTGTTTCTTTGATACTCTTTGTATCTGCCGCTCACTTAATCTCACTATTTGACTAAAATCTTTGGGGGCAGTCATTTGAAACACAAAGAAACCCATCACCTGTAAACATTTTATTGTTCACATACAGCTTAAGAAAAACTGTAACAAACATCTCACAGGTAAAACATGAGAGTCATGATGTAAGCTGATATTAAAGTATATTTTAAAAAGGAATCTGTAGTTGAAGCTGTGCAGTGCAAAGCCTGACATAATGTTTAGTCGGATACAGCCGTTTATCTGAAAACTGTTCATCATTAAAGGGTCAGAAGACAATCCATTTGGGAAACACTTGTTTCATTATTACTTCAGGTAGAATCTGAATCTGAAAGGCAACATCGTACATGTTGCAACATCGGGGAACTTACTCCCCTCGAGAGGAGGAGAACAACTTTTATAATGTTTGTTTGTTAAAGGGGAGGTTGGATTGGTCATTTTTGATGCATTCAAGGACGCCAGGAAATCCGGAAGCTGATTGGCTTAGCTGACATAGCAGTTAGCAGATTTGTCCCTGAAGTTGAAAGGTTGGATCTAGAACAGATGAACAGCTACACTTGAATGCAGATATCTGATTATAGATACAAATAAATCAGAATACTGATGATGGGAGCCAGGATTTTTTTCTACCTGTTCTTGGTTTCCAGACTGTTTTTCTTGTATACACCAAAGGCTGCTGATTTGTAATTGGTGAATAGATATCCAGACCCCTGTGTACAGATAGAAATCACCTCATGAGAGATTTAATCAAAGCAACAGAATGGAACAGAAAATGTTTTTTGAAAGAGGCCCATTGGTTTCCTCTGTCCTTCTTGCTCTCAGTGGGAGATTCTTTCATCTCTGAATCACCAAAACTGAACACAATTCACTTGCCCTCGCCGCTGCCCCTCCATCTTGAACCAAACCGACCAGGACAGGCTCCCATCTTTATATATAAGCTTTTATAGGCTGAGCCGTCTGCAGGCTCGATGGCAGTGTGACAGTACTGCTGACTGCTGGAGCTGACCACCTGTCTGTTGTACAGAGGAGCAGAATACAGGAGAATCCATTTTCCTTTCTCTAACGCCTCTGTCCTGATGACTGGGAGAACAGCGCTCTCTACAAACATCATTAAATCACTACTATTGTCACTCATGAGGTAGTAATACAGACGAAAAGGAAGGATGAATGGATAAAAGAATCGTGGTGGAGATATAATTAGAAAGCTTATCGAGGGAAGCACAAATTGATTGTGACTACATGATACAAAAAAAAAACATGATTAAAGGAAGTTGTTCATTTAAATTCAGTCCACATTTGGGGTTTTCCAATCTCGCAATTAAAGGGAAGCCACCCAAGCTGTGTACAGGATATGTGTTACTCATCAAAAGCAACCTCCTGGCAACTTCTGTGACTCAGAAAAAAAGTCTTTTTCTTCTTGTTTTCGCCTCGTTGTCTCTGTCAGTTTTTCAGCACATCGCCATTTTCAAAGTCGTACGTCCTCATTAGTCTTTTGTCCACATCCTGACTCAAGGCGGACATAATGAGACACCCAGCTGGGTTTTCAGCGTTCGCCCACAAGCAGGCAGGGCTTCAGCCGGTTATCTCCATGCCCTCCACCCTTCTATCTCTCAGACATTTTTTCTTCTTAAGGAGCTTTGGTGGTTTGTTTAAGGAGATGAAGGGGTTTACAATGATAATGATGATGGCCTGTTTGGATATGCAGCAGTGTCTCACAGCGCTGTGTTGGCATCTTCTGTTGATATGTAATGCAGTGGGAGGGGAAGAGCGGTGGGGTGATGACAGGCTGTGATAGAAGCAGAGGGGGGGGCATGTCTTGTGTTTGTGTGTGAGCTGATAGTGGATTTAAAAACCAGGCACCACACGAAACACAGTTTACCTCTGAATAGCACACATACCGGGCTGTCTGCAGGTCGCTGCCACGTGCCTGCTGAGAAGTAGTTCAGGAGCACATGACTTTCTTCCTGACATCAGGAAGAAGGGTCATGCCTCTGTTGCTTCTACACTTTGGTTTTGTTCAGGCCAGCGTTTCATTTGGCAGCTCTTTTTGATTTAGTCTCAGAAGAGGAAAATGCATAGATTTAGTCCTACTTTACTCATTTTGTACATTTTATAATTTCAGTCTAGGCTGCGCAGTGCAGTGGTTATCGCTGCGGCCTCACAGTGAGAAGGTTCCTGGTTGGAATCCCCATTGGACAGGAGCCTCTGTGTGTGGTGTTTGAATGTTCTTCCCGAGCACCTGCTTTCACCCATAGTCCAAAGACATGCTCATTCGGTCAATCTGTGACTCTAAATTGCCAATTGGTGTGAATGTGAGTGTATGTCAGCCCTGTGATTGACTGGCGACCAGTGCAGCATGTACCCCGCCTCTTGCCCAATGACAGTGGGAATTGGCTCAAACTTCCTGTGACCCTGAACGGGAAAAGCGATATAGATAATGGACGGACGGATGGATGAATAATTTCAGTCTAGTTTTAGTTGATGAAACTAGTTTCATTAACATTTTAGTCCAGTTTCAGTCTGTTAACAAAGCGGACATTGTTGGTGACAGTAAGTCCTCTTGTGTGTGCCTCAATGTGCAAACAACGGTTTTCTGTGGTTGTTTTTTAACAACAAATATTTCTTTAAGTAAACACACACAGTAGTTTAAGTAAGTAAAGTAAAGCATAATGTGTGCCTGTGTAGGTGTTAAGCTTTGTCATAATTATGCAGCTTAAGCTAATTCTTACAGTAAACGCTAATTATTTGCGGCCCACTTATCACCAGCTACCTCTCACCCTTTACCTCACTTGCACTCGTTCCAAACGTGGCAGCTGACAGACGAGCACTAATCCGCCTCCATCCGCGTGTAGGCCGCCGTGCAGCTCGCTCTCCAGCAGCTGACTTCACCCGTTACTCTGCGGCTCGGCTCAGCTCAGCTCAGCGCTGTGTGTGAACTCACCCTGCATGAGTCGAGGTTCAGCTTAGGTTAATATTTAATAAATGCACTCATGTTCCATTTGTAGGCATTAACTTAAATTTGATGTCAGGCATGATTACTTTAGCACACGAGGATTGCTTTGTGTATGTGTGTGTGCGTGTGTGTGTGTGTGTGTGTGTGTGTGGCTGCAGACCTCCTGCTGATGTGATTTAACCTGTTAGTGCTTTCTGACGGGGAAGGGGTCTGGCTCGTCCTGCCTTCTGCGCCCCCTAGAGCAGATTGCTGCTGGCCATTGACCTGACACTTGATGCAGATTGTTTTCTCCCTGCACTGAGTTCAGAGCTCACAGACCTCCATTTATCCCAAACATCAACAGTTTTACCCTGCATGGCATTGCTGGAGTCGGCCAACACTCACTGTCGGCCCTCCCCCCTCTGTGCCAGTCGCTATTTTTAATGCACTGTGTATCCCTCTTTTAGCCTCAGTACAAATTGCATTTCTTTAACCTATTGTTATTCTAATTATGTATGCTCCTCAGCCAAATGTATGAAAGATAATAATAGTGCTGCTTGCAGCAGGAGGGATTGTTGCACTTAATGTGTCTGCGTGTGTACAGAAAGTTAATAGGCTCCCAGTTTTGATGTTGTTTGTGTACAGTCAGTGATTAATTGGCAGCCTATGTTGTTTTTTTTATGACGTTTGCTTCAAATGTAAAGCTGTCTTTGCTGACAAGCAGTCTTTATGGAAGATAATGATGTTTTCGCACTTTGATTTCATTTCTGAGTTAATGATTTTGGCACACATTTTCTCAAACAATCAGCTGGCCGGGTTACAAATGATTGTGCCTTTTTTTTTTTCTTTTTGGATTCACAGTCATCGTCTGCACGGTCGTTCATTAGTCACAGACGGTATGGATGAGAAACGTCCCGCTTGTCCTTTTGCATGTGACAGAGGCCGACTGACATACATGATTCATGTGCAAGAACACTGTCGGGACTCACCGTCTCCATGAAACAAGCCATGAATAAAAAGAAGTGCGGACTTAATAATATGGCATTGGATCTGATGCCCCCCCCCCCACCACCACCACCCCCTCACCAGCTGTTCCCTCGTCGACAGTGCGACCCTCCCTGAACCCCAGAGACAGCCTGGTGGAAATGAGGGCATGCCGTGTAAACAGCCGCTCTGCCACTGTTTGAGTTTCCGTCTCTACCTTTCAGACGGGTTGCTTCATTTTATGTTCTTCATTTACCAGAGCTGGACAGCGCCTCATTTATACAATGCTGGGCAGTCTAGACAAACACATTAACGGTTTCTTTTTTTTTCCCCTGGACCAAAGAAGTGTAGAAAGTGATCGTGCCCTGTAGCAGGCTGGCCGGCTGGCTGGCTGTCTGTCTGCATGTCCACCTCTTTTGTCAGCCAAGGCGGCAGCGCCCAGACTACCCGCCTCTGCCCCTCCATTTCCCTGCTGCTGCTGTTGCTGCCAGGCCCTGATTAGAAAAAGTAAATCCCCACAGAAACAGAAAAGACAAAGGTTTAAAGGCAACATTTTCACGATAGACTTCAAGAAATTATGTCTTGCAAGGTTCATTATACATCATGGCCTTTTCTGCAAACAATCATGATCGCATGACCTTTGATGTTTAATGTCCCGGATGTGTAGGAGTGCCTCAGCATACAGCATGAGCAGAGCCATGCCTTGCAGTTAAATATTAATTTAATCTACAGTAAGGGTGTGAAGCTGCTGCTGCTGCTGCTTCTGCTGGTAGCTAGGCTTGTAATTAGGGAGCAGCTATTGATGCAATGTGGCCCCCTGTGCACTCCTAGGAGGAAGATAAGGACAGCACAAAATGAGACTGCCGTCATTTGAAGGGGGAGCGATAACAAGACATTCAAATGGTTCTGTCTTTTGGCAAGGTCTACGAGGAGCACTTCAGATTTGAGTTCACAGTTTGTTTTTTTATGTGAGGTTAAAATAAATATTTCACTGTTGTCATGCAGGAATTTATTCTCTCCTTGGTTACGATGCAGCTGCAAAGGATATTTTCGATTAGCCCCATTCTCGCAAATAAATCAATCATGAACAAAAAGACCACCTGGAGATTTCTAGGACAGTCTCTGCAACAGACAGAGCCGTGCAAAAATGAGTATGGACATTCTTAAAAAGATGCAGCATGACTGGATAAGAACACAAAGGGCAATGCATGTGTTTCTTTCTCGTCAAGAAGCCCTTGCAGTTATTCTTGCAAAGTTTTATTTTAATACCAGGGCTGGGCATCAAAGTGGAAGTTAAATGTTGTAATTTGAAGCAATTTGAAGCAGTACTTGATCAAGTTGTCAGGCTTCTTGAGTCATGACGGCAGTCTCAACATGTATCGCCTGAGACTCGCTTTGCTGCATTTCTTTGGCTGTATATCCGAGTCAGCTAAATCTCTTTAAAATGTGCCGACAACATCCTCATTCAGCTCTCTTCTTTTGGGATGCATGTTCTTTGTTTGTAGTGGAGTGTTGTAAGCTAGTTTGTAGTACAAGAACTCAGAGTCTAGAACTGAAATTACCTTATTGTTACCTTATTGTTCTTCCAGGACAAAAAGGTTTAGCTTTTTTAACACAATTCCATCCATCCATCGCTCCATTCATCCAGCCATTTATCCATCCATCCACTCATTTATCCATCCATTAATCCATCCATCCTTCATCCATCATCCATCCATCCATTAATCCATCCATCCATCCATCCATTCATCCATTTATCCATCCATTAATCCATCCATACAACCATTCTTCATCCATCCATCCATTAACCAGTCCATTCATCCATCCATTCATCCATCCATCCATCCTTCATCCATCCATCCATCCATCCATTCATCCATTAATCCATCCATCCATTCATCCATTAATCCATCCACACATCATCCATCCATCCATCCATCCATCCATTAATCCATCCATCCATACATTCATCCATTTATCCATCCATACATCATTCATTCATCCATCCATCCTCCATCCATCCATCCACCCATTTATCCATCCATCCTCCATCCATCCAGCAATCCTCCAGCCATCTATGCATCCATACCTAGGCTTAAATAAACCACATTCCTCTACATTAATGTTAACATGAACATGCAATAGAACATATGAAAGCTCCTGTTAGAAACTCAGGAGTGGTGATGATTTTGGCGCCCCCTGTGGACTTAACGATACATGTTGTCTTTACTGATGTGTGATCGGTGTGTTTGTTTGACAAAAATTAATTTCTAAAAAAAGTCAGTTTATTAATTGAATTGTCTGACGAGCAACTCAATGCATTTTTGGTGTGGTGAAATTTTAAAAAGATTTATTTTGGCAGCCTGCTTTTAATCCCCTCATTAGACCCCTAATAACTAAATAACTAAAAGGAAATAATCAAACTTCTCTCTGATCAACTGGTTTGCTTTTGTATCTCATAAAGAGTCATCAATATGAATTTCAGTCTGTTGCCAGTTAAAAAAGCTTTTCACTGCAGCTAGATATTGTCTCAGAACTACGACCCCCCCCCCCCCCCCCCAAAAAAAAAAAAGGTTAACTATGCAAAAAGGATTCACTGAGTGAGATACGTTGGAAGATTAGGATTATTGACATTTTTGCCTATTTGTAGTCAACAACAAGAGAAACATTGAGCAGGATCCGACTTTAATGTCAGGGAGGCATCAGACAGAACTCACAGGAGGAGAGTCATATAACCAGCGGGCTGTAGCTGTCATTCTGTACTGTGATGTGACCCATAACAACAGTTTACAGAGAGGTTTAAAAATGAAATATAAACAGCAGAAATGTGTAAGATATGGCTCAAGTCAAGGTAAGCTTGTTTGCATAGCCCAGTACCACAAGCGAACTGGTGGTTCGAGCACATAAAGAAACCTCAGGAGAGTCTATTCAAAGAGAGAATCCGTTCTATGGACAGCTGGGAGTGCGACAGCTGCTCTGGGAGGAAAATGGATTTTGAAAAACAGAAAATTGTAACAGTAGGACAGTAAAAAAAACAAAATGTACAAAAACAGGATCATTCAAGAGCTGCTTCTGTGACCCGGTTATTCAAATAATCAATCAGCCCAGAGTCAACACAAATTTTGTCAGTCAAATCTCTGCTCTTTGGGGTGTCAGTGGACTAGCGGTTAGTTTGCATGCCCCATGTACAAAGGCGATCGCCCGGGCTCCTTTGTTCTCTCAAATTAACACTCCTTGTCTACATCACAAGTTTTGATTTATATCTAAATGTGTATCTTTTTCCACTAACAAGACCATGGCATATACAAGTTTTTTTCAGTGTCTAGACTTTGAAAAGGGTTGAACAAAGGATATGAATATTAGATGAATAGGGTCGATTGTGGAGAGATTAAAGTGGCTCGATTTGTGCTGTGATTTGGCTTCCTTCATGAACCCAAGGGATGAGACTCTGGATGGGGGCTCATTTTTAAGAGCTTTCTAAGCTAGCATCACCAAGTGGTTCTTTTCTTTTACAAAGTGATACAGGGAGGAAGGAGGAGGAGAATATTTCTTTTGGAGGGGATAATGATAGAGAAGTAGTAAAGCAAATTCATAGAAGAAGGAAATAGGGATACAGGAAGAACATGTGATTCAACTTGTGAAGGAGGTCATTGTTCCAGTATGTGGGACTTCAACTTCAAACATTAAGCTTATCGATATAAATGAGGGTCTTTCTGACGTTCTCGGGCCAGGCTTCAGGTTGTTAGCCGAACTGCAGATAACTTTAGCTCAGCTTGTTTCTCCTGGTGTTTTCACACATGCACAAAAACTGAAAATCACCCGGCTTTCTAGGGACTTTGTAATTAGTTAATCAATAAGCCCCTCCACACACACACACACACACACACACACTGTACCTCTGTTCTCTGAACAAGGCAACGTTTGTTTGTCTTGAAATGTTCTTTTGTGGATATGAATCCATTTTCACAGCCCTTGAGCCACGCGTGGACGAAGTGTCTTGTCAATGACGTAACCAAACCATTGAAAAAGAAGGTGCCTAACGCATCAGAACTCTTTACAAGCTTTTGAAACAGCAAGTAGATTTTACATTAAACGGGAAAGATTGCACTTCAATAGATGTAGTTAAACATAACGTACCTCAGCATGTCTCTGTGTGTGTGTGTCCACATGTTTAGGCATGGGTGGAGGGATCGTGGGCAGTCATATTAATCAATCCCAGATGGTGTTGATCCCTTTGGATGGATAAAGCATTAAAAATTAAAAGCCCATGAAATGTTTGGCATGTGTTTTCATCAAGTTTACGCCCCTGTGGACGGTTGTATGATCAGTGACATTTAACGTCAGAGTGGAATCAATTAGCGTTTTGACAGGTTATTTTGCTGTGATTTCTTAATTAAATTAGCTCATTATTATTATATTATAATAATATATTAATAATGAACACATAATAATAATATAATATATATTATTTTGACAGCCTTAAAATAGTCAGGGGCTGCCAATATAGAAATGTTGGCCATTGGGCTATTGGCCATTAGGTACAGAAAACTGAGAGGTAAAACATGAAGCATACAGGCTGATTTAGTAGTTTTTCATGGAGTTGTGATGGAAAAAACCTGTTATCCTTGGTGCAGCAAAACACATCAATGTCAGCTTAATTGATCTCAACAGACCTTCTTATAAAAGCGAAGCATCTCAGCGCTGAGTGGCATGTTTCCCACTGTATCCATCTTTGTGTGAGCGAAGACACGTCTGAAAATATATGTCAGGCTGAATTACACATCCATAGGTGGACATTTGTTTAGCTGCGTTTCATATTCAAAGCTTGCTTTAAAATCCCCGTCCAGAAATCCCATTCCACACGGTGAGCGATGTGCTCTGGAATCAGAGGTGAAAACTAATCTGGGTGCGGAAATTCCCTCCTCTTTCACCGCCTGATGTCTTGCCTTCGCCTTGCAAACGGCCCTAATGAGATGCAAACATGTAAACTGCCCGTCGAGGAGATGGAGCGTCCACTTTGGTCTAAATGGCGCAGATAGCACAACTGTCAGGTGGTAGAATGGAGCTGGGCCGAGATCTCGTCCAGTAATCAAAAATGGGAGAAAATTGCATTGTGGTTGGGGACGAAGGGACAGAGAAACCTGCTCTTCTCTCTCTTTGTCTGGCTCTTGTCTTTGTAATCACTTTTCATCCCACTATCACTGCTTTCCATTATGGGCCCTGCTACAAGCTGCTTTCTGTTACATACCATATTACATACAGCATTCTTTATGCATTTATTTCTTTGCACGGTTGACTGGTTTCATTCTGAAGCTTCCCTCCGTTCTCTCTCAGCAGCTCTTTCTCAAGGGACTTAATGCCAGCACAGTTAGAGAACATGGCAGCGACAGTCTAACGCTGGCGACGCTCTTGTCGAAACAACATTGTGACTAGCAGCAGCAGGAGGAGTAGAAGAGTGTTATTCACAAAGCCAATGAGGGGCTGGGATGTTTGTAGCACATGCTTCTGATTTTTGATGCAACAAACAACAAAAAATACATTTGTTGTACTTAAATGAGATTAATTTATCGAACAGAGATGCAAATGTAATAAAACTAGCATAATATATTTTATACGTTAAGACGTACAATTTAAAATGCATACTCAGAAATATAAAAACAACTGGGATCAGAGCACTGATAGCCTAGCGGTTATGTCATGCGCCCCATTTACAGAGGCTATAGTTCTCATCGCAGAGACCATGGGCTGGAATCTGACCTTGGCATGTCATCCCCCCAACTCTCTCATCCCAACGTTTCCTGTCTCTCTTCAGCTGTCCTATCCATTAAAGGCAAAAAAGGCCAAAAAATAACTTAAAGGGGACAAAATCCACTTTGACAGTGTTTTTGAACATATACTTGTGTAACAAAATGTGAAATAAACCCACCCAGTCCTTTGTTTGTGTTCTGCACAAGTCTTACAACACAGAGACAAATGCTCTGTTTCAAATATGCTCAACTTGTGATGTCACAGTGGGATTCTGGTTATAATTATCCTCCCCTGGTATCTCCACCCATGGACTCCACCCCCAGCCTAGAACAAAACTTTTGCGCAGATCCACTATTTTTATTGTCGCTACAGAGGAGTGATGTCTACGGGGAAAACTCAGGGGGGGTCCATTGCATTTAAAGAGACACACACACACCAAAATGGAGCGTTCTCATGGCTGGAATAGACAGGTGGACCCATTGCAGCTGTTTGCCATGAGGTTCAAGGGCTGCCTTCACTTTAAGTCTTTGCCCGTTACTAGACTGATCAAAAGTCAGGTGGAGATAGTATTTTAAATAGCGAACACCATCGACGAGCTTCAAAAAGCATTGGGTGATGTCACTGAGACTATGTTTTATATACAGTATGTTAAATCTAGTCGCTGATACATCAAACCACGCAAGAATTTACATGTGCACTCACAGAGTAACTATTTGTATGCTTGGGAGAATCGATCAGGTCAATGGCAAAGCAAGTGGAAAAGGTCAATGATCAACATCAGTCCCTTAACTGCATCGTTAGAAGTCAGATAGATGTATAACTCAGCTTTGTAAAGGGGTGGGGGGAATTCATTCCTGCTAAGTTCCTCTTTTTGCCGTTTGAAGGTATTTTTCTTCTGTTATTTCATTTTTTAATTTTTTCAGGGAGGTAGTGGCAAGGCCTTATCCTACTTTACCTGCTTTTATTGCAGAAAGCTGCAGTGGAAACAATGTGGTTTCTATGGTGACACAAATAGATGCATCAAATGCCCAACAGTACAAATGCCGGTTACTGTTAGAGAACGAGAGAGCACATGGAAATTGTGGACATTAACATCTGTATGTTCGTGTGTGGAAAAAAAAAACGAGCTCTGTAATTGTCACACAGATGACTAGCTGAGAGCGATGCTTTCTGTCCGAGCAGCTGTTTGCTTTACTTTGCTGTTGTAGCACAGCTGTTTGCATCTTCTTCATGTGTTCACAGAGCTCAACCTGTGAAGCGCTGTTGTGTTCTCAGTCATTGCGAGCGGCAAAAAAAACTGGCATGCTTTTTGTAAGAGGCGTTGAACTGCAAGAAAACGAGGTGTGGACTGGTGTCAGGCATGTACCCACGCTGCTGGGAGCTGAGAACAGAGCGTGAGCAGTGTGTGTACGAGGGCACAGTGTTACCGCAATGTGTGTGTGTGTGTGTGTGTGTGTGTGTGTGTGTGTGCGTGCGTGTGTGTGTGTGTGTGAGGAGATTTGTCCTTGTGTTTGCCTCCATGTTCCTGCCTTTGACCATGGGTGTGTGTGTGTGTGTGCGTAGCTCACATAGAGCCTCATCAGTCAGCAGGCTGTGGTGTGTAGTGATTGGAAGAAATGAGTCACCACGCTCAGACAACACCTACTAACCATCTCTCTCTCTCTCTCTCTCTCTCTCTCTCTGTTTCATGCACACACATGTACAAAGACGATAAGAGACGTGATGTTTGTCATATTTTCACATTCAAATGAAGAGGTTTGTCTCATTCCAGTCTTTTTGCTCTACATATTAAAGCAATCTTCTCTCAGATTCACTTCGATTGATTCCTCTTCTCACATTTACGATGGAAGGTTTTCCAATGTATTGAGAAGCTTTGTTGAGGCTTGTTTCTATTGTATGGGACAAAACATTCTGCATATGTATCTCCTTTTAGGCTCAGAGGGACAGTGCAGTTTTGGTATTGGTTTCTCAAAATTCCTTGATTCACTAAATTCTATGCTCAAGAATTATTGTTAGAAAAAAATCTTTCAGCATGTTACCCTTTGAATAAGGTGAGATTGGGTTTTTGACATATGGCACCTCTTTTAAGCTTTATTTTTGGGCCTTTTTGCCTTTTTTTTTCAAATTTCAGCACTTAGTGCACCATGATAACACGCCATTCCAGCCTTAACCACTTACAGTACAACTGTGAGAATGGCATCTGAAGGGGCTACACACTTTTACATAATAGGTGCTTAACTCCTGGACTCGTTGAGAAATGAGACAGGTTACAATTAGCAGAGAGAGCCTTTTCCTCCGAACGCTGACTGATGCTGAAGGAGCTGCGGTGACTCAAAGGGTCTTTCTGACAGAAAACTGGGACATGTTATGGGACGCCCAGCAGGACACCAAGAAAATCCCAGACAAACCGAGACAATCCCAGATAAACCAGGACTTCTGGTCACAGCGGGCTAGAATGCTGAAGGTAGCATTTAGCTTAAAGCACAGATGTGTATCCTAAAGTGCTGCTAGCTGCTCGAAATGTTCTTGGTATTATTTAAAAAGACGCACAACATTTAGGCTAAATGAAGTCAATCAACCTGACTTTAGACCTTAAATAAACATCTCAGAAAAAAGACACAATAGTTTTCCTTATATTTGATTATTGCAAAAAAAATTGCGGCATCTCAAGTCATCTTAAATGAATCAAAAGCTTTAAGACTGTTTCAACGATAACTGCAGTTTTTTTAACTTTCGAAGGATGCTTCCTAGCAGACTGTTGGATCAGACTTCAATGGTTTTAACTACCTAACAAGCTGTCTACATGTTTGTTTATTTAGTATAAGGATGAGGATCGACGGCTGGTTCCTTAAGGTCCAAGTTCAGCATTTTTCAAAAACCCTCAAATCAGTCATTTTTGAGCTCATCGATACAACTATCGATATATATATTGAGTCGGCTCACTCAACTCAAGCTGCTGCTGCTGCTGCGGGACAGTCGTCCTGCTCCTTCACTCAAAGCAGCCTTGGTAAGTGCACCCACACTTTGTATCAAGTCTTGTTAGTTTAAAAAAAGTAATCCAATGTTGATATCTGTGTTGGAATCAGCTGGACAAAAGCTAGCTAGCAAACTAAACGAGGTGTCATAAGAGACTGTGTCCACTAACAATGTTTTTTGACCTGGCAGCGCCCATTTTTTAATACAAAACCAATGAGGTTCAGGGCGCTGGATGGCCTGGTGGTTGTGTTGTGCGCCCCATGTGCAGGGGCTGTGTGGTCTTCCGTGCAGCAGCAGTGGGTTCAGGGTGCTCTGCCGTTTGCTTCATGTCATTCCCTGCTCTCTCTCCTCCCGGCATTTCCTGTCTCTGTTCAGCTGTCCTATCTAATAAAGACAAAAATGCCCCAAAAAATATATAAAAGAGCTCAGTGTTTTTTTTTAACTCAACATCCTAAGCAGCTGTTTTTTCTTTTTTTTTACGCTGCACTCACAGTGTTCAATCAAAAACAAGAAGGGGCGGGACTTCTGATTTCAGCTTTTTCAACAACAATGGAAGAAGAGAAATCAATCCGACTTGTTGTTTTCAAGTGCACAGTTTCCTTTTCCAGAGCTGCTGCTTATGCCAGAACAGGGTTTCTTTACAATGTTTAATCAGGGGTCTATCAATTATCGGCCTGGTCAACTATCGAGGACCAATATTCGCCATTTTGCCGATTATCTGTATCAGCGTTTTCTTTTACAGATCGTTGATAAAAATTAATCAACTAAATAGTGCGCTACTTAGGCACCGCTGCAGGTGTGTCTTTTCCTTTGGGTCCGATTTATCTCACCACTCTGTCTCACCTATAATGAGTATCAATAGTGTTATCGATAAAGGATTGTTAAGGAGTCTGGATAAGGGTATCAAAATCAGTAGAAATGAACAATCCCCATCCCTATTCCAGTATTCTCTGTAAAACCATTTGATCACATTATTAGATTCAGAACAATGAAAGGAGGCTGCAGCCCATCATGTCAGTGTTTAAGAATAGTTGGGCTCCTCTGTATGACCTCGTGGTCAGCCTGGTCAGCATCCAGAGGCTGATTTGTTCGAGTGTTCAAGATGGCTTCACGCTCAGCTAATCTACTCTGGATAAATAAAAGCTGAAGAAAGAACGAGGCTCGTTGCAGTGTCTCCTCCTTGTATTAAAAGCAATCTTCTCTCTGCTCTCACATTTGTTGGTATTGATCCTTTCTGTTCAGAGCTGACTTGAGTATTCATGTATCTTTGTTCCAGTTGCAGAAGAGGAGGTGGGGGGGGGGGGCTTCGACTACATTGAATTAAGAGCTGTTTGCAAGGTTGAGCCGTGCACAAGCCTCTTTCATTCGATAGTCACGCTTTACATATCTGAATAGCGATTACATTAACTTCTGCATAAGATTTGAAAAGCCTAAAGCTAAATACAACACTTCTAATCTGAGGCTCTGGAGAAATTAATGCTAATGAAACAATGCACCCTTGATGTTTGAGGAGATAGATACAGCTCCACTGATAAGTCTGAGCCCTCAAATGACGGCGCTCATCTCCAGGGCTTTGGTCTTTAATGCCACGCGAGGTTCCTCATCAGCACATAATGTCTGTTGATTTGATGGATGCGTACTTGATTCCATGTGATTTGATTACCTGTTTCACGGCGGGCCTTGTTTCTCCTCAGCTGTTGAACACTTGCCGGTCAAGGTGCTGATTACGAGCATGCCCGTATCTCAAAGCTACGAGCTGAGTGACAGCCACAAGGTACCGCTGGAACACTGATGACCTGCATTAATGGTGCATGACCGTTTTGTGACTGTTGTCAAATCCAGAGGTTATTGTCTCACTTCTCTGTCTGTGATCCAGCGGTGTGAGGGCAGGCCGGAGTGACTTTGATTTGCACACTCGCTCCGGTTCTGTTCCAGCTTTCACACGGCCGCTCAAGGATGATAAAATACTGAGCTGGAAGGAAGCCAGAGGCCCCCAGGCTGTTCACCAGAGGATTTTAATTTTGTTTTTCTCTCCCTTTCTCTTCCCTCTCTAATGCACAATGTTTGTGCATTCTTGCGTGCACCAATTTGATTACAACAAGGGAAGGAGCACATTTGCAAGGATACATGGGGAAAATTGGCTTACAGATTATGCAGTTTTAACGGCACCAATTGAAAGTAGCATGAGCTAAAGGGGAAATTTGATCATTTTAAACCTGGGCCCTCTCTCTACATGTGTGTGGGTTGAAATGATCAAACAAAATGTGCTGTAGTGGCTGCAATAGAAGGTAAAAGTGCTCGATCATCCACAAAAAATACCATTACTGCTCCAAATACCTGCAAAACTGGGAAGAGAAAACGGCTTGCTCATTCCATTATCAGGCTCAGATTATTACCATAGATCCTATACAGCATGGATGAAGCTTCAGTGACCTCACTCATTGGTCTCTGGAGCAGGCTTTTGAAGCACATCAATGGCGGTCGCCATATTGGAAATGCTAACTCAAATCAGCCACACCCCTTATCATGAGCCTTAAATAACAAAAAACAACATGTACAGTTTGTTCCGATATAGAAATGAGCCTTTCAGACCAAATTGCTTCTTTGGTCCAGACTGTTAAAATGTTTATTTCTGCTGTAAAAAAATGGGCATTTTAACATTGGTGTGTTTGACTTCTGTGCTCAAGTGGACACTCAAGGAAATGCAGTAGGTTACCGCTTGATTATTACTCTCCGTTTTTGTTAAGGGTCCCTACAGAGATAGACCTTTTTGTTAAGGTTAAATCGCTTTAATCAAGAAAAGGCCATTGTGCTCTCAAAGAAAGACACCAGACATCTTTCAAAAAACATTTATTTTACCCTGCAGAACACAGGAGTTGTTGGTCTACCAAGACATCCAAAGGCAGATTCATTTGATTATTTGTTTCAAATCCTGCATTATTCGTTTGTAGCACAATGACATTTAAAGGAACAGCAGATTTAGGAAGCAGTAGACCAGGAACTCCTGTATTCTTCACGGTAACAATACTGTTTTTTCTTTTGTCCTGGAGGAAAGCAATGTAACACGGTTTCCTTTTACAAGGAAAAGGTCTATCTCTGAAGGAACCTTTTTCTGTAACATTGTCAGACTCTTGACCAATCTAAGCCTGTCAGTGAGAAAAACAAGAACCGTCAGTGGACATATTCAGATCTGACTCACTTGCCCCCACTGCATCCATTACATTCCCATTTGGAAACTGTCTGCCGAAGCGATCCAGGAGAGCAGTTCCAAACTTTCTTTACCGGCTATAGGACCCTTAAATATGTAAAGAATGTGACCCAGGGAAAAATACCACGCAGAATTCACTTCTGTCTGTAAAGGTACTGCAGGTCAGAGCTACATGTTGTGGAGGGCATCAACCAAAAACCAGGCTTAAAAAGATGCTGAGCCTGTAAGTCCTCTCAGATCAACAGTGTATTTGTCCCATTTTTATTTTGCAGGCCCGATAACCTTGCACCCACTGTGCCTGCGCGCTGAGATTATGGATCAAGTTTAATTGACTCTGGTAATCTGATTTTGGCATGGGGAGGGAGGATCCTGGATTAAAGATGTAACTACAACACAAACAGAGGGATCAGAGGCCTGTTCAGCTGCTGAGGACAATGGATGGAGGCATGTTTAAACGTAACATGTCAGTGCTAATCCACAGCAGGCTCGACTAAGCTGCCCTGTATGGTAATATTGTAGCCGCTCTCTAATGAATTGCTCCGTCGGAGGCCTGGTCACATTGTTCTGCTGCACGGTAATAAAGTGGCCGCTGTGCTGTGATGTGATATGATAGCAGTAATGATAATAACTGGAGTGGAGGAATCACATTTGTAGCAGGCTGCCTTCGTCCCCTGCTGACATGCTGCTTTTGGCTTCTCAGAGAAGGAGTGTGACAGGAAGAGAAGTTTAGAGGCCGCTGCGAGCTGCACCAACGGCCCATCAGTCATCAGGACAGCCCGGTCAACAAGGGAATATGAATCTGCAAATGTTACACTGACCACTTAGATCTGTACATGACGGTAATGTGCAAGAGCTATGTAAAACTTAAAGGTAAAAGCTTTTAAGAGGCACAAGTTACAGAAAATCTGCACTAGGGTTAGCATGAAGTAATCTTGATTCAAGAATGGGGTGAAATCGATATCAATAAAGACGATCAAAATCTAATTCTGTGACCTAACAGCATGCAATGGAAGCGAGCATCGGCAAGGAAATCAGCTCGATTCCATTGTTTCCTATTTGAGTGTCCAAACGGCCTCCAAAGTAATGCAGGCTGACGTGACTGCTGCGCTGTTTTGACCCCGACACCCCGTGTCTCTTTCCCGTCCTGTCGCTGGTGTAGACATGGACGAGGAACGAGGGAGATCGACAAGGCGCTGGGAGTGTACGACTGGAAACTTTACTTGATTTGCTTTTGCTTTTCTCGCTCTACAGAGCTTTTTTAGCTTCTTTTACAAAGTGGAGATAGTGGTGAATTAATGATGTCCATGCATATGATTGGAAAATTCCGCATTTTGCCGTGAAAATGTTGGGCTACGGATTTCAAAAACCCTGATAATCAGGTTGTCCCCATCAGCTCTTTGAGGTTAGGAGAATCATAATGAATACATTAAAAATAGTCTCTCTTTTTATCTTTGTTCACCTTGATCATTATAGAACAAAATGATGATCATAAAAGGGCAGTACAATATCGGTTGCCATTTTCCCTGAGCACATAAAGGAAACTGAACTTTCTGTTTGGAAAATGATTAATGGATAAAACACCAGTGGTGAAAAGCTATAGCACTTGAGTCAGCGTTCAGTATTGTGCATTTGTCCCCCTGCAGCAGCAGTTTGCCCCGCATCACCCCGAGAGCAGAAAAAATAAAAACTGCTTCTAGGAGCTACATGAACTATTTGTTCAGGTCACCCTGCAGTCTGCCTCACCATTCTTCTTTGGGCCATCCATCTGCTGGAAGGAACACTCTCCCTTCATCCTTCTTCCCTTTTTCTCCCCCTCGAGCTGTGCCTGCTCTGAGGTCTTTTTTAACCTTGATTGTCCAGGGGAAGGTTCTGCTGAGCGTGCATGCTGTATTCCTGCTCTGCCCTTCTATATTCTGCTGTACATGCTGCCCCCATAAAATGGAAGTTCCTCCTCTGTTGTCCTGAGCAGCTGCTCAGCACCCTGCACAGGGACCTCTGTAGTAGTTGTTGAAGGAGGGTTGTTATTCATTCACTTTCAGCCAGTCAGCTTCTTCTGAAAACCTCCAGGCTGCTGCTGTCTCTCTTTGGCTGGTCTGGGACCTGCTGAGTCCTCCACATCATGTTTATTTGTTTGTTTTGTCTCTCTTCATCTCTTTTTTCTCAGGTGTTTTTTTTTAGTTCTGCTATTTCTGAAAACTATCTTTGATTTTTCCTTCACGGCAGTTTTTTTACTTATTCAGTCTATAAAATGCGGAGCGGCAGTGATTAGATAATTAAAGGAGCAGTTGACTGAAATAAATCTGCCAAGTATTTTGACAATTTATTAATTGTTTTCGCAAATTTTTAAACAAAGGTCCAGGCTCTTATAAGAAAGCTAAAGAGATTTATGGAACGTCTTAATGCCCAATAAGGCATCCTTAAGTTGCTGTTGTATACCGACCAAATGTATTAATGATGAAATATTCAATGAACAGTTTTTAAAAAATGGAAAGCAGTACATTTTCCAAAAATGTGTTTCTCAAATGTTTCAAAGAAAAACTGCAAATATCTTGTGAAATCAATCAACACATTGATTTGATTGGTGAAGTTATGGGGCTGCACGGTGTTGCAGTGGTTAGCGCTGTTTTCTCACACATCGAGGAGGTTCCTGGCCGGACAGAGCCTCTCTGTGTGGAGTCTGCATTTTCTCCCTGTGCATGTGTGGGTTCTCTCCTGGTACTCCGGCTTCATCCCAGTCCAAAGACATGCTCATTAGGTTAACTGGTGACTCTACATTGCACGTAGGTGTGGCTGGTGGTCTGCCCTGTGATTTACTGGTGACCAGTCCAGGCCACGGTGTACCCCGCCTCTCGTCCAATGACAGCTGGGATTGGCTCAATAGCTTTCCAATATGTTTTTATTAAGCAAGTTCAAGACATGCAGTGCAATTGGGATGCAGTCCACATTTTTCTTCTTTTTTTTCCCCAGAAACATTCAAAAACCCAGTATCACTTCTCCCTATACACAACCCTCCCAGTCCAACAAATAGACCTCTCAGTTTGAAAGACAAGAATAAAAGTGCAAGAGTGGAAAACTCACAAAAAATTAAATACAATAACTAAATAGAATAAATAGATAAGCATGAAAAAATAAAAGTACATTTGAGATGAGTAGTATTAAAAAAATAAAAATCATAATAATAATAATACAAAATGACGGGTTGGATATTATCTTGCAGAATCTCAGTTTGGAAATATTCAAGCTAACTGAATACTGAATACAGGACGGAGTTATCAAGTATGAATATCTCCCTCAACAGTAAATTCAGACCTCAGCAGGCCCTCTGAGTGTGAACATCCTGTCCAGACATGAAGACCTTTAATGCTTCTGCAGCTCTAGTCTCATTTTTAGCTCCACTATCGACAGCACAGTCAGGGGGGCGTTAGTCTGCCTCAGTTTGGCTGGTTGCTGGAAACAGTCTCCTGATTGACAAACTTGAAGAGTGCAGACTCTTGTTACAATGAATAAATAAGGTAGTGTATGCATGCTCAAGTGTCAGTCTGGTCACTTTAAACCTGGACCCTTTTTATATTTATATTTGGGATCTCATAAGCCCTGTTTTGGTCACAAGTAATTGGAATAAAAGCCTGATCAGAACAAAATGCTTCATGTCAATCAGGTGAGACTGAGCTGATCAGGCCTACTTGTAGGGCTGGGAATCTTTGGGTGTCTCACGATTCGATTTCGATTCTCGGGGTCACGACTTTGATTCAAAACGATTCTGGATCCATGGATTCAAAGTCTATTTTTGAATGAGTACATATTTCAGGATCTACTCCAGTCATCTGTGAAACTGGCCGAATTTCTTGCTGCTCTAGTTATTTAAAATCTTAGAAGAGAAGAATCTTGATTTTCTTTTTTCCACCTCTGCTTGGAGAGAAACATTATTTTGAACCAGAAGGTGGCTGTGGCTCAGTGGTAGAGTCTGTCGTCTCTCAACTGTATGGTTGATGGTTTGATCCCCAGCTCCTGCAGCCACATGTCCAATGTGTCTTGTTGCATGTGGATGTGTATGAATGGATGTGTTAATACTGATGGACTCTTTACATATCAGCCTCTACCATCAGTGTGTGACTGTGTAGCTGTGACCTGTGATGTAAAAGAGCTTTGAGTAGACAGAAGACTAGAAAAGCGCTGTACAAGCTCAAGTCCATTCAACATTTATGCCGTTCTTTACTCTGATCAATAGTCATGTAAACACTTGTTCCAATCATTTCTTCCTGATTGGGGTGAATCTTTTCTTGCTGCACTCGTCTACCTCTCTCTCTCTTCAGCTGCACATGTCCGGAGCTCCTCCTGCTCTCTCCCTCTGTTTATCGATTGCAGGATAAGGATGTACTGCTGAGCTTGCAGCTTATTTGGGGAGAACAGATGAAAACAGCATTGTTTGCGTGACATGATGTTGATCAATTTTGAAGAATAAAAAATATGTGTTGTTAATTGACTCGACTGTCTGTGAAAGCAGTGCTGGACGGTGGAGAAGCTTCTAGAGAATACAGAGTTTAACGATGGTAAAAAAAAAAAAACAAGCTGTGAAATAAAAAAATGCAGTTTCTAAAAGCTGCAAACTATGATGGTTCAAAGTTGTAACTTTGTTGACGTCAGCCGTCTGTGCATTGATTTCTTCTAGAGCTCGGCCTGCTACATCTCAGTAACGAGGCGTCGGGGCTCCATGCGTGGTGTTGTTGAGTAAACACGTCAAACATGCATGAGGTCGGGTGGATTTTGGAGCAAAGCGGCTCAGCTCACAGCTGAGGGTGCTAAGAAATGGTTAAAGACTCCGGAGGCGAGTGGCTGACACTCTCCGCCAACATTATAAACCCAGTGATGATGATAATATGTCCCATGAGAACATTTGACTCCCCCTCTCCCCACCCTCCTTCACACTTAAAGCCATTTAACCAGAGCTGCCATCACGCGCCGCGTTAGCATCACACTGAGCTGCTCAATATGTCGGAGCACGCCTCACTTTTTACTGATGCTGTTACTGATTCCCTCCGACACGTTTTCTCTTTGACCTTTGGTTAAGCTGATGTTTGTGTGGGGATATTTTTTCATGATCTCAACTCCTATGAAGTGTTATTTGCTCTTTAAGTATATAAATCAGCTTACTGACTTAAAAGCTTCATTTCAGCAGGATTTCTTTGGGATGCTTCGGGCAATGATTTTTTTTTCAGCAACATCAATTCACTGAGCTGTAATTAACACTAGTTCCCATTGTCCTTGCATGACATGGCTCCCAGGGTAAGTAGGAATGTAGTAATTCTGTCTAACTCTGTAACTTGTAAAATGATGTGAGGCTGTTTTTAGAACGTCTGAATGTTTTTCGTCACCAAAGGGA
This sequence comes from Labrus mixtus, assembly GCF_963584025.1. Classification (NCBI taxonomy): domain Eukaryota; kingdom Metazoa; phylum Chordata; class Actinopteri; order Labriformes; family Labridae; genus Labrus; species Labrus mixtus. The sequence goes on from NC_083617.1 coordinate 26,333,601, forward strand.
CGCCCTCTCACTATTCGCCCTTTCTTTCTCTCTGACATTTTTTTACTTCCTCTCTTGCTCTGTGTGCAGCAGTGATGGTACATTTCATTGCTCAGCTCTAATTGCAGTCCCTTCTCCAGCTCGTCCCCCATCCCTCTCCTGCCTTTCTGACTTTCTGGCCAAACTACAACCTGCAAAGTCCTAAACGTCGGTGTTTTTGATGATCAATAGCCCTGCAGACTTTTACTTCCACCCCTTTTTTCAAACTTGAAGAATCATTTGGTTTGAAAGCATCTCTAATTCATATTTTTATATTAGCAATGGATCAAACGATTGCATGTGGAACTTTGAAGCTCAGCTCCTTGGTTATGGTTTTAGTGTCTTTCTAAGTAATTGGGGTTGCAGCCCCCAATTTCCATGATTGGATTTAGTCTCACCACTCTCACCAACCTTTTTTTTTCCCCCTGCAGGCAGAAGCTCCGATAAAACTACTGCACACTTCCTGTTAGCACTGAGCAACATATAGACAAAGATGGGTAAAATGGCAGCTAAAGAGGCAGAGACTTCCTGGAATAGTTTGACAGTTAAACAAATATTGGGCCACATTCACCAAATGTCCTTAAGAACAAATTATTTCTTACATCCTACTTAAGAACTTTTTAAAGAAGATTCTGAGATTCACCGATGTTTTCTTATGTGGGATTTGTTGTTTGGTACCAACAGAATTTAGGAACACTCAAGAGCACTGTAACGCACATTTGAGGGAAGGCTGTTTTTTTTTTTTCTTTTATTGGAGAGATAGGACAGTGGATAGAGTTGGAAATCAAGGAGAGAAAGAGTGGGGAATAACGTGCGGGAAAGGAGCCCAGGCCGCCGTACATTGGGTGCGTGTACACTAACCACTGCCCCACCGATGCCCTGTGGTCTTTTAAAGTAAATAACAACCTTACACAAGCATGAATTATTTTTATTGCATCCCTTTGTAACCACTTCTCACACAGCTGACCTCCTGGAGTAGTACCTCCACTTTCTCCACTAGGAGTTGGCGCTCTGCTGGCGCCATCTTTGGCGATCCATTAGGCATCTCCACAACACTATTTTTTTTGCTACCAGCATGTGATTCTGTGTGTCTGCAGGGACCTTCACTGAAGCCCTTTCATGGCACACCTTCAACTTACGTACACGATGAGATAAGAACACAGCTTATCTTCTTCAGAAAAACTTTTCAAAAATCGTAGGAAAGTTCTTAAAAAATTGGTGAAAGAGGCCTATTGAACACACCTCTTCAGGTGGACTCCAAATCAGTGCTTATGTGTCTGTGTGACTGCTTGATGTGCTGGTACACTTTGCTCACATGTCCAGCGGTGAGACAGAAAAAATAGTTCTGTAGATTTACAGTCAGGTTGAGGTGTAGACGGTTTTTTCCAGGATAAATGTCAGTTTCCTCTGAATTCTGACAGTAATGATTCCACAGTGCAAAGTTTCACGACCCGGCTGAGATCCCTCTGGGGTCTTGTTTGTGCCATTCTCAGGTCCTCTATGTGAGGAAATAATTCCTTCTAGTGTCTGTGAACAGCACATTTGCAGTTTAAAATGACAACGGCGGCAGATTTTTTGATGGAGTGGGCCGAGGATTTCCGAAGGAGGAAAAAAAACTGTAGTTGGCTCAGTCAGTGGCTCAGGAACTGAAATATAACCCTCCAGCGCCCCCTCTAGAGTCATTTCAGTCCTTTAGCTGATAGTTTTGATTTTGAATTGAAGTAAGGGGAAAGCACATGGAGAGTGAAAATGTGCAGAGATGGATGCATCAACATACATATGTTTTCATCCAGAAGACAGTGTTTGAATTCCTGTGATCCACATTTTCTTTAAAGTTACAAAGCTGATGTTAGTAATTATGTGGCTCAGTTGGTAGAGTCGGTCGTCTCTCAACCATTAGGTCAGGGGTTCGATTCCCAGCTCCTGCTGCCACATGTCCGATGTGTCCTTAGGCAAGACACTTGCACCTGCTGCTTCATCAGAGTTATGAATGTGTATTAATGGATTTATTACTTCTGATGGTCTCACTACTCAGCAGTCTCTACCATCAGTGTGTGAATGTGTAGGTGTGACCTGCGGTGTAAAATCACTTTGAGTAGTAAGAAGACAAGCTCATAACCATTACCATACCATTATCCTATACGTCCCTTATTTAAATAAGAACTTATATTCTACCTTTTGAAGAACGTTTTACTGTACCTTCATTAGTCCTGCAGTACTTACTTCAACTCAAACCATGATTCTGTTTTGCATAAATAACCAAGAAGTGTTGATGCCTAAAGCACAAAATGAAGCTGTGACTGTTTCCTAATGATTTCCAGGTGTTGTTTATGTTACAAGTTAAAAAAAAAATGACATGCACAAAGTTTCTTAGCAAGCATTATTTTTTAAATACATTCAGTCTAACTGGACTTTGCACAGTCTGCATTATTGCATTATTGATTGAAGAAGCTCTGCACTTCTTCTTTTTGGTTTCAAGCGTCTGAATTCAAAGAGTGAGGAATGAGATTGTGTTTCTATGATACATTTTTCTATGTCTGCAGTATTTAAATGTCTATTGTGTTGGAGTGTGGGCTTGTTGACGGTTAACACGGTCTCTTACCAATAACTTAAACACAAAACAAAAAAAAGGGCTTCTGACAGCAGTGACCTTGTAAAGTGGTAGAGTGCATTAATAATGAATGGATGATTAATTGCAACAGAAGTGACATTTCTGTGTTGGCTCTTTAAGTGATATAAATGCAAAGCAAAGTTTAAGGATACATCTCGAGACTCAACAGTCCAAAGACTGAGCCAGTGATCTCCTGAGAGTGGCACGATAACATTACAATTATGACATTTAACAACTCCAAAAAAAAAAAAAAAAAAAAAGCCACAGAACATTTGCACCTTTAAAGGTTACATTAAGAAAATGTCTCTGTCTGACCTGAATAAAAAAATCCTGGCTCCGACTCCTCCACAATCACACAGGGAAGGCTTCATTAGCCTCGGTGATGAGGGTTGGACTGGTGTGCTCTACATCTCCCCAGTGTCACGTCCCGCAAACCTCCCCCCACCCCCCCCCACTATCTCTAGCCCATACTTTACAGCTATATGCTTATAAGTGCCCAGCTGAAGGTCACGACCCCTCACAGACACCCTCTGGATAAACACACTCACAGAGAATATCGCACTTGGCTACTCAGGGAGACGTTGATGGAGTCAGACAGCGTGTATGTGGATCACTCTCGCAGACACAAACTCACAGTGAGCTTGGGGGGGGGGGGGCACTATGGAGATAAGGTGCGCTTTATTTAGCAACGTCACAGAGCCTAAAACGGTGACGTCACTCTCAGCTCCACTCAGAGAGCCAGCGAGTGCACGTGAAAAGAGCATTCAGATTTTTTACAACAGCAGCAGATCTAAAGCTCACAGTTAGCACAATAAATCGAAGTATTAAGCAGCCGTGTTGTACTTTGAGAGTTTTAATCTGACGCTGTCACAATATGAGCTGGAGAAGTTCCTCTTGTAGAATAAATTACCAAGCAAATCGACTGTGATGTTGATAAGGGCTTAATGAGCGTCTGTTAACAATGAGCGTCTTTTAGAGGCACAAAAAGGGACTTAACTTTTTTCATTTTCATGCCTGGCTGCCATCCATTTTTGTTTTGCTTTTATGTCGGCAGACTAGGAAGCTTATGCTATTGTTGCAGTCAGTCGCTCCGGCTAAGAGTGTCAGCTAAAAGCCTGAAATGCAAAAATGTAAATGCGGAGGGAATAATATTCTCTCGACAGGGCTGTTACTCTTTTATGCTGATTCGAGCGGCCTTCTCACTCCAAGACATTTTTCTTTGACATTCATTTGTATGTTGTTTGCATATCTCGTCAGTGCAGTGTACTGGTGCCTATGCATATGGAGAGCTCCTCATCCTCGTGCTTGGGTGGATCTTTTTGAAAGGCTGTCACAGTGCTTGGCCTGGCTCTCACTCTCTGATTATGTGTTTGATACTGTATTTATGACGTCTGATGTGCGTCTCTCTCTCTCTCTCTGTCTCTGCCTCCTCAGGATCTGAAGAAGGTGCTGTCTTTCCCCCCGTACCCTGGGGAGTTTTTGCACCCGGTCGTGTATGCCTGCACGGCGGTCATGTTGCTCTGCCTCTTCGCCTCCATCATCACGTACATAGTGCACCACAGGTAAGCATGCAGCTCCACCATGTTGACTCTTGAAGTATACATTTTAACCTTAAGCCATTGTAGCTTGTCACACCTTTACAGGACTTCTGGTACTTTTGAATCTGAGCCTAAGTTACATATTTAAATGAGGAAAAGTACCAATGGCTCTGAAATTGCTTCATTTAGTGGCCAATAAAAAAACTGTAATAGCTGCAAGATAATCCTAAGTATCTAATACTCCTGATCTGATTGTAGTTTTTAAGTGTTTGCCAAAATGAAGGACATAAAGGGAACTTTATACTGAAGAGTAAGATGTTTCTTTAACTAATAAATGTCACATTGCTCGATTTAAAGCGTCCAGACTCCATCGACAAATACAGTCTTTTCACCATGAAGAGCAGAGGAGTTGTTTCTAGTCTACTACTGCCAGGTCTTAGTTTGTTTTAAGCTATTTCGTTCCACATTTACATTGTACATTAGTAGATTGACCCAACGTATAACTTGCATGATAAACATGTCACATAAACTAGCTTGTTGAAGCAGCAGTAAACAAGCAACTTCTGTGTCTGCAGGGTAAAATGTCTAATTCTGTCAATGGAAACTGTTAGCTTTTGAAAAGAGCAATGCAACAGCTGGTTCTGGTTCAAATAAAAAACATTTTGTTGTTAAAAAAAGGTATCTGTAAGGATCCTTTCTAGTGTGTTTTCGGGCCTTTAGACCATGGCTATTCAACTATATTGTTCAGGGGGCCAAGTTTACAGAAAGCTAAGGAACCAGGTGCCAGACAAGCAGGCCCACCACAGCAGTACACTGCGTGAAAGCTGTTTTTTCCATCAACAACACAAGCTTGTGATAGGCTGCGAGCACAGGACCAAAGATGTTCTATTAAACGGGAGCGCTCTGCTGTTTTTAACACTTTACTGTGGCAACAATGACAGTCATTCACAAGTTCCCCCCCCCCCCCCGTTTGTTATTGATTTATTTTTTAACTGTAAATAAAACTGATCTGCAGGCCAGTCTAATGTCATCCACGGGCTGGAGATGGCCCCTGGGCCGCCATTTGAGTAGGTCTGCTTTAGCCTAATGAACTGAGCCTGCAGGTGCATTAAAATGACCATTTTTAGTGGATGTAGTGTGATCACAACTGCTTCACAAAAACCATTTATTTCTGAAGTTAATAGATGCTGATTGGGGTCTTCAGTCTGTAACTCTACAGTTGTGTCATTGGTCAGAAGACGGTGCCCTGTGGGTTGAATGAATTTAGCCCAAATGATCAGCAAGCCAAGGGGGCCATGACTCCATTTTACACTATGGAAGTGATTGGAAGAGGATGCTGCAGTGCCTATATAGCGATATCACATATTTTAATTGGGTTTGGTTGCTACTCAAAGGTCCACCAAAATTTAAAACAACTTCTTGAAGAATGATTCTCTCATCTGTATTGTATAATATAGAGGGCGCTTAGCCGTGCTAGCCCATTTATACCGGCCGTCCTTGCTAGTTCTTTCCGTCATGTGTAGAAACAATCAACTGGAGCGATTCCAAAAACCTACCAATTTGTCATTTTGACCCCCAAAAATATAAGAAAAATTTTCATGATTTGAAAATACTGAGATTCAACACATCTATTTACTTCTTCTCTCGCGTATGCAATCTTTCCTTCGTGGTTAAGTTTGTTTTCGAGGCCTCTGTCACAGATCCAACACTGACTGAGCTGTGAGTCAGAAGCTTTGGGCCGTCGTAAAGCACTGCAGCCTGTGTGACTAAGAGGATGTAAAACACACACACACACATGCACGCACACAGGTGTGTATGTAGACGTGTGCTTCAAGCAGTCTGAGCAGAAATATATGCTTCTAATGGATTTCTAAGGGCTTCTCAGGCCACCTTTGTTCCTTTTATTACATACTGAGATGAGGACAGAGGAGGTTCCGTGCGGCTCTTTGACACTGTGGCATCTGTCTCCTCTATTCAGCTTCAAACACACTGGATGCTGTTATTACAGCAAGAGGGAGCCTGACTGGCAGATTATTTCAGCACGCCAATTCATCATCTGTTGTTCCTGTAGATCATCAGTCACTTTATCATGTCGCTGACGTTAATGCGCCATTATTGTAATAGCTCTCCATCCATTTTAACAGAAAAGAAAAAACGTCTCACATGTCCCATTTTCAGAATCAATTGTTCTACTGTAAGAATGAAACTGATGTTTGTCTGAGAGAAATCTTGGGTTGTATTAATGGTTTCCTGTCCTGACTGGGACTCAAATGTAGAACGTGTGCGCCTGTGTGAATGTGCTGCAGCCTCCACTGTTTGCATCCATCTGTGTCACCTGGGCAGAGACAGGGCGCGTCCTTCTGCAGTCAGACACTGATGACAGCATCTGAGCCTCCAAACAGCAGCATCACTTATGTCGTCTGGCACTGCAGTATCGACCGCAGACAAAACTGAAAACTGCAATTTACACAGGAGCAATTCCACAACTGCAGGCGACTTTTGATTCATGTGCAGTAAAAACACACACAGCTGGATGCTCTGCTTGTTTTGTGCAAAAGTTTTTTTTTAGTTGGCCTAAAATCTAGAAGTAGGTCATTTTTTTCTTTCTAACATTATTAAAACAAGACAATGAAAAAAAGAGAACATTTATGATTAACTGGTTTGGAAATTACAATCATACAAATGGTGTGAATAATTGTGATAAAAATAAAGAAGTCATGCAAAATACAAAAATGATAACAAATGCAAAATAACTAGACAAAGTAGCTCCTACAGACTGTATAACACATGGACATAGTTTCAGTGATGTCACTCTTTGGTTACTGAAGCGGACTTTTGAAGCCCAACGAGCCCATCCTAACTTTCTGTCAACCTAGAAACAAGCAAAGAGGTGGAGCTGAGGCGGGATTTAAGCCTCCAAGAGAACATCGACAACGTACCTGCTTGCAGTCGAATCAGTCACATCCCTAATTATTATTATTATTAACACTTCATGAAATCAAAACAGATTAGTTTGAAAAAAATTCAACTCTGTTATATTGGGTGCCTACATAGACTTCAGCTATTCAGAATAAAATAAGTATTTTTAGCAAGCTATACACGTATTTATTCCATCTGTTGACATTTTAATATGGAGTGTGTATGGGACTTCTGGGGCTTTTTGTGCCGGCCTCAAGTGGACACTTGAGGAACTGCAGTTTTTCGCAGGAGGTTGCCACTTCTAGAATCTAGAATTGATACATTAGCAACTTCAAGTTAAACTCCCAAATAACTAAGTCAAGTTAGTGATAATAAATAAGCTGCCTTTCGATATTAAATATATTTTGGACTTTCAACAATGAGAACCCTAGGATCGATGTTGCAAATAGTTTGTTTTTGTGTAGATACCTAAGTGGATAGTTTAAGAAAAATATCATGTTTTGTGTTTAAATTAGTATTAACCTCATTATAAAGGTTACGTAACCTATGTACACAACCAACACAACTAACTTCCAGAAATAAAAAACCTACATTACACTCGTGCATAAGACCTGACCTTTCTGGTTAAATGGCTAAAGCATAACTGGGATACTCTAAAAACCCTGATCTAACCTGGCTACTTGTTCACATAGGAACGCACTCATTCATCATGGAGTGCTCTTCAGAACAAAAAGACATTAATTCCAGCCCAGATTAGAGTGAGAACAAGCTCATATTTAAGATATGAAGCCAGAGCTTTTGTGCTGCATGTGTCAGACTCAGGGGAGGGTTTTAGGCTTTTTTACTTTCACCACCGCTCACATTAACAAACTCCAACACCCCCTCGCCCTCCACAAAGACACTCCCCAGCACTAAAACACATCTGTGTTTAGCAACACTCGAGTTGTGTAGTATCACTCCAGTGGACTGACAGTATCCGAGCTGTGAAGCCGTGGGACTGCGTGTTAAACGGGCAGGATGTGAGGGAGGCTGTTTGAGGATTGGAACAGTAGATTGTTTGAATCTGTCACTTGTTCACGATAGTTCACGAACACACACATGCACACACATGCACACACACACACGTACAGATATATCTGCATGCAGTGCGTGCTGTTGGTTCTTTTCAAGCCAAGATAGCATCTGTTAGTCTGACAGAATCAGGCAGACGGAATCAGACAGATCTGGTTACACTCAGTCAGTCTGATGGAGTTGGTAGATTCAAAGGTCTGGACCCAAACAGAGAATCTGTGTTTGTGGGTGAAATGGTGTTGCATGATGTATGAGCCTTGAAAAGAACACAGTGGTGGGTTTCATGTCTTTGAAACTGGAATCCTTTGAACCCAATTGGTGCCTTTTTATTCTTAAAATATTCCCATGTTAAAACTCAAATACACTGATGTTCTCTACATATTGTTGGAATAAAAGGAATTCTTCACTGGTCATGGGAGGGGGAAGAAGACAGAAAGTCTACTTAAAATTCATGTAAAAAATGTTGGTTTTTTTTTGTAGTTTTCATTGGCAGCCAAAATAAATCCATGATCCCAAATTGTAACTTTCTGTTTAAGTTACTGATTTAAAGGAGGGAATTCTGCAGTATCATATTGGTGCATAAATATAAATGGGCTTGCTGGCCGCAACAAAGCTGTGTATCAGTTGGTAGAGTCGGTCGTCTCTCAACTAGAAGGTCGGGGGTTCGATCCCCAGCTTGTGCTGCAACATGTCCGATGTGTCCTTGGGCAAGACACTTAACTCTGAATTGCTCCTGCACTTCGTCTGTGGCTTATGAATGTGTATGAATTGGATTAGTAACTTCTGATTGTCTCTTTACACAGCAGCCTCTACCGTCAGTGTGTGAATGTGTAGATGTGACCTGCGGTGTAAAAGCGCTTTGAGTAGACAGAAGACTAGAAAAGCACAATACAAGCACAAGTCCATTTACCATTTACAACATTAAAAGGATTTTAAAATACTAGTGATGGTTTTGTAATGACTTTCGTTCCGATCACCTAAAAGTTATCATACTTTTAGGTTTTCTATGGGACCATAACAGTCAAGGAACATAATAGCAAGAAATACAGGACAACTTTTCTTGTTACTTATTGAACTCTTAGGGCATACTGTATAGGCTTATAATTACAGGATTAGAGTTAGCCCACTGCTGACTGACTGGCTTCTGTTTACACCAAGGCATGCTGGGAATCTTGTAAAATCACAATTGTCTTCTCATTGATCCCATAACAATGGGGGAAACTATCCCCACATGTCGTGCATAAACCTGTACAAAGGGGGACGGAAACAGAACCTGGTCTATGTGTTGCATTATCAGCATGTATGTTTCATTTAGGTGAAAAATGTTGACGATAACAACCCCCCCCCCCCGAAAAACAAGACAGTGATAACTTGTAGAGCTGAGCGATAATCTCAGCTTTAATTGAATCATAACAACAATACTATGCTGCTGCCTCATGTTGTTTTACAAAATCATATATTTCAGCAATAAAATAAGATACTTAAAGGGGCTCTGAAGGCACTTGTAGGAAAAATATAAGAGACAATTATCACCAGACTGAGCTCTAGCTCAGTATCTTACATCTTACTACTTTTCTGTTTTGGTTCAGACTCACAGCTCAGTGTCACTATCAGCTGGAGCAGACACAAAGCAAACAAGTAAACATTACCCTCTGTTCACCACTTCACACCATAGACTGTAAGAAATATGGACGTAGCTGCAGTGACGTCACCCTTTGGTTTCTGAACAGCCGGTCTAAGACCAATGACAGTCACCATGTTGGAAATGCTTTCTCCACATATCTTCCAATCAGTCTGGAAACAGGCTAACAGGTGGAGCTTGGGCGGGCATTGAGCCTCCTGGAAAACAGCTGCGAAGCGTCCACCTGTCAGTCAAATTCACAATGACCTCAATTATGCATATTTACATTTAACTCTAAACAAAATCAAACCAGAGGAGTTATGAAAAAATGAACCCCGTACAGAGTGAACTGATAAAGACATGTTTGTTTCTACTGTAAAAATTGACATTACAGATATTTCCAAATAGACATTCAAGGAGCTGTAGTTTTTTACGCACATTGGCATTGGCTTCATTTTCAACACCTGAGGTTGCTGCTTGCGTCAGACTGACATAGTTTTTTTTTGCTAGCTTGTGAAAATGGCGCAGAAACTAGCAGCTTAAGCAACAGATATGTCCCTTTAGAGTGGAGACCTTTATAATCTAGTATGTAAATTCCCCTATGGTTAAAGGGTTGCTAGGTGTTATTGAACACAAGTTATATGTTTGTCTATGTCAAATGTGCAGTATACAGGTTTATTTGAACATTATTACAAAACTCCAGCCATGATCATGCCAGAGATAGCAGTGATGCTACATTTAAAGTCAAAAACAGACAGATTAGAATAATGTTCTCATCTTTATGCATTAGAAAGAGAGGGCTTAGCCCAACTAGCCCATTTATACCAGATCTGTACATTTGTATTCAAATGTGCAAAACACAAGCAAACAAATCAAACATTATCTCACACATCAATATATGACTTTGGCTTATTTTTTGGATATTTAATAAGACAGCATAGTATTGTTGCTTCATTTCCTCCGTCATAATAAGCATGAAACCTCTTCTATATTTCTCTGTAACAGCTCTGCTTCCTCTGGTTTATGAGACCCACTGAGGTGTTTGGAATGTGTCCTCCACCTATGAAACTAGCCATTGTATAATGTGTCATATTATACTGTCCATGGCTTTATCGTCCCGTAGGCTCAGAGGTGGGTGCAGTGTGGAGAGAGCAGATGAGGGGACAGTTGTTTCCCCCTCCCACCCTCAGGGAGGTGGTTGCCAGGTTAATGTACTTGACCCAATGAAAGCCCAAAGCTGAGCCTATGAAAACCCCCTTCCAGGGAGGCCAGGAGCTGGCCTGATTTATGGCCTCTTTGCTGGATGGAGTTCAGCACTCAGGCTGCAATGGAGGTATCCACAGCAGCAGCTTTAACTCCCCCCTCCCACACACACACACACACACACACACACACACACACACACACACACACACACACACACACACACACACACACACAGAGCGGTGGAGCCCGGCCCCAGACACGCCTCACAGCTCACTGCTGAGCCACCGCTTCATCTACAGTTGGCTCACGTGCAGCTGGGGCTCCGCTCCTCCATTTTGGGGAGTGGAGATTTCCAGCTCTGGGTTATATAATTCCAAATGGTGACAGTGACTGTATCGATGAAAAGCAGCGAGCTGACGCTGGAAAGCACTTGAACAAGGTCTGTTAATATGTTAGTATTGTCTGACCTATTTAGCCGAGATTCTAACAGCTGGATGAAGACAGTGATGTGGGTTAAGTGCCCTGCCCACGGCTGTGAACTCCCTCCCCCCCCCCACTCATCATATACACTCCATAATGGAGATGAGTGCATAGTTTTTACATTGTGAGAACTTCAATTGGTGCAGCCAACTGAAAACAATCCCTTTTTATTTCATCATCAAACCAGCAGAGCGATCCCTATTTTGGTTCATATAGCCCTGCATGTACTGTACGGGTGAGTGAGAGTGTGTGAAAGAGTGTGTGTAGGGATGTGTAGGACACACTGAGTGCTCTCCAAGAATCAGTAGTAACTCTGAGCCTGCAGGTCCATCAATCTAAATTACATTTTTACAGTTTGTTGGAAGTGTTACACTTCAGTCGACTGAGGATTTCAATTATTCTTAGCCTCCTTAGCAAAAGTATTTTTCCCTGTTAACAGTCTTTGACCTTTTCCATGTCTTTAAACTGATACTTAAGAATGAATTCTATCACTTTCTCTCATTTCTGAAGACTTTAAAGTTAATATCTGTAAACAATATCTTCTGAAAGTTCAATGCCAGTTAACCAAAAGACACCCAGGGTATGTTGAACTCTCTTCATAGTACAGGCGTTCATTGTAACGGGACGTGTCTTGTCAAGGCGGCCGCCATGATAGTCCGCCATGCCAGACAAAATGTTTATTGTTGTCGTGGAAACATAGTATGTTGCGTCAAAGACCGCTACATAAGGAAGCGTGAGCTGCTTCTGAAAGCTGCCGTACTGTTGCTGCTGTTTAAGAATGTCAAGTAAATTATACTCGGATACATCGTCTGTAAACATATTTCTCTTCCTCAGGTCGGTTTCACCTGTTCGTCTTGACTGCGGTCAACACAGAGTTGACGGGGTGGGGGGGAGGCCTTGCTAGCCTCTACTTCATCTTTTATTCTTCTAGTATTGATGGAGAGCCTCCTGGTAGTGTCTGTGTAGCTTTCCTAAGATATAAAGAGGTACTATTGTTCTAATATAGTAAGTTAGTTAAAGTGACCATGAGTAATGTTTGCTGACACTGTACCTTTTGTTTTTGGCTCTTCCTCTTGTAATGTTCAAGTTTCAGTCAGACAAAGACAAATTAACAAACGGTCTCTTTAACAAAGCTTGGTGAAAATAGTTTTATACAATTCAATGTATTTACAACAGAAACACATTTGGATTGAAATATTGATTGATTGATTGATTGATTGATTGATTGATTGATTGATTGATTGATTGATTGATTGATTGATTGAAAATAAAATATGCCCTAAATAATAAAAAAAAAAAAAAATTGATTGATAGGATCATGTTGACTCAGCTTTCAAACATTTAAAAGAGTGGGCCAAGGGTAAAATGTTTTGTGGACTTTAAAATGTTCCATTCAGCACATGTTAAGGCTTGTTGGCTCTACTCAAACTCTTCGAGCCGCAGTCTCCTGGTTGTTAATCTATATGGCACAAAAGGGCAATCCCTACTGAACGTATAAAAGTCCTGTTTATATCAAAAATGATGTGAGTGATGGGCGATGTACCTTGATCTTGACATGTTCATACATCACTGTTTAGTTTGGTTTGTCCCTGCTAATTCTTTAAATCTTGTTGTTGGTTTTTTTTCTGCAGTGCGATCCGGATCAGTCGGAAAGGATGGCATATGCTCCTCAACTTCTGCTTCCACACGGCTCTGACCTTTGCTGTGTTTGCCGGCGGCATCAATCGAATCAAATACCCCATCATCTGTCAGGCAGTAAGTGCATTCCCTTCTCATTCATCCCCACTCTCCAAGCTTTTCACAAAATTGATTATGAATGTCCACTCAGGTGTTGGAGACGAGGGATCTGAGTGCAGTATATGGTTGTAAAGTAATGTAGCTTTTAGTATTTTTCATGCTTCAGCTGCATGTATGACCTTCTCGCTCTGTTAGTTATAGGGTTTGCTCTATGAGCAACAATGATTCAGGCTCCTGGCATGCACTTTCTCTGTGTGTGTGTCTAATATGTTCTGTACTTTAAGAAGGGTTAGATCTTGTGTACCAAGAAGAACGAAGCAGTCATTGTATGGTCTCTAAATGCCATAGATCGGGTGCCTTGATTAGCCGAAATGGGCCGAACACAGATTTATCGTACCACTATTTGCACCAACATGGAACCTTTTTTCTTCTTAACATGCTGTATAATGCAGAGGCTGCATGTAGGTTCAGTGGTCAGTGCTGTCGCCTCACAGCAAAGAGGTTACTGGTTCGAATCTCCCCATTGGATGAGATCTTTCTGTGTGGAGTTTGCATGTTGTTCCTGTTCATGCGCGGGTTCCCTTAGGGTACTCCAGCCTCCTCCCACAGTCCAAAGACTTACTCATTAGGTAAAAAGGTGACTGTAAGTTGTAAGGAGAGGATGTGAGTATGAATGATTGTTTGTGTCTGTATGTCGTCCCTGTGTTTGACTGGAGAACAGTCCAGAGTGACAGCTGGGATAGGCTCCAGGCCCCCCCGGGGTCCTGAAAGGGATAAGCGGTATAGATATTGGATGGATGGATATAATGTAGAAACCATTGCATGGGGTTATTTAGAAATGGTGTTGTTATGTAGTTTTGCCAGCAGAATGTAGGCCTTCTCTAAATCTATAGTCTTTAGTTTCATGTGTAGCAGAATCTGTCAGCTGGACTGAGCTGAACAGCTGGTGGCCTGCTCAAGAATTCAACTTGACAATGGTTAATCTTCTTGAATATTTATTTGTTAGAGTCATATCAGTGCAAAATCCACATATTTCAGACACTTTTCATTCCAATTAATACAAATTTGGATGCTATTTGTCGAGTATAGGCGCCCCATGTACAGAGGCTACAGTCCTCATCCGGTCCGTCCTGGTTGCAGACTCCCAGACCTATGATAGGATAGGATAGGATAGTACTTTATTGATCCCCTGAGGGGAAATTCGGGCGTTACAGCAGTACAGACAAGAAAGCTCACAAATACACATTAAACAGAATAGATAAGATAAATAAAAATAAATAAAAATAAAAATAAAAAAACAGGGGGTATATACAGTACAAAATGAGTGATGAAGTTAACTGGGGGGAATTGAGAATTGAGGCAGTATTTGCATAGAATGACAAGATAAAGAGACAAGTGATGATTAAAGTGACTTGGTATGATCACCTGACGCTGACCTGACGCTGTTTGATGCATGTCATCCCCCCCTCTCTCTCTCTCCCCCAAATTCATGTCTCTCTTTCAAGCTGTCCTTTCTAATCAAGTCAAAAATGATCTCAAAGAGAAAAAAAAATAATAATCAGCAGCCATATTGTTAATTGCTAAAAAAAATATATCTAAAATCATATCCTTGTCGGCTTAATTAAAACAATAAGATATCCCTGGGGTCAATATGGCAGTGGCCATATTGCTGTTTAAAAGATATACAGATGACACTGATATCTGGAGCACTTGTGTACACTACAGTCTCTCAGTGGTTTCACTCATGCACAGCTCTAACACAGGGCTCGGGGCCGGTCCGATGTGTCAGTGCTCAGCAGTGTTTGAAATTTCTCACCAAAGCACGTTAGCCTCTGTGGTTAACCCTTTATGTTGGCCAGGCTAGCGGCATGTTTCTACTGATGTTGATCCGTCAGTCGTTTACTTTTCATTCTTTCACACACAAAACTTTTTCACCTTCACCCTGAATTTTTTCTGCCAGTCGCAGAGTACAAATTTCGGATCTCTGGAGGTTAGGCATGACTTAAAAAAGAATGACACGGCAGTAGTGGATGAAGCAACAGAGTCTGACACAACTTTTCCCTGGATATCAATGCTGAGTGTAGTTTGACTAATTCACAATTTCAACAACCGAGCAGATACGAATAGAACGGAATCAAAACGATCGCAGATTATAAACGTAACCACCCTCCACTTCGCTCGCAATGAAATTCCCTAAACGTTTTTTGTTGTGTTCTCACATTAGCTCACCCTGACTTTACTGGGAACATTTTTCTACCGGGCAGGTGGGAAAATGTCATCTGCATAATGTCGGCGTAAAAGCTTTGAGTGTTTGTTTTCACACATTCATCTTACTCTTATAAATGTATGTAGGATTTTATCACAAGTTTGAAAGCACCATTACTTTCACTTCCATTAAACTTCTGTATAGATTATTATATACATGTGGATTAAAAAAAAATGTTTATGCCTTTATTTGGAGACATGACAGTGGATAGAGTCAGAAATCATTTAGAGAGAGAGTTGGTCAAAGAAGCCATGGGTCGCATTCAAACCTGGGCTGCATGCTTGGAGGACAACAGCCTCTGTACATGGGCTGCACTCACAAACCACCAGGCTACCACCGCCTGACTTCAATTGCAAAAGATTCTTTCCTGCTTGTTTCAGCTGTTTGCCACGCAATGACAAATACTCGACCTTTAGTCTGCAAAATATAAATAGACAAAGATTAAAACATGGCAGTTGAAAATCTCTGTGGATCGTCTCAGAATTTCATTACACAAAAAAAACTGTCTACTTCTGTGCACGGTGATGGATGAAGGAGAGCCAGTCACCATTTTGTGATGCAGCAGTGTGTCCCTGCAGTTGGACTTTCCGACCCCTCTGCAATCAATGTGTGGTCACATGGGTGGTGCCTCCATCTCTGCAGCCCACAGTAACAAATGACTTAGTGAGACTTGAGGAGGGACGTGGAGATTTGGGATGTCAGAGCAGATTTAGAAACGGGTCAGAGAAAGGCTTTCTTGCCCGCTGGTACCTCACTATTTTTAGGTTGCTGAACAGCGAGAATGGAGTTGAAACAAGTAGGGCTTTGCATTTTAACCTATAAAACTAAAAATCCCGAAGGCTCAAATCATTATTTTAGATCTGTGACAACATTTCAGGATCTGAGGTTGACTATTTCTGACAAGCAAGATGCGTCCTTTACATGCATGGCTTTCTTTAAGCCACCAAACTCCACTGACAAAAACAGAAAATGATCTTGCAGGACACAGGATCTGCTAGACTAAACAAGTCTAAATCAGTTTGTTTGTTTGCCTGATTGTGTTTCCCAAAGGTGTTGTGATGGATCTGATGTTACCATTCACAATGTTACACAATAAAACAAACTAACTGGCCAACCAAGGCAGCAGCAGCAGACCAACAAATCAAGGATTATGCAAGTAAAATGACTGTTTTTATCAAAGGAGCCTTTTGGCTTTAAAAGGGTAATGTAATGGCTGTTTTAAATCAAAGGTCCATCTCTGCAGAAATCATTTCTGTAATGTTGCCAGACATTTAGAGTAACAATCCAAGCCGGTCAGTGTCAAAAACAAGAACGTTTCATGGACATATACTCTGATCAGGCTCATTTGCTGACAAGGGTTTGCAGTCATTGTGAGCTGTTTTACGAGCTGCAGGCTGAAGCAATCTACTGGAGCAGTTCAAAAAAGGTGTTTAGACAAACTAGTCATTTACACAACAACACATGTAAAAATAGGATCTAGGTTAAAAATACCCAGTTTCCCCTTTAACTGGAATGTTTTGTTTGTGGAAAGTGACAGATGAGCAATCTTAAAAATGTTTTAGGTCAGAGGTTTTCAATCGAGGCGCGACTCCCCTCGGGGGGTGCCGGCGGACTTCAAGGGAGGTGAAGCATGAGAAAATATAAAAACCAAAAAGAGAACAAGATGAATAATCTGGTTAGCTAACTTCTTAGATGTGTGAGGGTTGATTTAGAGAGAGAGAGAGAGAGAGGAGACAGATACTGGAGACAGCACAAAGGAAGGACAGTACGACCATGACTGTATAAAGTTTGTAACAATGGAGCAACATCAGTACCAATACATCAGAATCCAGTGGGTCCTTTGCAAAGGGGGACTTGCTAATGACAGTATGAGATGATGTAAACTCTGGTGTCTGGAGGCCAAGCAACCAAATTTGGTTACAAAGTTACAAATGTTTTGTTGATAGAAAGCTGAAGGCATTGCGGTCACAGATCTGTAGTTGTAGAGGTGTAATATGGACTTGAATGGAAAGATGTGATCAACTGTCTCTTCGGTACTTTTACCTGTTTGTTGAGTCTGAACTCACATCTCTTTAAAAAGGCTTTAAAAGTGTTCATCCCCTTCACCTCATCTTACCTGTGTGAGTGTGTTTTTCTAGGTCAAAAGCAAGTTCTAGTCAAGGCTGCAGGGGGAGGATGATCTGCGTAATCTATGTCTACAGTCCATTGCCCCTTTATGACATACAGTATGCTCTGAAAGACCCCAACTCATTGTTTCCACTAAATTGGAGTTGAGCATAATAACAAGGCGATATTGGCAATAATGTTTTTGCCTAAAGAATAAATGAAAGTGATTCATGTTTTAGTGAGACAGTGATATGTGAAGCAGCGGTGTGCATCATGCCCATCATTTCCTGTCTCTCTTCAGATGTGCTATCCAATAAAGGAAAACATGCCCCCAAAAAGTAACTTTAATGATGAACTTAAGCTTATATAACACTGTTCAAGTCCACTTAGAATGCTTATTACGCTTCATGTCACAGTCATCCATTCACACCACATTCTCACACTGATAGCAGAGGTTGCTTTGTAAAGTATCCATCAGAATAACTAATCCCATTCATACACATTTACATGCTGCTGACGAGTCGGGTTTAAGTGTCTTGGCCAAGGACACTTCGGCATGTGACTGCAGGAGCTGGAAATCTAACCCCTACTTACCGAATAAGAGTCAACGGACTCTACCACTGAGCCACAGTGGACATTTAAAAAATCAAGATAAAGAGATTGGGCAGGACATTTTATGTTGTTTCAGGAGAGGCTATCTTTCGCACAATATTCAAACCCCTGTTTTAGGTCGTCGACGGGAAGGTCTGTGCCAGAAAGACAGAAAGTAAATATTTAAGATTGAAAAGTTGTATTTTTTTCCACACAGTTGTTAAGGCAGATGTTCCTGTTGGACTCCATCTCTAGTTGATTGATAGCTGAACTTGTCCATGGTGCGAGCATGAAACATCAGCTTGAGGAGAGCATCCTGTCCTGTCAGCTCAGCTCAGCGTGGACTTTGTATGCAGCCAAAAAGAGATTGATGTACACTCCAGTTCTCCAGTTCACTCCGAGTATAACCTGCCGTCACTCACTCCCTCGTCTCCATCATTGCACCCTGTTAGCTCCCTTTAAAGTGAGCTGCGGCACGTGTGGGACTCTGCTGCCTCTTCTGCTGTCACCAGCGCTTTGGGAGGCTCCTTATCCAGAAAGACTCCACCCCGATATGCTCAAATTCAGAGCGCCATGTTTCATACCAGACGTCTTTGCATGAGCTGCCTTGAGGAAGCCTCTGTGACAGGAAGGCCTGTAAGAAGTCAACGCTCGAGTCACATCCGTCGAGTCTTCCTCCACTACTGCAAGTGACAGAGAAAGAGTTGATGCTTGACGTAAGATGCAGCTTCCCTCAGTCATCTGCTCCCTGCCTTAAACATCATATTAATAACTTGACCATAAATATTTGACTCTTCACTCAGCTGATCTTATGTTTGGGATCCAGAGCTGTAATACCCTGCTGCATCCCAACTTCAAGGTATACCAGAGTTATGTAAGACAGCAAACTATAACAATTAAAAAACAAATAAAAAAATAAAAGCAATAAACATGCAAAATATACAGATCAAAACAACTCTGTTGTTTGTGTACATTTTGTCTCCATTTTACATTGTTCTGCAATTCTTCATTGATCTGATTTTGAAAAACGGTGCCTTCATAAGTTTGTCTCCTTATTGTGATGTCAGTTCTTGAGGCGTCTCTAAACTTCTGTCTTTCTTTTCCGGCTCTGTTTAGCGGTGGCGAGCATTTACAAGTTACTGTGGCGGGGCTCATTTGAGCTGAGCTTTCTCTGCCATCCTGTGGTAGACGTGGAATAACCTCCCGCAGTGGTGAAGTGCTTTGAGTGCGAGCGAGAGTAGAATACGCACAGCGAGGCATTTGATAGCTACCTTTTCATCCGGACCACATTGCAGTGTCAGGTGGGAGTTTTGACAGGATCACAGAAGTTAGAGATGACGGCTCCTTTTCTGTCTTTTTTATCAGAGCACATGATTTACTGACTGCTGTCTTGATGTAAAGAGCATTTTAATGAACATTAGAAATAGTGTATGCTGGATGACATTACCAACCCTACCCTGAGATGTGAGTAAGTGTGCTCTGTGTGTAGAGTTTGTTCTTAGCTTTTAACAAACCGCAGATAAGAAAAAACTTTGGTGAATGTCAGAATTTTCTTAAACCTTTTTAACAGGACAATGCAAACAACAGTGTCCCCCAGGGCGGCTGTGGCTCAATTTGTAGAGTCAGCGTATGAATGTGTATGCATGGGATTAGCTAATGCTAATGGTCACTTTACATACTGTTGCAGCCTCTGCCATCAGTGTGTGAATGTGTAGGTGCGACATGCGGTGTAAAAGCGCTTTGAGTAGTCAGAAGGTTAGAAAAATGTTTTACAAGCTCAAGTACATTTACCATTCACCTTGTATAGCCAGTGTTAATTTTCCAGCTGTTAACTCTAGCAGTTAAAAGCACTAATATTTATTTTTGAACAATCTCTGTGTTGCCATTTTGATGATAATACAACTGGAGTTTTAAGTTGATCATAAAGCAAGGAGGTAAGGGATTCAAATGTTCATTAAAATTCTGATGAATTTCAATGTGGTTAAAAGGACAGTCCAGATGGACATGGCAACCAAAATGTTGTCCTTTGTAGTTTCTTAAAAGTCTGATGTATAAAGCATTAAAAACACAGCATAAATAAACCTTGTTGTTGCACCATAAGTTGAGAAAGTGGTCCTTTTAAAACCCCCTGAAGGCTTTGTGTCCTGCAGTGTCAGTTTCGGGTGCTGCAGGCTTGTATTGCTCTCCTCTCGCTCTTGCTCTTATTTAGCATTTATTCATTCATCTAATTTTATCCCCGTGGCCAATGAATGTTTCTTGCTGCTCCTCCTTTAACCGATCACTGCTAACAGGGCGACTCTCTGCAGATTTGGGCCGGAGCCCAGATGGTGCCGCGCTGCTCCTGTGGGATGGAGTCCGGCCCCAACACACACCATTTGGGATAATTACAGCACTGCTCGAGGAGATGCACACACACGTTCAAATGTACACACACACTGTGCCGGCTGAGCTCTGCTGTACTCCCCCCAATCATCCCACCTCCGCTCTATACACACACACACACACACACTCCTCCCAGGGGGACACATAAGTACATGCTCTCCCTCCGACAGAAGGAACTTCAAGGAGCTTTGAAACTAGCTCTGGCAGCTCTCGCAACACTTCAAGCACACACTCCCCACCCCCTCCTCCTTTACCATCCCCACCTGCATCCTATACTCATCTTCCTCCTTTCTATCTGTGTGTGCCACTCTTCAGTCTTACGCCGACACCACCACCACCACCACCACCCACTGTGGCACTGTAGCTCTGCCTCTTCCGATGTCTTTACGGCCTCAAAGTCAGCTCTGATCTCTATTTCTATCTCTCTCCAACGACGTCGTTTTGTCATTGATTTGAGCAACCCCTCAGCTGTCACTCTCTGCTGGCACATATTGCAGCACAACGTACAGCGTGTCCTCGTTTCACCTCGCCTCACCTCAGTCCACCCAAATCTGGCTTAGACATCTCAGCTGATTGTTCAGTGAGTGTGACCGGCATTAAATAACCTATTAATTTAGCACAGAACTTTGTTAAATGTGACCTAGATCTGAGGTTACATCCAACTGTCAGCTTATAGATGCTTCACAGAGGCTTTTCTCATTAGTGGGCCACTGTGAAATTAGTGGTGATGGCAAAGGCTGGCTCGAGACGTTACAGTATATGCAGTGATTTGCTTTGTGCTTCCACTGGATCCAATTTGAGTGTTCCTGAGCTCTTCTTTTTTTTCCCTCCCACATGTAAAAAGCTTCCGGTAGACTGGTTACTTATGCATCAAAAACAGTAGGGAGCCAATATAATGAATATGCGTACAGAAGTGAGCTCTGAGGGACTTTTGATTTTAGAATTGTTAGTATATGCTAAAATTGTTAAACAATTCTTCTGACGGGGAAAGTGCTACACTTCGCTCAAGCTGCATTGAACCTTTGTAAAAAGTCTTCTTGCTTTTTAAATGAAGTCACTTGCACACATTCTTCTAATTACCAAAAGAAGTTTGATTGCTTCTAAATTTCTCATGAACGAGTGAAGTGCTCACTGTAAAAATAGCAACACATAAATAAGAGCAAAGACAAACACTCAGGGACAGTTCTTTCCTCCACATCTTCACAAACTTTAATCTTCTGTTTTCTACCTTTAAAGTGGCAGGTACTGTTGAGCTGTTTTGGTGCTATATGATATGATTGTTGGTGGTTTTTTGCACTGGGGAACACCGTCACACACAGCTCATGCATTGCTGCAGTGACACATCAAAATAATCTCCTCTTTTTTTTGGATGCTAAAAACTGTTGTCTGCAAATAGACTCTGAAAATGATGATGACATCGTTAGGTCTCAATTTCTATATTACTGGGAAATGTGTCACATGCATGAAAAAGTGTCCATTTATTTGTGCTTTCCCACATGCGTAAAAACTCCTGAAAATATGTATAAATGCAAAGAGCCAAGTTGTTCACTCCGATATTACCTGGAGTTATTCCTGTCAGCCCCGCAGTCACTTTTCCGCATGAAGTCGGGGTGAGCTAATGAGAGAACACATCAAAAAAACAGAAGGACAGACGGATAAATTGGCCAAGATGATTTCTTCTGCACGGCTGCGTTGCTCAGCCTTAGAGGAAGAGTAAGGAGCTCAGACATCTGGATGGAGCTGGGAGCAGCGGTCTGGCTCCTTCACATCTAAAGGGTCGAGGTGGTTTGGGCGTCTGATTGGGATGCCTCCTGGCCATGTCCCTGTGGAGCTTTTCTGGTAATTCCAACTGAGAGGAGACACCAGGCTAGATGCAGAGCATGCTGCAGGGATTATATATCTCATCTAACCTGGGAACACTGTGGGATCCCCCAGGAGGAGCTGGAAAAAAAAGTTGATGGAGCGATGGACATCTGGGCTTACCTGCTGTCATGCACGGATAAATGGGAGAAAATTGATTGAATGGATGGATCGGTACATATTGCTTGCTGCAATTTGTGTCCTGGATTACTAGTCTCCATGGCTTGTCAAGCACAGGGTAGCCATGCAAAGCATTCCCAGATTGATTGTATCATACACAGCTGTCTTACTCTAAATAGAACCACAATTTACACAACAACATCATGCTATGTGAAAGACGACATGTAACAAGCAATAAAGCCCATCAACTCATGACAAGAATGTTTCCCTCTATACTAAATCTCATCTCCTCCAGGGCTTTCAAGGTGCTTGACACCTGCGCAGGTGTGGAGCCATTATGAACAACAAGGATGCAAGTGTTGTTTTTTTGTTCAGTTCTTTCTTTCTCCATTCAGGGAGGAAGCTTTGTTATAAACTATGAAACTCAATTCACATTTTTCTCGGCTGGTCTCACAATAAACTTTGAAAAGTCTCCCCTCCTAGCTCATCATCTTAATGCTAACCGAATTGAGCTCCGTCAACATGAGAGTGCAGCTCTGCGCAGAGTAAAGGTGCGAAAAGCTTCTCTTCACATTCAGACATGAAACAAGAGCAAACTGCACGGAGCAGGACAAGTCCTGTGCATGCTCGCACCTGAATATCATTAGCACTACATGCTAGCTAAATTACACCTTCAGATGGAGCCGATAGTCGGAGCAAATGGTGCACAAACTTTGGAGCTCATAGCGATCCCAATCTATTCTTAGTGAGTCAGGCTGTTGGACATTTATGTAACCAGTGTAATTTATGTAACCCCCGCTGGCCGTTATAAATAATGCAGGTATAAGGACCTTCTGAATGAGCTTCACTATCGATATCCACTTTCAATAAATTGTTTGTGTTTGAAGTGGAAAAATTGTGTTTAATGGACTTTAATCAGCCAGCTGTTATCACTGCCCCCCTCTCACTCACATGCACACAAACCTACACATGCAAAAGCCCACCCCCTCACTTATTTGCATATTACAAACACACTTCCTTCCTGTCACTTTTTTCGCACTAATGAAGCCCTGAAGTGTGTTCTCTCTGCAGGGTGATTGACTTAGCGCCCGCTCTCCGCTCCCTATAACCAGCTCAAGGACACTTCCAATTAGCATCTGGACTGTGGCGTGCTAGCTTCACGTCCCTGGGCCTCTCAGACTGGAGAGAAGCCGGTTGATTGGATGTATGCGGTTGTGAGTTCATCCTGAAGAGACTGACCTGGTGGAGGAAAGTCTCTGAGTCCATTTTGATCATCCAAACTGCTTAACCTTCTCTTTTCAGCCCTCTCATCTTGACACGAGTTAGCAGACAGCCTTGAAACAAAGTTAGCAGAGTTCCCCTATCCTAAGATAATTCATGAATATTAAAATGAGGCAGAGCGGAGACATGTATACAGTGTGTTTTGGAAAAACAATCACGCTCTCATAGTTGTCAACGTGACAGTCATTTATATTCAAATTTGTTATTCACCGTGCACACCTCATGTCCTCTACCGCAACTGATAAGGAGCTGCTCGCTATCCGCCAGTCTAACACGTCATAATGCTCTTATTCCAAACAACCTTGATGATTCAATAGCACTTTTTTGAACCTGTCATCTTATTCCTGTATTATTGTCTTTTAGCGAAGGATCAGACGAAGCAGCCCTTCAAGGGGAAACGTGTGTGGAGACACCCTTGGAGTGTCATTGATGATGTTTTTGAGAGAGGAGTGGCAGCTCTTCCTGAACGTCTATTCTCTGACTTACAGGAATATAATCAAGTGTGACATTTTCCATTTTCCCGAGCAGGCACCCTGTACACACTGTATAGAGCAAAAGTTCAGCAAAGTCAAACAAATAACTCAATGTTCCCTCTTTCCCCTCGCACCAGGTCGGGGTCGTGCTGCACTACTCGTCCCTTTCGACCATGCTGTGGCTCGGGGTGACGGCCAGGAACATTTATAAGCAGGTGACCAAGAAGCCACCGCAGAGCCAAGATGGTGACCCACCTCCGACACCAAAGCAGCCCCTGTTGAGGTAAGCACAAATGTCACTGTATCCTGGAACCCCCTCCCCCCCTCCCCTTATTTCATCCAGCACATAAATAGCTGTGTGTGTGTGTGTGTGTGTGTGTGTGTGTGTGTGTGTGTGTGTGTGTGTGTGTGTGTGTGTGTGTGTGTGTGTGTGTGTGTGTGTGTGTGTGTGTGTTTGCTGATGTGTTATTGTGCGTTTGTGAACCAGAATTATTTAACACAGCTGCCTGCTTGCTGTGTGTATCTTTAGCAGCCAAGGACTGGTTCACTGCACTTTTATTTACTTCCTTATTTCATTTCTGTGTCGATACCTGACCCGACCCAGACTCTGAGATGTAACCGGAAATCTTTTTCATTTACAGTCTACCCAGTTTGTATTTGTTATCATCAGGTTAAAAATAATAATAAGTATTCTTTTCTTAAAGGAAAAGCTTGATTTATACTGTAGGCACTTTTTGTCTGTAAATGTGGCTCAGTGGTAGAGTCGGTCGTCTCTCAACTGGAAGGTCAGGGGTTTGATCCCCAGTTCCTGCAGCAACATGTCCTATGTGTCCTTGGGCAAGAACCTTAACCTCGGGGCGCTAGTGGCACAGTGGTTACTGCGCACGCCCCATGTATGGAGGCTGTAAAGCGGGCGGCCCAGGTTCAAATCCCACTTGTGGCTCCCTTCCTGCGTGTCATTCCCCACTCTCTCTCCCTGATTTCCGACTCTATCCACTGTCCTATCTCTATATTAAAGGCACAAAAAGCCCAAAAATATATCTTAAAAAAAAAAAAAAAGAACCTTAACCTTAAGTTGCTCACGCTGCTTCTTTGGTGGTGTATGAATGGGATTAGTTACTTCTGATGGTCACTTTACACAGCAGCCTCTACTATCAGGGTGTGAATGTGTAGGTGTGACCTGAGGTGTAAAAACACTATGAGTAGTCAGAAAACAAGAAAATAAATATACACGCTGAAGTACATTTACCTTTTTTTTTTTATGAGCATTGAACTCAGGTGTCGCTGTGTAGAGAGCTTTAGGTGGTGGACAATGGTGATGGATAGGTGTTACTTTAGGTACATATTTTACCTACATGATATCTACATGTGAACTTGAGTACTTAAACTCAAACCATATTTATCATAATAAATCTATACTTGTTTGTGACTTTTGACTAATTGCCTGTTATGTATTTGAACACTTGACCTCAGCAGTCATCGTTACCATGGTGAGATAGACAGTATCTGCAGACTCATGGAACTGATACTTTTATTTCAGCAATTCCGGTGAAGCCAGCATTAGCATTAAACAATGTCCAGTCAAGGCTTTCTTTTACTGTACGTGCAGCGTTTAAGTCTCCGTTCTTTGCACTCAAGGGGTTGAGTCTCATAAATCTAGTTTGCAAATCAGAATAAATGAGGGAGTTCTTGGAGAGTTTTTATGGTTGCACACAGGTTTTCATATCCGGTAACCTAGACAAATGATAAAGACTCTATTTTACAAGATTCTAGCTGACATAGAAATATCTCTGATTTGTATGAAGGAGCATTAATTCGGCTAGTGAAGTACAAGTAACTCAAAATGAAACAGAAGATCAGTTCTTGAAGGAATGCACTGTGTGCACATGAGATACTGTACTTGTGTCTCTGTTGATTCGTGCTGGATTGTGTATTTTCTCAGGTGTTTGCCGGCTCATGTTTCCTTTTGAGGGCAACAAAAGCTTCACGCAGATGAGTTATTGCACCGTTTATCTGCAGAGACATGCAGAGCTCGTTTGCATTCTTCCGAGCCTCTGGCTTTGTTCACTCTGCGGTGTCATTGCTGTCAGCTCTTTAAACTTGTGGATTTCTCATCTTTTACAAATTACATTTTTAATCTGAGTCTGTCTGCAGCGCGGGGAGACGTTTTGGTAATAAAAAGTTGTATTTTCCTTGGTGTGGAAATAAGACTGATAGCTCCCAGAGATCAGATGAGCGAGTGGATTCCTTTTAATCAGAAGAATCTCTGATTCGAGGCCTTACATGTGCACACTGCTGCTGGTGACAACATCTGGCACAGGAGTAGTTAAAGCATCTGTTTGGGTCTCTATATAGATGCCATTTGACTAATAACTACAGTATTACTATGTTCATTACTGGCACTAATTTAGCTTTTCCTGTATTTCTCAGCTGAGCTTGTCTGGTCAGCATGCTATTTTGTTATTGTCATGAAGTTAAAAACCAGTTTAACTGGAGCAGCGGTCAGTTTGAGGACCAACAGTGAACTGACCAGCTGCTGTTCAACCTCATCATCACCTGACATCAGCATTACCCGTCACTTTTATTGTTCCCTGTAAATCTCAACCAGGTGTACTCAAATTATGTTATTTATAATCAAAGAAGGGAGCAGGGAGACAGGGAGGCTGTGATTGGTTCATCAGATTGTTTCCTCATGGCAGACATTGGTCGAAGTTTTTACAGGCTTACAACTGACATAGATGACG
Organism: Labrus mixtus; assembly: GCF_963584025.1. Taxonomy (NCBI): domain Eukaryota; kingdom Metazoa; phylum Chordata; class Actinopteri; order Labriformes; family Labridae; genus Labrus; species Labrus mixtus. Next base: position 26,360,625 of record NC_083617.1, read on the forward strand.
GATTTTAAGGTGAATTTATAATTACTTTAATTGAACTGCCACCTGTGGTGCTCGGATACTCACTTACAAAGGTCAGCTGTAACTCCTAAAAAGGTTAGAACAGAAAACACATTCTGGAGAGGTGCCAGTTCACTTCCTGAGCACTGCTTAGGTGTCCTTGAGCAAGGCTCCGAACCCCCACCTGCTCAGGACTATCGCTGTGAGCCGCCCCCTCACTCTGACATCTCTCCATTAGTCCATAGGATCCTGTGTGTGTGTGTGTGTGTGTGTGATTGTATTTCAGCCTATGTGTGTGTACTGTAACATCAACAACAGAGTGAAATGGAATTTCTCCTTGCAGGATTTATAAAGTATGTCTTCTATTTTCTTCTTTAAAACATCTAAGGTGCAAACGTTATATAATGTTGCTTTAATATATATAAGGTAAAAAGCTAATTGGTAAAAGAAGCTACCCCCGATGCAAGTGACATACATAGAAAAAAACAGTCAGTTGCAATGTGTTAAAAAACAAAGCACAATATCCTCTTAAAGGCTACATTAATTTGTAAATGGATCTGTGGAGTTCATGAAGAAAAACTCATTAGATTAAAATGTTGGAGGATATCAAACAGAAAAGATTTGGAACCACACTGCTGTGGCCTGAAAATGATTTTTTGTAGTTTTAAAATACAGTTGAAAGCTCAGACTCGTAGGTTTTCCCACAGGTACACACACACACACACACACACACACACACACACACACACACACACACACACACACACACACACACACACATCATCTTGTTGGCTTTTGTTGGAGGAAAGTGTTTGGAATAGCTGAACTGGGTGTATAGTTAATATTTGGCTCAGTTATTCTGTTTGAGGATTCCCACTACCCTGTAAGGTAAAAGGAGGAGGAGGAGGAAGAGGGAGAGGAGGAGGAGGAGGAGGAGGAGGAGGAAGGAATGACTTAAAACAACATGTCAGTGTGGTTTCACCTCAATGTTGTTACTATTTATGTCAGTCTCCCAGGAGGCTGCTGAAGCAGAAGCATAATCACAAATCTAGATGTGTTTGACCTTTTGACCCTTTGAATTCTTATTTCACTTTGATGCACACATCAGATTGAATTTCTGCTTTTTTGATGTGATTTAATATCCCCCCCCTCCACACACACACACACACACACACACACACACACACATTCCATACATTGTCTGCTCACTACCAACATTCAGCACCTTTAAGAGGATCAGCTTTTGGACACACGTGGCGGTGCTCCTCCTCCTCTGTGAGCTCTTCTGCACACTGACACCAAACCGCTGCAGAGCTGAACTCTCCAGAAGCTGCAGAGGAAGAGTTCCTTTAAATGGAACGGTTGGAGAGCAGAGACACAGAGGGCGCAGCGTAACAAATGTCTGTCACTTCATCGTGTATTCGGTTTTAGAAAGCCAGTTGAAAACATCATTTCAGTTTCAGTTTAAAGAACATTTTGAAGAAGATGTCGGGGATGACGCCTGACAAGTTTCTGTAAATGTTCAGCTATATATTAACTCTACTGGAAAATGTGTTTTCTCTGGGGTGTTGTAGAGGATTATTATGACACATGAAGCATTCACATTGACATTTATCATCCACACACCTGAAACTAATATCTATAAACTTCCATAAACGAGCAGAATCATGCGTCTGACATTAAAAAAAACTGCTCAATAATGTATTCCTGTGGAGCAACAGAGGATAAGGACGCCACCTGATAAGGATCCCCTCCACCTATAAGCAGCTCTGTCCTTGCAAAGGAAATCCTCAGACACATGCGTGACTGGCTGGTTTTAATATTGAACATTCTCAAGGTTCTCCCATCATGCATCACTTGTGAATGAGACAATTTGTCTGGGGGCAGGCAAGGGGATCGTGTGGCGCGGCAGTCGAGTTGATCCACAGTGATTGACTGTAATGCTCCCTGTCAGACAGCCTCATGCAATGAGACTTAGCAGCTGGAGACAAATCAATTTCTCCCCCCCACTCCCAGCCGCCTCCCCATTGCTTCTCATCTACCTCTCTGCCTGTCCCTCCTCTCCTGACAGCCTCCTGATCGCACATCCAGCAGACCATCACACTGACCTTTGTCAGAAATCTGCTACGCTGTGTTGCACCACACACCTTAAACGCCTCGGTTCATATTTTTCCTTGACAGTCATCTGGTGTGATGGGTGCAGGGCTGTAATCACATATTTAACATGAATCCTCCTCGGGAGAAGTTTTTGGAGCAGCAAAGTGAGACATGCACAAGACTTAATGCAAAGGAAACTTTTGGTATATCAAGATGACATACAAAGGCATTGCAAAGATGTGCACAGACATTAATCCATTTCTTCACCCAAATTAAACTTTCTAACTCCGGCACTAAATGAATGACACCTTGTGTAGGTAATGTCTATCAGCATTGAGGTTCTCCTGACATCCTAATCAGAATTTTCAATCGGAACTCCATGGAAATACGCATTTCCAAAGATGTTTGCACGACTTGTCCTGCAGACAAAGAAAAGCATGATGTTGGACTTTAAACACTGATTTGTGATTAATCACTGCAATGAATAGATACATATTTAAAATACAAATCAGCTCGAAGCATGGGCATGTCCAGGGATGCTATGGCCCCCTCTTGAAATACAACTGGCCAACCCCAAAATCCTGAACTAGGATTGGCTATCTGCCTTCCCAGAGGCAGGACTTGTGTTCAAATGAAGTATTTGAGTTATGCTGTAACAGGCTGGTAGAAGGTCTCTCTACATGTCATTGTTTTCGTTTGTTAGTAGTTTACATAATAATTGAATGCCTTGCATATTTGTTTCATAAGACGGGGGTGTAGGAAAAGAATGAGTCCATGAAAGAAAATGCTTTCAAATTCTAACACAATATCAAACCTGCGATAGACTAGCTAGAAATGTTTCAGTACTAAAACATCTCTGATAAATGTATGTTTCGCTTCGACAGGAGTTTGGACGTAATGTTTCAAAGTACTTGCATATGTGATTTAGACTTCAGTCTTGTTTTTGAGTCCTCAAAGAAAAAAGTAAGAAGTAAGATATGTTGTTATTTGTTTGTGTTACTCAAGACATGGTCAGTGAAAAAGAAAGAGTAAAAAATTAATTCTCAAGTAAAGAAAGCATTTCAAGGTTTGTAAAGAAGATGGTGAATCTCAGTAATCTTATTTGAGATAGTATTAATAGTAAATAAATAGTACATACTCCAGAGTTAAAGGGAAATGTTCAGATGTTCTTCCATATTAATGTCAGGGCATGGGGCCTGAAAAAATCCTATGAGATGCGGAGAGTGATTACCAAAATGAAATGATCAAGTGAAGTAGACCATCTCCCTGAAATCACAAAATCACACATTTAATGAATTTAAAACTGATATACCAAACTGTTCAATGTTGCAGATCTAAAGCAATGCTATTACATTTTCCAAAATATTCTACTTCACTTCCTTACCAAATCAGAGGCTAACATGACACTCTTAGAGTTAGCTAGCAGTGGGTTTACTTTGCTTTGCTCAATGACTGGGTGAAACAGCTAGCCTAGCTTTGACCATAGGGGAGAAAGATCTGCCAGGCTGAGAATTTCACTCAGCCCCTCTTTCACAATCTGACATACCCACAGACTGTAAATATTAATGGATGAAGCCTGAGTGATGTTACCCATCTGTTCCTGCAGGGGGCTCTGGAGGCTCATCGGCAGCAGCCGCCATGTTGGAAATCCTGTCTCAGTCTAACTTTCAGTCAACCTAACGACAGGCTGAGTGCTGGAGCTGAGGCTGGTTTTAAGCCTCTTGATGTACCGTTACATCGTGTCCACCTGTCAATCACTATGGATAACACGTATCGTTCTCAAAAATCAAAACTGAGCCGTTAAAAAAAAATTCACCCCCCGTACAGTGTGTGCCAGTGATGAAAATAACTAATCAGACCGATTTCGTTTTTTGTACCAGGCTGTAAACATGTTTATTTATGGTGTAAAAACGGCATTTTTGCCTGTGGTGTGTATGTGACTTTCTGTGTTCCTGGAGCCAGCCTCAAGTGGACATTCGACAAACTGCAGGATTTTGCACTTCTGCATTTGCTTAATTTTTCAAGACCGGTGGTTGCCGCTTGGACATACCTTCATTTATATATATTTAACAGGACATAATGAGTCATTCAGTACATGTAGAAGTGCTGGTACTTTAAGACAGAGCCCCTCTTTTGGTTTCCTCTGTTTTTCATTTCTTCTGCTAAGCCTAAGTAACCCGATGATAGCGGTAGCTTCATATAGCGATGGTATTCAGCTACTGATTTCACTATCAGTTTGTTAATCTTCAAAGTGTTATAAATAAGGTGTCTTTGTTCACTAAAGGTCATTCGGACGCAAAGGATTTTTGCACACATATGCTGCTATATAGTCCAGCTTTACCCATAAACCTCTGCACTGTGCTGGATCTATACGACCATCAGCTGTCCCATGCTGTACGTATTTATACAACCTGGAGTGGGTCCAGACAGAGGACACATTATAGTCACAAAATAGAGGACAGAAGAGGAACATGGAGGGGACGGGGGAGGGAGGGAGGGGTCACTACCGCTGGCTAAAAGGCACTTCAGGGTCTATTTATATCAGATGATTGCTGTTCCTAAACTCACTCAAAAGAACAACTCTGCATGCACAGCCATTTTGTTACAGTTTGAAGGCTTTCTTTAATAGAATGGCCCCAAAAAAACTTTGTGTGTGTGTGTTGTCAAAGTGTGTAAAACTGTGTGTGTATTCACACAGGGACGAGTGCATTGAATCTTAATATGAGCGTGCATGTTTTTGCATAAAGAACAGGGCAGCATGCAGACAGTGATTTGTTCACACATGCTCTACATTTTTTTGCATGGACACGACATGTGTTTTTGAAGCACAGGCCAGCAGGAAACACATGCTGGCTTTCCTAGAGGGGACAAAGGGAACAAGGGTTATAAAGCACAGGGTGCTTTAACATCCACTAGTTCTTCTCATTTAATGCTTATCTGGCTGACGGGTGTGTAAATGGCTTTCTGTTGAAGGAGAGTCCCCCAGGGGAACCGTTCCACTCAGACAGTGACAGGCCGGTAATGCCCCCACCCCATTCCCTCTCTCTCTGCCCACCCTCCCCTCCTCGCCGACCAGCCCAGACAAACATCTTGATTGTAATTGAATTTTTGGGACGGGCGCTGTGTGACGGGGGGGGGGGGGGACAGATTGGGAGACGGAGAATGGATTGAAGGAAAGAACCGGAGGATGGAGATGGAGTGGTGTAAAGGTTAGAGCAGTGACAGAGGTTGAGATTGAACAGGAAGGAAGAGGAAATAGCACAGTGTTATAGAGGAAACAGTGCACAGACAGAGGACAAGGACAGTGCAGAGGGGAGGACGGTGCTGCGGGTTAGCTCTGTTTCTGCAGTGAATTTACAACTCTCATGATACAAATTCTGTACTAAAATGCCTCATTTAGATATTGGCCTGTGATCTATCTGAGTGCCAGAAACAATGTACACGCTGATAGAAAATGGCTGACTCATCCCAAGCTGAAATGAGTGTTCAGTTTTGGACTATGTCAGAACAACTTAACATGTCGACACCAGGGCTGGTTACAGCATTGTCCATGTTGAAGAAGCAGCGTAAGTCTTCTGCCTTTGTTATTGCCATTTGCTCGGAAACAGCTGATGACATTCCTCCACATGCTGATGCCCTGACTGTTCATCTGTTTAATTGCATCTTGAAGATGTGCATGGTGACATTCTGAGGACAATCATAGTTATAGTTCCGAAGAAACATATAACGTGATGAGTAGTGATGGCTAAACTACACAAATATTCAACTCAAAAGGAAAGAGGCCAGTAACCCACTGGGTCTGCATTTCATATCTTCTAGATGTCAGAACAGATAATACAACTTTTCAAATCGAAAAAATACAGAAAAATGTGCTAGACATGTAATATGACACTTGAGTGTGAGTTTAGTGTCTGAATCAGATTAAAGCTGAGAGTGTTATTTTACTTTGTAATATTTCAGTGGAAGCAAGGCTCATATGAAAATAGGCATGTTTTAAACAATATAATCATCACTACTTATATCGTCCCAAACGTCCTTTACGTTGGCACAGACAGTAAAATATGCATCCTCTAGAGGTTGCAGTCTATCCCAGACCTCCACTGCTCCTTTGTTTCTGTCCAGCTGACACTCAGTTCCCTTCCAATCTCGGCCCATCTTTTCTGCTGTAGTTGTCTGCCCCTATGGCAGGGCGAGTACACATCACGTGCACAGTCTTCCTCACAGAGTTCCGCCATTTTCTTCTTTCCAGTCTTCTTGTCTTCTTGTTGTGTTTCTACTGGTCTAGTATGATGTGTGGGCAACACTGCTCGATATTGCCCCCATGATTTTTTGGGTAGAGTTACAACGTTTGGTCCGTATCTGTAAGTTTCCACAAGATGTGCAAAAATATGGACGGTTCCGTCTGTATCTGTAGCCATGTCCATATCTGTATCTGTATCAGACAACATTGCCTCAATCTTTGGTCTTGTTTGGATTGTCTGTATCAAGTGGGGAGATTTTCCAAATTACCGTAACGGTACACCCTGCGATTGAGGGTTTCTTCTACAATGGGTTTTATCATAATGACATGCCTATTAGAAATGATTATTCATGGGAAGCTCAGCTGAATTTTTTTCTTGCAGTGTCACCTCTCCTCAGAGGCAGGTTTCTCTTCTCGTCTGTGGGGCTGTTATAAACAACAGATGCTGTAAATTGCAGCGATTAGCGCTGACAAGTTCATCGTGCTTAAATCGACAGGAAACAGATTTGTTTTCCAAGTAAAATTTACACTTTGGTTTGTAGCAGAGAAAACAAACTGTAGGTGTGATCGCACCCGCAGAGTGTGATCCACATTGACAAGCTTCGACGCTACACATCAGTCTTCGGATGTTTTTGGCTGGAAATATTTGAGGAAAGAGGCGAAGAGCTAACTGACAGATATGTTCTCATGCCTGTCCCCTCGTGTCTGCTTGTTTGTCTGTCAACTTGGTCTGTTTGGATCTTTTGGTTGTAATTCTCCTCTTGTATAGGTTTCATATTTTGACAGGTTTTGGTTGCAGCCTGTCTTCACTACCTTGTTGTCAAAAACAGACACTTGGTCGGTAGCATGAAGCTTTAAAATACAGTCAGACACAACAGATTCCTTTTTTAGCATGATTTCTGGACCCTGTACTCCAGCTTTTTGTTTGTTTGTGCTGTTGAAGGCAGCATTTCTTTTATAGAGCATTTAAGTGTCATCTTTGGGCAGTGATGGATAATTCAACAAACCAGGCATCATTTACATACAAAAAAAAGAGACGTGCGGCCGAGTCCGCGTCTGCACATCGGAGAACAACACAGAGAGCATGACAGCTACTTTGCGGCTCTTTTTAATTCATTTTAATCAGATACAGCCATATATAAATTCAAAAATAAAATAGACGCGCGGCCGAGTCCGCGACCGCACATCGGAGAACAACACAGAGAACATAACAGCTACTTTGTGGCTTATATTGTGTCATTTTAGTCAGATACAGCCATGAAACTCTGGATTTCTCCATAATGAAGGTTGTCAGCGTTGTGTACCCGCGTGCTTGTGCCGAAGCACACCTCTCCGAAGTATGCTAAAGCCAAGGAACTGTACCGTGCCTGAGCATGATACGGAGCGGTCACACTGGCCAAACGAACTGAACTTTAGGGTTGAAGCGTGCTTGGGCACGGTACGGATGGTGACCGCGCCCTTAATCAGAACACCTGCATAGGCCGTGCTATTTCTAAACGAATATGTTGATTTATTTTAAGTCCTCTTTTTATGTTGCATAAAGCAGAATACAATAAATTTTTAGTTAAATTAGTAACATCTTAGTAAATAATGTTTATAACATAAATTGGTTACATATCTAATATATGGATATGATTCATGCAGCTGAGGCTCAGAGGTAGAGTTGTTTGTCTCTCAATAGGAAGGTCGGGGGGTTTGGATCCCCAGCTCTTGCAGTCATTCATCCTAGTGTTCTTGGACAATACACTGAATCCTGAATTGATCCAGAGTGGGATAGCCAGTGGTGTGTGAAAGCACATGGGATGAGATCATACTGGTGGGCAGTTCCCGTGGCAGCCTCTGCCACCGATGTGTGAATGTGGTGTGAATGGGTGAATGTGACGTATACAGTAAGAGCAGCTTTGAGTAGTGTAGATCCGCGGTTCCCAAAGTGCTGGTCACGAGATGCTATTCAAAAACAAATACAAATTTGAAAAGACTTAAAATTGCATATTTTACCCATTATTGTGAAATAGTCCTTATGTAAGATTTGTGCTGAAATGAAAGTAAAAAAAAGAATGGACTGTAACAATACAGGTATCTGTTGTGCTCTTTTTAATTTGTTTAATGATTTGAAGGCTCTGCTGTATTATTTAGTGTTATTTTAATGTCAGTGTTTGGACAGGCCTATTAGCGCGTGCTGCTGTGCACAGCGTTAAATGCTTTAAGGGACAGAATTGGCCCCCTTTCAACATTACTTAGAAATGTTCAGGACACGAATCAGTAAGGAGATCAGAGGTCCTTCTTGTTCACAGGGGGTGTCACACATTGACGAAACACAAATGTTACTCACAGGAGCTTTAACAAAATGCTAATTATTGTTGTATATCACTACACTCGTAAATTTGAAAAGTTGTCAGCAAGCTTCATTTTCAAAGCTTGACCAGATGTTACATATTCATCATTGCTATTTGCAGGTGAAATGTGACGATATTGTGTTACCTTTAGTAAAAGGCCACTGACCAAGCTGTCAAATTTGATGAGTTGGAAGTGTGAATATGTTAAATACTGTGATCCAGATGTCATATAGAGGATTTATACATTGTTTTTGTCCTGCCAAACATTCTTATGCTTTCTTCTTTTTCTCTGCCTCTCTTTGTCCTTGGATCACCTCACAGATTTTATTTAGTCAGTGGTGGAGTGCCCCTCATCATCTGCGGGGTCACAGCAGCCGTCAATATAGACAACTATGGCAGCAAGGAGCAAGCACCATAGTAAGTCTATTATTTTTCCTGCTCACAAGGTTAAATTCCAACCTCTGCTGATGTTTCTTGCCATCTCATACACCTAAAAAAAATGCTGTCTGAAGCTGTAAAAGTGCTGTCCATTGCTTTTTTTATGCTTTTTTCTTTTTTTTAAAGAAAAAAGTATCACACTTTTAACGTGGTGGTGTCCATGTGTGTGTCTTGCAGCTGCTGGATGGCCTGGGAGCCGAGCCTGGGGGCCTTCTTTGGCCCTGTCGCATTCATCTTCCTGGTTACCTGCATCTACTTCCTCTGCACCTTCCTCCAGCTGCGGAAACACCCAGAGAAGAAGTACGAGCTGAAGCAGCTGACCGAGGAGCAGCAGAGGCTGGCTGCCATCGATGTGCCGACCCACTGCCACCAGAGCGCGGAGCCGGGGGCTCTGGCGGCCCCGTCTACGGGGAGTCACTGTCCCGCTGGCTGCCCAGGTGTACCCATCAACCCCGCACTGCTGGCTAATGAGCACTCCTTCAAGGCTCAGCTACGGACGGCAGCCTTCACCCTCTTCCTGTTCCTGGCCACCTGGGCGTTCGGGGCGCTTGCTGTGTCTCAGGGCCACTTCCTGGATATGATCTTCAGCTGCCTTTATGGTGCCTTCTCTGTCACCCTTGGCCTCTTTGTTCTCATTCATCACTGTGCCAAGCGTGATGATGTCTGGCATTGTTGGTGTTCCTGTTGCCCTGGACGACAGGACAATGCCTGCTCGGGAGCCCATGGTCCTGCTCAGGCGCGGCCTAAGGTCAATGTGAATGGAGATACCCCCGGGCACGGCCACAGTCACAGCCACTGCCACCATGACTCCCCGTGTCCGGGTAAAGCCCTGATCAGCTGCAGTCACGGCAGTGTAGGTCACTGCAAACATGCACTACCATCCTCTCAAAACCATGTGACGTGTCTAGCACCTGTGACACCCTGCTGTGCCGCCCTGCACAGCCAGCAGCTGATGGAGGAGGAGCCTGCAGCCACACATGTGCTGCTACATCCTGACCCAGAGGGTTACCGGCCCGGGATCCAGCTGCACCCCTGCTTAAAGAGCAGCACCAGGACTAAGAGCCGGAGTTTGGGTCGCCGGGCCGGAGCCGCTGCTTGCGGGGCTGGGAGCGAGAGGGAGTATGCCTATCACATCCCATCCAGTGGGGATGGAGGCAGTGTGCACAGCTCACACACTGACAGCCCACACAGCACACATGAGCGCCATGCCCATATCTGTCCACATGTGGCCCATGAAGGCCACCATGACGGGCATCACACATGCCATGCTGCTACAGCCACCACACATGAGGCCCTGGCATGCCATCACCCCTGCCATAGGCACATCTGCTGTTCCAAGGCAGACCTTTTCCCCTCCCTGTGCCCAGCAGAGGCAGGTGACACGGGCGTCTTCCTGTGCGGCTGCGGCAAAGTGGCCGAGCCGGACCCGATGGCGACACATTGCCATTTGGAGATGCACGCACCGCGCAGACAATCCTACCCTCAGAACCCCCCCAATCAGAACGGGATTCTAAAAGGGGGCATACACGAAGGACTCCTGTACGCCTCGGACAGCACGGGGAATATACGCACTGGACCCTGGAAGAATGAAACTACTGTGTAGTGTGGAATGGAAGCCCTCCCCTCTCGTCCTTGTCCCGCCAAAAATAAACCCTGTCCTCCCTTTCTAGAAGTAAAAAAAATGAATTGAACTACATTTTAACTATCACAATCAGCGTGGGATATTTTTATTTCAATGTCCTCATGTTTTTATGTGTGCTGTTTCACTGTACAGAAATCTGATATCATGTAAATCCATACACAGAACAAAATCTCTTTGACCAAGAAGAATATGTGAAACGTTTGTTACATCATACCGTCAGACGTTATTGAAGGTATTTCCACTGTTCCATATAACTACAGATCTCTCTCTCTCTATATATACATATATATATATACAAGAAAATGAATGGTTGTATGTTTGAATCTGTGTGTTAGTGCTCAAAGGCAACGCGCTGCAAGATATTTTTACACTTTAAATCCTTCCATCAAATAGTCTCAGATGACAGAGACCTCCACTACTATCAAGAACTCTTGGCATCCATGTTTTTAGATGACTAAACCAGCAATTTTAGACTTCATGGGTATTTTTGCCATTCAGTCTCAGTAAAGAAACTGTGAATATCCACTAGAGATTTTCTGAATTATATACAAAGAAACGGTTGCCGGCCAGGGATGTATGGATGCCAGTTAACTTTTGGGAATTCATAGAAAACAGAAAAGAAAAGGGAAATCAACATCCTCCTCTAGGTGGATATTGACCTTGTTGTCTGTACGATACCTTCACTGTTGTGTTCTTTGTTTTGTTTTTTTCTGGAGAAAAGTAAAAAAAAAACAAAAAAACAGCACCATCAACAGAAACAAAGTGGCCATTGTAAGTGCAGAATTGGTGTCATTGAACCATTGGATCCAGTGCGGTATTTATTGAAGATTAATTCCAGTATTTTTCAACCTTTGGCCCTATTTTCTTTTATTTCTGGGTCTACATGAAAATGTTTTCAGAATTGCTCAGTAGATCAGTTGAGCCAGAAGCTGTGACACACTCTCTAGTGGCTGCAAATCATCTTTGGGGGTTAACATGGCCAATCAAAGAACTCCTACAAAAAAGTTCTTGTGTTTGTCACCGACAGGCTCAAATTTGTATTCTCATTGTCTGAATACATAATAGAATGGATCATTGCAAAAATGGACCTTATTGATGAGGTTAGGGGAGAGAAAAAGCATTCTTGCTCTCTGTTTGAAGCCACCAGACTCCATTGGAAAAACACAAATTTTACCTCTCATTCTACCTAAGGAGTTTCTTGTCGGTCAAACAACTACTATACACACAAAATAAATATCGAACGAGGCTGTGTTGGACTGGAAACTCCTGTTTTCTGTAAGCTACATTAGTGTTTTTGTCAATGGAGTCTGGTGGCTTTAAACAGTCAACGTAACTGCTGTTTCTGGTTTCAAAATGATGTAGCTTATTCTTTAACAGATGTATCACTGTTAGGATCCTTTGAGTAATCTCAAAAACTAAGATAGAACATCGGAGCCCAGCAGAAACCATACACTGGAAACATGGACGTCGTCTCAGTCAGAACGTTAACATGCACAGCTAAGTTGAGCTACAGTTAAAGCTTGATTAGGCCAGTATACAAGCACCAGGAGAGAATCAATTAATTGTCACAAATATGGCCGACTCCACTACTGTAGGTGGAGATATGCCCCCTTTTAGCAAGGTACTAGTATGTCTTCTTCCTGTTGACCTTGTTTACAAGTTAGCAACTTGTTTACAAGTTATGTCTTCTTCCTGTTGACCTTGTTTACAAGTTAGCAAGCGCCAAATGATTGTCAAACGATGGAAACATGGACAACCTGACAGCTCTGTACCTTTTGTACCTTTTCGAGAATGTGGCAATATCCAAAGGCAGGCAACAACATAAGCTCAGTGAGGGAACTGTGGACTTTTTCTAACTGCATGTAAAAGTACTGAGTGATGTCAGCCCAACGATGGCGGTCGCCATTTTGGAATTGCTGACTCTAGCTAACTTTTGAACAGTAGACACAGGCAAAGAGTTGATGCTGAGGTGGGCCATAAGCCTCCAGACTAACAGCTACAACCTGTCTGTCTGTCAGTCAACACAACCTTGCCCCTAATTATGCAAATGTATGCATAACTCTTAGCCTTGATTAAATCAAAACAGAGGGGCGCAAGAGGTCAGTTTGTGTGCCCCACGTACAGAGGCTGCAGACCTTGAAGCAATTGTCTAGCGTTCGAATCTGACCTGTGGCTCCTTCCCTGCATATACTTCCCCACTCTTTCTCGCCGCAATTTCCGACAGGATTCATGATCTCTCCAATGAAGACTCAAAAAAGCTAAATAAATTAATCTAAAAATAAAAGTCTAAATGGATGAGAAATTTTAAAAACCACCCAACTGTACAGTGTTTAGTACTAATGAATAAATGATCTATAGTGACCAAAACAGAACAAAAACTTAGCTGTAGCCCTTTTTTCTGCTGTAAGAATGAGGGTTTTGATATGGGACACTTGAGGAACTGCAGTTTTTTCACCTTTTGCATTAGCTTTTCAACATCAGAGGTTGTGGCTTAAAAAATGACTTTTAGGAGACAAACTTTGAGCTGTTTTAACCCCCAAGAATGATTTTGCAGCCTTTGCAGCCTGTTCCGTAGCTGCTGGCTGATTACTCTGCTCGAGCAATTCAAACATACCTTCAAAAACTGTCACATAGAACCAGGCTCTTACAGAAAGTTCATTGCCAAGCCAGTGAGCAGGTTTTTATTCAACCCAGCTGATTAAATGAGCTATCAGACATGATGAAGTACTGTGTGATTCTGTGTTAAGTTGAACACATCAGGAAAAACCAGAGTGGATGTCCCAAAAGAAGAATTAACAAGCTGCTTCCTGAAACCTGCCTGTGACCAATGTTGTATGATTTTAGTAAAAAACTTTTCCCAGAACTCATCCACTCTTAGCTTAATGCTACATGGCAGAATTAGAGCAAATTCAATCCTGTTATATTTGATTTGATTTTAATTTGTCTTAAAAATTCCCTGCAGCATGCATGCCTTGCTGTATGCTGTAATCAAAGATTTTAATGAATGCCCATCCATGAGCATATTATTTGCCTCAACCCCAGGCGACCACTCTGCAGCCTGCCATGTATCGCTTTTGTCACACTCTTGGATTAAGCCTAGTCCCCAACAAATACTGCATTATTTACCACCGCTTATCTCCATTTGACAAGACTTTCATCTAAGGTTTATCCCAGAATCCAGTCCAGAAAATCATACTGCTAATAGCTCTGCTTTTGTAGATAACTTTCTCTGGGAGAGGCCAAGGTTGAAGTGTGGATTTGTTTTGATTTTTTTGACCATGAAGGTCAAATTCTCTTTGAAGAGTTGCCCCTCAAAAGAGAAAGCTCTGTATTGATTTTGAGGCACTTGTGTGTTTTAAGAATGATGATATTGAGTCTGATACTCGAGACAAACCAGTCATGTATTTCATCAGAAAAGCCGAACTTCAGGCAGAGCGTATAATCTCACTGCAAACCACCTTGGCATGCACACCTACTCTTTCTCCATCCTGTGCACTCTTGTCTGTGTATATAGGATCTGTTTCTGATTAATTATTTTATATGAGATTTAAGATATTTAAGAATAAAAAGAAGTCTATATGTAAAGAAAGTTGTATTGGGGAAAATACTGACCTCTCAATGTTAATGCTCAGTATCTGAGTTTAGAAATGTCCTTTTTGTTTTCAAAGGCCTGTTTTCTTTTCAGTTTTAGTTGAAGTATGCAGACTTGCTGTGTGTTGTGAGACTTATCCTGTCATATCAGAAATAGAAATGCACTACCTGTTATAATGTTTGGCCTGCCAGAGTAGAATACAACACTAACAGTACCTTTATTAAAGAAATGTTTGTTCAGACAGAATATTTCGATTGAAAAGTGACTTCTGCACAAGAAGAGAAATATTAAATTGATACTCCCTTGATCTGGATGGCAGGTCTGGCCCTGGTACACTGATGCATGAAGCTCAAGGCTTTGCACAGGGCCACTGGAGTTATTCCCAAGTCTGGAAAAAACGGCAGATTATTTGTTATAACCTTTTAGTTATAAAACAGTGGCAGACAATTGATTACACAAAGCGGGCTCCTTTGAGCCACTGAAGTTGCTGGCAGTCAATGGTCCTGGCTTTTGAGTTATTGGAAAGGGATTTGTAACAGTATCACAATAAAAATATTTAAAAAACAAGCCTCCCCTGCTAAACCCACAAAAGCTCGAGAGAACATCTGTGGTGATTAATTGCTGTACAACATGTGTTTTTGCTGGTGGTGTGTTTTAGGAGCAACCTGAGCTTCTCAGTGATGTTTGGTTCTCACAGGCCACCGTAGGCCCCCCCTTCTTCTCTGTTGTCATCGGTAGCAGATGTACTGCCTCTCTAAACAAGCTTGCTGACAAGAAGGCTGCTGAAATATTCACCTGTGGTACTGTGACAAAACCTAAAGCCAGTTTTCACTTTTTTCTACATTGACACAGATTCCAATAAATGTATTTTTTCACCATGCAACAGATGAGAGCGTCTTTGGCTGTTTGTGTTTGTGTGTACGCCAATGTGCAGAGTAAATATAACTTACATGAGGATGAACTTGAGTGCAAAAAAAGAACCTTTTTTACCTTTTTTTTACTCACTTCATGCTGTAATGTGTTTATTTCTTCTGACAGCGTGATGGAGATTGAGATGCCTTGCAGAGCCACCACAGGGGAGGGATTCAGATGATAGCAGGCTTGACTGCTGCTGTGTGTTGGTTGTGTGTGCATGTAGGTGTCGTGCATGCCCAGTCCTTGTATGCATCCATGCACAGGCGTCCACATGTGCACACATGGGCCAGGAAATGAGACAGTGTGTCTTCTGTGCATCACAAATCACACCTCGGTTTGACAGGCCATGAAACGCCTGAGCACATTTAATATGCAGCAGGAGTTTTTTCTTTTTCTTTTCCAAGGCCACACGCCCCCACCTTCCCGACAATCAGATTATTCGTCTGACTGAAAGTGATGTGAAATGTCAGAGCCTATCTCTCTTTCTCTTTCTGCTGTGAAGACTCAGACTGAACATGAGTACTGCAGGGTGTCAGTAAAAGGTGAGTCATGGACATCTGAAGCTAGCATTTTACCAAACAACAAGAGTCATCTGTGTGATGCTGCACCAATTGCGCCGCAGTGGTGATTACATGGATAACTTCTTTAAGGCTGATGATGACTTTAATTATCAAGGGTGTCTTTAAACCAATAGGTGTGTCTTTCCAGAATGTCCTGCTGCCTTGAGCGCGCCGCAGAGAGGTGTTCAAACTAAAGGATGCTTCATCGCGCGATGTAGGACTGCAGACCGCCGGAGGTTTGCGAAGGGAGGAATTGGCCCAGGACGGCATCTGTTTCATTAAATATTCATCTGGTTTTAGTAACACAGATGCGTCTTTATGATACAATTAACAGTTTTAATTTCCTGTTGTAATAAATAGGTTTACAAATGGAGAGTACGCACAGAGAGCGAGGGAGATCAAGCGGGGCTGTGCCTGTTTCAATGAGAGGACTAAATGACGAAGGCACATCTGAGTAATGCTCGGCCAATTTGCAAAAATATAACCATAATATTGTGTCTGTATTAATAAAATGGTCTATTTTCCGCCAGTTTGAGAAGTTACTATGGAAGCCTAAAGAAACAAGACGGCTCAATAGTTAAACTGATTGTTTAACATTTGGTATAAAATTATATCGGAAGTATTTAGAGGAGCAATCTGTAAGATATGTACTGAATGAAATGATAAAGTGACCTAACTATATGATCAGACATTAAAAGCTTTATATGTGATTTTTAACACTTAAATATAATAGAAATCAAGTAAGTCATCCTCTCAAAATAACTGTGAGTAATGACTGTCTACAATGGGTGTAACACCCGAGTCCCACTGTCTGTGATTTTTTCCAAGTCCTATCTTCAGTTTGTTTACATCGTTGGGACGGCCGGCTGACTCCTCCCCTTGTGTATAAAAGTTGTTTAATTGAGGGACTAGAGAAAAGAAGAATAACATACTGTACTCACTGCTTAACTGTGTTTCTAGATCACGCTCATTTCAGGTAAATTTACATGCAGTGTGAAGATACGAGCATAATAAAGATCGCTAGCATTAGCATGCTAACACAACAATGCACCGCGAGTTGTTTTGGTTTCATGTGGGTGCTCAAGGGCGACATCTGCTGGATCAAAAAATCGCATATAAAGCCTTTAAGGAAACATGCTATGTTGAAGTGCTGGCTTTTCTGACAACAATGCAGCAGTCAGTATGTCCTCCTTCTAACTTTAGATTCTGCTCCTGAATGCTCTGGATTTGTTTGGACCACAGAAGGTAGGCGGTTTTAAGGGCCGGCTAAACACTGAAGCTTCAGTGTCCGTGAAATGGCAACCCACATGCACATCGACTCTAGAGACAAGTGGACGGGGGGAGACACCTCTCTACAATGTTTTGAATTTTAAACGCTCCTTGCTCCTTTAAGGTTGGAAATTTTTTTCAGTGAAATTTGATTAGAAAATAAAAGCATTTTGAAGTCGAACATCTGCCCAACACTCTTTAGCGAACAGGACATCTGGATAATTTTGTTTAGCAGAGCTACCTCTTACTTTAGCTCATCTAGAATTTTAGGTAGTGATTCCTTTCGTGTTCACTTGTCAGGAGGTGTTTACTAGAACTTTAAATGTCACCAAAGGCCTCTTCCTCTCGTGAAAACAAACAGACTGAATGATTAGGATTGAATTAAAACACTTCATAAAGCAGTTTCACCTGAAATATATAGATTTCCCTCAGGCATCCTGTGGTGGGGGTTCATGAGGTTTTTGCATGCTACGAAGCCTGGGTCCTTCAGAGGATGCTATCTGCCAATCGATAGAAAGCTAAAGACTTTATACACCGGGCGTCAATAAGGGGGGGCAGGGTAAGGCTAATCAGACACAGGTGAGAACGGGGCGGAACACACAATTACAAAGGCGGGAAAAGAAACAGGAAATAAGTACCTCTACACACGAGGGAAAGAAAGGTGACGGTAACAGAAAATGATTAACAAAAAATAAATGAAACACTAATCCAGACAGGAATCATACATTAGGCTGCTGTACAAAGTTTATGGGTTATTGAAATTAATTGAATCACACTTTTAGATTGCTATACGACCCAGTCCTACACGTGAGTAATCATATCTTGAATAGTGTGCAGGACTCATACACACAGTGTGATCTAAGTTTGCTGAGTGCTTCATATAACGATGAAGGAGTGGTTCATAGGCTGATTTCTGAGTCTCTTTGTAGGTCTATCTCTTGACACTCATGTACAATTCTTTTGTCTTTCATCGACAGAACACAGGGCCAATCCCACAACGTATGGCACACAAATGGATTATGTGTTTCTTTAATGTAGACACATGTATCCTTTGTCTCACGCAATCACAAATCATCTTTAGTCTTTTACAGGCTGTGTTATCCTCTCTCTTCATGCCTGCAGCTCCTCTCTCTCTCTCTGTCTCTCTCTCTCTCTCTCTCTCTCTCCTTTTACTCCTCGCGTTTCTCTCCGCACACTAATAACAAAGCCCGCTCCTCCAGCTCCAGCCTTGGCAGACAAGACGTGTGATAGAAGGCTGTGATCGTCATGCTAATGCCGTCCTTGACTTAAATAACATGCCGGAGCCTAGCAGGGCGGGCGAGCAAGGCAGAGCAGCAGAGTGAAAGGAAGAGAGAGACAGAAAGAGGGATTTGGATGGATAGTTCGAGGCTTATGGGAAGAAAGAAACGGAGGGAGGGAAGAAGGGAGATCAAAGGAGGAGGGGAGATGGAGAGAGGTGGGCAACACTTCTTATTAGATATCATCACCGGGGTTCTTGGAAGCTAAATTTCTAACAGGGCTTTTATGGGTCAGTGAAACTTCTCCATGTGAGCATGACTCAATGTATGGAAGAGTAGGAGGGAATAAGAGGAAATGACAGAAGCAGGATTTATTTTTTATTATTTCTCCCCCAAGAAACAATTTGAAAAGAAAGTTACAAAAACATCACAGGAAGAAGTGGGAATGTGGAAATGTCGCTCTATACTGATGTATTTTCTGATCTACCTGACACTAACAACTCAAAGTTCAACTCTAGCCGTGACGTTATCCACTGTGTATTATTTTCATTAACAGGTTTTTTTTTTTCCCCTTTGAGACACAAAGGCAGTTTGGCGAATACAGCAGCATAAAATTGTTTCGCATTTTAGGACAAACAAGCGAAACACAGAGGCATCAATCAGATCGACGCTCAAATAATCCTTAATACTGTTATTATAATCTTCCTTTCTTTTAAATGTATCTATTGTAAAGTGACTCTGCATCTCATTCCAAGAAAAGAAGGAGAAAACAAAACTGTCTTCAACCAGAGAGTGTTATAATCTGTTGAAGAGGTAGTTACCAGTGTTGAATTGCATCGTGTTATAAGGAGAATAAAGCAACTTTCTCATGGCTGCAATGACCTGACCAGAAACTCAAACTAAAGACAAAATGCAAATCAGCCTGGCTGACTCTGAACTCAACATCTTCAGTGAAGAATAGTCTGTGAGTATCAGTATGGTCAATCACAAGGAAGTCCTAAGCAGACATGTATTTTACAGTCATTTTACAGTCATTTTCCCATGATAACAACGACATCATGGTTGTTTTTGTTCATGATCTCGACTTATTTATCTCTGTGTGTAGGGATAACAATGCTGGTTTCCCCATGATAACGAGTTAAATTTAGTGACTTTCTAAAGATCAAAAGAAAATGACTCATTACAGTTAAACAAGCTTCTTTATCTCAAGAACACAACCAGAATTTACTCGATATAACAGTAGAATTGGGTAAAATAAAATGCAAGATGTAGTGTCACTTGGGGCTTCTGTTCAATTAACAACTTATACACAAAAAGAAAGACAACATTTCTTTCTGTAGATGAGTTTTTGCAGGACAATGTGATGCTACAGACTGTTTGTTTTACCAGAAGAAAAAACAGGCATCACTACATTGTATATAGTAACTATTTAACAAACATGTACTGTTAGAGAAGAACATCATTTTCAACTGCCAGCATTTAGTCTCACCGTGCAAACAGAGGCGCTGCTTGTCAACAGGCAAGGCTGCTTGGGGCCCCAGACCAGTAGGGGGCCCCCTGAGGGCTGACAAACTTAAATCAAAGCAATGTGCAAATTTTGAAACGACAGTAGGAAACCTCCCTAAGGGGACACCATTTGACAACACTCACTCACGTTGCCCTGCTGAGCGTGGCATGCATTGTTGCTGTGAAAACAAAAATTTGTGAATGAAAGTCAACAAAGAAAAATGAAGAGGAATTATTCTACAGTCTACAGGAGAGAAAAAAGAAACAGAAAGGGAGTACGCGTCAGGACACTGGCAGACATGATGGTGATGAATGCTGGTTGGAGGGCCCCTAATTGATTTTTGCCTAGGACCCCGACAGACTCTACAATCGCCCCTGCTTGCAAAGATTACAATATTTAATGCAGCCTGTGGGTCCTTCATCTCACTTGCTAAGCATAAATTCTAAATGATGGTGTCATCTGCATATAGTTGAATGTTTGTGTATTAATGGGGGTTCAAACGTCAGTAGTGTTCCTTTGCATGAGCCAACATTGAATAACATTAGCAATTATTTGGAGTCTTGCTTTCACACACCTGTGGAATACAAGAAAATAATATATTTTATCTATGTTTTTGGTCTCCACCAGCTCTTAAAAAAGATCTAGCTCTTAAATTTGGGAGACTTTTCAGTGTGTTTGTTACCATGTGTTCCCCTTTCAGCATCACTGTCACTGACTCCAGTTATAGTTTAATTGGATAGTGGAGCTATACATCAAGATCTGCACACTTACACCACTCCACTGTAAGCTAGCATTAGTAATGGTGCGATCATAGTGAAGTGGTAATTGATAGTGATGTTAACGCCTATGAAGCATGTTGCTCTGTCATCCCTGCATTATTCATGGGGGGGAAGAATCATCCCGCCTTTCCTTACACACACTGGAGCTGGAGCTGTTTGCCTGGCGGCAGAGGATAGGATGTATGCTAATGCTGCACACAAGGGCTGCAGACATGGGAGAACAAAAACAGCTCAGTGTTTATGTGCTTGTCTTTGCTGTGATTTTGCCTCAGTGAATGTCTCCCTCTGCAGAGGATGCCTTCCAGCCAATCACTATCTCTGCGCTCCCTCCGAGAGGACCTCTGAGGATCAGCTGTCAAACCTCATGAAAGTAATGAACAAAAATCCAAACCTGTTTTACAATGCTCAACCCCATTCTGCTATTTCACAGCAGCTTACTGTCAACACAGCCTCACCTGATATTCAGTGTATGAAGTGACAATGTGAGGATGCTTCTGATGGCGCCTTGAGTGACATTTCGGAATATTTTCTGTGACTCGTTTTCCTGTCACAGCTATTGGCTCCCGCTGTGCCGCTGAATTTCTTCATGCATCAAATCCTCTGTGAGTATTGTGATGCATGCCAAACACTAAGTCGAGTGAGTGTGAATGGTATTGCACTCTCTTAACTCAAAGCCAGTAGCTGCCAATCTGTGTTGTTCTGCATGATAGTCCTGTGTCTCCCCTCCCTCCTCCTCCGCAGCCCCTCTTTGTTATTTATAGCTTCCTCCAATGGTGACGCAACGCAGTACAACTGGAAGGGAGCAAAGAATCATGTGATGGTTTTAATGCAACAATCCAATGGATTATGAGGGCCTAAGAGGCTGCTGCTGCTGCTGCTGCTGCAGCGTGGAACATCACGGCTTCTTGCATGACAGCCAATGCTCAAACCGGCCAGTCCATCCCCCCAGCCCCTTTTTTCCTCCCTCCTCCAGTGGAGAGAGAGCAGAACGGCATGGTGGGCGCAGGACCAAGGAGGAGACATGAGAGGATGGAGAGGGAGGAGTGAAGCTGAGATTACACTACAGTAGCTGTTTGTGATGGGAGTGTTAAATCCTACAAAGCTGCTAGTAACTTGTGTCTACCTCCTCTATAATCAGAGGCTTTATTCTCCTCACAGCAGAATGCAAAGGTTTTGGGGAAAATATCTTAAGCAGCGGTGCAATAGGTCTGCTGCTTCAATGTGTACCTTACTTAAAGTTTTTTTTTTTCTTTTTGCAAAAAAAAGCTGAAATAAATATTTTGAGACACACTGCATTCAATAAAAACTACTTTTAGACCATCAAAAAAGATTAAAAGATACGTGGAAATATGAGATTGAAATGACTAAAATTAAAAGGAAACGAACCAAATGGGTAAACAGAAAATATAATGAGGCCAGTAGTATCTGCTGGAATTTAATGAGTATGCATTCTTGTGTCTGCATGTGTGAATGTACCTCGTACAATTGCGGAGAACCCAAAGCAGTGAGAGGTCATCAAACATGTCAACAGATAACTGCATATATAACTGTTCTGCTTCTGCCCTCAGTAGGTTAGAGAGGAAACACGTCCTGATGCTGGAATAAACTTTATTCTAATAAACACTACGTGTAAGAGAACCTCCATGTCATTTATTAAAGATAAATATACAAAACAAAGATGACTCTATGGCTGAATCCCAAAACTCCACACTCAGGGACTTCTCAGACTTTGAGGCCCGTTTCCAGTAAGTATGTGAGTGTTAAGTGCAGCCTCACTGTGAAATCGTCATGGATACAGACTTCTCCACAAATTACGCACTTTTCGTGAGTCTGCATATCTGCAGGAATCCTATGGGACTTACCCAGGGTTCATTGCAAGCTTGGCGAGAAAGGACGTTATCGTCTTTGCTTGTATGAATTATTTATATTTGACAATACAACATGCAATACACACCACACACACAACATGCAATACACACCCAACAGCGGACACAATGACTAACTGACAAGCACAGCTCGATCCTAATTGTTAGTATTTTTTGTAATAAACTTTTGCACCGTTTAGTTTACCAGGATGTTTCCACTGTTTTTGTCACGTCTTAAGAGTTTGCTAATTCTAATTTTTAAGGAACACCGTGAGGCTCAGGTGGGAAAACATAAAAAGCTGTTTGTCAATCCATTCCCAAGGTTCAATACACCTTGCACATGTTTTACAAATCCTTGTGCACAGTTCAAAATCAGATCTGTGAACTGTGCAAACAGATCTGCAGTTTGCGTACAGTTTGAAAACTGTGTTCACAGTTTACAGATCTTTGCACGTATCAAACAGCTTCTTACTTATATCTTACCTGAACCCTGGGCGGGCTCTGTACATTAATTGCCAAACGTTTTTGCCTGATGAATGTCTAGTACAAAAATGTTCCCGATAAATGTTTGTTTGCAAGTTAGACAGTGTGCGGGAGTTTACCTTGAAGTTTTTGATGGACACATTGGAGCGGCTGTGGCTCAGTTTGTAGAGTCGGCTCTCTCCACCGGAACGTTGGCGGTTCGATCCCCAGCTCCTGCAGCAACATGTCTGATGTGTACTTGGGCAAGACACTTAACCCCGAATTGCTCCTGCTGCTTCGTTGGCGGTGTATGAATGTGTATGAATGGGATTAGTTACTTCTGATGGTCACTTTACTCAGCAGTCTCTACCATCAGTGTGTGAATGTGTAGGTGTGACCTGTGGTTTAAAAGAGCTTAGAGTAGTTGGAAGACTAGAAAAGCGTTTTACAAGCTCAAGTTAATTTATCATTGTACCATTGCTCTCCTGTGCACCTGTCTTATGAAATGGATGTGCAAAGGTTTTGTTCTTTTTTGAAGTATTTTTTTCTAAACAGTTATTTTGAGCACTTTTTCATCATGGTCTTCAACCAACATCTCCCATTTCCTCAACCATTTCTCCAACTCCCACTATGCTTGCATGATAACAGGAGGGGTGTGGTTGGTCTGAGTGTTCAACATCGCTCCCTCTGCTTCATCTCCAGTATAAATCCTTTGACTGCCTTTATTGGTTTCAGGATTGAACAAAAAGACCCTCACTTTGGGAAATCAAAGTTATAGAAAGTGTAACTGAACACTTCAGTGAATAAATATAATCAAAATGGTTCTAGCTTGTTTCATATCTCCCATCTGAATTCCTAGGCTTCATTTACAGTTGCTGAGTGATAAAGAAATAAAATGCCCCAAAAAAACGCAGAAAAAAAAGATGGTTTATAGTCTTAATTTTCTGTGTGTGTTCGGGAAATCATTGCTTCAATCCGAGCTAAGGCCCAGGAGAAATCTTTCAGACTCTCTTTTTTGTGTACAAACTGTGTGCTTGTCATCAGTGTCATCTGTTGTCAGGAGATGAGACGTGTACATCTTGGATTGCAGATGTTCGCTCTGCACTCTTCTAAAACTGCTCCTGCCATTTAGTGACGTTATAAACACAGACGGGGATGTGAATGCATGATGTAATGTAGCTGGTAGTGGCGTCGGCAGCACAGATATGTTAACATTGGAGGTGTAGTCCTGCACTTGGTTTCAGATTTCTGCTCTCTATACCTGACCGCCATCTAGTGGTTAAAACTGGTAACTTGATGTGTTTAAGGACACAAGCGGATGTCAGTGATGATCCATGAATAACAGAATCTGTGAGGGTCAAACTGAGGTCAAGTATAACATTATTTCATACTATTTTGTCCCTCCTGGACAGGGGTGAGACCCAGGTCAGGTACCACTGCCCTAAGCCAACATGCACATTTATGCACGGGGGTGGGGGGTTCTTCTCTACGGAGACAGAAAGAGAAAGTCATCATAAAGCACAGGAGCGATGCTCTGTGCTACTACGACTGCCAGAGGCAAACAAAGATTAAGCAAATGGTGGAGGTCAAGGCCATCAGTCAATTTGAAATGTTCACATGTATGGGGGTATAATTGCATGACTAATCTGCTAGGCGCATGATATTGTCTTTGTCAAGTGAAACAGAAACACAGGGGCATCGATCCAGCTTCTCTAAATCGCACTCTACTCACTCCCAGAGAGGCCCGTTCTATGGATTTATATTAGGTGAAAGATTAGCCTGCAGAAGTAATTAAGTGTTCAGAAGGAGGTGAAAAAACGGAGGACCTGCTGAACTCACATGCAAATGTGTGCAGGCGTACACTCTTCCTGTGAATCATTATCATAACTGTTGGTCCTGCTGTAACATATCAAGTCTTACTGCAGTGATGTAACCTGCACTGCTGCAGAGATTCTGCCAGGACTTTGTTTTGTCTGCAAGGCCTGATGAATATGCATTTTTACACTCCCCGACTTCATGCCCGAGTGCTTCTTCACCCTCAAACAAAGATGCTACACACACACAAACACACACGCACACAAACACACATGCACACACACACACGCGCACACACACACACACACACACACACACACACACACACACACACACACACACATACACACACACACACACAAACACACATGCACACACACACACACAAACACACATGCACACACACACACGCACACACACACACACACACACACACACACACACGCACACACACACACACGCACACACACACACACGCACGCACACACACACACACACACACACACACACACACACGCACACACACACACACACACACACACACACACACGTACAGCTCTTCTTCAGGTCTCCCCTGCTCTCTCTTCCTCTGCAAAGACCAGATATATTTGTAAAACATCCACATATTTAAGGGTTAAAACTTTACCTTTGGTTATCTGATCAACAGAGTTAATATTTCATATTCCTTCACTAGCGGTCCAAGAGGCGACATACATATAGAGACCTGCAGCCTCTCCTCCTCAGGTTTTACTCTGCTCCTTGCGAATATCTTTCAACCCGATGTTGTAACTACACCAATCAACACTGTTTCCATTTGTTTTCTTCTGCCAGATTTTCATTCTGTACTCCCACAGATATTACTGTAGCTCTACCCACAGCTTGTCACGCTAAATGAAATTGGAAGCCTTACAAGGAGAGCATAGTTGCCTTGTAGCAAGTGTTTTACTCTGTGCCTTTGTGTGTGTACGTCTGTATTCGTGCGCTGTTTCTGTTCCAAAGGCTTTATGAAGTCCTACTTCTGGCGAAAGAGGCTAAATCTTTTTTTTTAAGCAGGTTCTGAGGCAAACAGATGTCAGTTCAGCTTTTGTCAGATGTGTCTCTTTTTGTGGACGTCCGAGCCCTGAACACATACTTTGAAGGAGAGAGGATGAGAGTAAAGGTTAGACCTTTCAGAGTCAAGCTACAACTTCAAGACACATGCTTGCTACGACAAATCCTGCCAGGAAAGTTCTGTTCAACGTGTTTTAAATGCTGATGTATGAGTCTGCTCTGAAGCTATACGGGGAGGTAATGGAAGAGAGAATATGTGATGAGTGGAGAAGAGTTTCAGATATTTCCATATATCTGAACTAGAAAGCAGCTCAGCAAAAAACATCTTACACTCAGGGCCACTTAAAGCAACAATATGTAACTTTTCCACCTTCAAATAGTAGTTTCAGAGTCAAGCTAATAGTACAATAACTCTCAACAGGGAGATTAGCATCTCTCCCGTGCCCAGAGACCGCCCTAATCGCCTGTTTTCAGACTATGTAACTTTGGCATCGTGCCACAAATATCTTTTTCATACGTCTTAACAGCACTAGTTCACACAGCAGTCTACAGCTTCAAAGAAGCCAGTTAGCCGTCTCAGTGCTGTTTGCTACAATAGCTGAGTCTAAGAGAAAGAGGACGATGAAGGATGAAACTAAGAAACAAAAAAGAGAGCGGCCGAGCAAGAGGCCAGACTATAGCGTAAATATTGGACAGGCTTTTACACGTTGATATCCAGAGCTCAGCGAAAGAGTAGGCCGCACGTCCGACACCGAGCTGGATATGTTAAAACTCTATGGATCTGATACACAGAAGGATTGTGTGCAGCCGCTAAACCTGTGCAAATGAGAGATAAAGATAGTGTGCAATCCACAAAGCATGTGCAGAGGGTGAAATGCATCCTTCCTGCTATGTTGACTCCGCCCAGCAAAATGCACAGTCCTACAAGCACACTGGTGACAACAACATAGCACATGTACATGTTTGCTGTAAACACAGAATAGCCTATAACTGAATGGAACAGATCTGCCTGGATCAGATCTAGCTCTTTCAGTCAGTATCGGATATTCGATACCAGGATAGGATTGGTATATCCTCATGTTCACCTTTCATGCTTTCATTCTGTGAAACCTGTAGTGAAGCTTTGCATGATTTTTAGCTTTAAAAAAACCTTATTTATCTCATACTGGTGTCAGTAAAAACCCTGATTTCAGCCTCTGCCTGAAACTTTTTTTTTCTGCCTGAAAAAAGCAAGAAACTTCATTGTGATTGGCCAGCTCTCTGCAAGCCTTCCTGGGGGCAGAACACTGCAGGGCTGCCAGGGGAGGGCTAGGATGTTAGAGGCTTGAGGCCGTCTTGTGAAATCATAGTGTCTGGTTTCATATCAGGGAACTGTCCCATGATTTGCAGAATAAGCTTTTTTGGCGTCCTCTGCAGACTTATACTGGGATTACTTCAACATTCGTTTACCTCATGATCTAAAACTTTGCCCATGTTATGTATGGTCATCCAACATTGTAACACCATATGAGATTTAAGAGGTGGGGTCAGCATGATAGATAAACTTAAATGGACCCATGTATATAGTATTAGCAGTAGTATAAAGCAGTGAGCTAGCAGACATATTGCTGTAGTTTTGAATGTGTTTTCTCCTGTGTTGATAGTTGGTCATGATAGGTACACGTAAGATCAATCTTTGATATTCTATAACATAACCATGTTTGGCTGCTCACAAATATTTCCAAGTCATCTTTGTATGAGCCTCAATCCAGTAATCAGTACTTTAATCTCCTTTCAAGATCAGGTCAAATTTTAACTGAATTTTAGGAAAAGCTACAAAACAGAATATTGATTATTGCTCATTTCTCAAGGTTCAAGGTTCAAGGTTCAAGGTTTCTTTATTCGTCTCCCGAGGGAGAAATTTGTCTAGGATACTGGGAAATTGCTGCATGGACAATACATCAAAAACAACATAAAAACAGTAATTACAAATGTGCAAAAAACATTTAGCTTATCTGTGCTACAGTTCACCCAAGCGTCTGCTTACGTATCCATACACATACACACACATACACACACACACACACACACACACACACACACACACACACTCACTCCTACAGTCACAGGCGCATGCACATGCACATGCACATGCACACTGTGCACATGTACACATGTACACATGTACACATGTACACATGCCACTCCAGACAGTTTCATACATACATACATGTCTACAGTTATCGGTACATTGGGGGCCTCCTGGTTTTCCGTTCCTCCTCTATTTTTTGCTCATTAATGAGCTTAACTGAAAAAGGGACTAGTGAGTTTTTGAAGCAGTTGTGTTTGCACAGATTTCTAATATGCAAACATTAGGAGTTACTGTAGATATGTTGAGATAGACAGCAGATGGCACTGATTCCTCATAAAACCAGTGTTAAAGAGGAGGACACAAACATTGTATTATAATTGAGATGTTCTTGCTAATCGTAATCATTGGGAATTATTTTTAACTGTGATGGAAATTATATATTTTTTACTTTTCATTCAGCGGTCCCTAAATGTCATATTTTGTAACTTTTAGTCGAGGTCGCTGAATTTTGTGTCAATCAAACTTTTAATGATCGGCATTAAACCTGCAAAATTTCCTGTAGTTATGCCCTTTTTTTGAAAAAAATGTGTTGTTTTTATTCAGTCTCCACACACAGGTTGTATTTAATCTAAATTGAAAATCTGCATTAAAACAGGTGGTTAGATAATAACTTGTATCAAACAAGGCCCTGATTCTCAGCATTGCCAGCCTTGCTTCAAGATGTATGTTAGATTGTTTTTATAATTCTGGTGAACAGATGTTTAAAGTGACTCTAGTGCACCAGTAGATATCCCTGATTTATCTCACCTCAATTCTCAGCTGTTTGGATTTGACTAAGTCGTGTGCAGAGACAATCGGGCTCTTTAACTTTGTATGATTTTCTGAAACTAACACATTAGACAACAGAGAATTAACATTTGTATATTTCCAGAATTAAATCAATATCGACGACCCTCTGAAAACGACTCTGCGACCCACTTTTGGGTCCAGACCAGACCCACCGGTTGAAAATCACTGCACTACACACCCTCAGTCACACTCTTTGCTAACACGTTCCTATTTTAAAAAATGTATCTGAAACATTGGCTGCAAAAAAAACGAACAGAATATGAGTTACTAGCAAGCCACATCCAAATTTGTGAAGTATACTTATGATGTAGATTCATTTTCAGTCCACACAATTTAATGTGCTTTGCTTGCTGTGAAAAAAGGTGTAAATTGTTTTTGTTAAGCCTCCCCAACCCCCCCATCCACTGTCATAACTCCCCCGTCAGTCCAAAACAGTCCACAGGCTACACAGTTTGTACATCTCTCTGCAGAGGAATTGAATCATGGCAACAATGAGTGCAACAGTGTGATCATATAACATTGAAGGCAGGGTGTTTCAACCAGTCAAAATTAGCATAAGCTAATGTAAAGTGACTCTAAACTGGCTGAAGTAAAAGACCACTGGCTTAGGGTCAAAACAGTACAGAGGGATGTTTTTTGGAATATCGAGACAGGTGAGTAAACTTTCACTATTGTTGTGACCGAATGTGAAATGTGGAAGTTGGGACACAGTTAGCCTCACAGTTAGTGATTCATGTGGACAGGAAGGGATGGAGTCAAACTTCTGGCCTACTTATTATCCCAGTCCGCCCCTGCACAGGAGTGTCCCAGCTGAGACCAAACCTGAGCTTCACTCAGTTTCTGTGGTTTTCTAGAAACCTTTGACACCTTACAGGTCTTTATTTTTTGGGGCACATCTGCTACTGTTCATTCCCCACAGACAGACAAATGTCCACACGCTCGACCTTCCATCTCACCATGGTTCTGCTCTGTTGAAAAAGAACTGTCTAGACAGCACAGGTTAGACAGCCTGGGACAAACAGAACTCTAATTATGAGTCACAGCCATCTTCAATTTTTGATTTTTGCAGGCTTTTATGTCTGTGATTGTTTTCTGTCTTAAATTTTGTTGTGAGTATTTAAAGGAAGAATGTGCAGCATTTTACACATAATATATCAGAGATCAAGTCTATCCTGTGTAAATGTGTCTCTGAGTCTGTCTACAATGAGTGAGAAGCTCGAGTCCCGCTGCCTGTGTTGTTGTCAGAGCCATGTTTACATGAACGGGACGGCCGGCTCCTCCCCTTGTGTATAAAAGCTGTTTTAGTGAAGGACTAGAGAGAAGAAGAACATACTCACTGATTATTTGAATCATGTTATGTAAGCTTTTGTACAGCATTGCACTGTCAATATGCTATGTGAAGCTACGAGCTAACTAAAATGTGCTAACATTAGCACGCTAACAACACAATGCAGGTGATTGTTGTTCGAGCGAAGGACAATTTGGTATGCTGCATGAACCAAAACTCCTCTGTGCAAACACAAGTTGAGGGGGGTTGGAGGTGTGTCGCTGGAGGAGAGCTGAGGCTTCAGTACGGGAAGGTGTCTCCAAACAGCAGTTTGTTTTGGTTTCATGCTTGTTCATTCTTCCTATAAATTGACTGGTTTGCAATGACTTTAACAAGGTCAAACTATTTATATTTTCGTACTTTTTGCTGGACTGAACAACATATATTGTCAGGAACATTGCAAAAAGTTGTTTAGGTGTGACTGCTTTGTTGACACAGGAAGAGGAGTAAGCGTCGAGACACTGGCAGATCTGATGGTGAATAATGCTGGATGGAGGGGCCCCCAATTGATTTTTGCCTGGGACCCCAAGAGACTCTAGAACCACCACCATTTGAGGTAAAAATGTTTTAGACAATTATTCTAATTAACTAATGATTTCTCTCACATCTGAAACATGCCACATATTGTCATCGACAAAGAAACACTTAAATTTATACGTCACCAGAAATTGTTTCTAAAATACCTCTCAGGGCTTCTGTGACACAGGATCAATTATATAACAAGGATAATTATCTTGAGCCATTCAAACCAGTTAGTTTTAGACTCTGAATGAAGCCCTCAGTATGTGTCCATTATGTGTCTCAGCATCGACCCAATCACTTGCTGTCTTTAAACGTAAACCTAAATGATCCTGTCGTCATATCTGGGAGATGCAAGTAAAGTTCAGGCTTTCAGCTGCAGAATCAGCCGCAGTCAGCACTTCTGACACTTTTTGTTTTTTTACAGCTCACAGTACTTGAGCTTGTCCTTGGAGCTGTTTCATTACAAGCCTTACCTCCTGCTGCCTTTGTTTTACTTTCCCCATTAGCATAACTTACATTCTGAACTCTAGAGGTAGGTTTGGAAAACCAAAAATTCCTCAACATGGTTACAATGACATAATTTTACTGTAAACTCAGTCAGGGCAGCTGCATCAAAAATGTGCAAACTGTTTATTTCATTAACTTTTTTGTCTATTTTGAAGGGGACAGTGTACAGCCTGTTAGCTGAACCAGAGTTAGCTATGAGCTAGTTTACATCTGTAGTCCCTGGGCATGATGTACTTATATAACCATTTTTTAATTTGCAAAAACAAACTACCAAAAAATGCCACAGTCATCATGCATTCAGCAATCTCCCTTCTGATACCAGAGAAGTGTTTCCTGGAAATGTATCACTAAGAATATGTAGATGCTCCGATCACTTTTTCTAATATGTTCCAAAGCTCTGTTAAATTAACCTACTATACTTTCACTTTCCACAACGGATACTAGAGTCCAAACATCCCAAACGTCCAAACAATTACTTTTTCCTAAATTCCTAGTCATTGTGGTCAGAGTGTAGTCGAAGTGATCCTCATACAGCAGCATATATGAACAAGTTTCAACCACATGTTGAGTGTACCCCCCTTAACCTAAATGGGGCCCACTGCTGTAGATCAACTTGGTAAAGCATCTTCTTTTTGTCCACCCACTCCCCACAAGGAGAATGACAGATCTTTACTGAATCAATTTAATTTGATTTCAATGGCTACACATACATGTCCATTTTTAAAAGAGCAACGCAAATATCATGCGGTTATTAAGTAAAATGTTTATTCTTCAATATGAAGATTTAGAAAGTTCGACTTGTCTGAAGTTACTGATTGGTGCTAAAATTAGCGCTCCTGACCTCCATTGGCCCGCGTAATAAGTTGGACATGCACATTTTTTTCTCCTCTTTAATACAAGAGATAAGAAATTCTCTGTGGGCTAGAAAATGCACACATGAAAGCATTACACACCACCACCCAAAAGTAGGCAGCAGAGGGACACGTTCCAAGACGTGAGACATCAAGAGTGAGTCATGCTGTGTCACTGGATCAGAGCAGTGACTGGTTATAAAGATGGATCAGAGCAGCAGAACAGACTAGCCTGAGTCAGTGTTTTTTTTTTCATTTGTCTCTACAGAGGTTCGGAAACATGCCTGTAGGTACGAGTGTATATGTTGTTTGTTAAGAATATAAAGTAAAATAGATCATTTCCTTCAGTTAAAATTACCTCAATGCTAATTCTGTTAACCAGTCAATGGAATTTTTCCAGCATGTGTTAGCATCAAGCTAACAAACTGAGATAGGCTGATACATTCAGGTACATCCGTGAGAAATTGTGCCCCTCCTGGTGAACAATGCACCCAGCTGCTACTGGTTGGGTTTCTTCACCAACTACATGGCACAACAAGTCTCTGCAAAGGAGGACAACAGGCTTAAACTAAGCAGAATAAGTGTAGGGTGCAATGAAACTTCATGTCATGACCTCAAGCCTGACCTCAGTTATAGAAGGCCACTGCTTGGATACCTGGATAAGGTACCCTCTTGAAAACTCAAGTACAGCTGGGAGCTTGCACAGTAAATGTCTGAAATTGTGCAATAGTAATGTTGCACTTATTTAAATCACAATGAGTAAGCCGCTGTTTTCAAAAACGTGTTAAATATCCTATTTATAGAGAGGAGCATCCACTGTATCTTATACGTGACTCAGATGATGTGCAGAGATAAACAGCTTCATTGTCAAACAGAAGAGACAAAAACAACAACAGCAGCTCTGTCATTATCACAGTCACAGATTACTGTCACATATTTACCTCCCATTTATGATTGTGCCAGTTAAACGCGGTTGGAATGACTCAGAGAGGCGGACGGAGATGGAAGAGGTGTTGTTACTTGATGCAGCTGGCGTCAAATTAGCTGGCGTCAAATTAGCTGACATTTGCGACTTGTACGCGTTCAAAACAGGAAGCAAGGGCCGAAAGGTCCCAAGCAGGCAGTTTGTGCATGAAAGAAAGGAATGATTGGGTTAGGAGAATGTATAGGGGAAAATTGGCAGGTGTTAGGAAGCTGTAAAGAGGCAACCCATGCACAGGATTTGAGGAGCAGGTGATTGCACCTGTGAGAGAACAGTGAGTAGGCTGCAGTTGTGAGTTTGAATGACAGGTGAGAAGCTGACAGCCAGGCACAGACAGAAGGAAAGAGACAGCACAGCAATCTCTACTGGTGCTTCCACATTTGCACAAAACTCCTGAAAACAAAAAGTTTTTTGGGGTGAATGCAAACAGCCTAATTATTAAATTTTGCTTTACCCAGATTGTCAAACCCCAAGAAACGTTCCTGCGTGAAGTTAGGGTGAGCTGATGTGGGAACGCAGCACAAGATATTTGGGAAAATTCACCGCAAGCCAGAGTTGTTGGGAAGGTGATGTTTATACATATCTTGCAAACGGGGCATGAGCATGGACTGTATTCCTGCAACCTTTGTGATTTCTGTATACGTAATGAAACTGCTTCGTCCATCCATAAGATACCCCCCCCCCCCACAAACACACACACACACACACACACACACACACACACACACACACACACTTCTCGCCCAAGACGGATAGTCTCCCGCTGAGAGGGACATGTGTAACCAACCAACTTATGAAGATTTAACGGGTAGTGTGACTGAAATTTTGTATATATTTTTTAGGAGAGCCAGAGTGAAAACAGCTTTAACAAGGACATGATGAAAACAAATCAGTGAACAGAATCTAACCCGACAGGATGTTATGCTGCGTTACAACCTATATTATAAACAGTTAGAATTTGGGATACGAGACAATTATTTACTCACCATCAAGTTGTTTGATGAAGTGGTTCTCAACTGGTGGGTCGGGACCCAAAAATGGGACAGAGAGCTGTTTTCAGCGGGTCATAAGGGTGTGCATGAAAACCAAAAGTGTCAAAAAAGTCTGAAAAGAGCTTTTTAAACATGTTTGTTTTGTTCTGTTTCTCTTTTCTGTCACAAGATTTTTACTGTGTGAGGTCCATACTTAACAATTATTAACAATTA
The DNA here is from genome assembly GCF_963584025.1 of Labrus mixtus. Lineage (NCBI taxonomy): Eukaryota > Metazoa > Chordata > Actinopteri > Labriformes > Labridae > Labrus > Labrus mixtus. The sequence continues at coordinate 26,394,741 of NC_083617.1, forward strand.
CATTAATCTTATTGGTTGAAACATATCAAGAATTTCTGTTGCAATTTTTCATGATGGAGTTGGTGGTGGGACCCGAGGCTAGACCAGTTGAGAATCACTGGTTTAACGGATGGCGAGACCATATCAAGAGTTCAGTGACAGCTTGCTGACACTGAAATGTTGTGCATCCTTTGTATGAGGTCCATGATAAAATATGTTACTTGACGGTTTGAAGATGAGTGTAGGCTGGGAGGGGGGCAAAGAGGACACCTAGGGCGGCCTCCTAATATCCTCACATGGTGTGGCATAAAGTGCAAGATTTCATCAAAGTTTTCATGGAAAAAAATGCAAATGTTATTTTCTCATCCTTTAAAAAGTGTCTGGTGTTTTGATTTTCCAACTGAAAAGAGCAAAGGGATCCCTGACTTCTTTCATTCGATCAATCATGCTAAAAGGTGATGCTAAATTCAAGGACGGTTTAAAGAGCATGTTTGAATCTTAATATTAGGATAAACCAAACTGCTTAGTCATATCACCGTCTGACTACTTTAGATTCAAATGTGAAGCTCACCGCCTGCGGGTGCTGCCTCATTGTAAATGATTCAGCTGTGCAGTATTCAGCATTCGGAGCTAATCCTTCTGAAGATGAAATTCCTCTGAATGTATCTCTCAGTTCAATCCTTCTGAAGATGAAATTCCTCTGAATGTATCTCTCAGTTGGCCACTTTACAATGCCAACAAGGATCAAACAGACCGCCTTGTTCTCCACTAATAAGTCATTGAGGGGATATGCCAGAGTGTGTGTGATCACATTAATTGCCCGGCTGCTGCAGTAAAAGTATCCCCCCCGCCCCTCCCCATTATCTCTACATGCCAGAAAGCTAAGCAGTTAACAAATCTAACAGACGTTCTCCTCTGTCTGGTTGGAGACGCCTCTCTATCAGCGCTCAGCAGCCACAGGGCAGCGTCGGCAGAATAACAATCTCATCCCATGACAACCCAGCCTCAGCGGGCACCCAGACAGTCTTTAAATCACTAAGGCAACAGCAGAAGAAGATTTTCAAATAAACTGGGCAGTTCACAAGTATTCAAGATTTTACAAGAGGTTGGGCAGGGTATCCAAAGAAACTCTCCAACTCCTGTGTTGATAATGAACGTAATAATAATGATAATATGGGCTGTGTGTAGGGGTTAGCCTAACAGCTGGGAGGTTCCTAGTTCAGTGTTTCCCCTACCATTATATTATTATATAGTATATATTATATATATTTTTTAAATTTTTTTTCAAGATTTATTTTTGGGCTTTTTGTGTCTTTATTGTAGAGATAGGATAGTGGATAGAGTCGAAAATCAGGGAAAGAAGTCATTTAAGGATACCTTTCCGATAGAAAAGGACATCTGTCATTAAAAGTAACACATGAACACCAAGATTCCTTCAAGTGTTTGTGTCGCCGTGTCGGCATGTCGGCTTGTCCCCACCCCCCCGACGCTGTAAACCTAGGGGAAACACTGTAGTTGGAATCCCAGTTTGACAGGTCCTCTCTGTGTGGACGGAATGTTCTCCCCATGCATGTGTGGGTTCCTTCCGGCTTCCTCCCACAGTCCAAAGTGAGTGTGGCTGGTTGTCTGACATGTAGTGGACTGCACTTCTAAAATCCATCATCGGCTGTAAACACAGTGCATCCACAAATGCAAGTAGGAACTTCACCAGGCAAAGAGGGAACGGTACATAAACCAGATCCAGGATTGCAGCCTTCCTTCTGGGTCTGGTTTTGAGCTAATTTAAGATGTACTGAAGCGAAGTGAAAAACTGTCTGACGGGTCAAAATTTTAAATTCTGTTTGGAAATCCTGGCGGCAACCTCAAGAGGAGAGAGACCAACTTCTCAGCTCAAAAGACAGCATCGGTGATGGTATAAAGGTGCATTAGTGCACATGGCGTAGGTAACCTGAACATTTGTGAAGGCTCCATTAATGCTGAGCCACATACAGGTTTTGGAGCATCACAAGCTGTCAAATAAACAACATCTTCTCCAGGCAAAGCCTTGCTTATTTCAGCAAGATAATTCCAAATCATATTACAACAGCATGGCTCCAAAGTAAAAGAGTCCAGGAGATTAGCTCGCCTGCCTGCAGATCCATTTGTTTAGGATTTCTTTCAAAAACCAACAGCTGTGAAAATCAAGAGAGAATGTCAAATAAATATTAGACGCAGTTTGAAGTTATTAAAGAGAAAGCTTACATATCTTATCTGGATATACACTTAAGGCAATAGGTGACTGAGAATAAAGAGAATAGTTAATAAGGGGTTTCTCCAGAAACACAAATGTGAGAGGATGTACAAGACACAAAATGTTTGGAGTCAATATATTCATGAATGAGCAAGCTAGTGGAATCAGTTTGGAAATATGCATATTTAAAGGAAGAATGTGCGACATTTTACTCATAAAAGCAGCAGAAATCAAGTAGGCTATATCCTGTGTAAATGCCTCTCATGAATGTCTACAATGAGTTAGAAGCTCGAGACCTGCTGGCTGTGTTGTTGTCAGAGCCGTGTTTACATCATGTTTACATGGACGGGACGGCCTTGGGTATAAAGCTGTTTTAGTCAAGAACTAGAGAAAAAAAGAATCACATACTGTACTCACTGAGTGGGGAGTGGGGTTGGAGGTGTGTCACTGGAGGAGAGCGGAGGCTTCAGTATGGAGGAGGTGTGGCCAAACAGCAGTTTGTTTTGGTTTCATGCTGGTGCTTAAGGGCGACATCTACTGGATCAAAAATCACACATTCTTCTTTTAAGGCAAAAGGTCACTGATATTTCAGTTAAGGGGTTTTCTCAGAAACTACCAGCTGTGTGTCAAAGGTGTCAGAAGCAGTTTGGAGTCAATCTTCTCATTCATCATCAAGCTTTTGAAATCACAGTTCGGAAATATTCATGGCCTACTTAATGCATGATGTCCCTGATGAGTGGAGTTCAGGGGTTTTAAAGGGACTTTCTAGAAACAAACAGCTGGTTGTTGATGATGTAATGAGCGGTGATTATCTAATCACTTAGCAATTCATCACTTTTATTTCCAATTCAAACACATTTTCACTGCTTCATTTTGTCAATTCACATCCTTTTCTATTCACCTCCTTTTATCATGAGTTTCTGTTACATCCACCCTCGAGGTGTCTTTCCTAACATGATGAATAAACTGTTTTTTGTTTTGAATTATAATACTAAACTCAGTAATATATATATATACTGATGAATGGATGACAATCTAAATGAGTCTGTATTTTTATCAAATCATATGCATTTTTATCAAACTGACCTAAAAAAAATCTGTTTATAATTCATAATTTCATTTTTAAGAGCAAAACGTTTTCATTGCTTCTGCTGTTATCATTTAAATGTGTGTTACTTTCACCCCTCATATTTGATAACCATTTACTTATGACATTTTTTTTAACTTACAGTTGCGAAATGTGTCTTGAGTAAGATTCGCTCTGATGAAAGAGTCATTGAGGAATGAAACAGGCTGTGTTGCACTTTAGAGACGGTCCCTAACTGTGCATATGGAGACACTAACACTGGACAAGCTCAGTTCAGTTCAGTTCCTCTAAATGACCTGTTCATCTTTGACAATTTAATGTTGATCATAACTGTAGAAATGTCTCACTAATAGCGAATATCAAACTGACTTCAATCAAAAAGTTTACAGATTCTGCAAATGAATAGTGAATAGAGAGTATCAAGGTAGCCTACCTGAGTGATTATAATTATAAACATACCACCACTGGTTCAAAATAGTTGATGATGTGAATAATCACACAGTCAATTATAGCCTAACGAGCCAATGGATGGCGGCTCTCATAAATAGCCTTCATAGAGAGATCATCATAATCAGGAGGAGTAGACCTAAGTGATGAATAATGAGTCACACTGTGGACGGAGGCGTGGAGCCAACTGTAGCATGCAGGCAGCATCACTGTGCTCCTCTCTGCCAACACCGGCTCCTCCGGGTGGGGGAGGAGGAGGAGCAGGAAGTGGAGGAGGAGGCGGAGGATAGCTTCGGCTCGTGATCGCCTTCAGTGTGTCGCCTGTTTCTATGGAGGTGTATGATCATGACAGACTCATCATACACCGGCCAGCATCCACCTCCTCCCCGATCCAGGCGCGTCGCTGTGCTTCTCCTTCCCCTGATTTTGGGGTTGATTTTCTGCATCGATTTACAGCCGGACTGCAGCAAGTCTGCACTGGGGGGGAAACCCACACAGCTCGGGCATGCCATCTATATGGACTGGAACCATAACAATTTGGGCTGAATTTCGCTCCATAGCTACTTGAGGAGTGAAAGTTGGTGCAATGGAGACTCCGGGGAGTGAAGCTGCGTTCACTATGTTTGGGAGAGCTGAGGAGAGGGATGGCTTCTTTGATCTGGAGCATCTTCCCCCACTGCTGGAGGACGAGGTGAGACATGAAGTTACATTCATCGTTTGTTATTGTTAGCTTGTATTAAAATAAACATGTCTGATCAGGAATAAGGACAACACCGTGAAGCCTATGTTTGCAATGTTCTTCTTGCATGTCTCCTCAGAGTTCAGGATATTGAGATCACATTATTTTCATAAATAGAGCACTGAGGAAAACTGCACCATATTTCTGCAGACTGCACAGATCTGAAGTCAGATGAGGATTTCTTCTGAACTTCGACTGTTTGGCTTGTACTAGAGCTACAACTATGAAGTACTCACTTATTTGATCAACAGTGAAACAAGCCATAACTTTATTGATTGAATTTTCAGCATCTGAATAGATCTTTTTAGTAGTCTATCACCATCAAAAAGCTTCACTCCTCCTCAGATTAACATGTTTTTTGTTTGACCCTTAGGTACCCACATGTGACAAATTACTTCTTGCTTTAATTATGATTGGATACTATTCTTTAGTGTATGGAACATATTTTAAATATCTCTTAATAATCCCCTCAGCAGTTAGAAAGCTGCTTTTAAAAAAGTTGTGCAGTTTAGTTGTGAAGACCAATTAGGTGTCAAACCATTGAATCTGGATATGTTGGTGTAGAATTGGTTAGTTTGACTTTTATCCACGCCTTAAGTAAAAGGGCAAAAGGTTCAAATGCAAAAAAACGGAGAGACACCTGAGATGTAGCAACTTCTGTAGAAGCAACATAAACTGAAAAGATGACTGATCAGCCAGCATTAACTCTGTCTTCTCTGAAGTGTGTCATGTCACTCAGGGTGATTGTGGAATGGGTTTTGAGGTTGATTAACCAACTGACTCTCTCGCCGTGTCTCCCTCTCACATAGTGCCGGGACACCAACAGTCTCATCACAAAGTTGGAGCTCAAACTTATGTAGGACACCACATTTCACTTGGGGGGGGGGGGGGGGGGGGGTGAGAGAGACTTCCAGCTTCCCTCTGCACTGTTCTCTGGGGAAACTCTCTATTTATGGGGACGCTGCTGCTGTTGCTGTTTGAAGTGGCAACTGTAATTGTGCTCCACTCCACTATACATCCAATAGATCTGCATTGTTCACAATCTCCTGCACCTACAGGAGAGTCATGAAGAGACACAGACAGACACGTCTCCTGCAGTCACTCAGAGATAATGAGACGATTGAAAAGTTACTGAGAGCTGTCATTCATTCAAACTTACAAAAGAGTAAAAAAAAAAAGTCTGTTCCCATGAGACTGAGAGGCAACCTTCTGGGGTATTAATAATGTAACGAAGGGGAAAAAAATCTGATGGTAATGGAAGTACTGGACAGTTGCTGCTTTGTTAATCTCCTCTCCTCCTTCTACCATCCCTCTGTCTTGCGTGAAGGACAGCTTTTGTGTTCACTTTCTCGCCAACGGAAGGTCCTGCAACAATCTGACTGCAGCTTTATGCTCCATGCTGTGTGGAAACTGTGAGATCACTGCCAGGAGAAATGGGGCCATTTGGTTATTGTGGATCACAGATGACGTGTGTTCATGTGGGTGTAAAAGAGTTGCTCTTTGGCATGAAAAGCCAGTGTGTGTGTGTGTGTGTGTGTGTGTGTGTGTGTGTGTGTGCAGGATGCCATGTTCTTTGCGTGCCAAACGCCCTTGTAACTGAGAAAGAAAAGATTCAGGGTCTTCTGCTGTTATAGTTTGAAGAATTAGGACACAGTTTCAGGTGTTATGTAATCACATGAATTTCTAATTAATGTAACAGTTTCTGAGAAGGAACATCACACTTTTATATAACAGGAAACTTTGCTATCAGTGATACAAGCTGTCATCTGTGAATGGAGAGACAATACCACAGCTATTTGCTTTTGGCTCGATTATACGATGTTAGAGCTACATGAGTTGTTCTCGGAAGGCTAGGAGGACATTTGGTTAACATGCATTTTTGTTATCAGTGCTTCCCTGCAATCAGTAGATAAAATGTTCTCACAAAAAAAGAGAGAAAAATCTGGAAGCTGTGTTCAGTTTTGGACTCGTAATCTGGCATTTCCTGTTAATGCCAGATGGAGTCTGTCCACCTACAAGGGGGGGGGGGGGGGGGGGGGGGGGGGTAAGGCCTCTACATGCAATGTTGGAAAAGAAAAACGATAACCTCATGGTCATGGCACAGTTGATTTTGGAATGGCCATATTTGATTAGAGGCATCATGGTACCCAAATTGCCAATAAGCTTCAACCCCTCGTTTCCTTCCTCGGTATGTGCATGTGTAGTTGACCAAATGATTAAATGTTGTCCCTCTCTGGTCGACAGAATGACTTGTGGGTTCAACGCTTTTTATGTTGGGCCTCAATGCTGGTAAATGGCTGTAGCTCCGGCTAATGGGCCTCATTTTCTGGCTCTACTATTGAGATGTAAACAAGCAAAGTGAACAGAGAGCATCTCCTAGGAGCAGCGTGGTTAACCAGTATTTTGATCTAGAAAATTTAGATAAAAATATATGTAGACTGTATCAGTTTAAACTGGCATATCAACCAGAGCAATGTGTAACCACATTTAGCACAGGCATGTGGATGTTAACCTGCAAGGAGGGCTGAAGGCTGGTGGTGCTAGCAATGCTAACATTAGCTGGAGTAGACAAGCACCCAAACACATCGTGAAAAGTGGAGTTGTACAGTGGGGCACGAGTGCAGATCACAGCCCGATCAGCTAAATCAATGGCAGATAAACCCAGAAGTCAATGAGGCTATTCTGGTGAGAAATATTAAGTTGTAGACTGTCTTAAGTACCATAACATCCGGTGTATAAGACGCACTTTTAATACCTATTTTTTCGTCTTGAAGTTGGCTGTGTCTTAAACACCGGTGCGACCAATACACCAGTATAAAAAGCTGACACATGCACCTTCATTACTGCGGCTGCAGAAGCATGCGCACGACCAGGCGCGGTTAAATAATTCCTCTCCATTCATTGTATATTGAAAGCGTATTGCAAGCTGTGCTTGGAAAGACGGCGACCAGTCTGTGCAACTTTTTCACACCTTTTCTTCCTCATGAGGTCATAATCCTGCATTTACACAAAACGTAAATAAACCTTGTGGAGTGCTCTTTTGATTGAAAGAGTCCGATATTAAAGTTAAAGAGTGACCAGCGGAGTCGGGTAGCGAGCTTGTAAGCTAGAGGTCTCTGTTTCACAACAACTTTCAGGCTGAGAGCTCAACTACCGTACTGTAGCTAGTAGGAGTGCAAACTCCCGAAAGTGAAAACAGACGGAACTAAAAGAGCGACAGAGCTGCACAGAAACAGCTCGTTGTTGACGTTACTGAACACAATATAGGAATCGTCACGCAGGACGGCAGTTTAAACTTTTTTTTCTCTTTGAGATACTTTCATAACATGGTGCGTCTTATACACCGGTGTGATTTATATCCTGGATTTTACAGTGACTGAAAAGTGATTTAATGAGTGAGAAAAATATCCGGATGATTTACTTTAGTAAAAGGAGTGATTATACACAGTGTTGAGATTCATGTTACCTGTAAAAGTCCTGCAATGAAAACATGGCTCAACAATGAGTAGAATTACCTGTTATGCTGAATTGCTTACAAAATAATGTACAGATAAGGGAGGGCATTTCCCTGGAGGTGTTTTTTTTTTTGGAGGGACCCATAAGTCTTGCAGGACTTTAGGAACCACATGCATCACCACCTGTTGTGGGCCCAACTCTTTGGAAACGGGAACCTCATGTCGCTGTTCTGCCAGGATCCTTCAATACTCATGCGACTGGCTGATGATCCTAGGATGTGAAAACGAGGATGGCATCTTCTCTGTTGAGGCGAGGAATCTTCTCGCTTCAAACTCAACATCTCTCATCTGAAAGCTGGTGTCCAACTCCCACACCAGCTTGAGAAGAGACATGGCGTCCACATCATCAAACTCCTCCAACTCAAACTCCCAGAGCTGCAGTTCGAGAGACGTTAAGCTCGGCTGGGAGCTTTTTCTTCAGCTGAAGATGTAAAGATTCAGCCACCATTGCGATCTTGATTTTATAGGACTGGATGTCCCAGCAGATCTGCAATGGGAGTGTCGAACAACACCTGGGTTGGTCTGTAGACGCCTCTACTTCCTTCAATGAACTCCATGGATATTCAACTGAAGTCAATCAAAAACAGAATAAGATAATCTGGACTGATAAAAACTTATGAAAATGATTTAACACGAACAACAGACTCAAAAGTACTCCAACACCTTCAATCTATAAGCTCAAATGAGAGTCAGAGTCAGAGAGAGTGTGAAGATTCTCATTTATGTTGTCACAATGAGGACAAGGTTAGGACTTTTCTTTTCAAACTCTTGTTGCTATGGCACCAGAATTAATAAGACAAACAGCAGCTGGACATGTTGTCTGGTATGTACAATGTTGAAATCCTCATTTATTGACTCTTAAAAATGGAAATGTGTTACAACTAAACATGGCCACACAATAAAAAATACCTTTTATTTTTACAGTCTATATATTGGACACTGTCCTCCACAGAAAGAAAAATGCCTTTAGTTATTTCAGATTTTAGCGCAAACAATATGTTTACCCATAAAACCCCTCAAGGTTAACAATAGAAGCTATAAATAAAGAAAGTCAGAAAATGTTTTTATGCAATATATCATACGTCAACAAGGAAACCCCCTCTCTCTATGGAGTTGGTTTAATCCAAAGGTCACTATCGAACCAGCAGGTATGCACTGACACAGCCACAAGGAGCTGTGAATTTCTGAAGTATACTAATCCAGAAGAGCATCAAGCCATTTAAATGTGTACATTATTATAGAGGAAAAGGAAATATTCTAAGTTACGAATACTTAAGCGCCAGCTAAAGATATTAGCCTGATTCAGCCCTCTGGAATATCATTTTTTCTCCATCCTGATTTAACACTAACAGTGTGAGCACTCAGGTGGTACCCGACAATAGGACTGTACAGTATGAGCACACAGACATGAGCTAAAGTTGTGCATTGTAAACATTCTCCTTGAACGGTGTGAGATGACATTATAAACCAGAATATTTACAACATCAATTGTATTCCCAACCCACTTTATCCCAAACAAGCTTGAGTTGGTGACCTCTCTCAAAGAACTTGTCTGGCACCATTCAGTTCGTGTGTTTTGGGGAAGGGATTACCTGAACTCTAAAGGAACTACATTATGCAGATGAACTCCAGGGAGGAGATCTGCATTACATAACACTGATTCAGTGTAGCAGCAGCAGCAGCAAACGCAACGGAGCATGTCATTGTTCACAAACTGTAAAAGTAGCTGAATGGCTCCTTTTTAAGAGAGGTTAAAATGAACTGTGGAGTTTTCCCATGATCAAAACTAAACTGTGTTTACCTTAACTTTACGTTATAATATCTATGACAAGCGTCTGTAATGGGTAAACGTTTTCATAAGTCACTCGTAAAGAGTGTACATCCACATTTTCTTGTGACCAGCGTCCTTCCACTCTGACTTAACGTTTTTTTGCTTTTATTGACACAATACTGCCTCCTCTAGAGTCAAGGCAAGTCAATATTTGATTTGCTCAGCTCAAAATCACTATTTGCCTCAGGGAGATTCACAATCTGAGCAGTGGAAGAGTGCGTCACCGCTTGCAGAACTGTGTACTATGTGTGTGCCTCATGCACAAATGTTTCAAACTGTAATCTAAGCACACTCACTCACTGTGCCTTTAACAAAAGATTGCTCAAATGAACAAAAAACTAAATGTATTTTACAGAACAAGAAGATTCAAACAAGCAGGCCGTACAAAATACAAAGAGACCAGTGGAGGGAAGCATCACAAGAAAGTATTTTGTAAAGTGATTTGAAGGATGAGGAGGAGTTTTCAGTTTGAGGAGCCCGTCATCTCAGGCAGGTCATTCCCCAAGTATAGTAGTCCTGTCTTCAATGTCTCTATCACATTTAAACACACAGAATGTAAACTCAGCAATCAGGAGGCTCAATCAAAACAACAACAGAAGATGACGTCGAGGTTGGCGGGTTGACCGTAGTCAAAACAAACAAAAGAAACAGACCTGACGAAGAGAATATGTCTACCAACAAGCTGATGTATCCAAGGAAAATCTACAGGACGTTTTTATCACAGCAGCACACGCAGCATACCGCAGCTTTCAGTCGCAGTTCACGCTTCCTTATGTTGCGCTCTTTGAGGTGACACTCGGCAGGGAAAAAAAGGGTAACGACAAAAGGGATGCTGAAAGTGTACACACTTTTACTCATGATCTTCTACAGAGATTTCAGTAAACGGTGGGTCTACACAGATGGACTGGGCGTACGGTCATGTGGCTTTAGACCTTGGCAGAAGGTGAAGTCGTGCCAGAAACCCACTTTGTGCTTCCACAAGACAAAAAAAATATTAATAGAAAATCTTCTCAAAAGCAGAACAAAAGCTCAAAAAGTGCACACGTTGCCTTTTAATAACTAACCAGTGATCTCAGTTTGTGCCACATGAGTGCAGAAACAGCATAGAGCACTACGAGCAGTACAGCAGAGTGATTAACAGGACTGTGTGGAGAGCTGGAATACAGGGCTCTCAAAGTCCAATCAGCTGACAGCTGTTGGACAGATGTATTCCTTATACGGGCGTTCTTAAACACTCGGCTAAAATAATGAATAAATGTGAAATAAACATTCATCTTTCTCTCTTCGCTGTTTCTGTCATGCTCTGAATTTGAGAGATGATGTTACTGTTAGATCCAAACAGAGACAGGGTGACGTCCACAAGTTGTACTGAGTTAAATCAGAGTGTTGGTGCTAGTTGTGAAGTTTTGGCTCAGCTAGCTGCATAAAGGGTGTGAAAAGAGGGTGTTTGTTGTGTTGTGATTTTGCAGCCTTGAAAGAAACTAAAACATTTTCATACAAAAGAATAGGATACCGATTCCAACTGGGTAGAATATCTGAGCATGCAGGCAGTATTAAGCAGTAAATGTTGTTGGGAGTAGCTACTACAGTGAAGGTCTTAAATCATCTCAGTTTAAATTTCATCAACAAACGGTTGGAGTTGTAAGGAAACATTTACAAGTCCAGAAGTGAAGTCTGTGTTGAAAATATTCTGGATCTTTTGTTGAAATATGGGTATAAGCAAATTCAGGGGAAATAAAGAGCAGGAGCAAGCCATGTTTTGAAGGCTTTCAAACTAAAGAATGCCAAATAATCTTCCCCTCTGTTAGAGACCAAGCAGTCAGGCATGAGACACAGGAGTAACTTTACAAAAAACGTGTTTGTTTTTTCTCCCGAACAAAGAAAACCAAATGAACAAACCATATTCCAAGAACTAGGCCCTATAAGAAAAGTGAACGTAATCCTCTTCTTCTGTGGTATTTGATGGCTTTTGGCATCCATGTGTGTTGCATTACTGCCACCTTCTGAGTTGCTTCACAGTGCACCCATAGTGCTCCTCCCTCATGATGTTGTCCAGTCTATGGCTCAGACCCAGTTCCCTGAGTCTGTGCGAGTCACTTCTCTGTGTGTTGCCAAGTCCCTCTCTGGTAATGTCCATTGTGTCCAAAAACCTTCTGGCTGAATCCAGCACCATTTTTATCCTCTCTGATTTTCCCTGTCCCTGTGCTTTTCACATCCCTGTGATGTGAAAAGCACACCAATGTAGTGCCCTCCTTTTCCCCTTCCCATAATCCCATCTTCTCCTTGCTTCATGCGCTCCTTCAATCTTGAGGATTGACTCTGCCTTTGGAGACAGTGACACTCACCACCCCCTTCTTCCTCACCTCTGATTGAAGTGGGAAACAGGATACAACGCTATAACCATCTCCAAAGCTACAAACTTTAAGCACCCCTTTTCTCTCTGGTGTTTAGACATCCGACAATAACCATTCCACCTCTGGTTATCCAGATGGACCACACTTTCTCGTGTTTGTCCCAACGAGACAAAAGGGAACTTATGCAGCATTCAGGTGCTGCTCAGGTGGTCCAAGTTACGGAGTTGGGAAGTTGTTCTTCTGACTTCAGTGTGTTCAAGTGATTTCAGTTTTGGAAAGCGTAATGTTGTAACAAAAGAACAAAAAAAAGTTTGATGCGTCAAAGAGGATAAGTGAAATGTAACTTTTCAAAGTTATATTTGAGCAAAAAGTTGATGTGTGAACGTGATACGTGATTTAATAACAAAAACAAAACATATTTTGCCCCCCATTTGGGAAGTCGGGCACCTAATTCTTTTCTGAGTTTCCGATTTGTTGTTCCGACTTGAGCATGTGTTCATGTGCATTTTACAACTCGGAAACTCGTTTTTCCGATGTGTCCAACATCACATGAATGCAGCATTATATAGTGGTTCGGCCAAAGCAAATTAAACGCAAAGGTTTAACAAAATGGACGCCAAGTTAAACTAAATACAAACCAAAACAAACGCAATCCAAATCCCCCCCCATGACAATGGAGCACTTGGTCTGCTCCAATGAGCTGCCTGCAGCACAAGAGTGTCCTCAGCCTTTGGCCACACCTTTGTTCAAACCAGGAAGTCCCCTCCCCGAAACAACCAAGTAACTCTAAAGACAGAAATGATGATTAGTTCATCAGAAAGTAATGCTTCATCTTACACTGGAATACTCTAACTTTGGTTCTTTGTTGCCTGAGATTAAATATATGTTATTCTCTACGCAGTGAGTCTTCAGTACAGCGACCACCCCAGCCTGCAAAGATAAACGTGTGTATGTGCTTACCTAGACTTACTTGTATGTGTGTGCTTATCTTTTTGCGTGTGTGCAGGAGAACGTGTCCCTGGCAGACATCCTCTCTCTGCGGGACAGCTGTCTGTCTGAGGACGAGGTGTGGGCGGTGTGTGCAGAGTGCGTTGTAGCGCTGCAGAGCATCAGACCGTCCCACCTCTTTCACACCCTGTGCATCACACCCGACACTCTGGCCTTCAACGCCCATGGGAACGTTTGCTTCATGGAGCAGCTCAGTGGTGAGTCTTCTGCAAAGACACATTCATGTTTTATATTTGTTCAATAATTAAACCACTTCATGCACATTTTAAACTCCTTGATTTGCACTTTTGGCACAATATTAACCTCTTTTATAAACTTTAACTTGAAGACAGATCAGAACTGCATTGCAAAGCTTTGATGTGGTTGTCCCTTTACTGCGGTTTAAGCTGTTTGACTCAGAGAGAAGGCACATTTTCCATTTTGTTGCCCTGATTTGTATCACTTTAATTTGCAAATTCCTGCTTGAAAGGACTCAATTAAACTCTCACTGGATCTGTCAGGCTCTGCTGAGGTCTGCAGGTCGAATCTGAACTGCAAGGTTATCATTTTTCTCCCTCACAAGCCCTCTCTTTGTTGTCCTTTCCTCTGTTTCCCTTTTCTTCCCCTTTATATATCTTACTTTTTCTCATCCTTGTGCATGTGTGCATACACACACAGTGACGCACACTTTTTTTTTCCGTGCTCTGATGCCAAGCGTTAGAAATTGATCACTATTGATTAGATCAACGGAGTGAAACTTGCCAGGGGGCGTTGTTGTTGTACAAAGCCAGCATGTTATCCTTTTAAAGTGTTTTATCCATTTATCTCCACACCAATCTTCTGTCGGTTATCGAGACACTTTAAAGAGTTGTTTGATGACTCTGTGAGCTCAAATCCTTTCGCAGCCTCATTTGTCGTCATGCTTTATTGGATTGCGTTCACTCCTTCATCTCTGATTCATCCCGTGGAGGGAGTTGGAATCTGCAGTGCCCACATTACCCCTCTTTTGTTTGGTCGTTCCTGCTGAACACAGTGAGACGATCATTAATCATAACAAGCTGCGCACTTTGCCCGCCGTACACTTCCACATTGATTCCTTTTAATTGAGCTTTTGTGGGATTATGATGAAATTTCAAGCTGGTGAATAAAATTGAGCAGCCAGCAGCGTGCTCACACACACACGCTAACAGTCCCTCCCGTGAAGGCTGTGTTATTATAGAGTGACCTTGAGGTCTGTGGAGATGACTGTCTGATGTTACAATGACTCATCAATACACTTCATTCCAGATAATTAATGAGTCCAGTAACAGCAGGAGTGCTTTTGTATGTGACTGCGGGTCATGTGGCTGCACTGACATTAAACATCCGGAGCAGCGAAGTGTCCTGTGTTAGTTTTCATCCAATGATGACCAAAAAAAGACAAATCTTTCCCACCCGGTTTAGCACCGAGAGGTGCTCTGTGGGACGCCTGATCTGCTCGTTTGGGGAGTGTGTTGAATCAGTGAAATATTGCTCAGCTCTTACTACCTGTTATGCTAAAATGCTGTGGGCATACATGACTCACCGAGCTCTCACCATCACTCCCAGGGCAACTGCGTCATTGACAACGGCTGCTGTCTCTTTTTTATCTTCTTCTCTGTCCATTTCTCTGTAAGTCACCAAAGGGTTCAAATGTCCTTTTGTTTGATCTGCCAGTCTCAGTCAAAGGAATGGACAATAGCAAGGAAAGCAAGTGAAAAAATAGAGGAGATGTAAATGCAAAATAGCGGGAAGATCTGAAAAAAGGACAGAGAAGAAGAAAAGAAAGCAAGGGAGCAGAAAGAGAGGATACATTAAAGGTCACATATTCTCCTGCTTTTCAACCAGTTTAAATAATTCTCAGAGCTCCCCAAAACATGTGTGTGAAGTTTCTTGTTCTAAATCCACTCTGATCCTGTATTTGATCAGGTCTATAAACCCCTCTATTTCAGCCCTGCTCAGAACAGGCTGTTTCTGTGTCTGTACCTTTAAATATGTAAATGAGCTGTGTTTGACCACGCCCCCTCTCAGGAAGGGCTTGGGTGTCTCGGGCTTTCTCGCTCCATGTCCTATTGTTTACGGTGAGAAGGCAGACTCAGAGGACAGAACAAACACCTAGCTGTGGGAGTGTCACCCACCTGGGGGAGGGGTCACTGCCCTTTGTGATGTCATGAAGGGAAAATGTCCAAACAGCCTGTTTGAGCACACATTTTCTGAAAAGTGGAGCAGGTAAAAAACGGAGAGGATGGACTTTTCTCATCATTTGGGGATTTGTAGACGGAGTAGGGACACATATTAGTGTTAGAACAACATGGTGAAGTGGATTTTGCATAATATGTCACAAAGTGTTGAGAAAGGCAAAAACATAAAGAACAGTGGATTTGACTAATAAGGCCAATTTGATGAATTTCATGAAAATGTAGGGAACAGAAATGAAGGTAGAAAAAGGTATAGAGAAAGATAAAATGGAGATGTAGGAGAGGAGAGGAGAGGGAGATGGAGATTGGCCTCACTCCACCTGGGAGGGGACATCATACAACCGAGCAGCCAGACAAACCCAGATCTGTCATGACCCACTTTCCTCCCTTTCTTCTCTCCTCTTTCTCCTCCAACTTTGGCTCCAACTTCTCTCTCTCTCTCTCTCTCTCTCTCTCTCTCTCTCAGTCCCTCTCTCTTCCTCCTGTATCCACAGTCCAGCAGGTTGGTGCTGTTTTCATGTTTCTGCGGGTCTTGCCTTGCAGTCTGATCAGTAGCGTATTTCATGGTGAGGAGGATGAGGGTGCAGCACTGCTCCTTCTTCAGATAGCTCCTGTCCTGTTTGTCGGGGACTATCTCACTCTGACACATGAGTAATGAAGATAAAGCGAAACAGGAAGTGCTGCATACGTTAGACTGTTGTGTTTTAGCATGCTGGATACACATCGCTCCGATTAGCATCTCATTATGTGTATGTTATGGTACAGATCTGACATGGCTATACATCAGAGGGTTCACATCAAACAGGAAATGCATCGTTTGTCTCCTTTTGATGACTGTGTGTGTTTCAGAGGGGCGTAATGGTGCAGGTAATTGTTGTGTTTCCCTCCTGCAGATGATCCAGAAGGCTCCTTTGTACCGCCGGAGTTCGACAGCACAGGCAGCACGTTCGAGGTGAGGCCGCCTTCTTATAGGTTTAGATCCGGTCAAGGTCACACACACAGAGTTGTCACCCCTCAGGGAGTTTTCCTGCTACACCACACAGTCACGGGTATCTTGCTGGTGTTTGATGAGGGAGAAGAGGGTGCTGCTGCTCCTCTGTCCTCACCTTAAAGTCATCAATCATACAGCTGTGGTTCTCACCTCGGTCACCTCCAGCTCATTCTGAGGAATATAGAAGAGACATTACAAAGAAGTAAGGTAGTGACTTAACGGTGAATTATGGGTCATTGGAAATGCTAGTATTTTATCCCAACCTTGAGCTACATAGTTAAACAGTATACCCACAATTAAATAAACATGATCAACCACGGATGAAAACTCTGCACATGCTTCAGCTTCCTGCACCCTCCATCTGCAGCCCATTTAAAAAAGAAAAGAAAAAAGAAGATGGTTACTGGTTCCAATCCCCGTCAGAAAATAGCCTCTCTGTGTGGAGTTTGCATGTTACCATGTGTATGCGTGGGTACTCCGGCTTCCTCCCACAATCCAAACACATGCTTGTTAGGCCAATTGATGACTCTTTATTGTCCGTAGGTGTGAATGTGAGTGTGGCTTGGAAGGGCTCCATCATCCCCCATTCATGAACCCTGAATGGGAAAATAGGTAAAAGATAATGGATGGATGGATGGATTTTGTAGAACAACTAATCTTCAAATCAAATAATCTACAAAAAGTCCATAAATACTGCGCTGCATGCAATGTGCAATACAACTCGCTTATTCCACCTTATTATAAAACACCACAATCTGCAGTGCAATGACTGCACGAGGGACAAGAAGCCTAACTGTCAGACCACTCTGACACTGAATTCCCATCACTGTAATGCAACAACTGAGATATAAAGAACAGGTACACTGAGCAGCATCACTGGAAGAGGAATAAAGAGAAAGGTAAAAGTGATAGCAGTGTTTCTTTTAACATTAAGATTTAGGGGGAAAATGTTGGTACAATTGTATTTAAATGTAGTGTCTTGGTGAGGCTCTGTGAATAAAGACTATTCTCAGAACAGCATAGATGGATGGATGGATGGATGGATGGGGATCCGAAATAAGTTTGTTAAGAAAGACTTCCTCTATCTTTCTTTGGAGCAGCTGTTATTAACAAATACAGTCAATGCAAGGACATTCATGGATTTTAAATCCAATCAATGTTGAGTTCCTCCTCTCCAACTTTTCATTGCATCCCAGTTTTTTTTATCCAAACATTGTTCATGAAGTAAGCAGTTTAAGTGGTTTGCCTGTCTTGTCCTTGGAAAAATCTGACAAAGGAAAATTCTGACTTTGTATTAATCTGCAGGCTGATGTAGCCCTTCAACCGGTTTATTGCAATTTTAATCATTGCAAAGTTTGAGTAATTCATATCACTGCAGCAGGACAGATTTCAGCCCATGTGTGACTTGCAGTAAATCTGCCACTCAGTGGAGAATGATTGACAGGCGCTCCACAGCTGAAACAGTACGCTGGTAGTTAACGTCCATCAGAGAAATCCTAGTAATAGACATAGAAGTATTCAGAATTCACTGGCAGTGATATGAATAAAAGTAAAACAACACACACACACACACACACACACACACACTCGCACACACACACACACTCGCACACACACGCACACACACACACACACACACACACACACACACACACACACACACACTACCCGCATACACACACAAACACGGCCATGGCCAGACCAAGCGTCTCCATTGAATACTCTCACCTTCTAGCTTCATATGCAAATGAACACAGAGCCTCCGTCAGCTTCTTTAGATTTTAAAGACATTAAATGGTGATTAGAGCCTGTGATGATTCAGCACAGAGCCTCAGAGAAATGGCTATGTGCACAAGAGGTACAGAGCAGCGGATGATTAAGGACTCAAATGATGAAAAAGTAAACCGACAACATGTCCAATGTGATCATTAAAAAGATACATGTTATGAAGCATCAGAATCCTGAACCCTGTTTGTTATTTAAAGAAAGAATGTGCGACTTTATGATCCAGTAGATGTCACCCTTGAGCACCAGCAAAAAACCAAAACAAACTGCAGTCTGGCCCCACACTTATGAAGGTAGATATGTTGCAAAATGTGAGAGCTAGTAGAATGAGATGTGAGAGCTTGAAAAAGTGAACTTGTATGTAAAAATTATAATTTACTCAGATTTTTTTTTTAAATAACTTGTGCCTATTATCTTTTACAACCACAACTCTCCAATTACAACTTCTCAAATCTTCACAAACTACTTTTCTGAATCTGCGCTGCTTGAGTTTTGCAACACATTTTGCGAGACGTCTGTAGCAAAACAAATTTGTACTTGTAGAAATGCCCCCCACACACACACACGGGAGAGCGGGGGGGAGGGGGGCATTTCTACTTTTAGAAATCTACTGAGATTATAACCTTGAAATGTGCTTATTTAAGGCAATATGTCATTGACAATGATGATTTGCAGAGTTATTTTTATTTTTATTTATTTTTATTTTGTATTCATTAGTCTGAAATGTTAAGGGCTGTCACCTTCTATAATAGCAGTGGATTGAGATGTCTATGTTGAAAAACTTGAAAATTGAAATGAGCTGTATTGCACTTTTACCAACCATCTTCACCCCGGTACCTGCAATTCCTCCCTTCTGATTGGTCAATCCCCCCTCCCCACACACACACGGGAGAGCGGGGGGGAGGGGGGCATTTCTACAAGTACAAATTTGTTTTGCTACAGACGTCTCACAAAATGTGTTGCAAAACTCAAGCAGCGCAGATTCACGCGAGAAAAGTAGTTTGTGAAGATTTGAGAAGTTGTAATTGGAGAGTTGTGGTTGTAAAAGATAATAGGCACAAGTTATTAAAAATTTTTTTTTGAGTAAATTAAGATTTTTACATACAAGTTCACTTTTTCAAGCTCTCACATCACATTCTACAAGCTCTCACATCTCATTCTACAAGCTCTCACATCTCATTCTACAAGCTCTCACATCTCATTCTACAAGCTCTCACATTTTGCAATATATCTACCTTCATACACACTGAAGCCTCCGCTCTCCTGCAGCAACAAACCTCCAACCAATCTTCACTCCTGCTTTAAAGGAGTTATCAAATAGCTCGTAGCTTCATATTGCATGTAAATTTACACGGAATGACCGTGATCTAAAATGACGTGACATTCAAATAAGCAGTGAGTATGTTATTATTTTTTACAGCTTTTACCCAAAGGGGAGGAGCTGGCCGTCCCGTCCATGTAAACTTGATTTAAAAACGGCTCTGACAACAACACAGCCAGCGGGACTCAAGCTTCTCACTCATTGTAGACAGTCATGACTCAGAGACACATTTACACAGGATAGACTTGATTTCTGCTCTCTTTATGTGTAAAATGTCACACATTCTTCCTTTAATGGATGTTAGCAAAAATTGAAACATCAACAAAATTAAATCATTGACAAATCACTGCTCTGTCATCTGAGCTAAGTAGTGTTCAGGGATGATGACCACACCTAAATGATCCTTCATGATCACCCGTTAGCACATTATGACATACAGGTTAACATCTAGTTGTAACATAGTGAGGCAAAATAATAGTGTAGCTGTGCAGAATGATCCCTGCTGCTTCATGTGTGATGGGAGCGTTATTCCTGGTGGGTTTAATAACTGAGTGGAGCTCCTTAACCTTTCGATAATTCACCTCATAACGGTGTCTTCTGTGCTACAGGGGCAGTCTGAAGTCTTGCTGTAAAACAGAACAAAGTGACGCAGCAGATGCATGAAAACAAGTTTTGCCTTCTTCTGCAGAAACACAAACTGAAATGTGAAGCTCACTCTGCTCTCTCCACAACATGAATACATTTGCAGTACACTTATGTAACTGAATTTTAAAAATAAACCATGCATTTTGATTTTGCTGTGTGTCAAAATACATAAATCATGGAAAAGGGAACCAAAACTCTTCCCTTTTACTCTTACTCTGGTGCTTTTTCTCAACTGTTTTTTTTTTCTCTGGGGAGATATTACGCACGGCCAGCGCAACAGCAAGAACAAAACAGGGTTTTAGTCCTTCGGCTGCATGTTTGCTTTTCTATTTTGGTGACCCACACTGGGATCCGCCTTGCATATGTGTTCACCACATAAGTATGGGTACCGTCCACTTCAATTGTTGGGAGTGATGGTTAGGTCTGAGATGTGAGCTCAGAGGCACCTGATTTAAATCCACTGCAGCCTTAAGGCTGACCATAATGTCCACTGTCAGGGCAGCAACAAAAAACAAAAGCTTTGTCATAAAAATGTTCAGTAAGTGACAATTACTGCCCCACATGGTCATGGGATTCTGTGTCCTGTTAGTCTTCTCTGTCATCATTCCCTGATTTAGATCTCTGAACATTCTTTAAACTCACATCTGCAGCTTGCTCTTGATGATGCTGATGATTTCTCTTCTTTATCCTCTCTGTGCAGGGCCATGTTTACTCTCTGGGCTCTACGCTCTCTGCAGCACTGAACTTTGTCATCGAGCCAGAGCTGGAGGCAGATCTGGGGGAAGAAATCCAGAAGCTGCTGGAGCAGATGCAGGAGGAGACACCTGAGGACAGGCCTCTCCTGCAGGTATAGAACGAACCCTGGTTACCGCTGGAATGATTTAGAGAAGTAAACACGATAAGGCAGGTGTGGAATAATTAGAGATCTCACTTCAGCATTGTGTTGTCAGTCTGTCATCACAGGTGTTAAGTGTTAAATGAGGTTATTTTTTCATTGGAAATGCTGATCAGTGATAAAAACAAAAAACATTAGAAGAAAGAAGGAAACTCAAAAAGACTGTCACCGGAGCGACGATAGCCTAGCGGTTATGTCGCAGGCCCCATGTACAGTGGCTGTAGTTTTCGTCTCAGCAGCCGTGGGTTCGAATTCAACCTCTGCCCTTTGCTGCATATCGTCCTCTACTCTGTCCTCCAAACATTTACCATCCTATTCATTAAAGGCAAAAAGGCCCAAAATAACTATTATAAAGAAAATATAAAAAGACTAGAACCCATGAAGAAAATCTGTCACACCTATAAGACATTCTGATAAAGTGTTGACATATGGTCACAGATAAATTAGTAGATGCACTTTTTTTTAGTAATAATGACCCAGGGAGCCGGACGGTTTTTCTTCTGCAGCATGTGAGTAGTCAACCCAGATAACGTCCTTTAATGATGATGAAACAAACCCTGGGACAGCTCGGAGTAAAGTCCCTTAAAACCCACAGAGCCTTTTGCTTGTGTTTTTAGTTTCCTGAGCTGCCTTCCTGTTTTTATTCCCATGCTTTTTTATTCATGTAACCGGTTATATCTTTGTAGCACTTTGAGATTTAAAAAAAAATGTAAAGTGCAGTACAAATAAAATGTAATATTATTATTATTATTTTAAATGAAGACTCCTTCAAGACGAGTTCAAGTGTTTATTGTAATGTTTATTCAAATCTATTTCACTCTTATGAGATGAGCTGCATGGCCCTGCTTGTTGTGAGTCTATGCTCTTTATCACCACCAAGTGGTGATTCTGTTTCAGTGCAGGGAGTGCCATTCACTGTCAAACAGGGCAAAATAAAAACAATAAAATCTTATAATGAATGTAATTATTGTACAAATTTAAATATACATTGATTATAAAAAGAAGAACAAAAACATATTTTAAAACCCAGCATCATTCACCACATTTAAGGTTGAAAGGTTTTTGTAAAAGCTGGAAACCAGAAAAGTTAAAAAATTATTAGAGGTTTCTATTTTACTTTTTACGTTGTATTAAATGGTTGTTTTTTAAAAACGATGGAGTTAATTTATTTGGGTGAGTTCCACACGATACCTGCTAAAACTTGAAGAGGTCAAAAAGCTCCAGCAACACTTGTAGTATGCAGATCAACTTTATTAACGTTGAGTCTTCGATGACCCTGATGAAGGCCCCAAGCCGAAACGTGTCGGTCTGATTTGTTAATAAAGTTGATCTTCAAACTTCAAGTGTTGCTGGAGCTTTCTGACCTCTTCCAGTCTTTCTCTCTTTATGCACCTTGTTTGTTGGTGAAGTTGTGCCAGAAAATCCCGCTCTGCTTCTTACCTGCTGAAATGTGAAAGATTATTTTTTATAATTAATATCAAAATCTTAAAAGAAGATCAACATAGGTAACTTGTAAACAATAGATATTTAAAAAGAAAAATACCATAAATATTTGTTATTATTTTTATTGCGCTTGTATACCTTTATTTCATAGGACAGTGGACAGAGTAAGAAATCAGGGAGAGAGAGAGAGCGTGGGGACATGCGGGAAAGGAGCCAAAAGCCGGATTCGAACCCGGCTGCCCTCTTGGATTGTTAATGAGATATTTTTCAATTAAGTTCTGCGGATGGATGTTATGACCAGTCAGAGCTAGCATCTAGAGGGTCGGCTCTGGGACCCTGCAGCTAACTGTCGAGCCATTCCAAGGTGTTGTGGGCCTAACTTGATGAGACTCCGGTGTAGGGAGTTTTTATACTTGATAACCTTGGTGTTGTGTGGTAGTTTCACAGTTGAGTTGCGTGGTCATCAGAGACCATGTGGAAGGGCAGAAAGTCTGGGCATTTAAGGTGACAGTGCTGTTTTGGTTGTGGTGGCCCATGTGGTGTAGTATGTAACTTCTCAGTAGTGCAAAAGCATGGGGAGGAATACATGTGAGGTAGTGGTAGTGGTGGTTAAAGGGAGGGTGTGGGTGTGTGTGTGTGTGTGTGTGTGTGTGTGTGTGTGTGTGTGTGTGTGTGTGTGTGTGTGTGTGTGTGTGTGTGTGTGTGTGTGTGTGTGTGTGTGTGTGTGTGTGTGTGTGTGTGTGTGTGTGTGTGTGTGTGTGTGTGTGTGTGTGTGTGTCTGAGGCTGGTGACTCGCAGTCTCGCTCGTTCACGTTCAGTCAGTGTTTCGTTCACTGAACGAACTGAGAGGAAGATCGGAGCTCTCGTTCAGTGAACGAACTGAACGTGTACTGAACGTACTGAACAGAACGGTCGGGGAAAATAAATGTGATTGTTTTAGCAGCTTTCAGTTTGCAAACTGTAACTTTATCCAACTAAATTCTCAGCTCATTGGTTTATTATTCACCACCGGCTGTTCTCAGTACGATCGCGAGCAGAACTAAACGTTCGGCCGTGTTTCAGCTTATTAAATTCTGATTCACAGACAGAGCTGCGGAGAAGTACTGAACGATTTGGTGAACGAATCTTTTGAACGAATCACTTTACTGAACTGATTCTACTGATTCAGTACACTGAAAAGAACTGCTTGTCCCATCACTACATTTGATGTTTAGTTGTTGTTGTTAGAGAAATGACTACAGAATAGTCCGGAGATCGAGTTCAGAATCCGATGTTTCTTTATGAAGGTAGAAATCTCCCAGAGTAGAGTAGTCTGTGAGAGGAGCTCCCCGGACTAAAGAACACACAGTTTCCCCCACACACACTTCATGAGATAAGAAGTTTCTCTTCCATAATTGGAGGTTGTTTTTCATCAAGGTATCCAAAAAGGTCGTTCGTGGGAGGCTTTGCACATCATGGTTACATACAAGGAATGTGCTCATTAAGGTTCCATATCAGGCTGTTTTCATCACGGGGACATATTGGTATTTTTCCATCATTTGTATTGAGTCAAAGGTTACAACACGATGTATTGTACTATCTCTGTTGTATTTAGTACAATAAAAACTGCAATAAAAAACCATAATGGTGAAGTGTGTGTGTGTGTGTGTGTGTGTGGGGGGGGGGGGGGTAATTATCCTTTTTATTAGGCCACAAGTTTCATGTTTTTTATTGTAATAATGAAACATTTACAATTCCAATGCTATGCTAACAGACTTTAACAGCAATAAACTGTGCTTAGCATCTTCTGTCTCTACCCTCGAGTAGTGTCCTCTTCTTAAAACCAGACAGATTTGATCATAATTGTTTAATTTATTCTGAATTTGACACACCTGACAGTGTAACTGTCCCACAGCACATCCTCTCTCTGGCTGAAGCCCGGCTGTCTCCTGCCTCCTCTGCAGCCGTGTGCAGAAAGCTGTCTTCTGTCGGTCGACGGGTGCTCTCCATCGAATCAGTTTCCACCTTTCAAGGTCCTTTCATCAACTCAATTCACACTCCCTGTCACTGTCTGGTGTCTGCTGTGATTTCCACTGGTGCTAATCGCTCTCTTTGTACGTCCACAGATGGACAGGAAGGCTCCTGGGAGGCCCGATGGCAGCATCCCAAACCCAGATGTCTGCTTAAAAGACTGAGCTGCGATGAGAACAGTAAAGAGCTGTGTGTGGACTCTTCTGCTAAAGCTAACGGTCTGTCCAGGAAGCAGGTATGTGACAGTAGCTGAAAGCGCTATATGAGGAATACATTTAAGTTTACTGAAAGTATTGTTCTTTGTTAAAATGGAGCTGTTGTAGCTCAGCTATTAGCCCTGGATGCTCTCTCAACTATTATCTTCTTTAGAGGTCATTAGTCCAGTTATATACAGATGGATTTTACAGTGATGGGTAAATACTATTCTACAATGTCATGATTACTTGCACAGAGTAGATAGAAACCAGCAACAAAAACTGTATACAGATAGGGTAGTGTTTTTGTGGCACTTGTCCTCATGGTTAAAAACGATTGCATTTAGACCGGGCGGGCGTGTTTTTGCTGACATGGCATAGAGAGCTTCAGCAGACCCATGACCTTCACAAAGAAGGTGTTTTTGCACATCATGTTGACCTATCCCTAAACCTAACTCAGTTCTGGAAAGAAGGCGGTCAGAAGAGAAGATACGAGAATGACAGGTTGCTTGATAACAGGTGGTTACTCTTTGCTTTGTCTCTGTGCTGTCCGACAGGTCGCTGTAGAATCAACGTTTCAATCCTAAAAGCCAAATGATCACAAGGCCTATTTTCACATATTTTCTCCTTAATCGCTCTCTCCGCCACCAGGGGGCTCTCAATCAAAATAATAACAAAAGACGACTGCGAGGCTGGCGGGGAATCATGGGAGTGATTCTCGCCTTTACCGGTGTTCTGTCCAGATGTGCTGCCTTTTTCAAAAAAGGCTACCATAGTGCGAAACTATAGCAGAGGCCATTTGTAACCCGGATCAAATAACTTTACCAGAACAAAATAACTTTATAGTAATTCATTACCCATCCATTTGAATTAGAAGAGTTAGGAGGAGTGAATTTTGGTGCTCTATATTGTAAGACACTAAAACTATCTGCATTTCCACATTAAGGAAACAGGAAGCATGTTTGGATACTCTGTAATAAAACCTTTTTTTCAGAGTTTAATCGAATAATTTCTCATAGCCGAAAAGCCTCTCCTTGCCGCCCTCTGCTTGTGAACAAATGCCCATTCTCTATGAGGGGGAGGCGTTACCGTACTTTGTGTTTTTTGACACTCTGAGACCTTAAGCTAGCACACCTAACCTCAATATTGTTTTTAAAGTTCTGATACCAGTTCAATAAAAGCCACAGAAACCCAAAAAAAGACACTCACATTCTGAATTTTAGTTTCATGTAGCAAATGTAACGTTCCTAAATGTCCCCTTCAGTTTGACCTTATAAGCCTCAGTTTTTACTCTAATCAATGTATGATTAAGAATATTTCTGCACTGAGAACAGCTCAAACTGTGACTCTGATTTGAAAACCTTCAGGTGTGTGGGGGCTTTGATTCCTCTCTCTGGGCCGAGGACATGGACGACAGTGAAGGAGACGGTCTGATCACGGCGGACGAGTTGGACTGCAGGTCCTACAACAGCTCCCCAGTGAGGAGGAGAGCCCAGCAGAGGCCGGCCCGAGGGAGGGGGGCTCTGAACCGCTCCTGCTCGGTCCCAGACTCCAACAACCCCCCGAGTCTGTCCCCGACCGCACACGGAGATATCAGCGTACCTGTGTCCGACCTCTCTGAGATAGGGGCGGAGGAACACCCGAGCTGCAGGTCTGTGTGGAGTGACAGACTTCAGAAACTGGAGCGGGGACAGTCCTGCGAGGCGTACTCACACAGCAGCTACGAGGACTGTGGGAACTCCATTGTTGACAGAATATTTTCACAAGGAAATGAGGACACTGCAGAGACATTCTGCAGTAAAGACACAACAATCCAAGAGAACCACAGAGTTGAATCTAATAACTGCCTCCGGCACACAGAGTCTCCCTGTACCTCCTGTCAGGACCTGGAACAGGAGCAGGACTCTAAAGGGGAGAGCTCCCTGAACCACAGCCTCTACATTTCCAACAACCACATGACGAAAAGCATGCTGTGCCTAAATGAAGAAACTCAGGACGAGGTTAGTTTATATCTCTGACTCTGCAGTTCTTTCATCAGTTGTTTGATGCTGTCAGGGCAGGAGGTTTGCGTCAGCAGACCTGAGAGTGCGGGTGGGAGTGTGCCGGTGCAGGAGCTCAAACAGGTAGGGGGGAACCAGGTTATGGAGGGCTTTGTATGTGAATTATTGTTATCACAATATGAGCCTTCTCAATAAATATAAGAACACATTTTTAAATGAAGCCAAACAATGTTTTCTCACTCAGCATGTGCACTTTTTACCTGTTGGATGGAGGCCTGGGGATATTTGGCCAAGCTTTCAACCCATGTTGATGCAGCTTGTAGAAGCTAAAGCTAGCTACAAGCTATCGCTGGTTAGTTAGTGACAGTTTGTGGAGATTATTGTTTTTTTTCGAGGGATCGATAATAAGCACAGATATTGTGTAAAACATGAAGAATAGCAGATAGACATTGTGCTTTACAGCTCATATGCACTCTTTATTTTATTTCTATTTATCCCAATCCATACCGTTAATATTGAACTATGTTAGCTTACATTGTATATTTTGCCTCATATTGTGCAGGACTAGTTTGCAACAAATTCAAAGATTCTCCTTTCAGAAATATTGTGTTCACGAGAATGGGAACAGACAATCATACAGTAAATGCCTGTAGCCATAGCTGCTGCCAACGGCGAAAACTGCTCCCTGCTTATTGAAATGTTTTAGCATATCTCATCATGAAACTTCAAAAGAGTAGTATGATGATGAGTTATGTAACATGAGCGCTTAGTCTCAATGAGGTAGAGTGTAAAGGTGGATGAAAGGACAATCCCTCAGGACAAATCATCGTTGGCAGTGGAAAATACAAAATAAAGTCAACATTGAGTGAGGTGTTTCTTCAGTTTGAGTAAAGGAGGCAAACAGAGAAATCAGCTGAAGCTCCTTCTTATAAACTTTATTTGTTTTTATTCTCATGTCCAGTGGATCTCTCTCAGAGAGTTACTGACTCGGTGTGGACGGAGGCTGACCGTCAATGAGCTCTGGGCTCTGTGTTACACCTGCCTGTCCTCACTGCAGACCTACATCGACTTTCCAGGTACATTTTACTGCAACATGTTAAAACTTTGTTTTTGTTCTGTTTGTCTCACTCCTTCTTCCTGCATCTCCCTCTTTCCTTTTGTCCAAGCCCACCACAGTCTCAGCAGACGGCTGCTCATGTATCTGGTTATGCTTGAGGTTTCTTCCTCTTAAAGGCAGTTTTTCTTGCCACTGTAACTTTGCTTAATGTTTCTTAGTGCTCATGATGGATTAATGTTGGGTCTGTGTAGATAATATAACAAAGAGTTGGTATTTTACCTCTTCTTTTACAAAGTGTCTTGAGATAAAATTTGTTATGAATTGGCGCTATTAAAAAAAGATTGATTCATTGAAAACCATAGTTTAAGTACCTATTATCAAAAACTTGATATCTTACTTGATATCCAAAAAATAGGGCCTGACCGATATTGAATTTTTTAGGGCCAATACAGATATCGATATTATGGAGAGAAAAAAATCTGATACTGTTATATTGGCCGATATATCGGTATCAGTTCTATCTGTAGAGATAAATATATAGATATACACATTTATTGTGTTGATCCCTCAAATGCAGTTATCAAACATTTGTGAAAACGATAATGAAGACAAGATGGTCACTCAACTGGAAAGTAACGGGGCATGTATGTGCATCAACGCTCGACACTCTGGAGAGTGATGATGCTTGTTGTAATCCATATAGCGCCCTCCGCTGGTGAAAGAGAACTGCTAGTGTAATACAATGAAAGTCAAATTAAAGGCTATTTGAATGGTGAATAAATGTAGTAATATCGGCAGATTACTGCGATTAAAGGAGCCGATACCAGTGGTCACTGGATACGCTATTATCGGCTGGCCGATGAATAGGTCAGGCTCGACTAATAAATGGGGGTTTATCAAAGTTGATTTAATTTGTGGTGATTTGAGAACCAGCTCTTTTTATCTGGAAAATTATGGAAAAAGATATTGCAAATAAGTAAATATTATTTTACTTGCAGTTTTTTAAGCGTCATTGTTCAAAGCAGTTATCTTTTCTCTTCCCCGTCAGCTTATTTATGCCTGGACACGGTGCATGTTGGCAGCGAGGGAGAAGTACTCTTCTTGAAAACTAAAAACGTTGGTAAGTTAACCTGAGTCATGTTTAGTCTCTGTGCTGCTGAAGCCTCGACGTTTACTTTACTTTTTTAAAAATGTCAATGTATACGGACAGAATAAATGTGAGAAACGCTGAGGCAACAGTTCTAAGATGCTTTCGTTGACTTCAGTGTTCCCTGCAGGATCCAGAGATGAGTTTTATCTTGCTCCTGAATATCAAGAACACGGGATAGTGACTGAGAAGGTCAGCCCGTCTTTACTGCTTGAATTCACTTTTACAAATCTCACTTTCACCTTCGTTTTGCCCTGGTTGTAGCCTCTGCTCTCTTCTCTTCCTCCCTGTCTCGTCTCAGGTGTGTGTGTATGGAGTCGCTGCTATCCTCTGGGCGACGGCCAAGTTCAGTTTGTCTCCCAATCAAAAGCTGGCAATGCCTCGCAAACTGAAGAGACTGCTGCTGGAGATGGCCAAGAGGACGCCCATTGAGAGACCCTCCATCGTTATGGCTCAAAAAGTATTTATATGATCTTAATTCTGTCTTTACAACATGGATTGAAGGTGGATTTAGGATATTTTGCAGAAAACATTCTCACATCAGAAATGACAAAAAAAAGGAGGAACATTTCCACATGAGGCACCAAAGTGTAGATTATATGTATGCTCCAAGTTTATTAAAATCTCCAGACACGCTAACAGGACCTATGTTAACTAAAGGTCTATGTGCTCAACATCTAATAAAGGTAGGCTATAAAAGGAGGAGAGTTTGGTGTTGGTCACCGTCTCTCAGCCCTCTGTCCTGTTAGAAACTTCATGTGCATGTATCAGAAAATGCACAGATATGTAAACTGTGGAGTAGGAGCGCTGTTGTGCATCACGCTGTGTGTGGAACAAGCTCAGTGTGAAGTGTGTTCTGTGAACTCACTGATGTGTGCCCATGTTTCTAACACACCCTCTTCCCTATAAAGGTTTTAGGTGGTTTAGTTTTTTTCATGTTACAATATTTATCTAGTCCATTGGTCTTGTATTGCTTGTAAAGCTCTCTAAAAAGCTCTCCTTTGTCTGTGTCTCTTTAAATAGATATTTGCATATCAATGTGCAGATATTACAATGTCAGAGAGGAGCTTTTATAAATAGTCTTACAAGAGAAGCACTTGTAAGGTAAATATGGTGACTCCAGTGTTGTCGTTTTGTCAGTGAAGCCCTCTCCATAAGAATACCAAACTTCTTCTCTTCGGCTGTCGGCCATTTTTAAAAGCAGCCCTTAGCTTTCTAATGGAACACTTCAGTTATTTCAGGCCAGCGTTTATTGGATCATTACTGTCGATTGTGTGTGTCCTGTATTGTTGTTAGTAATGACGTTCGTTCTCATGTGGGTCCGTTCCAGAGCTGTCGTGACTACTTATCACATCAAGGGACGAATGCTGAGACCGTGTGGAACAACCTCATCAGAAGAGTCCACCCGGTACACGTTGATTACATTTTTACAACACTGAAAATGTTTTCTTTATCTTAACCTGTTTGTGGATTTCACATAATATAATCCTCTATGTCACTGTTGTTTGTCTTCCGTTATGCTCTTCATGTGTGTCCTGTTTCTCTCCTCAGTCGTTGTAATGATTTAAATGTATTTCCCTTCAGCCAGCCTCGAAACCCGCTGACGCAGATGGTCTGAATGAAAATGAAACTCATCAAAGCTCATGTGAAGAGTGTGTACAAAACCACAGCGGTAGGACAGCTCGATGTTTTTTTTTTCATGAAAGACCCTCATGCAAAGCTGTTTACTGTAAACATGTACAGTTATGTCAGACATGCCCCAAATAAAAGAGGAGCATTAGTAGGTGTGACGTCAAAAGACTGTGACAGTCGCCTTATTGAAATGTAACATTCAGAGTCTGAACCTGCAGATCTTTATAATATTCAACACATTCTGTGCGAGGTGCTGATGATCACTGCATGAGACAATATCACTGATATTGTAACTGGCGTTGTTGTAACCGTGTGTAGGCTTTGTGCCCATGGCCACTGAGAGCCGACTGGCTCCTGTGCCTGGCCCTGTTCCCCACAGCTATCAAGTCCACAAGGAACTCCAACTCCCAGAGGCCTTCACTTCCACTGCCACACACTTCTCCCCCATCATCCTGACCAATGAAGGGGACTCTGAGGCTGATGAGGACCCGGACCCTGGAGCTGCCATTAAGCGGTATGGTGTTCTAGGATGTCAAACGGGATAATCATAATGTGTTTTTTATTAAGCAGCAGCACGTATGATGGGATGGTTCAACATTTTGGGAAATGTGCTCCGGCTTTCTTGCTAATATTTGCAGAATATAGTGGAAAAAAAGGAAATAAACATCAACACCTCTAAAGCTCATAAATTAACGAGTTCATGTTTTATGTGGAGTACAAAAGCTCTGGTTAAGGGGAGGTGGGGGGGGGGGGGGGGGGGTGGATGGCTGCAGTCACTTTTTGGTACCTCTTCTTACATGGCATACTTTAGATTCCAGCCAGGACTGTTCAAATAGGGCAATGCTTCAAAATACTTTACGTTCAGTGCAGCAATTTTCTCAACAAGTCTGGCTGTCTCTGTCTTATATAGACTGTATTTAAGCCTTCAGGTCTTGATGGGGCTCCACGCTCCAAATTGAAATCAGGGCTATTCTACCTCCAAAAGAAAAAAGATGCAGCAAAAATGTCTACAATCCAAAGACATATAACAACATATGATCTATAGTCTTCATAAGCAGTGTATGATCTTAAGTTATGTAAAGTTATACAGCATAGAGACACATCCTGATTTGGCTTGTTTGTATTATCTTTAACTTTGACATTTAAGATTTTCAATCAGCTGCGTATCACTTTGATGTTTCACTCCCTTCAGGGAAAGCTCCGTGCTCAAGAACCAGCAAAAGTCCACCTAGCACAGCTTTCAGAAGCCTACAACTTGTGCTTCCACATTTTTTCTCTCTCTTCCTCCGGAGAGTCGCCTCTGAAGAGGTGCAGCGCCATAATAAAAAAAAAGTCATGTCCAAGATTAGCTGGTGAGAACTTGTTGGAAGAACATGGCAGAAACTTTAGATGTGGAGGAAAACAATTTGAATACTCAAATATTGGAGTCAGACATTTAGTGGAGGAATAACCGCGTGGTGATGAGCAAGAAGCCGCTGCTGCAGAGGGTGAAGCAACAGGAGAGAGGGGAAGAGCCCGGTCCAGCTGGGGACAGTCGTAATGCTGCAGAGGCTTTCACCTCTGTGTCACTGTTTCAATGCTCTAAATTGTTGACAGTGCAGTTTCATGACAAATCTATCCTCTGAGCTGCAAAAAAATCCCCTTTTAATTTTCAAACTAAACAAGAAGAACAATTCTCAAAAAAACTTCTCACATATCCAGAAAGTGTCAGCAAACACATGCACATCACTTTTTTAGATGCTGAGTTGTCAAAAATCACTAGATATGATGCACAAAGACACACAAAGCTATGGCTCCAAAATAAGTATATCTTTGTCTTTGTGCATCATGTGTAGCACATAACCATCCATAGAAGTGCATGGTTGTTGTTCTCAGACTTAGTTTATTGTGCTGATTGAACAAACAAGCTTTAATGTATTAGAAATCGAGAGAGTGAAGGGCGGGCAGTCACATTTTGATGTCTTTGGGCCCCACTTCCTGATTGATGATTTACACTGAGGTTTAAGATGTAGAAATGTCAGGCCCAGCATGAAGGGGAATGTGAAACTATTTGATTGAATTTTGCAGGACTGTGGATGGATTCACACAAAGCAGTGAAGTGGATGAGGAAAGGGATCTTGATTTCACCACACACCCTGACGACCTGTATTCTGCTCAGACTGAACCCAAACTACAAATACAGGACTTAACTCTCAGCCAGACAGGACTAACTACAACTTATTACAATGAGACATTGGCCAACTCTACGTCGTCTCTACCTGATGTTTCCCGTATGGAAGTCTCTCTCCCTCAGCAGTTATCCTCTAACCTGAATGGTTGCGGTGTTTTCAACAATTACCTCTTCCATCAGGATCCCAGGACAGGTCATCTCTCCTTGGTGCCTGTTCACGTTCGTGCTCCGGAGTCTCTGCTCGGGTTGGACATAGATCTCTCCCTGGTGCCGCAGCCTCTGCAGGGGCTAATCACAGCTCCAGGGAGCCCTGTTGGTGCTTTTATGAACTGTCTGACTGAGCCTGAACGCCAGGATTACTGCACACCTTCACCTCTTTTCAAAGGCAGCTCCACTTTTTCTGACAGTCCACTGGAGCACAGAGTACCCCGATCTTACAACAGACACCCAGATCAAGGAACACACAATGAGGACAGGTCTCCATCTGAGTCCGTCTCCCCTAAAGTCCACCCGGCCCTGCAGGAAGTGATTGACCTGCTCAAAGGAGAGTTCTCACTTAACGGGTGCCTGGACAATGGACATGAGGACATAGCAATGGGTATGTGTTTTTAGTTGTATTTAAAACCAATGTACTATTTGTTCATTTGCTACACATTGTGGTGTAGTGGTTAGTGCTGTTGCCTCACAGCGAGGAGGTTCCTGGTTCAAATCCTCGTCAGGATCAGCTCCAGCCCCCTAAGACCTTGATAGGGAAAAGCAGATTACATAATAGATACTGGGTGGATGGATTCCTTGAACAAAGCATTGGTGAAAAATCCTTTCACTCCTTTATCTGCTCTTTATGTCTTTATTTTTAACCAGGGTGTCGTCTACACCAGGGTGTACTTCAAGGGTGTTTAATGAAAGATTATTGGTTGGGAAAATTTTATTTAAAAAAACAATTTGTAAAATGCATCCTTAAAGGCTAGTCCAATTTGATAAAGTACAATAGTTAGATCCGACAACTCACATTTGCAGTTGTTTAAATATTTATTGCAGCTGCAGAACAGTTTGTGTCCGATGTATCGCCAGTCAGTTTTATTTTACACGCAGAAACTTGAGGAGTGATGGGATGAAATAACCTAAACAACCCCCCAGTCTGAGCCCACAGGTGGATGCTGGGGTGGTGGTGGGGTCTACAGGTGGATTCTGGGGTGGTATTGGCTGAGCAGGATTGCAGTACTGCTGCAGGTCAGCGCTGACAATGAAAGAGCAGAGGGAGAGACCGGGAGCTTGCAGCTAATTGGATGGAGTTGTTGTCAGGTGATTGTGGATAATGACGCATGTCGGTTATGAAATCAGTGCTGCTCGAGTTGTCTCACAAAATCTACCATTACTAATATACATGTTTAAAACCAGGTCAGTTACTCACTGAGGTCCTTCAGGAAATAGAGCAGAAAAATACATTTGGTGAGTCCTTAAATAACTCAGATCTAATTTGTATCCTTCTTGTATTTATGAAAAAAAAAACATAGTTTTGAAACTTAGTTGGAAATACTGAAGCTGAGGAAAAATTATAAAAAAATAAAGTGTTTAAGCTAAAAGTAATGGATTAAACATTTATCAAAGTTTCCTTAAAGTATTAAAATAAAACGATAATCATAGCTATAACTTTTGTAAAAGGGTATTAGGACCCTCAGGTTTCCAGATTAAAGTCGAACATTTACAAAAAGAAAGTCGTTATTTGTATCTACAGTTAC
Source organism: Labrus mixtus (assembly GCF_963584025.1). Classification (NCBI taxonomy): domain Eukaryota; kingdom Metazoa; phylum Chordata; class Actinopteri; order Labriformes; family Labridae; genus Labrus; species Labrus mixtus. Next base: position 26,429,155 of record NC_083617.1, read on the forward strand.
AGCCGCCTGTAAACAGTGAGGAAGGAGGAGCATCTTGTGAAGTTCTACTTTAGTAAAGGTTTCACTAATGAGGAGATACTTCATCATCAGTATCAGGACCCTGAAGAGAAACTGAAAGACACTGGGGGAGAGGAATGTCTTTGAGGGTTCCCCTTTCATCATTTAATGTTGTAAATTTACGACTATATTTTCGTAAAGGTTCGATTATTTTTTTAATTAACTTGGCCTTAATACTGTCGTACTTTTGCATAACACATTGGATAATAGAAGTTATGAAACCCTTAAGTAGCAAACTGAAAAAAGTGTTACACTGTTTGAATCGGTTTAGTTACCGAAAGAGATTAAAGGAAATGTCGCAGCCAGAAGTTAAAAGTATGTAAAGAAACAGAGAGAGGTTGGAGTTCAATGAATGAATGAATTTGTTTTCTTTATTTTGGTCATTCATTAAAAAGTAAAAAAAAATGTGTGTAAATATTCCACTCACCTATCAAAATAAAACACTTCCTGTTTACACTGGTCCATTTAACACAATAAAATTCAAACAATCAAAACAATCGACATAAAGTTATGCAAAATAACTCAAATTTAAATCAAATATTGATGAATTCAAGTTTAAAAATGTCTTTAAAAAAGTAATTGATGAGACATCATTATTGATATCTCTAAGTAATGAAGGGTTGTAGGTAAATGTTTTTTTCAGACAGTACTATCAAAAATGTCAACTTAACCTGAACATGTATAAAAAAGACTGACTTATATATCATTTTACATAATGACTAAGTTTGGAAATGGGATACTAATGAAGGGCCGCTTGAGTTCTTACTGGTGGGGGGACAAGTCCTGTTTGGTAATATTTCTTATAAACTAAAGATGTGATTTTCTTGGAAGGGTTAGATGTGGTTCTGAGAGTATCGTCACACAGACAAAGCTTTCTAATCGGATTCTACACGGACACACAGTGCTCAGCTTTCCACTGTGGGGGATGCCCCCAGGTGGAGCAAAAATAGATAACGCGTACTCACATTTCACTCACTCTTGCTGTTTCCATTGACGTCAGGATGGAAGAAGATGAAAGAGCGCCCTTTGTGTCGGACAGAAAACAAATCTACTGGATGTTTCTACAGCGAGACATAACCCTCCTTACGCTTTTGATTATGTGCAGAGTTTTTTCTGACACATTCACACAGATATCTGCTTCTTTTCTCTTTCCGAGGGGAGTACATCTTCTCTCTGAAGGACCTCCAGTACCACACGTTTGCCAGTGTTGTGAAGGAGAGGTTCAGTCATCTGTACTGGGAGGAGGACTTACTGGGTGTGTTGCACTGCCTGGTGAACTACAGCCTGTCCACACTGTGAGTACAACTTTAACACGGCTGTCTGGTTTTCTGTACGCTCAACAAACAAACCTCCCCTCATAACTGTGGGCTAGACAAAGGTGCATTTATGCCATGTAGTGATTGGTATGCTTCGGTGATCTCTCCAGTTGATTAGTGATGTGTAGCTCGTGAACGATTCGTTCAAAACGAACAAATCATCTGGGTGAACGAACTGAACTGAATCACTTACTGAAAAGAGTCGTTCATTTCTCAACTTCAGTTGCGCTCTCCTCTCTCCTCTCTCCCGTCTCGTGTCCCTCTCTAGACCGTAAGAGTCACTCAAAGCCCGCCCTCCCTCCTCTCCTCAGTCAGTACAGTGTGTGTGTGTGTGTGTGTGTGTGTGTGTGTGTGTGTGTGTGTGTGTGTGTGTGTGTGTGTGTGTGTGTGTGTGTGTGTGTGTGTGTGTGTGTGTGTGTGTGTGTGTGTGTGTGTGTGTGTGTGTGTGTGTGTGTGTGTGACTGAGGCTGGTGACTCGCAGTCTCGCTCGTTCACGTTCAGTCAGTGTTTCGTTCACTGAACGAACTGAGAGGAAGATCGGAGCTCTCGTTCAGAGAACGAACTGAACGTGTACTGAACGTACTGAACAGAACGGTCGGGGAAAATAAATGTGATTGTTTTAGCAGCTTTCAGTTTGCAAACTGTAACTTTATCCAACTAAATTCTCAGCTCATTGGTTTATTATTCACCACCGGCTGTTCTCAGTACGATCGTGAGCAGAACTAAACGTTCGGCCGTGTTTCAGCTTATTAAATTCTGATTCACAGACAGAGCTGCGGAGAAGTACTGAACGATTTGGTGAACGAATCTTTTGAACGAATCACTTTACTGAACTGATTCTACTGATTCAGTACACTGAAAAGAACTGCTTGTCCCATCACTACATTTGATGTTTAGTTGTTGTTGTTAGAGAAATGACTACAGAATAGTCCGGAGATCGAGTTCAGAATCCGATGTTTCTTTATGAAGGTAGAAATCTCCCAGAGTAGAGTAGTCTGTGAGAGGAGCTCCCCGGACTAAAGAACACACAGTTTCCCCCACACACACTTCATGAGATAAGAAGTTTCTCTTCCATAATTGGAGGTTGTTTTTCATCAAGGTATCCAAAAAGGTCGTTCGTGGGAGGCTTTGCACATCATGGTTACATACAAGGAATGTGCTCATTAAGGTTCCATATCAGGCTGTTTTCATCACGGGGACATATTGGTATTTTTCCATCATTTGTATTGAGTCAAAGGTTACAACACGATGTATTGTACTATCTCTGTTGTATTTAGTACAATAAAAACTGCAATAAAAAACCATAATGGTGAAGAAACAAAACGTCCTCAGGGCTTCTCTCAGCGCCTCCGCAAGGAAATCTTTGAGACAAGGAGACAGATGTGCCTAATAGGATTCCAAACATGTGAAAAAGAGGACATTTATAATGTATTCATTAAAGATGGAGTCAGAAGCTTCTTCCTGAAAAAATGGAAAAGTAATGTCACTGAATCGTCACTTCTGGGCCTCCATATGTGTCATGTTGTGACTGTGTCTGCAGAGACACTGGATTTTCATGTTTTGGTTTGTTCTGGTTGACTCGGGATGTTTCTGGGCGGGGAGCTGGTGTGTTTCCCTCAGCCAATGACAGTGCTCAGATGTGTTCAGGAGTGTATACAACTCAGCGACTGGACGCCATTCAAACCGGCCAATATGATGGACGTGGACATAGGGGCAAAGAGTGGCAGTGTAGGTACAAGCAGTAAACGCACACACTACGTCCTGCAGAGAGTGTGTGTCCCCAGAGGAGGTGAGCCCAGGAGGAGGAGGGGCCCCGTTTGAGTGTTGTGTTTACAAGCGGTCGGGACCCCAAGGTTAGGAAAGCTGGCCTAAAGGGAGCATTGGTTGAAGAAAATAAATTGTGTGCACACCAGAAACTATCCTGTGAGCAGGAGATGGTGCACATTCTCATGTCAATGGTTAAAGTTTCTTGTGATCACCAGATCCGTATTCTTTTATTTGTTTGACCGATGTCGTCTTAGGGGCTCCGTAAATATGAACGATGTGGTTGGGTAATAATGGAACAGACATATTTTAGGTTCAGACATGTTCTATTGTTGAAAGAAGTTAAGTGTATATTGCAAACAAGTGTGTTTAAAGGGACAGACATGGTTAAGTTGAGTGTTTGGTCATGAGGCAGAATGAAGATTGTTTGCGTCTTAATATAATTTCATGCATGAAATCATCACAAGTCATGCATGGTGCATCATGAATCTTCATTTCCATTAAGAGACAGTTGGTCGGTACAACCCTAATTCAGATGTTGTTGATATGAGTCTATCTGGAGGATCTCAGACTGCACAAAATGTGACACCTGATTTTAAACTTTGTTTCAAACATAACTCACTGACCACGTTTTAGATCTCTCAGATTTGTAACAGTATGAAGCACAAATCAAAATGACAAATCACTCTAATGACAGGCTGCCTATACGTGATGCAGTGAATACAATCCTTTATGGACTGAGACAGTGCCGCCTTTATACAGCAGCTTGTGGTGCTTTATTTCGAATTCAGAAATCAAATCAAACTGACAAGGAAAAATTAAACAATATAATTGATGTTAAAACCAAGAAATCAAATGAAAAAACATTAAGAGCCTTGGAAAGAAGCAGAAGAACTTCAGAAAATGTGGGTTTTTAAATGCTAGGTGTCGATGCGTGTCAGCAAACACTGGACTGTGAAGCTCTCTGCTTCCTGTTCTGGTTAAAAGTCCATCAACAGAGTTTTGATGAACTTTAGTTTATCATTAAATTGTTCTGGAAGACAAGTCAAGAAAACATTTCTCTAATCTTCTTAAAATACAAACATGAGCAAGTTATCACTCTCTTATAAATATCGATTTTTTTCAGCAGTTTTCTTTCTTTATTGTCTACCTTTAGCCGTACTCTAGAGCTGTTTGAACAACAACAATAACAACAACATCATCAAAGTCTTTGCATGTAAATCCAGTCTTATGGGATAAAAGGTTTTTTAAGTTTGAATGGCTGAACATCATCAACCGTGCTTTTCACTTCCTTATGTGTGCTTAAAGAAGCTGCTTAATGAACCCTCTGGATTGTGGGAATAATAACGATTTAAAAAAGCACACCGAAAGATGTGCAGATGAAAAATAAAAAATAAATAAACGAGGAAAGAAAAATAAGGCAACATTAAATCTATGATGCTAAATCTATTTTAAAGATGAGATTAAGTGTCCACGTGTCCACGACATGGCAACCTGCGTGAGCAACGACTCTAGAGAGGAGGGGGCGGGGGGAGACAGCTGTCTAATGATTTGAATTTGGACTGCGGTACCCATTTTAAACACTAGGGGTCAGAGTTACATATTGCTCCTTTAAGAAATTGGAGAAAACAAATAAATACAAAACACTTTAATGTGCAGAAAGATATAATAATAATTGAACATTCACTTTTCCAGTTTACCAACATGCTCCTCCCTCTCAGTCTCATATCAGGTTTGTAACTCTTAAATTAAATGACAGCATCTCAGGGGGTGTGTTGTCTAATGAATCGAATCAGCACAATTAACCCACATTCTGAGTTGAAGAGAGCAGTCTGAGTAATTAGCCTTAATTTAAAAAAAAAAAGAAAAGGGGAGCAGGATAGATTTTAATTTATTCGTAAATTAGATCTGAATAGGAGGCACACTGAAGATGACCTTTTTCTCCTCAGCACGCTTACATATCACTCATCATCTACAGAATTCAAATGAGCATTTACACAACACCCACTTCTTACATAAACTTCAGCCGGCAGCGTGAATGGTCGCTATGGAAACAGCTCTACATTGTATTGTGCTCAGAGAGTGTTTGGCAACAGTAGTGAATATACAGTTCAAGCCTTTTTCTGTGCTCTTATTGATATGCTGACCAGTAGCCTAAAGGGGTGTGTGTAGAGGGGGGGGGGGGGGGGGATGACTGAATACATGCTCTTTTTCATTTAAATGTAAGACAGAGGCGAGCTGAAACAGACCAGCCCGTCAGAGGTGTAGTTTGATCCAGGCGTTGCCATGCTCTTATGCTAAGGGGGAGCTAATATGTGGAGTGACCCCTTTAATGTGCTGTTTGTGGGAGACATCACAGCTTCACAGAGAGAGCGAGACAGTCTTCATCTGACAGACAGGTGGGAGGATGGAGGGAGGATTTTAGTCTCTACATCAACAGGTGGTGCGTTTAAACTCTGACACACATCATTTACAGTACAGATTGTAGCGTGTTGTGACGTTTAGCACCGTGTTGTATCACGATGTGTAGTATTATTGTTGTGTTCTGTTTCGCAGCGTATTGCATGATGTTTTATTGTGCATGTTATATTATGTTGTATTGGAACGTGTCATGTAATATCCCACTGTACCGTTTAATACTGTATTGTATCATATCAGGATGTATTGCATTGAATTGTATCATATCGCGTTGTATCCTGAATCCTTCTTTATTTGTGAAGTTTGTCGAAAGGTTTTGTTTTGGCCTTTCCTTCCCATTTTCTCTTTCATTACACACTCAAATGCAAATGATTGACATCATTCTTTACATAAGTTCCAATTATCACGAGCCTTGAACACTCACACTATGTGTTTGCTGTTTCCTAATGCGCCTCCTGCAGCGGCTCTAATGAGCAGCCTCCATCAAAGACTGTGAAAAGGGCAGGCGTGACACCCCCCTCCATCGCCACGGTCCGCGCAGAGAAGAGGGAAGTTTTCTCGCACGGCTGCTTCGACTTGAATGGAAACATTCACACGTCCGGTCCAGCTGAAGCGGATCCTTGGGAAGGAGCCGAAGCCCGGTCCCGTCACGGAGAACATGAGGCTTCACTTGAAGACTTGAACTTGAAATCAGAGGAGAGTCAAGACGTCATCAGTAGAGGTAGGAGAGACTCACTGGCATACTCAATGTCTAATTTGTTGTTCATGAAAAAGATAAAACTAATTAAGATAACAGGGTGCACAACAGACATAAAGAATCTCATTCAAATATTTGAAAGCTGGTTCAACTCTGGATTTAGTTATAGAAATATAGACAGGACATGAACCTGAGTGCCTTGTGGCCAAAATTAGAGGTTCAAGAGATTAAAAAAAAACATCACAGTCTATCACATTGTAATAGAAAATGATCTCTGGTGAGAGGCTCAAGTAACATAAAAACATCAACACCCATTAGCCTCACTAAAATCATACCAAAAGTTCCATAGATAGGTAAAAGCAAATGTGCAGAGCGTGTTAAAAAGAAGTATTTATCTAGCCTTGTTTAAAATGTGTATTGCAGTGTGGATAAAAGAGTTTCTGTAGATTTTTCTTTTGAGCCAGTCTTCCTCTGAATCAGCTGTGTGATGGGAACGAGCAATGAAGGGGGTGTGAAGGGTCCTCAGTGAGCCAGACCGCTTCCCTTTCTGCTGCACGCATGCAGAGTTCTGACATTTGGATTTAGATGGTGCAGGTGATTTTGGCTGCATGTTCGATGCTTCCAGTGAGCTTTTTTTTTGTTGCATTTTCAGGGGAGAAAGTTGTTCCAGGATTTGATGTTAAATGTGAGGACTGATTCAATGAGTTTACTGTTGTTAAAATGTGCTGTCTGACTTTTCAATCATTCTTTCTTTGTACAGCGCCTCAAAAAAAGACTCCTCAGGAGAAACATGCTCTCCTGGGCTTTTCTTGTAGTATTACAATTAAAAAGAAAAAGCTAAGCTAAGAATTGTCCAACAGGCACATTTTATTTTATCTGCATCAAAAATAAAAACAAACAAAACATACATAAGCCGTTTTCACATATGAGCTGCTCCGGAGATTCTCCCGACCTGGCTGTTCACACATGCACCTCACAGCGGGAGACTATCCCTGTCAGACAGGAGGGGGAGGGGGGGTGTCTCCTGAGGTAAGACGTGATGTAAAATAAACGGTGCAGAAGTAGCGGTCGAAGCAGCAGAGTCCGCCATACAACACTATAATGAGAATATTTGCCTTTATATCAACAAAAGAGAGAAGAACAACATACTGGAGAACAGAAAGCTAATAATGCATGCTTACACTCTATGCACCGTGCAGCAGTCACAGGATATAAATGTCACACCCCCTCCTATTGGCTCGAGGTGAATTATCCTGATTATATCCTGCTACGTTCTCACATAAGCTCACTCGGACTGTCTGCAGAAAAAAACCCTCAGGGGTCTGCCAGGAGAAAGTGAAATATTCAGCTGTTTGCGTTCACACATGCAGCTCCTCCGGGAGTTTTTCAGAAGATTTCCGCAAGTGTGAAAGCACTAACAGATAATGCTCTACTTTCTTGTCTTGCTGTTATTATGTCATAAACACAGAAGAAACAGAACATCATGATCAGACTTTAAAATGTATACCAGATAATTTTTCCTCACATTCCTCTAAGGGCTTCTGAACCTCTGAGATTTAAAAAAATATTTTTGTAAAATTTAATTTTTCTGCTGGCAGAAGTGAAAAACGTTGTGATTGACAGTTTGGATGCTGCTGTTAAGATTGAAGCATGTTCATGTTCAAGGCGTGCTGCTAGCTAACTTTTCACATGCTTCTCTTCTGTTATCGTTTTCTGGCCAGTGACATTTCAAAAGAGACATGCACCCTGGTTTCTGCATTAGCTGTGCCATGAAAACGTTCTACACATTGGATTGTGATTACTAACAGGTTCTCACAAGGTACTCAAGATCAAATGAAAGATAGCAATAAATGACGTGAATGTTGAACTTTCATCTGTCAAACAGTGGATGCATTGTGCAGCCGTAACAGTTAGCAACAAATACCCACCAAACACTCTTCTGTTTTTATTACAAATCCAGTTTTTTTTTTTTCTCTGCATGTGATTCAGTCCCTCTCTCTGTTTTTGTTTTTTTTCCCCTCTTCCCCCTCTCACTACTGTCTGTTTAATGGTGGAGGCATGAGCACTGACGGCTCCGAGGCAGGGGTCATGGAGGGAGGAGAATATTCAGTGGGGGGCAGCGATGAAAGCCCCTCTGAAGCCGAGTTTCTGTCAGGGAGAGATGAAGGCCCGACTGGAGCCCACGACGAGCAGATGAGCCCGGACTGCTCGGAGGACATGGAGGATAGCGACTCTCTGGTGTCAGAGCGGCTCGTCTCGCCTGGATCCAGAGCAGAGGGGCCGGGTCTCAGCTTCAGCCCAGCCTGGGCCCTGGCCTTCTATGGAGAGGATTGTTTTGGTCCAGAAGTGATCCAGTACACTGGGAATCTTGGGCAGCACACAGGATCTCCACGCCTGGATGTGAAAACACAGGTGGGTAGACCTGAGACACTCACTGTCTGTGCGTCATATCTGACCTTAACCCGGTGTGTTTGAACAAAGAGCAGCCTGTGCATCAGATCCTCTCAGACTACACACTGAACCCTGTGTCACAAGGTCTGCTTTTATTTCATGCATGTTGATAACAGGATAGATGTGCATAATAACCCGCAGGTCTGTCAATAAGTAGATACGTTTAGAACAGATTTTTTCTGCAAAAGAAAAAAAAAGTAATCCTGAAAATGTCAGGCAGACTGCACCTGAACTCTTCCTGAGTTACTTGTTCACACATAAACCTCACAACAGGAGACTGTCCATGACAGACCGGCAGACCAGGAGGCCGAACGGGGGCAGGGTGGGACCTGACTTGGTTAAAATGACAGAAGTGGCGGACCAAGTAAGAGAGGCCGAAGCTATAATGAGATTTTTGCTTTTATACTAATGCTACGTGTAGTTCAACACATTCGCAATGTCCACAGACGAGCGGGGAAGAACATACTGGCTAACAGAAAACCCAATGAAGCAGTCACTGATTATAAACGACGCTGGATAAATACCTCACCTCCACCTCCCACTCGATTGCGTTTCATTTTCCTGAATATTTCCTGCCACATTCTCACACCAGCTCACCCTGACTTTAGTGCAACATTTACTGGCAGGGAAATTCTGAGTAAGACCCCGTGTCCACCTAGTGTTTTTTACTGAGTGCCAGTGTCTTTTTTCAATTGTTTTTCGATGGGTAGAGAGAGATCAGAGCAGAAAATGGTCGTCTGGAGAAAAAGTGCAGCACCCTGCGTCTTTTTTCTGAGTGCTCCACCATTTTTCTGCAGCCGCTCCGAGCGCTCAAGTTGAAAATCTTTTAACTTTTCAGAAAGTCGCTGTTGACATCACCGGCACTCTTTTCCAAATGATGCTGATATTCCCTGTATTTTTAGCGCCTACAGATCATGTCTGGTACTCACATCATCTTTGCTCCGTGTCTGATTGGGAAACAAAACGATCTTAAATATTAAACTTAGTAAAAATTAACGGAGCAGTGTTGGTCATACAGCAGCCATCATCAACAGACGGTTGTCATAGAGACAGGACGGACGTGCACGCTCAATGCAAGCACTCCTGAGCGCACAGCCAGCCTGCCCGGAAAAAACCACTAGGTGGACACGGGGCCTAAGTCGGATAAAAAAGAATCACCTGTTGGCGTTGACACATTCAGCTCACCCCAAACATTTCAGGAAGATTTCTGGAGTTTTCTGCATGTGTGAAAGCACCTTTAGTGTTTCATAACCTGCAGACAGTATATGCTATAAATAAATAAGATTTCCTTTTTTTTCAAATCCAGTTTTTATATATATTTGTATAATGTTGCGCCTGAGTGCCTGCTGGCCACATTGTCCCTCTCCTGGTCAGGCTATTTGAATGTGAGCTGGAATCACTTTCCTATCAGTAATGAAGTGTAGCACAGTCAGGCTCTTGGGTAAACAGGAAAAGAAAATGTGTGGGGACTTTCAGATAATTGCTGTATTATTCTCTCCAAACTGGATCTGAATATTAATGCGTTGAACTTCGCCCCTGGCAGAGGAAGTTATTATCATTTGTAAAAGAATATTAATGAAAAGCTTTTGTGTTCACACACTTTGAAGGCACAGGCCGTTTGTACAACAGCTAATAACACACCTTAAGCGCTGCGCTGCTGCAACTTCTCACTTCAAAAGAGCTGTTGCATTCTGTTGCCGTGGTGAAGAGAGGAAAAAAAGAAACACAGCTCCACACACACAATGGAAAGACCCGAAGGCTTCTCTCAGTGAAAGGCATGTGGTGTTATTTTAAGGCTGTTTTTATGGGTTCGTGTGATTTTCTTTATCCAGGAACTGCAGCAGCAGCTGATGATTGAAACAAGGAATCTGAAGAAAACCAGAAAATTCTACCTGAAGCTGGTTCAGCAAGAGAGAAAGAACAAAGGTTGCATGACTGTAATTCTTATATAATACTGGAGAACAGCCTCAGTGTCCAGTATGGTCTATAAGAAACTGTGTATGTGTCCCAAAGGTTCAGAGAGCAAACTGATGCCATCCAAAATCAAGACCCAGTTTGAAGAACTCCGATCCAAAGTGCTCTTCTTGGACAGCGTGAAGAAATACCTCGAGGTACTGAGTCAGCACTCCAGCTCCAACACTAGTGTTTTTTCAGTCATTTCCTCACAGCGTTTTAATCCTGAAATGATTTCTTGTAATGATTCAGGTTCTGAGTGTGGACCAGTGGGGCCTGGAGGTTTCATTACTGCCCTCCTTAGCCATCTGTGGACCCTCCGTGGACATCCAGTCCTCTGAGGATCCATCAGTTCTGAGTTATGGTATGAGCAAAGAGAAGAGAATTCTGCAGGCAGGGTCTCCTGAGGGCCTCATGGCTTACCTCTACGCCAGGTAATATTCATAAAGGTTCAAAGTAGATCAGAGAAGCAGATTAATCAACATTTGATTATTTATTTTATGACCAAATGCCTGCAAAACTAACGGCATTCCCATCAGCCTTAGCTCTGATGTCTTGTTAGTTTTGATAAGTACAGATGGTTTATATTATTCCTTCTCACCACCAGGGTCACGTTGTTAAAAAGTTTTTATTTCCAAATGAAAATTATCCAGATTTGGTAATCCACTTTTTGTCTACCAAGGATCACATAATCCAGCTCACCTTTCTCCTGGGTTTTCAACGGAGAAAACTGAGAGAATGAACCTGATCTAAACAGAGACTTTTAATTATTACTAAAACTGGATTAACAGTTCTTAAAGGTCACATATTATCCTACTTTTCAAACAATTTGAATAAGTCTCGGAGGTCCCCAAAACATGTCTGTGAAGTTTCTTGTTCTAAATCCACTCTGATCCTGTATTTGATCATGCCTATAAACCCCTCTATTCAGCCCTGCTCAGAACAGGCTATTTCTGTGTCTGTACCTTTAAATATGTAAATGAGCTGTGTCTGACCACGCCCCCTCTCTGGAAGGGCTTGGGTGTCTCGGGCTTTCTCGCTCCATGTTCTATTGTTTACGGTGAGAAGGCAGACTCAGAGGGCAGAACAAACACCTAGCTGTGGGAGTGTCACCCACCTGGGGGAGGGGTTACTGCCCTTTGTGATGTCATGAAGCTGCTTTAAATTAGATTACTTGATGCTAGATGCTTTTTGGTGAAAGATTTAAGATGATAAAAATCCTTCCTTTGTTTATTCACAACCTTAATGCTGTTTTGAGTAGGTTTTTATGAAACCCAGACTAAACAGATATGATGCAGTTTACTATCTGTGACATGACTTTCCTCCCTGATGGAGCCACCAAGAGCAGCTCATCCCGAAAAAATAACGCTCTTGTCACAGCCCGTGGTTATAAATTAATGAATAAGTGTTTTAATGTAGAATTATAATGCATTAGGCCAAATGTAATAATGTAAAACAAATTATTCTTTTCAGATTCTTCTCACTTCAAACATGATTTCTTAGGTCAAACAAAGATGGACTTGTTGTCAAAACCACTGGAGACTCTGACATCACTTATAAAAGTGCTTCAGTTACAAGGACATTAAAAATATCACTTGAACTGTGTGGGGTGTTACCCTGGCAACAATGCTCATCTGAACAGAAAGATGACAGTTTTTCAAGAGATGTTTTTGTATTAAATTGTAGAACTTTGAGGAGTCCTTAAAAACAGACCCTGGACCTGTTTGCTCATGATGAAACATGGAGTCCATCCCATACAGGGCCCTGACCAGATCTCTGGTTCCTGTAGATCAGTGAGACAATTTATGTTTCCGTTGACATAATTGTGATTTAGGTGACATTCAAAAATGCCAGCTGTAGTTCTAAAATCTTTAAACAACCTGGTTTGATTCTTCAGCAGCTTGTTTGTATCGGTTGCCATGGGAAACAGCATCAACAATCAGAGCAGCAGGAACACAGCCCATGATTTAGTTCTCACTGCCTGAATGAGAAGCTGTTGTGTTTTTTTTGTTTTTTTGATAAGGCTGGTTCTCATTATGTATTAAAATGGAGGAACATTTCAATAAAACACAAGAACAAAATACAAAAACAGCTGCACATAAGCAAGGTTTAATATCCTCAAATATCGCCTCACTGTGCGTTATTATTTTCTCTACACGTCCACATCTCTCATACTGGCTGGTTTGAATGGCGTCCAATTCCTGAGTTTTATTCACTCCTACACTCACCTGCACACTGTCATTGGCTGGAGGAAACACACCAGCTCCCCCGCCCACAAACATCCAGTGTCAACCAAAACCAAAGAAATCATTGAAATCCAGGCAGAGGACAGGTTCTCTGCAGACACAGTCACCACCACACACTGTGACTCTTATCTTTAAGCCTTACATTAGTGAGAGATTTGAGTACTTCTCCAGCCTGTTTTTCTTCAACCCTCTCCTGCTTCCATGTGTCGCCCATAGACTGTAAAACTAAATGAACAGCATAGGTTTCTGAACAGGCATGTTGAAGATGAACAGTGGCATCACCTTATTAGAAATGCTGTCCCCACCTAAGTTTTGATCAATCTAGAAATGGTCAAAGTGGTGGAGTTGAGGCGGGCTTTGAGCCTTCTGGCTACACCCACCTTTCATGCAAATCAGAAACACCCCTAATCATGCAAATGTCTTCATAACTCTTAGCCTTAATATATAAAAAAGCAGACTTCCTGGGCTAGCAGTCAGCCTCTAGTGGACACTAGAGGAACTACAGTTTTTTCACCTGTGCATTGGCTTCACTTTTCCACGCTGGAGGTTGCTGCTTGGTGTTGCCTCTGGCTTTTTAACAAACAGCTGTTACATTATTGGTTGCGCTTTAAAAAGTCAGCAGTGACTGAGGTCAAAGTTGTAGAGTTTAAACTTATAGCCCAGTGCTCAATGCTAAGTTTAAGTGGTATGCCATGCCAAGGCTCTGCTGCCAATGTGTCCAGCAATGTTCTTTCATCTCAGAACAATTGCACAGCCAGCACAGAGCAGGTTTATGGCCGATCATGTGTGAACAGCACTTACTTAGTGTTTTGTTGATTTCAGAGAACTTTGCGTGACTACTCCCCCGTCACACAGCACGCTCCAGGGACATCACACTATTCTCTGTTGATCATGTGTTGCTGCTAGTTTATATACTGCTGAATTTAAATTGAATGTTTGATGAGAGAAACCATTGAAGTGAACTTGTTCCTTTTCATCACAGAAATGCTGCCATGGAGGGCTACATCCAGCAGTTCCTGTACACCTACCGCTTCTTCTGCACTGCTGAGCAGCTGCTGCACTTCATTATGGATAAATTCATCTGTGCAGCCAGGTAGTGATCATAGAGAGCGGCAGCTGTGTGTGTGTGTGTGTGTGTGTGTGTGTGTGTGTGTGTGTGTGTGTGTGTGTGTGTGTGTGTGTGTGTGTGTGTGTGTGTGTGTGTGTGTGTGTGTGTGTGTGTGTGTGTGTGTGTGTGTGTGTGTGTGTGTGTGTGTGTGTGTGTGTGTGTGTGTGTGTGTGTGTGTGTGTGTGTGTGTGTGTGTGTGTGTGTGTGTGTGTGTGTGTGTGTGTGTGTGTGTGTGTGTGTGTGTGTGTATGTGTGTGTGCGTTGAGTATGCCTGCCTCCATGTAAACTACAAAACACAACAGCACAACGTATGAAAGATTTTGCAGTGACAGCATGGTTTGTTTTCCAGACAAGGTCCGGACATGTCAGGAGACAGTGAGAAGATCTTTCATCGCAGTCTGGACCTGCTTCAGTTCTGGGTATCAGACTGCAGAGAGGTGGACTTCACAGCTAAATCAGGCCTCGTGGAAACATTAGAAAACTTCCTGAACACTGAGGTAACACAGAAGGGCCACTTTGCTCTACTCATGACAGCAATGACTTGTCTTATCGTGCAAATTGTTGGAAAGCAATTTCAATTCATGAATTATATTTTGTCTTGTTCTTGAGCTCATGAATAAAAACAAGCTGTTTCTACTGATGCTGCCTACAAAAAGATTGATTAAGATGATTAAGATGATTAAGAATCTGTCTTTTGATGAACAAATAAATCTTTGTGTGTTAAACGTACATATCAAATGTAAAGTCAAACAGTTGCAGAGTTTGTTTAAAGGCTAATATATATAAGCACCAATTGAAATCACCTTAGCACAAGGCATCCATTTCAACTTTTTTTTCTGTAAAATGCAGATAACCTGTGATTTCTCTTTCCTGTATTCATGAAATGGACGATGTCTTCCAATCTGTAGTTGCTTCTTTATCCCCCCAGGTGATTCCCGTGGACAGTCGAGGGGAGGCCATCCTTGCTGCCCTCCACAGCCCTGCATGTAAGACTTGGAGTAGAGGATGTAGAGGAAGCCTGAGCAGCATTGAGGAAGATGATGATTCTTTGTGTGTGCACTCGTCCACTGAGGACCTCGGTAGAAAGGTCAGTACCATTCCTCCAACTATGACAACTTTCAAAAGCATAAACTGATTCCTTTGATCCTACAGTAGTAATCATCAGCAGCAGGTTCAGTCCTGTATGATTAATTAGAGATACTCTGACTGAGCTCTTACAGCTCTTGTGCACAAAAAGGGGAAACACAAAAATGCTGTCAAAGTCCAAACCTGTCAGTTACATTAATTTATTCTAGAAGAAAATAAACTAATTTATGAGGTTTTAATTTAGGGACGATGTGTTTCAGACTGACGAGTTTGATGCCAAATGAACCGTTTTTAAAACATAAATCTTCTGTATTGATTTTACTGTGCAGAGCGTCCTGCATGAAATACTAAAGCAGCCAGTTCAGTTCAGAGCTTGTTTCCTCTTCTGTCACATATCTTGTTCTGAACTTGATTCAGTGGAGATTCTCCAGAGTGGTTGAACACTCATCCTCCGTGCCCAAAGAGAAGGCCTTCTCCATCGCCGCCGCCCTGCCCATGCCGTGCTACAGCTCCATGTTGGACGACCTCTCTAACGTGTGCCTGCACGGCGAGGAGCGGCTCCCCTTCAGCCAGACTGACTACAGCGCTCAGCACATCGCCCAGCAGCTCACCCTGCTGCAGCAGGTACACATTACACACACACACACACACACACACACACACACACACACACACACACACACACACACACACACACACACACACACACACACACACACACACACACACACACACACACACACACACATGATTCACAGCTTCTCTTAATTGGTTGGTATCTCTTTCTACCACTAGAGGGGGACATTTCTTTATTAATGCATCAATAGAAAGTAGATAGATGTCTTTATTGAACCAAAAGTGGAAAAATTGTGTTGTTGCTGGGCAGGTTATCAGAGCAAATAATAAAATAAACACACCGTAACCATAAACACTTATAAAGAAGAAGAAATATACATCCAGGAATTCTATTAAACTCTTGAAAATAAAGTCTCAAATATATGTGGTATACATACACAAATATAAAACTAAAGTCTAATGAGAAGGAAACGTACTTTGCAGGGAGGTAGAGGTCTGAATGTGCTGAATAGTGATCACTGTTGTAGATGTTCAGTTACAGAAGTGTGCAATCACACTGTTGTTCATGTGCAAAGACAGAGATCAGATATGTTAAAGTGTAAAAACACTGTGCAGAAATGTTATCTGCAAATACAACAAAGTTAGTGATAATATTTGGTAGATAGTGAACTGATTGTTTTTTAACGTCATTAACGTAATCATGCACATTTGAACCGAAGCAGAATCCACGCCTCACTGAGTACAGTAATCAGTTCTGATAATAAAGTTTTATGATACAGGAAGTGTTCCAAGGATGTCATCCATTTCACTTCCTCAACTCGAGAACTCAAGGAGTCATGGACAAAGGGACGACCCCTAACAAGTGAGTATAATGCACCAGCTGTATTCACTTTGAATGATTTTATTTTTATTGATTTCAACTCTGAAATGAGTCAACTTCACAATTTCTGCAGGGATTAAAGACCCTTTTGAAATGTCCATTAAAGCATGCATTAATAAAACTCATTTTGACAGTGTATGACTCATTCATTGATAAATAAGTACATTAGATCTACATGGTGGTGCAGTGCAGGGTAAACACTGGTTACAGAGTATACCCACTTATTACAGCTGTAATTAACAAAGCTCCATTTCCACCAAGTGGCCCTGTTTGGTTCAGTACAGTTTGGTAGACTGTGCCTCACCTCCAACCAGGAAATATGTGTCATGTTCATTTACTTGAAACAAAATCAGTCAATAAATCATCAACTTCTCAGGCAGATGATTTCATGGTTATCCACTTTGAAAAGAATTACTGCCTCAGTCATTCTTCCTTGGTATAATTTCCCCCCTCTTCTGTGTTTCCTCACCAGGAATGTGTCTCAGCATGTCCCACCAGCAGAGGGCAGCAGTGTGTTTGAATCTGAGGGGACGTCCTCCGACAGCTTCCTCCTGCGGTTGCTCACATTCGCTGACAGTGTCTCCAACTGGATCTCAGCTGAAATAGTCATCTGTGATTCCGTCAAGGTGAGAGGAGACACAACTCATCAAGGTAACACGGTCAGATGGGGGGGGGGGGGGGGTCACTGCTGCCACAGCTGGTTTGTTGATTTCTCATCGGACGTGGACCCACGTGTCAGTCACAGACTTCCCCAGATGTGAGCTCTGTCACTTCTGTTGCCTCACACTCGAATGTTTACAGAGCTTTAGGAACATGAACACAAAGGCCTGAATCCTGAAACAGTCCTTTTTGAATCTTCTTTTTAAATGCTGCATGTGCTGTGATTTGATTTTTTAAGTTGTGTTTTGGGGCCTTTTTGGCTCATTTCATAGGATAAGACAGCTGTAGAGAGACAGGAAGTGTTGGGAGGAGAGAGTGGCCAATGGCATGCAGCAAAGGGCAGAGGTCGGATTTGAACCCACAGCTGCTGCGATGTGGACTGTAGCCTCTGTACACGGGGCGCGCGACATAACTACTAGGCTATCCGGTGCCCCATGTGCTGTGATTTGTGACCTATGAACAGCTGTGAAATAATACTTGAGGAGTAGCCTCAGCTACTTCCTCATCCCTTCTGATAGACATTTCATTAGAATATGAAAGTGTTCGTCTGGTTTAGGAGGTGTGGGTTTAATCAGAATTATTTGATTACTTTAATTAAGTAGCTGTATATATGACAGCTCAAGTAGTCCGCCCGTCACTTCATCTATGTGTAGTGTGCTTCAATCATGTCTGTCGAGCCGTCTGGTTTCCGTTTTAAATCGATGTAGAATTTACTGACCATATCTGAGCAAGCTTTCATCGTATGCAGCCAAATAATCCATAGAGAGCAAAAGAAGGAGAAAACACAGGAAAAAAGGAAATCCTGAAATCCATAATAAAAAAGCAGAACCTGTTCATTCACATGATTTTCCATATTTTTGCTTTACATGTATTTATTTGATTTTGTATATGATTTAAAGGAGCACTATATAACTCTGACACCTAGTGTTTCAAATGGGTACTGCAGTCCAAATTCAAAACATTGTAGAGAGCTGTCTCCCCCCGTCCACTTGTCTCTAGAGTCGATGTGAATGTGGGTTACCATTTCGCGGACACTGAAGCTTCAGTGTTTATCCAGCTCTGCATGGGTCTGTAAACCTTTCTGTGTTCTAACCTCTCTCCATTTTTCTAAAGCATCTCCAACATTGATCCTAGTTTGAGCACGTTTCTGCTCGTGGAGCTTATTAGAAACATACAGAGGCTTTTTAGGTCGGGTACAATCACTTCTATCTGAACCACTTCTCTTGCCCGCTTCCATCGCTGCAACACCTGTTGGTTTGACCTGATAACTGCTCTCATATCTGGCAAACCGAGGGCCGTCCAAAACGGCCGTGTGTGGGGGGGGGGGGGGGGGGACCAGAATGTAAAGTTAGAAGGAGGACATACTGGCTGCTGCATTGTTGTCAGAGAAGCCAGCACTTCAACATAGCATGTTTCTTTAATGTCTGATCATATAGTAAGGTAACTTTGAGTTAATTCAGTAGATATCGTTCAGATTGGACCTTTAAAGTTATTATCTTTTAATTTGAATATACATTTTAAAAGGGCAGTTTGTAAGATATTATTTTTCTTAGTTTTTATACAGAAAATATAGATTTTTTTTTGTATCAGTCTTTGTAAAATTTGTACAATTAAAGAATATTGTATGGTAAAACCAGTATTGAAGGTAGGTATCATATATTGAGTTTAGTGTATTTTTTTTTACAGCCCTAGTTCGAGGTTTATTGGCAGCATTACTGGGCTTTTGCATTTCCCTGTTTTTGCATTTTCCTCTTGTATTCATTGCAAGCTGTCTCCTGCTGCAGACTCAAGCTGCTGTGCTGACCAAGTATCTGTGGATCGGGAAACACTGCTACGAAGCGAGAAACTTTGCCACCGCCATGCAGGTCCTCGGAGGTCTGGAGAACGTGATTGTGAGGCAATTACCCGTAAGGCTGCATCTCATAAATTCCCCCTCACACTCACTCTGAGCTTCTGTAATAAGTCGGATGCCCCGAGCTAAATGTTTTTGGTACGGCTGTGTGAGAATCGCTCGGTGTTTAATTAGTTTAGAAAATTGAAAATAAGCATAAATGTATTCAGATAAGATGGAGAGAGTGGGAATGTGTTCTGAGTATGAGTCATTTAAGACTTGCAGTTATAAGACACCATTGCACATATGAGACATATTATAAGACATTTCCATTTTTTTGTGTGACTGTGATTATCTCTATTGAAGCAAGTGTATAATTAGCTTTAATTTCAGAGATACTAACTAAAACTTCCTGGTCCTTTGCCAACAGGCTTGGAAACATCTGTCTACCAAGGTGTGTGAGATCCTGGAGGAGCTACGAGCTGTGCAGGTGTGTCTCTGCGTCAGTGTGTGTCTGTGTGTAGGTGTGTTTGAGAAAGCATGTTGTTTGTTACCAAAGGCTCTGCTAGTCACATATTGTGGATTTGGGCTGCAGGGAAAACAAATCGATAGAAAAACAGCTTCGAGCAAACCCCGCCTGTGTGCTGAGGGCTTACAGCTGGCTCTGCTCCTCAAAGTTTCCCTCCAAAGAACCTGATGCTTCAAACAGCAGGCTGCAATATCATGCAAACTTTTCTTTTTTCACTGTAATCATGAGAAACGTGTGTACACTTTTTGGCTTTGGCTGATTTTATTGGACGTCTGCTTCATTGCTGCATTGTATTTCAAATCCTCTATCCCAGTCCAGAGCTGATGTAGCTGGGTCTGCTATACTCATTTGTATACCACGCTCTCTCTCAGGTGTTTCTGAAGAGTGATGACCTGTGTCTGATGGGAGGAGAACACACGATGAGGAGGCCCACCCTGCCGTCTGCACACATCCTGGCCATGCACGTCCAGCAGCGTGAGATCGGAGCGTTCACATTAACCACGGGGATGTACAAGTGGACCAAGCTGAGGTAAGAGGCAGCTGGATCAGATGTCTAATAAGCATCTGTTGACCTTCTGTTGGTCAGCCAGTGTTTGTCTGTTCTAATTCTGGGTCTGATTTCAGGCTCTGGTGAAAGCTCGGGCCGGAGGCATGATATTTTTGGGTGGGGAGTCCATCGTGTCTGTTTCAATCTTGTGAGAGCGATAAATCAGTGATACTTCGAGGGAAGAGCTTCAGATGTTGTAGAAACATCCATATAGACTCAGTAAGGATCATGAGATCTGTGTGGTCAAGGTCACTGTGACCTCTTTTTGGGCTTTCTGGCAAAAACTTAAAAATAGAAACACTTACAAGGACAGAACTTCACTAAAATGTCTTATAGGATCAAATGAATGATGACAAGTGGCATCAATTTCACTGACAAAAGCCTTTTGCACACATTTAAATTATAATTCAAAGGACTCGTCATCTCAGGCAGAATCCAAAGAAAGTTCAGGAGCACAGGAAAGACTAAAGGCAAATTCATTTTGGTCTAAGGACTAATGTTTCAACGCACTGCGATGCAGAGGTGATTTGTGTGCTCCAGTACTTCCTTTGGATCCGGACTCTCTTTGGAGAGAAGGAGTCCATTGAATTATAATTTGAACATCTAAGGTTGTTCTCTGAGAGCACTGACCTCCATTAGCGGGGCGGCTGAAGTGCAAAAGCTTTCCTTCTACCCTTTTCACACGTCTCGTAAAAAATGTCTCGAAAATGCCAGGAGTGTCTGCCCCTGATATGTTCCCGAGTTCCTCGTTCATGTTCCTCACAGTGTGAAGGTTTTCCTCTGGGATGGGGGAGTAAGACATGATGTAAAGAAAAAAAAAGAAAAAAAAGATGCTGTGGACAACGAATACAACAGACAAAGTGACAAAGTCTGGAACTACAATGACAGTTTTTTTTACCTTCAAATCAATGCTATGTGAAATGAACATATTTACAGTATCCAAACATACTGCTGAGCAGAAAAGATCTGTGGGAGGCCTTAGCTCAGTCTGTACGGACTTGGGTTGGGAATCGGAGGGTCACCGGTTCAAGTCCCGGCACGGACCAAGTCTGGAAATTGGTCTGGTAGCTGGAGAGGTGCCAGTCCACTTCCTGAGCACTGCCGAGGTGCCCCTGAGCAAGACACCTAACCCCCCCCCCACCAGCTCAGGAGCGGGATCAATAAAGTATAAATTATTATTATTATCATGCACCGGTCGCACTCTCACAGTACATTTTCTTGAATATTTCCACAACTGTTCACAAATCTGACTCTACATGGACATTTTACTAGGAGGCTCAACAAAGACGAGCTGAAAAATGAGTGTACAGCTCAGTTTGAGAAAATCTGGAAATGCTCAGGAGTGTGAAAACACCTGTCACTTCCTGGTTAAAGAACAATCACTGCAGTGCCAGTGATTGTTCTTTAATTGAATTGTTAATATCTGCTTCATTAAACTTCATGTAGACTTGTCATCACCTGAAGAGAAAATCTTTCACTTATCGGGTGTGGAAAAAGTTAAGCAGGAAAAATGTCTCCTCCAGGGTAAAATTATGGAAGTGCATAAAAATACAGAGAAACAGTGTAACTACTTTAACATGTTAAATGAGTCTCTACTGTGTCATCTAGGAGATATTGTAGAGACTCACAACTTTATGATGTGTCATATTTTCATACAGAAAAACACAAATATCTCTAAGGTGAAGTTTGTCATTGTATCCTTGAGATGTGACGGCCCAATCTGCTGCATGTTGTTTTGTGAAACTCGTCAAATCTTTGTCAGATTTTGGAGCATTGTAACAGACTATGCTGCTCTGTATCTGATATTAAAAGACAAAACAATCTGTAGCGTAATGCCTTTATTTCTGAGGACCTTAATTGAACCTTAAACCCCTCCCTTCATTTTCAAACACAGCCATGATTTCTCTGCATGCTTTAATTTGCACTTATCCTTTTTCAGGTGATATTGGGGAAATGTGCATACAGGATGTTAAATTAGCCTGATAGCTCTCACAATATAATAACACTTAGAGTCATTTACTGATAATTAGCTCTCTGCCCACATCCCAAATATCCATTCATGGCAAAGTCGGCCAACTCTCCTCGAGGACGCTTTTTCCCGTGTCCTTTTCCTCCTCTCCAATATGGCTGACCAGATGCTGAGGTCACAGAGAGAGGTGGAGGGATGGTAATGGCACAGCTGTTGGATTTGGGCTGTCGGTAGGGGTGCCAGTGTTGCACCAGATGGCGCCCGTGGGATGGGGTTTGATTGGAAAAGAGGTTTTGGGCCAGATGCTGAGAGGAGCCGGGCTGCGGCCAGATGCTGGGGTCAGGAGATGTAGCAGAGGGAGGCAGAAACACAGCTGGTTACTGTGGACCTGGGGTTACCCCCGCTCTCTCCAAATCAGGTCAAAGCTGGTGAGGCTGCTAGGAGGAACGCTACCTGATATGCATGAGGAAAAAAGTATATTATCACTCTTCTTTTTGTTCTCTTGTTTCCTTTACATGTCCTCCATCCTCTCCTCTATCCATCTTGGGCTAAAGGAGCATAGCAAAGGTTGTGAGTCAGGTCCATGCCTTCCAGGAGGGTGTGTGCCCCTACAACTCGGACCGGGAACTGCAGGTTTACCTCCGCAGCCGCATCACCCGGCTCGCAACCTCCAACATCCACCTTTTGGCCGCAGACAACGATGCCAACTTCCAGCAGAGCAGTGAGCGACAAACACGGAGGATCCAGGACACACTGAGGAGGGTTAAGGCCACTTTCCAATGACCCGGTCAAACCTCGCAGCCCAGTGCCAGACACCAACACCGGGTCAACACCCCCAATGACCAAGCCCAGACTGATATTACTCAGACGCTTCTGTTGCCTGGCAACCAACTTTTTCAACTGTCAAAGGTTCTCTTTTTGCCAAAGACCCCTTCATACATCATTTCATCATAAGTTCAGACCCACCACCCCCCCCTACCCCCCGGCAAACTTTCTTCACAACTCCCACTCTGTAAGATTACACCAACAGGTTCCCCAACAGATCTGTTGGCTTTTGATAACAGTTTTCTTCCACAATCACAGGAAATAACGATGTTTCATGCACTGACATTTTTTTTTTATCAGTATTTGTGAGTGACTTGAAATGTAGCTGTTTAAGCCTTTAGTAAGAAACACAATGCATGTCCAACATCAAGGCTGGATCACCAACACGGATACCCAGCGGTGGACGAACCCCGCTGAGTCACTGTGGAGCGGTGTGAGAATGTAATCAGTTGTGATTGGGTATTTCAACCACTAAAGCACAAAACAAGATGGCCACCCTCCTGTAGAGCTCTGCTTTCTAATGCCAGACTGTGTGTCATTGAATTTGATCCTGGCTGAATTATCTCAACAATGATCACATTTATTGATTAAAAAAAGTTGTTTACGGTCCCTGCAGTATGAATTCTTAGAACGTTGATGCTCGGCTTTTCCTCCTGCCCTACTCTACTCATTTTAAAACTCCTCACATTCATTTTGCTGCTTTTATTAGCTCCAATTTTGAACTTTTCTAAAACATTTAATTATGACACAATGTGTGAGAAACTGATGGCATTCCCATCAGCCTCAGCTTTGCTATGTGATTAGTGCTGAATAGCAAATGTTAGCATGCTTAGATGATAAACTGAGATTGTGAGTGAACATGGAAAGATTTTCTAAAACGTCTTTAACTAACTGGACACACATGAAGCATGTTAAATGATGCCACACATCTTCACAGCATAGGTTCATTTGCAGAAGGCCTTCTTTGAATACATGACACTCAGAAAGCAAAAGTACAGGTGAAAAAAAAACACCAAAAGATTCATGATGTACAGAGTACTTGAGGGGACATAGGCAGAAATGTTTTTAAATAATCAGTTTCAGGTGCGCACGAGAATGTTTCCCGTGCTCCTGAGAAGTCAAGTCAAGTTTATTTATGGAGCACATTTCATACGACAGACGTTGACTCAATGTTCTTTAAGAGACGGTAGTGTGTGCACGAGATCTCTGGAGTCTCTGGAGCTCATGAGAAAATGTGCACATAAAACTTTCTCTTGCACACAAGAAACTTTTCTTAAGCTCACACAGGATTGTTTGTGGTGCACACCTTCATTTTCTTTTTCGTCTTTTTTTCTGCCCATGTCCCCTTAGGAGCTCCGTAATGACTCCACAAATGAGCCCGTTTCAAACTGTTTTAAGTTTGAGTTCAAAAGGATCTCTGTAAGGATCCAGTGTTATGTTCCACAGGTTATATTCCAGGCTTTTTTTAAATGATGATAAATTTAAGTGCACCTTAGAGTTCCCATGAGAGGCTCCAAGAGTTTAGAGCTCTGCATCTGGAGATCAGTTGAGACCAGTTTGAGATTCAGTGAAACTTTAAATACTAAACACACTGTACTGAACCTCAGCATGTCTGCATCATTATTGAGTGCATGCTACAGAGCATGCTGATTTGAACCTCTACCTGAACAGACATCAGTATACAGCCTCATAAAATACAACTGTGGCTGCAGCAGATCGATGTTAGCATAATTAGCATCTGATTTTTTAATTTCTGTATCCCACCCCATCATGCTCAGTAACTACGATCTGGCTAACTGGTAAGATAGGAATAACACTCTCTGAGACATTTCATGTGGAATTGACTTCCGTCTTTAAGATCGTATAAGACCTTCAATGTCATTTTACTAAATGGGATTATATTTAGTTTTACACTCAAACAGCCAATCTGGTGTAATATCGACTAATTAACAGTGTTCACTTCTTAAAGAAAGACAGAATGGAGGCTAACGCAGCAACAGGTTAATCTAACCAAACATATAGATATATTTTAAGACAGAGAAAAACACAAAGTGTATTAAATTCACAGAACCTTTGTTTATGTTGTACTTTTATTAACCTACAAGAAAACACAGTTTTGGTATTTAAAGGGGACATATTATGAAAAATCCACTTCTACAGTGTTTTTGAACATATATTTGGGTAACCTGAGTGTCTACTGACCCACAAAATGTGAAATAAACCCATCCAGTCCTTTGTTTGTGATCTGCATAAGTCTTACAACACAGAGAAAAATGTTATGTTTCATATTTGCTATTGCATTGTGATGTCACAGTGGGATTCTGGTAAAAAAAAAAAACCCTCCCCTGATATCTCCACCCATCGACTCCACCCCCAGCCTAGAACAAAACTTTTGCACAGGTCCACTATTTTTATTCTCGCTAGCGAAGGAGTGATGTCTACTGAGAAAACTCAGAGGGGGGTCATTGCATTTAAAGAGACACACACACCAAAACGGAGCGTTCTGAGAGAGCTGGTTTATACAGGGTCACAAACCTCCTCTGGTGCTTGATTCATGTTATATTTTGATCAAAGCACAGCACAGATGTTTCAGTTAGACCACAGGGGACTGTTTGAAAAGGTGGAAAATATGTCCTTTTTAAATGAGCTTGATACGATTGGATAGATAAATTCATTTAAATGTTCCCTACATTACACAGTGAAATAACTAAACTTGCTATCACAAGTGTGCCATGTAATCTTCATGTGATGACAATAGATGACAGGAACAGAGAAGCCGATGGAGCAAACTGAGAGGTCAGAGTGAAAAATATTTTGTGAAGAATGATCAGTGTCTATGTTTCTATGTTTCTATGTTCCCGCCCCCGCGATGCTCTGTCTTTCATGCTCTCATTGAAACACAGTGTGGATTTTGAATGTGACATGCAATGAAGATTTGCTTAATTGAGACAAATAAAAGAGGTTTTATAGAAGTCCTGCCTCGCCCGATTGTATTCTTGTCAGAACATATCTGTGATGGGGGGACTGTATGACAGCTCAAGAGTCTGTTGGGTAATGTGAGATGCTGTGTGGATGGAGGAGCTGAAACTCCTCCTTTCCTCCATGACTCCAAAATGACTTTAAATGCAGCTTTCTGGCATTTTGATAAGTATCGCTGGAGGATTGACTTTGATGTAACAACTACATCATATTTTTAAGACAGCAAAAAAGAGACATTTCATCAATTTAAGATGTTTGCATCATCTCTGTGTTACGTTGACATCATCTTTAACTCCAGATACTGTCACAAAGCAGATCAGTGGTGTGTGATTGTGGAGTTTGTGAATCAGCCGCTCAGCTTGTCGGTTTGTTTTGTGATACATTTGGAGAAATCCAGAAACAGCTAGTTGTGAAATCTGACAAATGTTCTATATTTAGTACAAATATGAGCTAATTGAAGTTTAAGTCTCAGTATTTCTGTCACTCAGCTTTTAAGATTGATAAAATCCAGTGTTACAAACTTCCACATCCAGCTGCACAAAAGTGACTGAACCTGTAACCTAATGTAACATCAACATGCTGCACATTTATACATCTGTAATTATGGTCCCATACTTCTTTCTTTCTTCTT
Source organism: Labrus mixtus (assembly GCF_963584025.1). Taxonomy (NCBI): domain Eukaryota; kingdom Metazoa; phylum Chordata; class Actinopteri; order Labriformes; family Labridae; genus Labrus; species Labrus mixtus. The sequence goes on from NC_083617.1 coordinate 26,455,678, forward strand.
TCCTTCTTATTACACATTAACAAACCTTTCTGTAAATGCCACTCTAGCCACCTTCGGCCTATATTTAACTGCAGTATAACAATGGAGTGCTGACATTGACTTACTGTGGTGATATTTTGCAAACTATAGGTACAATATGCTGATAAATGGATGCAGGACTTTAACTTATATCTACCAAAGAAATTGTAATGAAGGTTGAATCTTTACTCTTCTGACTGTCCTTTCTTCAAATCAGGACTGACTTTGCTCCACTAACGGCCCTGGGGGTAGCCTTTAAAAGAGGTAGGTGTAAGTATGTTTTATGACTTACCTGAAAAGACATAAAGGAAGACCATCCACACTTAAAAATTCTTGATTTTATTTGCTTTGTTGGTTATAAAAGTAACAACAGGATTACTAAACCAATTCTAAACCGTATTAAAAAAAGGAAGTCTTATATTTCCAAGCCACCATGTTTCACTACAAATTATAATACAGTCACTTCTCACGGTTCTTCCTCCGAGGCTGACAGACAGACACACACACACACACACACACACACACACACAGACAGACAGAGCCCATACATTCAGGCTGAGGTGAGGTGAGGAAATCGGCGCAGTGTGACGTCGACGTCCCGCGCGCTCTTCATTGTTTTCTAACGGGATCAGGGAGCATCTTCAAAGGTGCTCAGATAAAGTGCCCCAGCAGACTGAAGGGACTCCAGCCTCCACAGATCACCGATAAACGAGACAAGCAGACTCAGCCTCTTATCTGCTCTGTCATATAACTAAACGATCAGTTTAGCGCCTTTTGTCCCTGAGCTGCTGGACGCGAGGAGAAAGGTCTCAGTTTGTGTGGCCGAAATGACCTGATGTGACGCTGTCAGTCGGCTTATTACAGAAGAAAAATGTCTCGACGTTAAATCCCAAACCTTGTAAATAGTTATAATATTGCTCAGTGCGGTTGCAGTGATTTGACCAGTAATTGATCCTGACCTAATTGGAGATGTATGGACTGATATTGGAGCCTTTGGTATGTGAAGTGGCCCATTGAAGGATTAGCTGATGTTTCTATGGGCGGCCTGTTTGGCTTCCTCACAGCTTGTTTTAACATATTAACATGTGAACGCGCGACAATCAGCCCAAATTGTGTTGCTACTGTAAAACCTTTGATCTGGGATGTTTGAAGCGCCTGCGCCAAACGCTGGCGCCAGCGCCCAGCAGGGGGTCAAACACGTTTCAACACCAAGCCATCCAGGTCTGATCACATTCTACGTTTCACTCAAAAAGTGAAGGGGTTCGTGGGTTTGAGGACACAAGTCTGCAGAGGGGTAGGTGGGATTGAATTCAGTTATTGAACTCGTTGTTACACAGATGAAATACGTCATCATTCTCACCCTCCTCTTCATTTAAGGAAAATAAAAACGTAAAAAATACCCCCAAATTCAGAGTATAAAGTCATAAAATTTAAAGTTTTCCCTGAAGGGAGGGGGGAGGGGGGGGGGTGAGCTGAGATAATAAAAAAAAAGATTAAGGTCAGAGATTTTCTGATTTTCTTAGCTGAAAGTTCAAGTTTTAAGGAGGGAAATCTTAACTTTTAATTAATTAACATCTACAAAACTACAAGCTAATTAAATATAATAAGAAAAAAAGATTCTTACAAGTCTGAGAATAAAGTCTGCATTTACAGAATGGGAAAAAAAAGTTATACAAGTTATATCAAGGTTTTATAAAAACATTGGATTTCATTCATAAAGTATTTCTGTGTTAAAAATTAAAAGTTACAAAATCTAAGGGAAAATAAATACATTTCAAAACTATTTTTAAAACAAATACATCAAAATTAGGTCATCATTTAATGATGAAAAAAATGACATATGACGACTTATATATACAGTATTCAGTATTATACAGTATCTACAGTATTCCAGGGACATCAAGGCTTCATAAATATATTTTATAAGTCCAGTTTCTTAAGCTTACAGTCATTTCTTTCACTTTTTCTACGTGGTCACCTTCAATAGAGAACTGCTGTTTCTTTCAATTTTGACTGACAGAAAGTTGAGTCCAGCCTTTAATTAGGATCTCACTGAATCAGAAACAAATCGACTCATTTGTGATTTGAAACTATATAGCGTGTGAATATATATATACATATGTATATATATATATATATATATATATATATATAGGGACATCATAAATATATACTTCCAGAAATATTTAAACAACTTTCAAATTTCCTTGGCTTGTTATTGATGAGTCAGCACTGAACTAGAAAATATCCACTATTCCACAGGAATAGGTCATAGGTACTTCAGTGTAGCTCACAGACATCATGATTGAAAGTAGGCGATGAAAAGATTATAAGGGTTTCTCCAGTGGAGGAAGAGGAGTTCACATCAGTGGGATTTGCAGCTGCAACTGTAAAAGTGCAATAAAGTCCTTGCAGCATGTTGCTTATTTGTTATCTAATAGATTCTGTAAAATATACTACCCCTCTGTAGTGAAGTATAACTTGGAATAAATACACAATAAAATGACATTGTAGTCTACTTTGACTCTAGATCTAGAAGATTGTATTTTTACTTGAACTGCTGCTGAAAAGCTGCTGTTTTGGAATATATCATTGTGTCCTGTAGTAGAATATCATTTTGCAGGGGAAAGTAAGTTAAATGAAAAAAAAGAGTTTCCCCATCTCTTTTTTATTTTGTGCCTGTTCTCTCCACCTAATGAAATATTTGACAATAAATTCCCTATGTGGTCCCCAGATGAGTTTGTTCCCAGCCAGACTAACTTGGAGACATAAATGCATCAGGTCAGACATGACCAAATTAAGATGCATTGTTTAAAATAGAAAACCTGAGACAGGACTAATAAGATCTGTTATCACCTTTCCTCTGAGCTACTGTATGCAGCAGCAGTGACCTGAAAGTCCGCAGGAGCTGCAGCTGTGTCTGCAGGCCCACAGTTTCTGTCGGGGCGGACAAATGTATGAGCTCAGGAGGTTTCTCACAGACTCGGCGGCGCCAGGTTTTCACACACTCACAGGATATGTAAAGACTTCAATAACGAGCCATTAAGCCCTAATCATCGGGATCGATGAGGCGTTAACAAGAACCTCTACATATGCAAAACACCTCCAGGGTCGGGGCCTTATAAGCCCCGACCCTGCAGCAAGGAGGACACACATTCTCCCTCTGACACCTCGTGGATTTACAGTTCACTGAGCAGCACTGCCAACATGGTCATGTACTTTTCTGTGGACTGGCTGGCCCAGAGCCATCACAACACCGCGTCGAGCGAGGAGCACGGAGCTGGCACGGAACCTTCGCCGACCTGCAGACCTCACATCCCCTGCATGGTGCAGCCACAACCGCCGACCCTTGGCAAGAGTCACCTGCAGCCCAAACCTAAAGCCTTAAAGCCTGTGATCATGCAGAGCAGCGGACAGCAGGATTCTAGCCTGATGAGCTCACCTCTACATCCACGAAACTGCTCCTCACCGAGTAAGTCGACTATCAGTTCTAATAAATACAATTCGAAGTCTGTTAAATAACAAAGCTGTGTTTTTGTACAAACAGTATTCGTAACCAAAGCTCTCTTTCTCTTCCTCCAGTTTCAGAAACGAGCGGGTATTCCTCCGGGTACGAGAGCGAGGCCGCCTCCTCTGAGTATCTCTCCGTGGATGAGGGGTGCGAGGCGGACAGAGACGGACCCCAGCGCCGAGTGCGCACAAAGTTCACCAACGAGCAGATCGGTAAACTGGAGAAGATCTTCAACAAGCACAAATACCTGGACGCAGGAGAGAGAGTGAAGATAGCGCTGAAACTGAACCTCACAGAGACACAGGTAAGAAAAGATTTCAGCTGCAAAAAAAAACACACAATTTAAAATGACAGAGAATCCTGCAGTGAATCCTTCATTGCGCATGTACTTACTTCTATATCTCTGTTTTTTCTCTCTCAGGTGAGGACTTGGTTCCAGAACAGAAGGATGAAGCTGAAACGTGAGGTGCAGGACTACCTAGCCCCCCAAGTCCCCCCGGTTATGTTCCGGCCTCTGGCCCCGGGTCAGTACCACAACATAGCCGCTCAGCGACCCCACTACCACGCGACCGGCCCGGCCTTCTACCCTCTCCCCGTCCCGCAGCTGGTCCTCCAGCCTCAGATGTCCCCTCACCATTTTCCTCATGGCGTCATCCACAGCCAACATTTCTACTGAAAGACTTGAAAAAACTAGAGACTTATTTCTACTTGAAACACTTAGAATCCAAAAAGTGCAATCCAGAGTTTATTTGATGTGTAATATTTTAATTGTATTTGATATAAAAGTTGTAAATACTTTACATAAAAATCTATTTATCCTTGAATAAAGTTTATGGTCTATACTGAAGCTCCTGACTGTGTGTGCGTTTTATTTCCTCTTGCATAACTGACACTTTTAGATAACTTTAGATAACTGGCCTTTAGATGCAGACTGGTCTGTGTGTAAACAGTGAACAACTCAAGAGATAAAGGTGATGATATTATCTTTATTGCAGGATTAGTTCAGCATGAATACATCATCCTGGCTTTCATCATAAGGCAGAGGAGGTTGAAAGAAGGAGTGATAAAGATAGGAGTTTTCCATTAGGGCTAAAGGATCATATCTCAGCTCATTGTGTGGATCTCCTGCTTTGATCCTCTCAATATATCAGACTGAGGTCAGGCCGAAGGCTGGTCAAACCTTTCCATCCAAACAAATAACACTAAATGTAATCAGGGAGGGTTGTGCTTTCGATCTGAAAACCATAAAGAAGCCAGAAGAGCTTAAAAGTCCTGATACAGACGTTGTGGTTTGTCCCTCACCTGTCAGCAGACCAGACTGACTCACCCAATTCTCTGCTTTCATATGCTGATTCATTTCCACTTCAAACGTCAGCTAACGGGCACATCACGGTCAACAATTAGTCCTCATTAATCCGCCCATTGATGAGTTTACACTTCCAGCAGGAGCCCTCCGGCGCGGCTCCAGAGAGTCTGGAGCTTTGTTTGGAGAACCAAACGTGAGCTCTGAGACCTGCTGCAGAAGACTTGTTTCATGTGATGAGATTAGGAAGATTGTAGACCTGACTCTTATCCACTGTAAAGGTCATTTAAGGGCATAAGGTCCTGATTTTGTACTTTATTTTCCGACAATGTCAAAATGCATCAAAGTCAAAAGCTTGGACATATTTTATTTTTGTTGTCCTGTAAAACACCTCGCTTTAGGTCGTGCCTGTTTTATTTGTTGTTTTCCCTTGTCTCATTCAAATCGGTCAACACAGATCAAACGAAACTTTCTCAACTTTCTGGATGGGGTCACACCCATCTGAATCCCCCCCACCATAACAAAGGCCTCATCAACGCGCAGCCTGATGCTCAGACAGATGGGCGCGTCTGTCTGCAGCTGCAAAACCCAATCAGGGATCTGACAGTCTGCATGGAGACATTTTAATCACTGGGCAATTTTTGAATAAAGCAGTTTTTGGCTTCCTAGAAAATCAAGTTATGGATATGTCACACCTTGGGTCATTTATTTGGCCAAAGTCCCCGCATAGCTACAGTAAATAGTTCTATAATTGGTCTCCATTTCATGCATTCAGCAGCGGATATCACTCTGAATCACTTTATGCAGAGCTCATTTAGCCTGTCAGGTAACTGATACTCAGACTTACTGGCGCCGGAGCATCTCAGCCATGGACGTGAGAAAACGCACAGCCCAGCCTCTATTAACCCCAATTACAACCGCCATCAAGTTTCTATCGTTCCGCTGACATATCTTTGCATATGCAAATAAAGAAGTGTGTCCCTCCTATATATCCACCAAGAGTCAATCGGCACAAACCTCGGAGACCTCTGTTTGGAGACAACATGGCAAACTTCTCTGTAGAATGGCTCTCAAGAAGCTTCCATGAAGAGGGGGCCCAGGATGCTTCGCCTCATTCAAAAGTCCGGAGAGATATTGAGGAATTTAAAAAGGAATCATCTCCGACCTCGCTAAACAGTAAGTTCACTAATCAGCTGTTTATTTTAAATACATGAGACGGACAGCCACCTGTGCGGTTATTGGTTCAGACTATATTCATTAAACGCTCTGTTTTCTTTTCTTTTTTTCTCAGATAGCTGCGGTTACACTTCAGGCTCTGAGAGCGAGGTGGGAGAGGACAGCGAAGGGGAGGCCGCCGCGCAGAGAAGGATGCGGACTAAGTTCTCCTCCCAGCAGATCGGCAAGTTGGAGAAAAGCTTCAGCAAGAACAAATACCTGGGAGCTGTACAGAGGAGGACGATAGCAGAGAGGCTGAACCTGTCAGAAACACAGGTGAGTTTTACTTAATATCCACGGATAGTTTTCTATAAGTAATACATATACCCTAACTGAGTATTAAGGGCCCTAGTTAATGACTGCCTTGTATCCCTTCAGGTGAAAACATGGTTCCAAAACCGGAGGATGAAGCTAAAACGGGAGGTCCAAGATCTGCGCTCAGAGTTCCTCCCGGTCCCGGCTGCTCTGCTGCCTCCTCTGCTGTTTCAGCACCCCGCGCTCGGTGGACAGCTCCCCGCCGGCAGCGGCCTCTACGCACAGCTCCGGCCGCTCCACAGGGCGATACTGCCGGCTGCTCTGCACCAGCACCGCTCCCCCCATCTCATCATCCCCCCACTCTACTACTAAACTGTCACCATCCACAAAAAAAAAAAAATGTTGTCTAGAATCTAGATATTAATTGTTCTCTCTAAAAGAGGGGATTAAAAGTTGTTTATGTTTATTATATTTGGGAAGCACTACATTGTAAGGTATTATATGTAGTCTATGTATATGATTGTAATTTGCTGTTTTAAGTAAAAAAAATAAACTGAATAACACACTACTTCTGTCCTCTTTATGTCTTTATCTGTCAATCAAACACCCTGTGATTATGTCCCGCCCTTTTACTTTGAGTAATATTTGGAGCCAACTTTATATTTTAAGATTTTCAGACATTACTTACAAAGTATACACATTTCCTAAAGGGCATTTCATAGTTCTGATGATGACATAATAACTTGCAGAATTAGAAAATACCAAGATTGGATCTCAAACATCATTAAAAGTGTCTCTATTGACTCTTAACACATCATCTCTGGGACATCCAGGTTGTTGCCATATGTTGCTGCACTGATGTTAACTGTAACTGTAACAAAAGGAACAAATGTTGCATTCTATTGTTCCTGTTTCATCATAACGTGAGCATGTTTTATGTTATACTCTCTCTATCTGGCTCTTTTCCCATATTTTCCTCTGATGAGACTCATCGGTGGCCACAGAACACCAGACACAAAATCCTTTTTTACCACAAAAAAAAAAACAGCGCAGGATCAGTCCGGGGTACGGCAGGCCCTGCATGCCCGGGCCGCCAGAGGCTCGAAGGATGCTTCTGGTCTCTGTCTGCTGCGGGCAAATATTTTCATTTGGCGTCCGGTGGCATCGCCCCCAGCTGTGCTCGCTCTCTTCTCTGTTGTAGATTTGCATCTTCAAAAGGAACATCAAAGCGGAGCTAACTGCTGGATCATTGAGATCCATTGAGCTCTATTGTCTCCAGATTGAACTCTTCACACCTACCTGAGAGACGCTGAGGGACGGCGCCCTGAAGTCTGCCTGAGGTGTATATTCCCTCACGTTAGACTCATTTAGTGGCTCCGGCTAAGTGGCTAACTGATTGAGTCACTCTGTCATAAATGCTCCTTGTTCTCTTATGATTTGCAAGTCAGAATCAGAGAGGAAGTCCCCGCTGGCGGAGTGAATGAATAGAGTTCCTGCAGGTTATCAGACAGGCAGATACTGTGACAGTCAGACCTGACTTTGTGTTCAGATACCACAGACCTGATTCAAAAGATGCATATATATATCTATCTCTTAAGAGAAAAGGTAGATTTTTAACTTGAGTTTTTAACACACACAGTTTAGACACTTTATATAAACCTATAAACCTTTTATTTTTATTTTCATTCCTAAAGGTATTGTAAACCGATGTTTCCCATGCTAATAAAGCCCCTTTTAAAATGTAATTTATTTGACAATATACAACAGAAAATATTCAGATATGTGGAAATTACTAAAATAATGAATGCAGATTGAAAATTTATTTATTTATTTTTTGATATCCTTTATTATTATTTATTATCCCCTGAGGGAAATTCGGTTTCCACTCTGTTATTTATAGGGACATGCTTCTCACACACATAGGCATGAATCACACACAACAGGACCTGTGGACATGCAATGGTGGAGAGATGTCAGAGTCAGAGTGTGGCTGCTACAAGCTGCTAAGCAGAGAGCGCACCAGAGCAGTTGGGGGTTCAGTGCCTTGCTCAAGGACACCTCGGCAGTGCTCGGGTACCTCTCCAGCTACCAGACCAACTTCCAGATTTGGTCCGCACCAGGACTTGAACCCTCCGGTGCCCAACCCAAGTCCCTGCGGATTGAGCTACTGCCGCCCCAACATCTATTTACATCTGTTTATGATTTTTTATACATTTTGGTTTTTCAAAGATATAAACCAAAGTAAATATATATAAGACAAAGATTCAATCAGACTTCACTACATGATAAATAAAAGTCAGCAAGACAAAATGTTTGGGGCCTCATGAGACGTGAAGCAAGACAAAAAGAGACCATGAACTCATCTAAAGAGAAATTAAGTTCTGACTCCTTCCAGCAGGAGGCACAATTCTCAAATTCTCTTCAGTAACTACAACTGTGAACGACACTTTGTTCATTTAAAGGTGAAGGTGCATCTATTCATTCAGCAGTCTGCTGTACTTACAGACATTGTCATGACTACACGGTCGTCTATGAGTGGAGGATTGTTGACCTGAATGACAATGAGTGTTTCCCTGATCCTTTTGAGCCAGGTGAGTGTTCAGGTGAAGAGGTGCTAACAGTGTGGTGAAGCTGCAGTAGCTGGACTGGAGCCAGGGCTGGATGATGATGATGATGATGTTCAGTGAGAGAGCTGCTAATGAGACATCAGCTTTCCATGACAGTGATGGAATTAAATAAAGCTCCCACAGAGAGGATTTATACTCTCCTAAGCGTAGAATCAGCCTTTAGTGTTGGGGGAAAATAACTCAAATAATGTGTGAATAAATGTTCTTACAGCTCCACCCTGAGACAGCACACAAATCAAGATGTAGATAACTATTTCAGGCAGCCTGCTGTCAGCGGTGGAAAGGAACGAACTCAGCCAAGGTGCATAAATAAAGACACCTACTGAGCATTCACATTTGATCTTTCTTCATACTTCACTATATGTTAGGGTAACTGCATTAATTAAGTCATTCATTATAGAGGCTTTAATACAAAACAATGTGGAGGAATATTTTTCTATCTTCTGTAATGAGGCCGACAGCAGGATAGGATACCCCCCTATGGAGTCTAGACCCTGGTGGTAGTGGTGATACCCCCCTATGGAGTCTAGACCCCGGTGGTGGTGGTGGTGATACCCCCCTATGGAGTCTTGACCCTGGTGGTGGTGGTGATAGAAGAAAGCAGGATGTGATGACGAGTGGGTTTCTGAGGCTGGATCTGAACTCTGCTGAGCTGGACTGGAGGTGACCGGGGCGGAGGAGGGTCACAGAGATCGAACTGAAATGATAACCTGACTGTGGAAGAGAAAAAACAGGTTTTAAAATCTGACCGCAGCAGGATGATTGTTTGAGAGAGGTTGTGGCAGAGTCAGGCTTGATTATTACTTAAAGAGTCAACGCCCCAAATCAGCTGATCACCAGAGCAGGGAGACGGAGGAAGAGGTAGAGAGGGAGGGGCTAAGCTGAATGAAGACATTGAATAAATGTGTAAGAGAATATAAGCAGTCTTCCTGCTTGAACTTACGCTGAGCTTCATTTTCTCTTCCAGAGAGATGGGCGGAGCACCGACCTGTAGGCCACACAAGGGAAAGGGAAGGAGGGGAGAGACAACACAGGACAACACCAACACACCACAGCCAATAACACCTCCCCCATAAGACAAAAATTAAGTTTTTAGATCTAGCATGTTAACCCTAGACACCATTCACCAAATTTACTATACAACAAAATTAGTCACCAAGCCAGAAAAATACACACTAGGCTTACATAGATTAAAAACAGTGCAAAACATGTTTGTATCTTACCCACGGGACAGGGCATCGGCCACCATGTTGTCAGCCCCCTTTCATATTTGCACTCATAAGTATCTTGCACCAACCTGCACATACTATGTGTTCATTGTGTTCATATTTCTAATATCGTTTTTCTATTTTGATCTCATTACATGTAAGTCCCCAGCAGAAATACCGCTGTCTTTTCTCCTCTTGCTCTTATGCTAATTCTATGTTAGTCATTTCTGTTGCACAAATAAGCCAAGTCAAATTCCTTTAATGTGGAAACCTGAATCTGGTTCTGATATTTCACATATCAAGGAAAAACTAAGAGTCAAAAACGTATCTTTTCTCTCCTTCTGTGTCTAATTAATCATCCCCTGCCCCTTTAGATATATCTTCTGACCCTATGCATCCAAATTAAATACGTGTAAATCAAGAGGTTTGGTAGTGAATGAATATTTAAATAACTCTTTGTGGGAGAAGCTACGATAGTAAATCGTTTTGTGCATCTTAAAACATGACAGTGCACATATTGTGTAAAATCCCAAAACATTTTTTCAGTGGATTTCTGCCTCTTGAAGTAATTAAAGTAGGTTTTTCTGGTTTTCATTTATTTTTGGCTGATTTCTAATTCATACAGTTTGTATATTCAGTTTACAATCTGAGCACCTTTTGTCTTCAGCTGGGGGTTTGACATTTGCAGTGAAATATAAAGTGAAATATTCACAGTCCTTGTCTCTAAAAACTTGTAACAGAAGCTTTAGCCGACTCCCAGTTATTTGTGTCATTCATGTATCATGAACACACTCTTTGCAGCAGACTGTGTATTTTTTTTTTTTAAAGTTTGGATTTTAAAGCAGCGATACTGAGGCAATTTCTTGGGCACTGTTGCCCATCAGAGTTGCCCAAAAAAACTGCCTAGTGTATCACCACTCTAAATCATTCACAAGAAATGAACGCTGCTATGAACCACTGCCTGATTTAATCTCCTCAACTTAAAGACCTGTTTGCATGCAATCTTTAAAAAGAATCTGAATGTATAAATGTCAAATACAGTATTTAATGCAAAAGAAGTCTTTATTCAGAAACAGCAGCAAACAAGTGATTCAGAGGCAAACAGATGTTAACAACCAAACAAAAAAGGATTCTACAATAACTTCAGGTCACACACACACACAATATCATGAGTGAATCTGATGAAATTTGAGTAATGATGTGATACAACAAAAAAACAACACAGACACAAAGATCACCTGCAGCCTGAGCTTCAGGGTTTCTCTTTGCAGACTGTACAGTGAGTCGATGGCATGCTGCGCTAGTGTGTGAGTGTGTGTAGTTTGAGGTCAGCTGTCATGCCGAGAGGCGCTGATGAAACGCTTGTCTGCGTGTTGGAATACCTCTGCAGCCCCATTTTCCCATGCCCTATGCCTCTTTAAAGTTACATCTGAAAGAGGTATATGCATAGGAAAAAGGAACAGCGAGTGCAAAGAGCCCCGCTGCTCGCCGCTGCGTGAGGGAGCCTGCAGGGTGAAAAAAAGTGGGTCAGTTACACGTCTGCATGCACAACAGAGGAAATAGCACACACACATTCTCTCACTGGCTGGCATGTAGAGGCATCAGGCTTTGGTTGCTGAATATAAAACAAGATGCATATAATATATCTTTCAAAGATACAGGTAAATGTTTGGTTCAGTCTTTTTCAAATGAAGTCCATAAAACGAGCGAGGCGTGAAGATAACTTACCCCGCACAGCTCCAGATGAGTCTCTCCTGGGAATGCACCTCCTCTCACACATTTATCTGTCCACAGGGACCTTGAAGATGTTTGAGAAAGACAAAGTAGCTGTTGTGTGTGTGTGTGTGCTCACTCAGCACTTCTCCTCCCTCCTTGGTTTCCAGCCATGGTGACACACCTGTGGACACCACAGATGCCTCCGGAGTGAGAAAAACAAAAAAAAAAAAAAAAAAAACCCTCTGCTGCAGTACACAGACTCACATAGCTGGGATGCCTGTGCAGAGTTCACTGTGTGTTAACAGCGAACTTGTTGCAGTTATTATCTCCATCTGGCCCCCTCGCTGCAGACGTCAGAGCGTGAAGTAAGGGAAACGTTCAGGACGGATCGTTCCTGCTGCTGGAGAAGTTTCTTATCTGTTCAGGGTTTTATTTTTTATTTTTTGCTCTTTCTCTCTCCCAGAAGAGAGAGGCCCCCCTTGTGCTTTTTTAACAATCAAGGTCTCCAGACAAGGACTCTCAGGGTGTGCTGGAGTGAAACACACACACACACACACACACACACACACACACACACACCATGCTGTGCTGGAAGTGTTGTGGCATGTCAAGGCCCGAGCAGACAGCCGAAGAAGAAACTTTTCTCTTTGAACTCTTGAATAGCAGCAGTCATAGATCACAATGTTTATTAAAGGAAGATCTATATCAGATGATCGTTTTGGTCCAGTAGTTATCTCACATCACTCTGCTGCTGCAGGAGTCAGGAGGGGGCGGTGGAGGGGGGGGGATTTTCTATGTCTAAGGGTCAAGTATGGAAAAACACACCATCAGTCAACCTATTCTGTTATTTTGTAAAGAAGAGACATTTCAAAAAGTGGGAAAAGTGACCATCTTTGAAAAAAAACAACAGCAAATCAAACACAGTATTTCCTCTTCGGAAAAAGGGCGGGCTATTTATAGCCACAGAACAGCATTTCTTTCAGCATGAAGGAGTGTGAGTTGTGTTCTGTGAGTAGTTATGACTGGGAACATCTTTGGATACAATGGGGGGAAAGACTTTGGTTTTAGACTTGATAAAAAAAAAAGGCATAGGGGGAGGATTGTGTACAACAATGTGGAAAACAGAGAAGTCAGAGTCAGGTTTATCTAATGAAGCTGTAGCACCTTGGTCCTCAACCTGGTGGGCTGGGACCTAAAAGTGGGTCAGTGAGCTGTTTTTTAGTGGGTCGTGGAAGAGCGCCGGGTCGAGTGCTGTGATTTAATTTCAATGGACATGTGTTTCCTCTGACGCTGTAGGCATGCAGCAGGGCTTAGGGACGTTTAGTAGGAGCGACAAAGATCTTCTGTCAAGCCTGATCATCATATGACATTATTAGTTAATTTACATTCTCCTCTTCATTCACCTGTCTCTCTTGGTTTAAATGAAGTAGTATTACCGGCCAACAAGACACAATAATAACACAGGCTGTGAATGTGTCTGAGTTTATGTGTTAATGCTTTTAATCTCTGCTGCCCAGATCATCAAGGTTATGTCTCCAGTGGGACCAAGCTGTTGTGCTGCAGTTAAATACATTTGCATTTTAAGTGTTAACAAGTGGCTTAATGTTGTTTGCCTGGTTGCCTGGTTGCCTATAGATGTTCAAAGGAGTCTTTTAAACCCGACAGAGAAAATGTACAGAGAGCAACTGACGGACATGTGAAAAGATGCTGGAAGACTACACCTTGAGGATGATATTATGGAGTGAAATAGTCTGAAGAGATATCTTATCCAAACTAAAGAATGAAGGTCTTCTAGCTTACAGACACAAAGTCTGCCTCTTAATCACAGGTCACATCTCCTTTTTTTATTAAAGTCAAAGATCCTTTTATTCAGGGAGAAATCTCATGATGTCAACTATCAGAATTTGGAAAAAAGAAAACTGAATCACAGTTTTCTGCTCTGGTATTCACACTCGATGATTAAGAAGTGTCCATTTTCTATAAAAGTGCAAAAAAACCTGAGTCATTCTTAAAGATAAAAACAATCAGGTAATGTTTCATGAAATGTGACTAAAGGAGAGGCTATTTGATTCTGATTCTAATGTCTTAGTGTTTGTTATTATAAAGAACATGTGTTGTTTTTGCTTTGTGATCAAGATGAGTATTTAAACTATTTCTGTCCTTCATTGTGTCCTTCATAAACAGAGCTTCAAATAGTACATACACAGTCTGCACTCTGTTAATCTGCAGGGCCTCTCAGGAAATATCTGTATTGGTGTTTTCCACACATGCAGCTCATGTGTGGATGCAAACGGCTGAATTTTTCATCCCATTTTTTCCCGGGTAAATTCCCCAAGTCTGGGTTAGCTGATGTGTGAACGTATAAAATGAAGGGAAATTTACCACCAGCAGGTAGGCAGGGTTGATGATGTTAATATACTGTGACCAGGTGTGATGGACATGCACATAACAAAGCAGCTTCAAACTCCTTTCTGCGCGCCAGTGTGTCCTTTACCACTCGTTTGTAGATACTGTGGCATATGTGAATTATCAGCTCAGAAAGATTTCAGAGGCGGTCTGTTCTAAACTGTTCATGACATGTTCAGGGATGCATGTATGAAAACAGCGTATGTTCCTAAAAATAACTTCAAAGTGCCCTCTTTGATAGCACATCTCACTTCCAATAGGTGCCATTGCAAAAATGAGATCAACAAATAATTGTATCTATAAAGGAGACATTCATGCAGATTGGGGAGCAGCCCCAGTGCATTTTTATTTAGCCTTAATTTAAAAAAAAAAAAAAAACAGAAACAGAAAATAATGATGCTGAGTCATTGAAAAACACTGATAGATATTAGAAAGAGATGTGGAGTCTGCAGGGAACCCAGGTGTTTTATCAGGGTTAAGGGTTATCTGACCACTGGAGCATCATGTGTTTCTGCTCAATGCTGCAAATGTGTTGTCTGGTGTCATTCCTGCTCGTTATTATCTGTTGTTTGTTCTGTGTGTGAAACTTTTATGCAGCTGTCTTAGCCAGGACTCCCCTGTAAAATACATTTGATATCTCAATGGGAATTCTTCTGCAAAAAAAAAAAGGTTAAAGAAAGAAAATGTTTTTTTTTCAGCATGTTAGACATACATTTAAGTCTAACAAACGACCACATGGTGGCAGCAGTTTCCAGCACTGACTGGGAGCAGACTGGGGTTAAACACCGTCTTTATACAGACAAAATGTAACAGTAGAGATTTACTTTAATGCACACAGAGTAAACCTAAGTCACATTTGCAGAGTGTGACACTACAGTGAGTGAAAAACAGTAGTGAATCGAGAGCCCAGGCTGTCAGTGTGTGAGTGATGCTGTGAGCCGTGCCGCTCTGCTGAGAGAACTATTTATCAAGGTCTGATGAACAGAGACATATTTGTGCTCAGATGGACGACGTGTGCAGTTGTAATGGAGAGCTTATGTTGACTGTACTCATACAGAACACACAGGAGACAGCTTCCCTCCCCTCTGTACTGCTTTGGATACAAATCTGCAAAACTAACTAAAAAAAGCAAACAAGTGAGCTCTGCTGTAAAATGTTCCCACCACATCTACATTTTGCACTCATTTCCTCCACGTCTCATGAGGGACTGTTTTTTTTTTGTTTTGTTTTTTTTAATTGGGTACACTTTAACATGCAGCTTCTAAAATCCACTGCTGTTTTTTCTTTTGCAGAGTGTTTCATTTGAGCGAGGCAGATTTGCAGAGTTAAGCAGAAACATCTCGGTCGGCAGAAAATAAAAAAAGGCAACAAAAGCTGCTTGTTCATCTAAAAGCATCTGCCACGGAGCAGGAGCGAGTTCACTCAGCACCACAATCTCACAGGAGAAATGTGCTTTAACACTTTGACAGGATGACGACGAGATGTTTCCTCGACTGCAACACTACAAACACCTGTAGGTGTCTTTAGGCTCCACTCGGCAATTTGTAGGATCAATTATGCTCATTAGCAACAAACGAAGGTTCAGTGCTCTCGGAAAACATTGGCTCTGATACAAAAATACCTTGAAGTGAAACCTTGTAGCTTATATTTGAAGAAAAAGGTTCTAATCACTGGATATATGCTAATGTGTGTCAGACTGTGGAGATGTGTCAGCTAGTAGCAACGCGTTACTTTGTCCACCACTCTGTGCAAATATGTCTTGTTAAAGTTTTTAGTTTTTATGTTTTGTTGATATATTATTTCTAACAACAATAGTATGTCCTGCCATGACATTTTGTATACTGTCCCCGGGGCATAAAGCCTTTGCCGATGTCACAGTTATGTTGACAATTTAGATCCGCTTGACTGATTTCTGATTTATTAAGGACAATACCAAAAACATAAATCAGGATATGTTGTCCAATTTCTGCAGTTTATGTTGGTTGTTGGAATGAAAGTAGACCTTTGTGTCTGTGAATCAAGCAAAGATTTTGCACTGAATTGTCTAATGTCACTCAAGGGTCTGCTTCGTGTGTGCAGACAGTGCTAAGTATTGTAAATGACTGGGTCGGAGCGCCCTCTGCTGGATGAACAATGTCAGGACACTGTTTCTAAATCACCCTAGGCATTATTTTCTGCATTTTCTGCATTTTTTTTCCCAAGCTACACATAGTGGAAAAATATAAATGCTGATAATATTGTCCGACAGATACATCAATTTGAACCTTACATTAAGATGAATATTGGGATAAAAAATTGGATATAAGCTGATAATAATGTCAAGTTTTGGCACATTTAGGACAGTCTTGTTTGTATCTGATTGTTTTACTTAATAGTTTATAAAAAATAACCCCTATATGTTGACAATACCAATCGTCAAATCATAATCCAATAAATGTTCTGAACCTTCTCCACACAGCAGATGCTTTTAAAGCAACAGACACCAGAGAGTAAGAACAACACAAGCAAGGATCTAGAGAGGAGGAAACAACATCAGTGAGTCTCATCCGACACAGGAGCTGACCAGCAGCTCACAGAGGCAGAGCACAGTTTTTATATATAATTATTCTATCATCATCATCAACACCATCGACAGCTTCTCATGAGAGCTCTAATCAGCATCATCACCATCCGAAATATTGTCATTGTCCTCGTTGATATCTTCATCCTCAACATCATGAATCTATCGGTCTAAATATGACCAGATTCTTTGATCAGACATAAAACATGTATAATGATCTTTATGTATTTGACAATGTTGTATTTTTTAAATATTGTTTTATGCCTCTAAGTCCTCTATACCATCACCAGGATGTAAACAAGTTAACCCACCTGCATATAAAAGTAGTTACATGTTTGTTTTACTGGCATTTCTATCTGTTTTAATCTGCTCCACATCGATGTCTTGCTATCTTCATTACAGAGGTAAAAAGCACATTGTATAATTTCAGGTGCTCAGCACTTCCTCTCTTGTTATTTTTAACAGTGGGGGGTTAAAACTTCCAAACCTTTGATGGTTATCTGAAAACCACACAGTGGAACGTCTTTTTTTCCCTAAAGTAAGGTAGAGTATTTACATTTCTTCATAGCAAACCAAAGGCCTGTGTGGTATGAGGACATAAACATGAGATTACAGAGGAGGACTGGCACTGGATCTGTATAAATGCTATAACACGACCCATAAATAACTGTTTGAAATGACTCCAGTATAAAATGATAATGAGATTGTAAATAACACCAGCTTTGTTAAATAGATGTCATCCCTCCATCTCTGAGCTATAAATATGGAGCAAAGTAGACACTCTCTCATTGTCTCATATTTCTACTTGTGTTACCTGTGCAAGTTTCTCTAAACCACTGGTTCCCAAACTTTCTCTGCCGAGCTCAGATGAACACCTTTTCAAAGCACCATACACATTTAGATATATCGACCTAAACACAATCAGTCATGCTCTTTGACAAAAAATTCCCCTATATACAGTATATTTAATTGATCTCAAACATTGGCTGCAAAAAGGACAAATCAATGTTAAATATGAAGCCATTAAAAAGTGATAGTGTAACATGAAACTTCCAAATTTGAGACGTCTGCTGTAGATTCATTTTCAGCCTTACGTCTACCTGGAAGTCTGAACACAAAATTTACAATGCTTTACTAGCAGTAAAAAAACGTGACCATTGTGTTTGGTAAGCCATGCCAGGATTAATAGTATGTAAAAATTCTAAAATCAAAAATAAATCAAAAATCAAAAATCAAGCAGAATATCCTACAACAATGTTAATGAAATGAGCTAATAGAACAAACTTTCTCGCTCTTAAAGAGGACATATTGTCCCCCTTCTCCCCCTTTTCAAACAGTCCCCTGTGATCTAAATCAAACATCTGTGCTATGCTTTGGTCAAAATATAACATGAATCAAGCACCAGAGGAGGTTTGTGACCCTGTATAAACCAGCTCTCTCAGAACGCTCCGTTTTGGTGTGTGTGTCTCTTTAAATGTAATGACCCCCCCCTGAGTTTTCCCCGTAGACATCACTCCTCTGTAGCGAGAATAAAAATGGCGGACCTGCGCAAAAGTTTAGGCTGGGGGTGGAGTCCATGGGTGGAGATACCAGGGGATTTTTTTTTTTACCTGAATCCCACTGTAACATCACAAGGAGAGCAAATTTTAGACAAAGCATTTTTCTCTGTGTTGTAAGACTTATGCAGACCACAAACAAAGGACTGGATGGGTTTATTTAAGGGCGCGGTCTCACTGGCCATCCGTACCGTGCCCGAGCATGATTCAACGCTAAAGTCCAGTTCGTTTGGCCAGTGTGACCGCTCCGTGCCGTGCTCAGGCACGGTACACTTCCTTGGACGGCCGCAGCTGTGTCTTATAAAAATGGTTTGAATTAAGCCGCAAAGTCAGTAAAGTAGCTGTCATGCTCTCTGTGTTGTATTCTGATTAAAGCTGAGTCTAATCAGACGACTTCTTGATGAAAACCTTCTTTAGTGAAACTTTTTGTCTGCATGTTTCTTTATTCAAAAGAAATATGGAAAACTTAAAGACATTGTTACCATCATTATCACTAAAAGTCAGTCACACATCAGATACACATGCAGATGAATCCATGCACAAGGCTTTTTAAGTTGTCGACTATCTCAAGTGAGACTCGTTTGCTATGAATTCTGGGTAAATTTAGCCTCTTCTTTTACAACTGAGAAACATGGCTGACTGAGCAACCTCATTAGATCACTCCAGCAGAAAATGTTCTCTTCCCTTCTGGAGGAATTCATCAGTTTCAACAATTTAGAGGGGAAATTCAGCAAAGAGTTTAATAATTCAAAAACCTTCCAGCAGCATGAAGTCTGAGCACAGAGCAGAACTGTAAAGCTCTGTGACTTCATAATGTGGCTTCATTATGTGGCAGGGCTCAACTCATGCTGAGGATGGTCAAATGGGACTGACTGATGAGGTCCTCTGTGCTGTTTATCTCCAGCTGTTACTGATCTCTTTAAAAACGACTTTTACGAACTGCACAATATTGTACAAGGAAATAGAGACATGTCTCTTCTTTTAGTTGTACTTTCTGTTCTATGGTTAATTAGATATCAGTCAGTGAAGTCAAGCTACAAATATCTCTTGATTAGGCAATTTAAATGAGCAATGTGAAACTCTAACACCTAGTGTTTAGAATGGGTACTGCAGTCCTAATTTAAAACATTGTAGAGAGCTACATGACAGAGCTGGTAGAAGTACACCATGTGAGTCTGTGTGAAAAGGCTCAGAGTGTAGGTCACTTGTGCAGGCTACTACTACAGGCTTTGCTTTGGATTCAATGTAAACGTTAAAACCGTAAAAACAAATCTGTGTTGTCAACCAATCTTAATAAATATCGACACATAGACACAAGAACAAAAGCAAAACTAGTTGGGCACTGCCGACCAAGATTTGACAAATACCTGCAGAAAATGTCATCCTCCTTCAGCCTCAGATCACTTTATGATAAGATATAAGATAATGCTGATGCATGAAACTGAAATACATGCGCTGGATAGCCTCTTACAGAGCCATATTTTGTTCTTTTTTATAAAGCTTCCTTTAAAACACATTTTTAAAATATAACTGTATAATTATTCAAATTTCAATAAATTCACTACAGAGTAACCTGCCGAACAATGGAAGATAACTGCTGATATCGCCTGTGTGAACCACTCTGGTCCAAGGTCATTTAGACACAAAGAAAGCTTTCAGTAGCTAAGCTGATGTAAGCGCCTGCTGTTATTATGAGATTCTTTTCAGGGTGAAAAAGCTGCTTTGTTGCACACCTCTGGGAGGCTGAGAGTCTGGATCGCTGTGTCTCCCTCTTCCTTTAGTGAATTTCAACTTCCCCTCCCTCTGTTGAGCTTCTGTGCAGGAAGCTGGAGATGCAGTTTAACAGATGGAAACGGGAGAGGAGGAGGTGGGGGGGGGGGGACTCCCTGGGCCCCTCATGTAGGGGCCAATCTGCACCAGGCAGGGGGACTGACAGAATAAGGCCATGGGGAGGTGAGACAAGCACCTCGATCAGGTCCTCTGGGGAGTCGGGGGCCTCCATGATGCCACCTGGATCCCAACAGGAGGCGCAACAGTTCAAGCATGCAGAGACTAAAAGTTCTGCTCAGCTCTCAGCCGTTATGAGTCTTTTCATCTGTTCTGTAAAGTCGTGTGTATGTCTGAGAGAGGAGGAAGAGAGACAGAGCAACCTGAGAAGATAAAACAATAATTACAGATCAGGATGGATCTGTATTCTAAGCGTCAGTCTCTGCCTTAGAAACACGTCTTAGCTACATGACCCTCTGCAGATGAAAACCTCTAGCAGCGTATACCGCCTCAGCATTTTAGTGTGTGGTGAACATTTTGAGTGCATAACCTCATTTTACATTTAAATGAATTTCTCTGGCTTAATTTTCTGCGTGTATGTTTGTAAATTGTCTTTTTCTGCTCTGAGCTGTGCGTAGGAATCTATCTGTAGTTCAGAGCCATGTCTGTAATGGAAACCAGGCGGTGTTTGACCTCCAGCGTTCTGGTGACTCTAATTCATGCGCTCATTTTGTCCGACGCTGTGGGCCCCACTGCCTGCAATCGTCTCCTCTTCTTCCCTGTGACTCCAGGCGATTTCTGTATTACTGACAGAGAGAGCAACAGCAGGAGCTTTTGGGTACATGATTGCAGGAGAAATATGGTATGTTACTACATGTTTCTTTTCCCAAATAGCCCTGAATTTATCTCAGAGACATCACTATTCAAGGCTGGACACTTTTCTATGTCACTTTTGTGTCAGTCAGAACAAATTTCAAACCAAGTGTTTTAGTTGGAAGTATATTTTCTTTGTCTTACCTCAAGAGACTCCCCCCCCCCCCCCCGTCCCCCGTCTGACAGAGATAGTCTCCCGCTGTGAGGAGCATATGTGAACAGCCAGATCAGGAGAATACCCGGAGCGGTCCTCCTGAAATGATCTAGATATTCTCAGGAGTGCAGATGTGTCTGATACCTCACAGCAGGAGACTATCCCTGTTGAACGGGGGGGGGGGGGGGGGGGGGTCGTAACATATGGCGTTACAAGAAGGATATGAAAGCGGTGGAGGAAACAACAGGGTCTGTGTGTAGTACATTTCTATGTTTAGAATGATGAAGTAAAGAAATTTAAAATGATTGAATTTGTCTCTATTTCATAAAATTGCAATTAATTTTTTTTCAAATTTATCTGAAATTAATCAAATCAGTTAATAATTTATCACTTCATTTTTCATTACAAATGCATCTTTATCACCCCATTTTTAAATGTACATGTTTTCTTCACCCCCTCTTTTATGAATACATTTTTGTTATTTCCACCACTGATAACAGAATAATGAAGCAGCTTCATCACGTGCACAGAGATCAGACTGGTTGTGTGCCGGTCACAGGATATTAACATCATCACCTCCTCCCGCTTCCTGGTGGTGAACTTTCCTGAATTTTTCCTGCTGGGTTCAAACATCAGCTCACCCTGACCTCAAATTGAAAATTTTCAAGGTGGCTGGCAGGGAGGAAGATTTCTGGTAAAGTCGGAATTAAAAAATGTTGCTGCTTGTGTTCACACATGCAGCTCAGCCTGAAAATGTCAGGATGTTTTCAGGAGTGAAGTGTGAAAGCACCATCTTAAAACGTTGTGTTGCAAAAGACCTAATCTCTGCTCCCATTCATGCACTGAAGTACATCCCAGTAAAACATTGTGCCTCTATGTACTCTGTAACCTGACCTTCTAAAGGCTTTGTCACACAGTCATGAATTATGCTTTGATTTGAAATACTCTAGATGTATTGATGATGATTCTATCAGCTTTATTTTTGTGCTCATTCCAAGAACTGCTGTGAGAGCAGGTTGCACCGCCATGACAGAATGCAGCTCGTTGTGGCTCTTTTAATAGCAGCAGTGAGATCAAATAAAACATTCAGCTTTGTTTCCTCTCCTTCTTCCTCTCTGTCTCTGTCCCTGAAGATGGCTCAATCAGACGACTACGGTGTGCTGGCTGTCGTTGTCACAAGACATTTCAATTTGGCAATTCTCCCCTCGGGTTCGGGCAAATTACCACTTCAAACGGCTGCAAGTCCCCAGGTCGCTCCCAGTGGGGTCGGCCGTGTACGCTCCCTCCCTCTTTATCTCTCTCTCACACTGCTCAGCAATGCTGATGAGGGCCTATGTGCCCCACCCCCCGAGCAGGTTTGTCCCACCGTACTAAACAAAACTCTCTCCAGGAGACTATGCTTCATTGCTTTCATGAAGAGCCTAATGTCTTTATTATTTACCAAGTGGAATGGTAAATAAGCTTTTTCAGCACTGGAAATAGAGATTGCTAAAATTATTTAATGGAAGTCTGTTGTTGTTCCAGTTTATGGTGTTGGTCTTTCTCTCTCTGGCAGTGCAGGTGGTGTCATCCGTTTCCTAAGCCTTGTTCATACTTGCACAAAACTAACGTTTTCAGGGTGAGCTGCTTGTGTGAACGCAAACATGGCTTCTGTATTAAACAGTATTTACTCTTCCTGGAGTTTCTCCTGCCAGCCCCCTAGTCTTTGCAGGATCAGGAGAATTCATCTGGAGCCAGAGGGAGGAGGGTGATGATGTTTAATCCCTGCAACCATAGATTGTTTGCACACGACCGTCGCGATCTCCACGCACGTAATTAACCTGCTGCATTATGTTTTCACTTCTCCATCATTTTGCTGATATTGTGATTGTTTCAAAGCACACCTAGCATTGATAAAAGCGATATATTCCATATTGTTCTTTTTATGTTACATTGCGCCTCAGGAGACCCTCTACTTCCCCCTATCTCCCGTCCCACTGGGATAGTCTCCTGCTCTGGGGTGCGTGTGTGAACAACCAGGTCTGGAGCATTGTAGGGGCAGCCCTGAAATACTTTTACAGGAGTGCATATAATGTGGAAACGGCTATAATGAAGCAGTGTCATTAAGTGCATGAATATTTTGTGGTTCAGTCTATAGTCTCAGGATATAACGTCATCAACCCCTCCCACTCTCGAGCAGGGAATCTTTCTGCATCTGGTCATCCTGACTTCAAGCTAAAAATTTACCCTGAGAATTTCAGGAAGTTTTCAAAAGTTTCTTGCATGTGAGTCAAAGCACCAACAGTCACCCCTTCATGTCCTGATGACTCAATTATGTCGCAAACCAATAAGGAGTATTTCTGCTCCCTTGCTCAGTCTGTCACACCTCTGTTTCAGTTCCAGTTTATGTTATGTATCTTTGTCTCTCTGTCCCTGAAGGTTGTGTCATCTGTTTCCCTGACTGCTCATCAGGTCACATCGATCGCTTTAACTTTTTATTTAATATTACCTGTGCCCTGGACGCTGAAGAATCCGTCTCCTCTGAGCTCTCTCAGCTGGTGCTACCTTGAAACCCACATACCAAACTGCTGATTGTTAAGCTTCTCTCATATAGCTGAAGAATGCTTTTAACTGGCATTCAGTGAAGTAACACCCACAAAGGATCTTTAGTTCATGTTGTTAAAGCAGTTGATTTTTATCATTTACAGCGAACCATTCACACTGTGATGTTAATGCCTTTTTTTCCATGAAGTGTTTGCTCTTTGAAGCCCTATTTAGAGGCAAAAGGACATCTGACACTCTCCAAACATGTGTCAGTTATGTAATGTTCTTGTTTTTTTGAGATGACAGATCAGAGTTGACAGTGCAACACAAGTCTATTTCACAATCATTCTTTCCGTCGATGCCATCATACTGTCTTCTGTCATCATTCTGAGTCACTTGAATCACACTCCGGTGAGACATTTGTGTGTGTATAAGACTCGGTTTTGAGTTGGCTCCCTCAAAGATGAACCCTGAGGCTGTAATATTCCCTGGCTGCATGTGTGAGAGAGAGAGAAGTATAAGACACAAAAATCATACCTGATTACTTACTGTAAAAATCTCCGCGAAAAATATTGACTGCAGAGGCAAAAATGTGACAGAGCATAGGAAAAAGTTTGGCAATTAAATACCTGACAAAAGAAGTGATTCCACTGCAGGAACTTTCCACAGGGACAAGGGACCTTTAAAGTTATTGAGTGTGTTTTCATCACAGGGTACAGGGTGTAAAAAAAGGCAAAGGGACATTTTATTTTAATTCACAAAAATGTGGGTGAAAGCCTTGCAGCTCTGAACATTTTTGAATTGTGTAGAAAACTTGTATATTAATGGGTCATAATGGGTCCTTTGCGTAATGCGGGTGTGATCATAATTCATATCTGAGGCAATGGTTAAACCGGCCAATGTGATATATTTTCATGGGAACCAGAAATCCTTGCAAAGCCACTTATTGTAGATGTTGTTTTAATAAATTTAAAAAATGGCCAGTGTAACCTATGCAATCACGTACAACAAATAAAAAAGAATCTCCTTGGACTTCCTGCTCCTGTTCTTTGAAACTCAGCTTTAGTTGGACGACACAGATGGACTTGTGTTAACAGAGATTTATTATGAAGGTAAATATGTTGCAAAACTGGAGAGACTTGTATAATGCGATGTGAGAGCTTGAAAAAAATCTGAATTTGTATGTAAAAATGTTCGCTTTTTCACACATTTTTCACATGTGAGCTGAAATTGAAGTCCCAAATTGAGTGCACATGAGTCCATTTTGCTTCACAACCATTATTAAGTGATTATCCAGCTACACAAGTTTTTGCTCAGCTGGATAATGATGGACGGTCTCTCAGCCTGTGTGCAGCTCCTCTCAGGATGTATGAGGGATTGTTAGCAGCCACGCCGCGACTAAAGCAGACATTAGCGTGGCTGGCGGGGAGCTGACAGAGAGTGAAGTCGTACGATTGTCTGAGTTGACTGACACTCACAGACTCACCATGCATCACCAGCGCTTTAATGTGGCGTGCTGCTGTTGAACGTCTCTGAGTGGTTTGATCACGGTGCACTAACACGGCAATTAAAGATCAAGTGCTGTTGGATGAAATATTAAGTTTGTACTTCACTTAACCCGGCCTCACCGTGTGGCATCTCTGGGCCTTTGACTCGGCCGCTGCACAGAGATTTAAATCACCACAAAGTGACACTAACAACAAGGCCCACAGGAGAGTGAGATATCAGGGGAATCAATCCCTATCATAACTGATAACTCAGTCGGTTCTGACCCACTATACAGTATGTAACCCAAGTCGTAGAAAGCAAGTCTTTAATCCATTCAATCACACATATTTATTTAAGCTGCATTAATGCAATTTTGACCTTATAGCATCCACATGTGGCCACTTATCATCCCTGAGATATCTCAACAACTGTTGTCTATTCTACAGGGAAATGTTGCTCGAGTAATTGTTATGCACTCATTAAAGAGGACATATTATCCCCCTTTTCCACCTTTTCAAACAGTCCCCTGTGGTCTAAATGAAACAGCTGTGCTGTGCTTTGGTCAAAATATAACATGAATCAAGCACCAGAGGAGGTTTGTGACCCTGTATAAACCAGCTCTCTCAGAACGCTCCGTTTTGGTGTGTGTGTCTCTTTAAATGCAATGACCCCCCTCTGAGTTTTCCCCCGGAGACATCACTCCTCTGTAGGGAGAATAAAAATGGCAGACCTGCACAAAAGTTTTGTTCTAGGCTGGGGGTGGAGTCTATGGGTGGAGATATCAGGGGAGGGGATTTGTTTGCCAGAATCCCACTGTGACATCACAAGGAGAGTACATTTGAAACAGAGCATTTTTCTCTGTGTTGACTTATGCAGACCAAAAACAAAGGACTGGATGGATTTATTTCCCCTTTAAATAAAAACTAAGATCCAGATATTCTTTACAGATATAAGTGTGTGTATAAATTAGAGCTAAAATGTGTCCACATGTATCCTTTCATAATTGCAAATTTGTTTAAAGCATGGGAACAAGACAACTTTCAGCTCAGTTGTGCCACGTCATAACATTTTTAGAGCTCCTGTAAGGAACTCTCAGTTTGTATTGTTTTGGGCGCCCCCTGTGGACAAACGTTGATCCTCTCATCTTTTTTTGGGTCATTCTGTTTGGTACAGTTTCAAGTTATGTTTCCTTTTAATCTTTTTCAAGTCTGTTTCTGCATTGAGCTGTTGATCCCCTCCTCTGAAAGCAAATGTACTGTGTGTGTGTGTGTGTGTGTGTGTGTGTGTGTGTGTGTGTGTGTGTGTGTGTGTGTGTTTGTGTGGGTGTGTGCACACATGATTGGTTGATTTGTATTTTACTCTTGCCATCACCAGCCCAGGGACAACAGATGGAAATGAGCTAGTTAGCTAAATCTGGTACAAAGCATCTCTTCTCATCTGAGACTAATGTTTAATTTGTACACTGTCCCTGATTCAAAAAAACGCATAAACTAAACTAAATATGTACAGTCAGCTATGGACCGCAGGTTTGCACACTTCTGCGTGTTTCAACTTTTCCTTTTAAACACTATGAAAAGTAGGACAAGAGGTCAAAGTTGTGTCAAGTTTAGAACACATTTTAATTCAGTCTTATACCACTTCAGTTCATCTGCAGTTCTCGTCTTTATTTTTGGATGGATATCTAACTCTCTGAAGGATCCAGTTCTCTCACAGCCTCCCTCAATTCAAATACACTTCTTCGTACCTGCTCACACTTACTGTACGCACATGTACTCGTACAGAAATGTGGCACTGCCAAATGAACAGCACCTGAATGTGCTCACTGTGTCTGTGAGTGAAGGAACGAGTTGAACCCAGACACAAATAGCAGAAGCACATCAGAGCTGCTGATGGGAAAGGAGATGTGGAGTTCTTGCTCTTGCTCTCTTCTCTCTCTTTCCTTCATGTGGGGCCCATGCTGTGCTGTTGTGGGGGGGGGGGGGGGGGGGGGGGGGTTGTATGTGAGAGGTCGTCAAGCTGTTTCTACTTTTTCACATTTCTCCTGTTTGGTCTTTTCCTCTTTGTGAATGAGGTGAGGTCTCTCTGTGCCCTGGTGAGGCTGATGATCATACGTGGGCATGGGAAAGCAGGCCAGTGGCCTTGGCTCTCACCTATACCTCCCCCCCTCCTCCTCCTCCTCCTCCCTTCTAGTCTGGTGATAAGACTCGTATGAAAGACCTTCTTTTCTGCCGGTGGTGGGAACATGGAGATAAGGCGGGTGGTGGGGTGGCTGCTGGGCCTTCTCCAGGGAACAGGGAGTTCCAAGACTCCTCTGATACTGTTGCACGGAGAGGATGAAGGTTGGATGGTGTGCATGTGCATGTGCACGTGAGTTAGTTAGTTTGTGTGTGTTTTGGTGTGTGTGTGGTATTTAAGGGCTCTTGTGATTTAGCCTGCCCCCCTGAAAACATGCAATATTTTTCTCACAACAAGTTTTTATTGAACAAATGTTCCTTCCCAAAATAAACACTGCACATGCTCCCTCTTCCTGCACATCCTTGAGAATCTGTTGGTAGCACAAAAACATCCAATATGTGTTTAAGGTTCACCCAAACACCGGTCAGGCTGACCTTGCACAGGGTAAACTGTCTCTGCCTTTCTGAGAAATGTATCTTGGAAAAGGCAGATACGTTTTTCTAAAATTAAAGTAATTACTTAAATGAGATTGAATGATAAATCATCCAGATTCATCCCTCAAAGATTTGCCCTTGAATAGCAGCGTAACAGTTGGCAGCTGAAACGTTAAGCAGGGTCTCCTTTTCTGTGCGTCTTATTAACAGAAATATAAAAACTGTCAGCGGAGGCCGCTCATTAATCTTATCCCTTATCTTGAGGAAATTAAAGTTACAGAACATGAAAGTCGGCTTAATTAGCAGAGAAGTTGGAGAATGCAGATATTTTCCAACCCCCTCACAAAAACCTTACCTCACTGTATTCAGAGGTCATTAGAAATAAGAAAGAGGCAGGAACAATTTAGAACAAAAAGAGATTAATGTTTAAAAATATATGTGTGTATCTGTCAAAGGGACAATCTCAAGAAACAGCTGAGATGAGAAATGAAGAATGTGTATTTCTACTTTTGTTTAGTTTAGTACGGAAGCCCTAAGTGGACATACAAACATACATTTAAATTTACGCTGTTTTTTCGAGATTTTGACTTATTAGTCTTATTATTTATTTATTTGTCTAATTCCACCACCAGGGGGCTCTCAATCAAAAAAATTACAAAAGATGACGTCTAGGCTAGCGGGAAATCATGGGAGTTCTCTCTGCTATTCCCTCCCTCCGCCCCCCGTTGAAAATTTTGTGTTGTCCGTAGTCATGTATCAGAGTATAATTTACATGACGTTTCTATCACACCAGCACATACAGCAACAGTACGGCAGCTTTCAGCATCAGCTTCATTATGCAGCGGTCTTTGATGTAACATCCGGTGTTTCCATGGTAACGATAAACATGTCCGGTCATGGCGGCCACTTACAACTATAAAATGAAGGATTTCTCTGTCTTTGGTAATTGTTGAAAACATTTCAGGTAATGTAAGTACTCAACGACAACAAAATCTAACATAGGTTTAGTGAATTACAAATTAATTTAGATATTGTAACGTTAAATTCTTATAACATTCTACATTATAACTTGAATTACTCAACAACAAAAAACAGTTGTAATTGACTCATCATGGGCAAACCACCCTTGTAATCCTGAGATAGGTAAGCTGAGATCTTGAGAAAACACACATTTGCTCATCATCACGGGAAAACTTGAGTTGAAAAAAATGAATGGTCTGCTTCAGGCTTCTGTGGGTTTGTTTTCATGACATTTTTAAAAGTTGTATTTTGTTTTTGTGCTTTGTTTTTGTAGCTTTAACCATGTCGTGTAAAGTTGTTGAATAGTAAATGTTATCTAAAGAGAAATATGACAAGCTAAATTCCCAGCCTGCACCTTTTCAGCCAGTCTTCTTGTTTACCTTGATAAAATCTTTATTTTGATTTATTTGTAAATCACATGTAATTTCTTTGTTTGTAATTTTTCCTAGTCCAAGCCCAGCTAGATTACAAACCTCAATCTGTTTCCTCGGGCTGTACTTTCATTTTTCATGGTTGTTGTCTGTGTTAAGGGGTAATGAGCTGTCAATCATTTTAGCAGAGTTTGATTCATGGACAGCTTCCATGGAGGACGGAGCTCCATGCTCCAGGGAAACCTCAGCTCTGATGACAGCTGATTCTTGCAGAAAAAGAAACAAACAGGCACATTTGCATGGCTGTACCTTTTTTTTTCTCTCTCTCCTCCGAGCTGCCATCACCTGTTCAGTTTGACAGAAAATGTGATTACCCCCCCACACCCCGCCCCCCCTCACCCTTACTGTGTTGTTTTTCTGTCGGAGAAGAGAGAGAAAATGGGTGTGTGTGGCGCGGTAGCGGCTTCAGGAAGGAGCTGTGTCTCTCTGTGTGCGCCTCCTTGTGTGTCCCTGACACTTTCTCTCATTATTGGAAACACGGCCTCCTGCTGGGGACGCCAGGTGTTCCTGCTTCTGTCTTACACACACCCACCATCAAGATGCCTTCTACACACACACGCACTTGTGAATTCACACACACCTGATGGGTTCTAGGAGAGGACAGATGTGATATATTTATCAGTCCATCACCACCATCCAGAGGAGGTGTGTGTGGCGGTGGTGTGGAGAGGGGAGACCTAAACTTCAGGACTCACTTTTCTGCTAATAGTTGTTTGTGTGGTGTGAAAACTCTCAATTATGAAGACAGGTGTGTAGAGGATATGAGAGTGTGAAGCTGAGAAAATCTCAGCAAACCAGTTGAACCTGACTGTCATTAAAAGTAACAGAAATCAGTAGAAGAAGAATTTGATCCATGAAGACACAAAAAACACAAATTATAAAATGTCAAACTCTGCACCCTCATGTCAGCGCTCTCTGGGTTAGCTTTACCTTTTTCATGTTCTCTTCATCTTAGACCTTTTAGTTTCCTTTATAGACAACTTTTTGTGCCATCAAGTGGTAGGAAAAGCAAAATACACAAAAAGAGATGGCAGCTAAGGTACAAAACCGTGTTATATTTTGTGGTTAACACTCCGTTAAAGCAGTGGTTCACACACTTTTTTTCGGTGCAGGTGGAACTATTTTTCAAGACCCACCCTCCACCCGATCCATACACACTGACACATAAACATGTGTGTATCGATAAACACTATACACTCATCAAATATTACAGAACAACAAACTTCCGTGTGACGACAAACAGAAAAACGAACAAGCTAGCGTTTCCAAGGCAACCATTCAAAGTGATGCTGCAACATGAAGCTTGCTAATTTTGAAGATTTAACAACAGTCATAGCTTCAAACTGATTTGTTCAACCTGACTACAAAGATGATCTAAAAATCTAAAAATAAAAATAAAAAGATAGAAATCTGCTTTTAGGATTTCAGCTTCCCATCCTTCAATAATTTAAATGAATGGTGGAGGCTTGTAGTGCCACAGATCTCCTCAGTCTGGGGTGCAGCTGTGAGACGGCCTGAATTAATTTCCATTGTCTGACTTTGATCTATATTTAGCGCTGATTGAGGCGACTTCAGAGACATATCACACAGGTAGGATGTGGCAAAAGGCGGGTGCGGCTCTCTTCGATATCCACCGTTGTACAGGTGAAGCTGAGGCGCCAATATGACTCATCATATTTTCATGTCCTTGTTGGTGGGCATTGTTTTTGTTTAGCCCCCATTCCCACCCACCGTCATAACCTCAGGCCCACCCTACTGCATCACTGCATAAAAGCAACATTATGCGCTTTGGCGTCCATCAAAGGTTTCTGAATGCAACTTCACCATCCTAAAACATAAAGTCCTATGGCTCCCGATCACAGATAAAGGTGTGACTGACTGACAAGGAACCCTACAAGCATCTGCCCGTCGTAGAAACAACTTTGGCGTATGATGGAGGTATTAATTTATTTGTATGCAAGCCTGAGACATTACTTGGGTTAAATGACTTCTTGCACGCGGAAAAGCTTCTAAACATTAGACAAGGATGACACAGATAACGCTACAGCCTCACGTTGCATCGCAATCTATTATGAATAATACCTGCAGGGATCTACACTCTGCTTCTTGTTCAGTCAT
Source organism: Labrus mixtus (assembly GCF_963584025.1). Lineage (NCBI taxonomy): Eukaryota > Metazoa > Chordata > Actinopteri > Labriformes > Labridae > Labrus > Labrus mixtus. The sequence goes on from NC_083617.1 coordinate 26,487,036, forward strand.
TCTCTCCTCAACTCTTCTTAGCTTAGCGATGGGCTAACTGGCTAATGCTGTGAAGCCGTACACATTTCATTTAATTTTTTTGTTTATTTGACATGGACATACAGTAACATCGGTGCTGTAACATGTAACCATGCACATGTCCCTGATGCGCTGCTCTTAGTGTTTTAAGCAAAATGCTAACTTGCAACTCCTGTCCATGGAGGCCTTTAGGAATAATGTGAACATGTCTTGTGAGAGGACTGCGAGCTGCTGTACAGAGTGCTACAAGCAGGCAACGGGGGCGGTCGGTAGACATGGGAGGGGCACTATTCCCCTTCTTGAAAGTGTCATCAACTTTAAAACTACTTTTTTTTTAAGAAGAAAAAGTTGCATATTGTTGCTTTAAAAGGTCTGTAGTTTGACATGGCTACAAATGGAAGCGGCAGAGCTCAGTCCGTGTCCACTGCTGTAAATCGAATTTCCCTTCCAGGGACAATAAAGGTCTGAACTGAACTGAGCACTGCCCACGAGCCCGTGAGCATGGTGCTGTACTCCCAGCCCCCTCACTCTGATATCTCTACTTACATGTTTATAATTTATTTCAGGACCAATACTATCCCCTTCCTCCACTGGGGGCCCTGGGAAGTTGGCCACACTTTTACACCTACTATGTTCTCTGGTATAGTCGATGATGCAGCTTCTTTCATGAGCTGAACAAGCAGCAGTCAGGATCCTTCACAGGGATTAAGACATGTCACCTCATCTCACAACCGTTACTTGACTTTCACATCAGCTGTCATGTCTCGTATATTTAAAGTCTTGGGAACTCACATGTATAAAATCACAAGGCTCGATCGTTGTCCCATCACTGTCACAAACTTCACTTCAGGAGGTAAACCATTCCCAACACCTACAAGCTGAAATCATATTATCCTCCTGGAATTACACTTCATTATTGTCTAAAGCAACCTTATATTCCAAATTAAAAAGATGGAATAGAAAGAAATCGTAACCAAATCAAACATGACCTTAAAGATTGAATATTTTGAACCTCTGCATGCATATTGACTATTAACTAGAACAGCAGCATCCTAAAGGGGAGAAACAATTAGGATATGCAAAAACGAGGTGAAATTTATGTTTCCTGCAACTCTGCTATTTGCAATAAAAGAAGATAAGAAGTATTTTTATGTGCCTAGTGGACTCGTATTTCAGTGAAACTCTGGCTGAATGTGTCATGTGTTGCATAACCTCGACCCTCTGGGACTCTCTTCACTGTCGAATCATTCTGGATGATATTTTATGATTTATAAATAAAAGCGGCACAGAGGAAGATTGGATCATAATACCCAGCCTGAAAAGAGAGCGCAGGTTCTTACACCATTTCAGCCAGGCTTTTATTCCAAAGCCTTCACAGGAGGACAAGTTCAAACATCTCAGGCCGTCTCAGAGGGGAGAGAACAGCTCGCACTCGGAGAGGCCGAGCTGTATTTCTTCTTATTGAAGCGGCTCTCTCCGTCTTTTTTCTTCAATTAAAATGTGCTCATTCTCATCTTCAGCACCGATACCGACTCTGACTCTGGCTCCTGTCATTTCTCTACTCTTTTTTTTTTTTGAAGTCCTACTCCGCCAAGGTTAGAGTTAATTCTTAATCTGTTCAATTAATTCAAATCATGAGCCGAAAAAAATAATTCTGAGTTTGTAATTATGGAGAATTAATTATCCCTATTTCATTAATAGATTATGAAGAACCTTTTCCCGGTGCCAAAAACTCTTTTTAATATCTGAATTTTGGATGTCTCTCCTCTCATTGATATGTTGTTAGGTGCTCTTTAGAGGGAACATTCAAGGAGGCAAAATGTCAAACTCTTTCTAACAACACCTTTTTATGGCATCTTATACGTGATGGAACTTTTAAAATGATGCACATGTGGAAAGGGTACCTGTGCATATTGAAAGGTTAAAATCAGACTACAGACCACGTGCAGAAGGATCACAGGGTGATGTTGTAAATGTCCCTTTAATGTGGATGTTTATTACAGTATCAGAGACAAACATAGATCGGACACTGCTCACTGATGAATTTCATACAAACCACAAGATATTAATCAACAGATACTGACTGTGATTTTAAAGAGCTCCCTCTGCTGGATCACAAAGTAAACTGTTTTAAAAAGTCTGTTGTGCTGCTCATGAAGTTTTGTGTTTGATAGTTAATACATTGTGTTTTCACACATGCACAAACCTCCTGACCATTACCACATTTTTAAGCGTGAGCTGCATGTGTGAATGCAAACGAGCAAATCTTTTCACCCAGGCTAAACCTGGATTTTTTTTTCCTGCCAGTCCCGATTACAATTTCTCCAAATGAAGTCGGGATGAGCCAATCCTTGAATAAAGCAGGAAATATTCTGGAAAATTGACCAAACACTCGTTGGAAGGGATGATGAGGTTTATACAGTATCATGCATCAAAAGGGGGATGGTGGGCACATTCTTCGTGCTGTAATTTAGCTGTTTTTTGTTCATCAGTATGTTTTTATTATCTTTAGTTAATATTGTGAATACGTCAAACTACAGGAAGTGTTGATAAAAAGGTCAAAACTGTTGTCATAGCGTCAGACTCTGTTGCATGCCATTTCCTCAGAGAGCTGCTTGTTTGGCTTGCAAATATAACATGCACAAGGGAAAGACACTTCATATGTAATCACATGTTGTATTTTTCTATACAAATGTGACAAATATGCTACAACGCTCCAAAACTATATACGGCTGTATTTATGACCATATGAAAGTTACAGAAACCCTAACCAAGAACTTCCACAGCGCGAGAGAATACGATGTATGTGGAATAAAACCATTTAAAACACATAAACAAACGCACATAAGGTCATTGTTCTGAACCGCCAAATGGGAGTGTTTCATTCTGAAAATAAACCGAATGTTTTAATGTTGTTTCGGTGTCTAACTTCGAGTCCCGCTGGATCTTTTCTGTGGTAATTTGATGCGCCATGCTCATGCATTTAGAAAAAATAGAGCGTTGCGTATCTGCTGCGGAGGGCTCCGGACTGAGACGGAGCTGGGATGCGGAGACCGAACACGCATCTGGTGGATTTTCGGTTTAAGGCAGCTTCCACAATCGTGAGCGGCCTCTGTGTGAACATTTGTTAAAGCTAGGTTTCAGTTTAAATCTTTCCTACCCAGGTCTTTGTAAAGATGGCGTCCTGAAATAACCTTCAAACCCAATGTAAACACATCATATTCACAAATAAATCTGGTTTTTAGAAGATTGGCTTATTTCCTGAATGACAATTGTTTTTCACAGTCTTCTCAGTGAAAAATGGATCAAAAGCCTCAGCCTGTTCCATCTGATCAAAACATCAAACAGAAAAAGTGAATGCTCTCTGTGAGGACAGAGCGCCGAGCAGACCTGTGATGAACAGAAATGTCCTCTCTGCAGCCTGCCTGCACATCCACAGGCTAACAAATTACCGTCTGACTGTTAGCTGCATCTGTCTTTCTGCTCTGTGGACTCGTCAGCGCTGAGCTCTGACAGGCCGGAGGATGAAGGAGCGGCCGGTGGTCAGCTGGCAGGGGAAACAGCAGCAGAGACGAGATGGATTCACTTTTGTTTTGGTCATTTGGGACATTTTCTGCACAGCTCAGACATTGATTTTTTTTTCAGAGAGGAGACATGGCTACCCAGTCCAACTTATTGGCAAATAATTGAGAATTACGGCTGCATGGTTAGAGATATATGTTTGCAAGATTACACACCAGGCTAAAAGCAACCCCCCCCCCCCCCCCCCCCATATGTCACCTCGATCTCTCCCCTGAGGAGGACACTTGACAGCTTGTTTTTTTTTGCTTTGTCAAAGTTTCTTCTTCAGTAAAAGTACTGAACCTCAAAGTGTCTGTGCATGCCACTGCTTTAGTGCATTCACACATGCACAAAACCTTTAAAAGCTTCATGGAATTTGAACAGAAGAAGGTTTTCACCTCTGATCTACATGCACTTTTTTAAGGGGTTCACAGAAAGAGTATGTTGCTGCTTTAACATAACCAGATGGGCTACAGATGCAGAACATACACACACGAGATTATCAATTATTACACTGACAAATTCTCTCTCGTTCTTTCACTCTCTCTCTCTCTCTCTCTCAACAGGTTACATGAAAGCGATCTAACTCACCAAAGCGCTCGACATGCACGTATAGTTTCCATGATTAACACAGAATATCATTTTTGGTAGTTGAACAGCCTACCAAACTTTATTCAATCTGCAGAGTCTCTTTGCACCTTTAAGAAAAAGCTGAAGACCCAGCTATCTCATGACCACCGACACACTTAATGATATTGATGTCTCTTTCGTAGTGGTGACAGAGAGGAGGACTCTGAACAAACTGTTATCCATTATGGATAATCCTGATCACCCTCTGCACTCCCTACTGGACAAACAGCGGAGCAGCTTCTCCAACAGACTGATCCAACTCCGCTGTCACAAGGACAGATACAAGAAATCTTTCTTACTGAAGGCCATAACTCTGTACAACAGCTCACCTCATGCGAGCAGAGAACTGTCATCATGATAATATCTGTCTCTCCATACTGTAATCTGTTCTGCACATGTTAAATTTACAAATTATCCCTGCACTCATGTTCACTTCATTTGTCTGTCTACTGGCCGTTATATTGTATAGTTTCTGCTGATAATATGTCTGCACTCATGCACTTTAACTTATGTCAATACTGTCCATTTACTACTCTGTTTTTGCACATTTACATTTAATCTTTCATATTTAAGACTAGTAATGCTAAATTAAATCCTGGTTGTATATATTCCCATTCTTAGTTTTAATATTTTTAGTGTTTATTTACTTTGTAGTTAATATTATATTGTGTTTAGATTTGCTAACATTGTGTTTTTTACTCATATTGTTGTGTTGGATAACCTGCTGCTGTAATGCCACAATTTCCCAGTTTGGGATCAATAAAGTAATTCTACTCTTTTCTATTATGATAATATTTAGGATGATTTTGCTCTGCCTCTGGTCACTTCCTGTCAGCATCTGTGTGTCCGACTGGAATGAAAGCAGTTTTTTTGCACTTACTGACGTTGTGTTACTAACTCTCTGATACGTCCCTGTGGATAAAAGCATCTGCCAAATTAATTGTAGAAGATTGCCTGGAAATATTTTGGCAGAGTACCATTTTCACATATTGTTTAATTGAATTTTAAAGCGTAGTAACACAGAGTCAACATCTTAAACAAATGTAAGATTGTATCAGATTATCTCCACATCCATAGTTTTGAAAACCGTCTGCAGCTAAACGATCATACGACTCTCTAACCTCTTTACTCATGAGGAAAAACAGAGCGCTGATTTAAAATTGTAAACTGCAGCAGCCGGGTTTGAACTATCAAATCTACAGAAATGACAGTCGTACTGTTGGACTTGTTTCCCTTCTGTGAGTCGGGTACTTGCCTATACTACTATAAATAATCCTTGCACTCATTGGTTGAGGCCGCTCGCTGCTTTGCAATCTGAAACAGCTGCAAGTAGAACCCCACTCCCCTTCTCTTCTTTGTTTCCCTTTAATTGACTTTTTAACAAGGCTGTGTTCAAGTTGACCATCTACACCCCTTCATTCCCGGCCATCACTCACACACATATACGCACGTTTCTCATTGGATGAGGCGGAAAACTCATTAAAATTGTGTGTGTGTATGTGTGTGTGTGTGTGTGTGAAATGCTACCAAATTCTGAATCAATGAGCTTTGTGCAGAGGAGCTTAAATGAACAGCATGTTTATATGCACGATAATGCAAAACCCCTCGGTTCCTCTCAGAAACCACGAGGTCAAACCACATAATGTATTTGGTCTGAAAATACTCTCCTGGGTGGATTTAGAACAAATTATTTCACGCCATTATCATGAAGGCCTGGTGAGAAGCTGCACCAGGAGCCTCGTTTGGAATGGTGGTTAGAACAGTAGATGTGCACAGCTCTGTGAGGAGTGAAACACAGGATATCATTTTTAAATGTATCATTTATCTTAACATCTACATCATTATCATGGTGATGTTGGCATGTTATCTATTTAGATTGTGTCTCTGCCTCCTCTGATATCAGAATGCAACTTTATTTTTCTTGTAATATTTGAGCCCAAAGTTCGACCCTTTGCTAAACCTTACTAGAGTAACATGCATTCATTCCATCCCAGTTAGATTTCTGCAATTCATGGTACTCTGGTCTAACACAACACAACCTAAACAAACTCCAGCTGATCCAAAATGCTGCAGCCAGATTCAAAACCAGGTCCAGAAGGAGAGAACACATCCCAACCGGTTTTTAAAATCACTTCATAATTGATGAATTCAGAACACCAAAAATCCATATCGGTGATATCCTTCGTCCTCAGCGAGTTGGCAAATGGTGGCATGGGCACCCTTGAAATCTGAATGGTCTTCATCCATTAATATTTACAGTCTATGGGCAGGACTTATGCAAATAAAACTACCAGCCTGTTTCAACACAGCCTGAATACTTGATTTGAACATGCCTTTGAAGCATATTTTGTTTTGTTAGCACTTTAAATTGCAAATAAATACTTCGCAAATCTATTTCCATGACAGGAGCGTAGGACAGGAATGAGTGCATGAATATTTGTTTGGAAACTCCTGCACACGGTCGATGTTGCCTTGAACTAACTAGAAATGTTTCATTACTGAAACATTGCAGATAAATGCATTTTTGCAAGTTAGACAGTACAGGAGGTCCTATGCAACTATTCAAACTTTACGCTATCCCTGTATGTATCCCCAGTTGGGCCACCCCAGTCACGAGTCTGGACATGCCCCTGTTAGTCTTGGAAAAACCCACTAGTAAAACATGGATATGTTCAATATGCAAGGCTTTAGTTTTGATGGATGGTACAAGTCAGTACACAGGCTCTCAATAAGGAATGGACAGGGAAAAATATCTCCTCCATGTTATTTTTCTGCTCCAATTGAAGCCCCCCCCCCCCCCCCCCCCCCCCCACTGATAAGGAGGATCTGCATGTGTGAATCTACTGAGTATGACTGTAGAATAGACAATTAACCTCAAATGCATTAAAGCAAAAATATTTAAAAAAAAACATGTTGGAATTTAGATCATTTAAGGATTGAGAAGTGCAGATGTTTGTGATAAGATTAGTACGATTTCTCAAGTAAAGTGCTGATATTTATTCATCTTTACCGTCCCAGCTGCGCTACAACTTTCACATCTTCAACATTGGAAGTTTTCATCGGCATCGACAGATAAAAGTCTTGAAACCGTTTGAACTTCAGTGGCCCCAAAATGCTGCAGCGGACATCCATAAAGCTCACACACACCAGGACAGCCTGCTGCTCCGAGGCTTTTTATGATACCAGAGGGGCCGCGAGGCAAAAGGTCTAACATCGGTGAGTCCGGCTCTCTGTAGATGGATCACTCGCTCACTGCTGTTAAGGTGACAGTTTATTTTTCACTGTGAGCTTTCAGTTTTTCTTGTCCAGCAGGCAGAGGGGATTACACAGCAGTCAACACATCTGACACCAGAATTTAATTTTGGTAAATACCATAAATGTGAGCTACCCACAGAGGGGTAATAGGGGTCTCTCCTCTGTTGGTGCTGCACTTTGTGCTGTTCTCTGATAAGACCCAGGTGAGCCAGGTTTCATTAAGTGGAACATTCAAATGATTTTTAGGTCTTTGATTCTTAACTTGCATCTCATTAAAAGAGGCAGACAATAATCTCCTTTCCCTTTATACTTCCCTATTTTTTTAAATTATTTTAGTAAAGCGTGTATGAAGGTTAACATAATCACAATTCACTTCTTACCATCATGGATATCAGTTTCATATTTATTACTATAGGTCATATGATAGACTGTATAAAATATGGACGTAGTATCAGTGATGTCACCATTGGTTTTGAGAAGGCCATTATGAAGCTCTGCGATGGAGGTTGCCAGAAATGAGAAATTAGAAATGTTGTCTCAAACCATCTTTGATTAACCGAGCAACAAACATAGAGGTGTAGCTAAGGTGTATCTTTAGCCTCCTAGCAAACAGCTTCAATGCATCGACCTGTCAGGCAGATCAGCCACAAATCCCAAATTAAGTCTGCTTTAATCTAATGACAACGGATGATTGGAACTGCATTTTATTTTTCACTTCCACACTGGCTTCATTTTTCAACACAAGAGGCTGCTGCTTGGTCATGTTGAAGGCTTATTTAATGCTTATCCAGCATAACCTTTCTCCTAACAGACTATGCTATTACTTACAATTTCCCTCATTAACCTCCTGATGTCAGTTTATTGATAGTAAAGAAGTTGTCGTGCATGACTTAGATCTTATTAGGCTTTGCACAGGGCGAGACTTATCAAGTGGTATTACAACCACATTTGGCAAAACATGAGATCAGGATTAAAATGTATTAAGACATCTGTATGGATGACAGTTTGAATTCTAAACTTCATCTTGAATGTGAAGCACAAGCTTTGATTTATTTATAGAAAAAAATATACTTTTCCAAATTTGTCAGCAACAAAAAAAACATTTATGCGTCTTCTTTCCTTTCCTTTCTTGACTATATGGTTATCTGACGTACATATATGCTCTGGCACAATGCTTACATTGTGCTGTACCACAGCATAATGAGGTTTTCAGGTTCTATAAGTTCCTGCTGATTATCCTACCTTCATAAAAGAGTCCAGTGGCCTTCATGGGCCATGTGCAGGCTTATTCATCGTGTGTATAAGTCCATCTGTAGTTTGAAGACCTCTTTTCTTTGTGGTTCAATTGTAATTCATTATAAAGGATAGAGGTAAAATGGCATCATTTTAATAATTAATAATAATTCATACTTAAGGTTTAAACTAAACTTTGGCAAACAGCCAAAAAGCCCTTTTATGTTCGTTTAAATTTATAGGTATTTCAGGACAGGGTGTCCGGTAAATCTTCCTGAGCTACCTGTTGACATATACACCTGACAGTGTGAATATCTCCCTGTCATTCGTAGGAGGGGTGGGGTCTTAGGAGGCAGGACGTGGTGTAAAAAGAAAGACGTTCAAATAGCAGACAAAGTAACAGAGTCAGACACTTTGATGACAGTTCTTTGCTTTAATGCTACATGTGTTAACAGTATCAGTGAGTGGAAAATGACATACTTGAGGGCAGGAAATAAATTAAAGCTACCTTATTCTGTGCATGTCGACGGCACCAGTTGCTCACCGGCTGCGTCATATAACCATCATCTTCCCCGCCCACTAGCCTCGGCTGATTTTAACCTTCTGCACTCACACAGCAGCTCACCCAAACTTCCCGAGGTAACATACTTACTTTATGTGGACACACCACAAGAAAGACTTTGTGCATGACTTCCATCTGACCTTTTTTTGCTGAATTTGTGACTGCAGGGGTGCAAACTGATCAGGGATAAAAAAGGTGACATGGATCCAAACCCCCTAGGGGGGTCCGGGGGCATGATGCCCCGGGAAGTTTTTTTTTTTTTAAATATCAGCTTTAAAATGTGAATTTACAGAAGATTTTAGCATTCAGACCAACTAAAGAAGCGTTGCAAACAATAAGAAAAACACAATTGCTTGTCTATATCTATGTTCTGTTCTAACTTTTTGATAAAGCTTCAGTGAAACATGAAAAACACATCCTCCTAACCTTCAGTCCCTTTTTATAAATGGGATGAATTTGCACTAAGGGGTGATGTGAAGGGCAGTCACTTGATGACTGCTCTCAGAGCAGTCTGAGAGCAGTCATCAAGTATGGCAATATTTTCTCTTCTATCATAAAATATGTAACATTATCAATATATTAACCTGATGTTTAGCTCCTGCTGATTTTCATGAAGTTTATATTCCTTCTCTTATTACATGTATTGACCAGCTGTCACGTTAATGTTGCCTGGGATAGTAATGAACCAGAAAGCTGCATGAAGTTACCTTCAAGCTAGCACACATTTCTCTCAACATCTTTACCTATGGCTACCAAACATTAAATATGATCAGACAGGATGTTTAACAGAAAGGCTGGCTTGCTAGCCAGACTTCGAATCTTTCCAGTGTTTACACGAAAAAAAATAACATTATGTAAATTAGCCAGAAATTGACATAGTGCGAGAATGGTCCGAGCGCCCAGCCGCGCACCTCCAAGATTTTGTAACAACGCGGACGAGTTCGTGCCGACCGCGTTGCAATGATTGGCTGCAGGGCCCGGAAGTACTTTCTTCAGGCCGTGTTGAGCAATCAGACCGCTCTGACCGCAATCACTATGAAACGACTCGACGTTTGCAGGGACCCCTGTCACTGATAAAGTGGTATTACCACTATCCTTCCATTATCTTTACCGCTTTTCCTGTCCGGGTCTGGAGCCGATCCCAGCTGTCATTGGGCGAGAGGCGGGGTTACATCCTGGACTGTTCGCCAATCAATCACAGAGCTGACATATAGAGACAGACAACAAGCCACACAAATTCACATTTACGGGCAATTTAGAGTCAGCAATTGACCTAACGAGCATGTCTTTGGACTGTGGGAGGAAGCAGGATTACGCATGCGCAAGGAGAACATGCAATTTTCAATCTCCTCACAGAAAGACCCTGTCTGACCCAAACCCTGAACCTCCTCGCTGTGAGGCAACAGCGCTAACCACTGCACCACCATGCAGCCCAGTTTTGCAACTCAATCGAGCAAAACATATTTGGATGGTGTTTAAATTCTCTTCTTGCTGTTTTCACTTTAAAACAGCTCATCTGAGTTTGTGTTCTTGTAAGGGGAACGTCTTGGTTAATCAGTTTGTATTTGTACAAAAATCATGCAGAATGACCCAAAGACTGTATTTAGTGTATATTAAGGAGCCAGTATACTACTTAAATGCATGCTACTATGCAGCTGTATAGCTTATTGTTAATGTCTACTAAAATAAATGAAGTGTTACAATATTTCTCTTTGCATTATTAATTAATTTATATGAATTAAGCAGTGGAACAATTGCATGTGTTTTGATTCAGCAGTGTGAAACATGCAGACCACCTGTGCTGTAAACACACACTGCTCAGATGCCAAATCATAAATAATCACATTTTAATAAGTCTCAAACAGATGCCAGTGTTAAAAGAAAACATATGTGGGGAATCGTTTGGAAGCAGTGATGCTGAGAGTTTTTTTATCTCTCAGTTTTCTTTCCGTTTGTCTTATTTACCTGTTTTAGCTGCCACAAGGCGAGCGGATTATCATCCCCCCAGGGGGGAAGGTTGTTCACTTTGCAGAGGACTTGAGGGGGACCGAGCTGATGTTATCGTTCTCTCTGAAGTCTGTGCTCTCTCTTTGAACACACTTTATCTTCACATCTCTGTTACTCGCCTGCAAATGGATCAACTACACAGGGGCTGCTTTGAGATGAATTAGCAATAGGAAGGTGCCCGAGTCACTGGTGAGGCACACTTAATTTGTATAACATAAATTAATGTTCTAAAAATAAGAACCTCGAGTGGAGAGTCAGAAACAATGAACTCCCCCAAGTGATGAGGGATTACACACAAAAAGCAGAGTTAAAATGACACTTTCACACATGCACAACACTCCTGTAAACTTCCAGAAGTTTTCACCATGAATTTTTTACTCTGACTTCAGTTTTTCCTGCCAGCCCTCTAAGTAAATGTTCAACCTGAGCTGATGTGAAAACCCAGCAGGAAATATTCAGGAGAATTCACATCAAGCCACAGGTAGGGGTGATGATGTTTATATCCTTCGACTGGCACTCGACCATAAACTGTGGACATGTCCTGAGTGTTCTCCTCAAAAGAAATGACATTGCTACATTATGTTTTCTGTTCCCCAGAATATTCTTCCCAGCTCTTTTGATGATATGGTGTTGAATCTGCACATACTAATACTTGGATATAAAGGCAAAAATTGTCATCATAGCGTCCGACTGTTGACTCGTCTGCCACTTCCACGTAATTCTTTTTGCAAATTTCCAACAGGGATGCCTTCCAGCTCTGAGGTGCATTTGTAAACAAGCACGTCGGGAAGATTTCAGGGGCAGCCTGCCTGAAATTTTCTAGAAATGTTCACGAGTGCATTTGTGAAAATGTGTCTTTCCTCTTCAGCAAATTAAACATTAAATAAGCAGAGAAAGAGAAGATAAATGAGTGAGACAAGAGCAATCAGACACTAGCTGAAGGAGGACGACAGGCAGAGAGACTGACGCACTTCAAGGGAGCTCCGAGAGACCTTCCTCCTTTAGTCTGATCCCTCTTGCCCCTCTCTGCTGCGGCAGCAAATAGCATTTGTGTGACACTTTGCTCCTGTGGGCCCGGCCTGCTATAATCCAGCAGTGAAATGTGATGTTTTCAGCCGTCACTGTGCACTGAGGCTGTTGTTGCTGTTTGGCTGCGGAGGAATCATAGCAGGGACCGAGGGCTCGACTGTAAACCCAAAGGAGAGTAGATTTCAGAGTGAAATGCCTTCTGGCACTCTTCCGCCAGCCCTTGATTTGGATAGACAAGAGCTGCTGGGGAGGATTGAGGGATAAAAGAGGCTGAGGGAGAGAAGTGACTGCAGCTCGGAGAACAGACACAGAGTCTATATATGCTGTATCAGCACTCCGACATATGGAGACACATAGTGCTGAGTGTGAAGTGTACTATAAAAAGAGGATGCATGTCTTGTTAGGCTTTAGCGGAGAAGCACCACAGATATAACGTTAGTGGAGTATGTTTATGTCTTTTTTACCTTATGACCCTTTATGGAGCTATCTGTCTCTGTGACATATTCTCCATTCTCTGCTTCTGTTGTTCTCAACATATAAGACAAGATGGTGAAACACTAAGCTTGTTTCTAAGGAGGTGTTTGCACATACAGCCCTCTCATGAAGCAGTGCTGTATGTGTAGGATGTATAACTGCAGCCTTGAAAAGAGAGACATCCTGCACACTGATCTTGCTCAGCATCAGCTTTATTAGAAGATACACAACATTTCTGTTCCTCTGGACCTTCGTCATGTGTGCTCTCAAACAACTCCCAAAGCCGAGATCAATGCTCCGCCCACTTTGTGTGCACGGGTGTTGGACATTTGATTTAATTAGGAGTGTCTCTCATTCATCAGCAGGGACCTGTGCAGCATCACTCACAACTAAATCCACATAAATGGAGGTCAATCAGATTTTAAGATTGCCCATGCAGCCCCTGGCAACCCCTCTGGACACGCCCCCTGACAGCCACATAGCATATTTTATATAATTTGCTTTTTTTTTGTTACTGCAATTTGGCCTAGTGGTTCATAACACAGTGTTCTGTTGTATGCCAAACATTAAATCCATACTTCATGCATCAGTGACTCTTGACTTTCTGTCTCCTGCAGAGCAGCATGAAGTCCACTTGCACGAGGAGGCTGTGCTTCACTTTGACTACATAGACAGCTCTGCGTGTGTAGCCCTGATCTCACCTCAGCTTTTTTTTTTCATCCCTTTGTTTTCAGGGCCTCAAAGGATTAATCAGAAGCTTTTATAACTCAGCTGCAAATAAGCAGACATGTCTCCTTCTCCTCCCTTTGACCTGAATGCAGCAGCAGCAGTCCCTTCCCCTTCAGCTAAAACTTCCATGAGAGCAGCAAACACATGCCCTCTGCACCCGAGGCAATGAAAAATAAATCAACAAACAAATGAATAAGTAATCACAAAGGAACAAAAAAAACAAGGAGCCTTTAAATTATGTGTGAAAAACAGGTTTATCTGAACTGCTCTTAGGTTTCTGAGGCTTTTGTGTTCGCGATTATCCAGCATGTATTTTGGGAAACGTCGGTTTCCGAGTCCCTGATCTCATTACATTTATGTTCATTGTTCTTTTTCTGATCAAGCAAGATGTAAAAAGGCTTCAGTGGGCTGATTTTGTGTATGCCATTGTTGGATATAGTATGCATCAGTCCCCACAGGCTTTTTGCATTTGAGCCAAAAACAGAGAACTAAAAACACTTTGCTGCTGCTCGGTGATGTCTTGGCAGCACGAATTGAATAAAAGTGTGTTTTCTTATCCTGCACGGTGCCACCTTGATGTTTTAGAAATAGCTTCATGGTGATGCGAGCTCGGCGGCATCGTCCAGATGGTCACACCTGTGTGCACAGCTGTGCGGAGTAGCTCTGTTTTTAATAGAGATATAAACACAGAGATGCTCATTCAGATGGCAATGAGGTTATCTTTGAAATCCTATAAAAGCACTGCATCATCATTAAAACAGCAAGCCATTCAGGGTGTAATTAATTGCTTGTAGAGATGCTTCAGGTGCTGCAGTGTTCATGAACTAAAAATTAAAATAAAGAAAACCAACTCATGCAGTTATAGAGCTGCAGCCCGGCTCAGTGACCCATGCTGGTTATAGTTTATGTGTACCTGCTGAGCCGTGTCAGTCATCTCCTAATGAGTATTAGCTTCTAACATTGACATTGAGGTCATTAATACACATGAAGGACACCTCCGTAATAGACTTGTACTGCACAAATACAGTGATTGTTAGTTTGCAAACAGCTTAGCAAGCAGCAAGCGTTCCTCATGCTTTGATTCGATGCTAAGTGCTTCATCAATCACAATCCCAGACAGATCATTAGAGGCTTCTAGGATGACAAGAGCAGCTAAAGCATCTAGAGCAGATTGCTTCAGACCACCCCTCAAACCTTTAATTATGCCCGAGGTTGGCAGTTATCAAAGACATGACGTGATAAGTGACTCGCTCAATGGTAGTCATAAGTTAAAGCAACTTGTTAGTGTCAGGGACTTTAAATGACTTTACTTTGCATTACAGAATCATAGCATTATGTGCTTTTTACATACAACAGGACACACAGATTCTCAGATTACCAAAAACACCAAAGGCTGGATTGAACTTCCAGCTGCACAAGACACTGCAGTTTTAAATGGCAGAGCTCTGACTTTGCTATTTTCAGACACTGTAACCAGATTGAAGCAGGATTAAATGTCCTTGCACAATACTTTTGTGCAAAGTGCTTCAAAAACAATGAAGATAATGCTGTCCTCCACCTAGTTTGGCTCACAAAAAAAAACACTTATTGAAAGGCAGGCCTTGTTTTATCATTTTAAATATTGAAATAAGAAATGTATCTGGACCTTTCAGGTGAATGTGGCTTAACATCGGTGTAATGGGACTTTTTTTTTTACTAGAAATGAGACAATGACCCTTGCTTAGAGTTGAGTTTTTTTAAGTGTGTCCCTGTGAAATGTAAGAACACTGTCATGCTTGCAAATTATTGAAAGAAAATAGAGGCCAGATTCTTAAATGAACTTGATAAACAGCTGAATTATCTGGGGGGGGGGAGCCGCATTATGTCATTGTTTAACTGATCCAACAACTCGCTTTAATCGAACCAAAAGGGGGCCCCTCAAACCATTTTGTCTGCCAGTTTCCCAACATTTACTCAGCTTCCTCTTTCTCCCTTTCTTTTTTCACTCCCAGACGGATATTTCCTCTTTATTTTCCTTCGGTGACTTTCATTGACAAGCGTTGGTTTTCAAAGCAAAAAGACACGCCACGCTTAGCAGGTCAACGAGAGGGAGTGCTGTTAGACGGAGCCCCCTTTAGGAGGTTTTCTTTCTCCGTCTTTGCAAAATTTGCACATTTTGAGCCACTGCTGTGGTTTAAAGTTTGTCAGCCCCAGGGGCCCCCCACTGGCCTGGGGCCCCAAGCAGTTGCTTGCCTTGCCTATTAACAAACAGCGCCTCTGCCAAAAGCCAACCCTGGATTATCATATAAAGCCCATGCAGTCATATGCAGCCATTGTGTATAGTCTCATTTCTGCAGTTATTACATTTTAGGGGATTTGCTGATATAAATGTCCTTTTCCTGAGAGGACCTACTGCTGACTGCAGTTCAAAATGAGACCGCTACAAATGCACTTTGCAGCTCTCAGAGGTCCTGCAAAACGACAAGCACACTCAGTCAACTTTTCCTGAAATAAACGAGGGCTTTAGGAGAGAATTTGTTCGGCGTGTGCTCTCACATTGTAAGTAAAAGATGCCCTTTTGTCCTTCCTGCACACCTGCTTAATGGAAACACTGCTAATGTAACACCCTAAGAATGATTGTGTGTGTGTGTTGTGGCAGAGGAGCAAGGCCGCTCGGGCCGTTCTCTTCTTGATTCATAGCAGAGCAGACAGGCCTCGACCTGGGTCAGGAGGTAAAACGTCACAGGCCCTTCACCTGTGTGTGCACCCACAGAGGGGATCCTCGAGAGAGCACGTCTCGACTCATTTCCTCACGCAGCTCTCTTGTGGGTTTCTCTGAAGCCAAAGTGCCCCCTGGTGAGCAGACGTAAGAAAAGTCCCTGAGCAAGAGGACTTACGAAGGATTTAGCGCTGCCTTTTCATCAAACACAACTTGTGTACACACATGAGAATCACATCATTTTCCAGTCTAATTATACTTTAAAGCTCCAGATCTTCATGAACTATTTATATAAATATTCAGCATAATTCTGTGTAGCCTACAGCTATGCTCCCCCTCCCCTGTTCTGTTCTGGATATAGATCCAATGTAGCATCAATGACTACTTGCCTCAGGAGAGTTATAGTGCTTATTCCAGCAGACAGAGCAAGGAGATCACATGAATATCACATCCCAGTGGAGCTGTAGCTTTGGCTGCTGTTTAAAGCCTAATCAATGAAAGAAACATGACCCGTGTCTATCTGATGTGTGGAGACGACAAGATGTTTCTGGGAAAAAAAACTGCATGCCAAGAGTGATTCAGGAAAGAGATAATATGAAGAGAAACGTTTACACAGATACAGGAGCATTTGTGATGTTCCGCAGCACTGCTAGGCACATGATTTAATGACTATATTTAACACCTGGGTAAATTGTAGCAGAGAAAAGCAACAAAATGCAGCAGCAGCTCCCTGGAGTTGAGCTCGCTGACTATGGAGATGTGACTGATATAGCTGCAGGCACAGGCTACCTTCAATGTCCAAAGCCATTAGTGATTCCTGTACTACTAAAGCGCTGCTCCAGGGTACCCATTTCCCTTGCATTAATGATTACCTTCCACCTTAGCAAATCAAAGGCTTATTCAAATGCCTCTGCCTACCTACACATACTCCCTAAATAACCCGGGTTAGTGGGCTCAGGGAGCTTTTGATGGCCAGAATGTATGGAGAGAGACGGAAACATGCAGCTTGTCTGGTACATTTGAAAGCAGAACCATTTATTATCAAGTACGAGAATATCAAACAAGAGAGAAGAAAAACAGTTCATCCGTTTCACAAACTCGTTTTTTTGCTGCAGTTTTGATCACTTAAACCAGCAGAGATAGAACGACTTATTAAGCTTGGAGACTCCTCCAGTTAATCTTATGCCCCTAGTTACAGTTTGTCTTCTTTTTTTTTTTTTTTGCCTTATCATTTGATTATAGAATGGCTCTGCTGAAACCAGAGTCCACAACAGAAGTTAATAAGAGGCTATACAAAGGGGGTTTGTAAATGTTAGTTTTGTAAAGTGCTTCATTCCCCCTTTTTGTCCTAATCAAGACAAGGCAGCGGCTCCTTCGAGTCTGATCCGTGATCGGGTTACTTATTGCCAGTCGAAGGTGCGCTTCACCAGCCTGAAGAAGGTTCGGTTGTGCTCCTGTAGGTAGGAGCGGAGCTGCTGGAGGACGGTGCTGTTCACTGCCGGGTGAGGGCGCCCTTTGGACTCGTGCAGACAGCGCTCTCTACCGTCACTGCGGATGCAGTAAAACCCCTTGGTCTGGTTGAAGTAGAAGTTGGAGGATACTATCCTTGGAGGCAGGTTGAGGAAACGTTCCACCTTCTGGAGCTCTGGCAGCGGGTCGCGAATCAGAGCGTCCCCGTCTACAATGTGTATCTGTTCCAGGGGGAAGTGACGCAGCCAGTTCCGCATGTGGATATCGTACAGGCTCCTCTGAATGGCCTTGTACCTGATGTTTAAGGCTCCGTTGCGCACTAGCAGGTTCTCAATGGCTTGCACAGGCTTGTGGTTCTCAAGGCGGTTGAAGTAGACCTGGGTATAGTCGGATATGACACGCTCTGCTGGGTCCCGCAAGATCAGCAGCAGCTTTATGGACGAGTTCATGGCGCAGATGCGTTCTGGTGCGAGGGCTGATGTGAAGTAACCTGGAGTCTTTTCCACCGTGATCTGGTGCGGGTAAGAGTAGGGCATCAGCTCGCGGTACCACTCAAAGCCCTTGGCATAGTTCTCATCCCAGTCAAAGAAGTGCACCTCGGTGGCAGCAGCAGCAACCTCAGGGTGAATGTCCAGCATCTCCAACAGCGCTCTAGTTCCCCCCTTGCGTACCCCGATGATGATACTGTGCGGGGCTCTTTTACTTGTCCCGGGGGGTGGAGATGAGGGCAACACTCCAGAGAAATTGGCTGGTAGTCCAGAATCAAAGTCTAGTGACATGTCAAATCCTGCCTGGACGAGCTCAGGCGGGGCAGCATACGTCTGGAGAACCAGAAGAAACGCAGAAGCCAGCAGACGAGCCATGGTGATGACTGAAGAGCGAGGATTGGTCAGGAGACAAAAGAAAAAAGGGAAAGGTACAGAGTGTTTTAGCTGAGGATGAGATCTGTGTTTGTGAGCTCAGGGGTAACAAGGGCGGTGCGAAGTGCAGTCTTTGTCAGCCATTGGGTTTCACCTGGAGGAGGAGGAGAAATCATCGACAGTCCACGGCACATCTGTGGGAAAGAACAAAGAGATAAAAAAGAGAAGAAAAGCTTTTAGATTTCAGGAATATAAAGCAGAATGAATGTCTACATTACACTGAAATGGCACTTTCCTCATTCCCCTGAAAAAGCAATCCAGCCATAAATACAATCTGTGTCTGTTATAAGTGTATCATCTCAAACGGATCATCTCAATTCATCTTTCTTCGAGTCTCTTTTCATCTTCCCTCTTCCCATCTGCTCTCTCCTCTAACTCCATACAGTCACTTTCAATTCATTCTGTAATGTCTGCGACTGAAAGGCATTACGTAAGACAGCTTGTTAGAAAATGTGAGATATGTAAATGTATCTGAAGGCCAGCAGACAGGGCAGTTGAGCTTCGTCTTTGTCTGCCAGAATTCACATTAGAATCAATACACCTAACACCCCCACACACACACACACACCCCAGCCAGGAGCATCACAATCAAGGCAGTCTGAGACTTATAAAGATACATTTATAACAGGAAATCAGAAGAGTTCCCACTTCTAGGTGACTTTGATTTCCTATATACGCCAAGACAGATCAATACTAGTGCAATGAAATTCAGCAAACACAAGGAGATGGATTAGACTGGACTTAAAGTATCGCTTTAGAAACCTCTAAAAGCATGGGAAAGATCCACATTTTCTGCCTTGTCTTTTTTAACTTTTTTTTCATTTTGTCTACAAAAAAGCTTGTTGAATATTAAAGTATTTGTTGTGTTGCCGTCAATGAGTGCTTGTCAAGTGGTTTGCCTTCAGTAAAGTAAGAAACAACACGTGTTCACACAACTGTTCACCCTGCTCACATGTTGCAGGAATCTGTGAGTTTTGTAAAATGTCAAGGAATGAATTTTAAGAAGTCTTGAGTTATCTTCACGGGGAAAATAAGGCGAGCGAGCTGCTGCTTACTCTGTGCTAGTCAAAACAACAGGAACAGGCTATGCAAACATCTTATCTTCAACAGCAAAGGTCAAAGTGAGGACACACACACACACACACACACACACACACACACACACACACACACACACACACACACACACACTTTATCACTTTTACTTTAGGTTATAAATAGACAAGAATATATTTTCAAAACAGTGTCTCTTCTGTTGTACTAAATTAACATTTTGGGATTTTTGCATGCAGCAGGAACACTCTACCAGAATCCCTGAGTCACTTTATGTAGATGGCAGTCTGGGCTTTACAGAGGATGGGGGGGGGGGGGTGTAGAGGTAAATCATTCATATTCCTTTTATTGCAGCAAGGAGCCTTTATTTTTTCAAAGAAGTGTTTCTGTCAGAATACTCTGAGAACCCATGAAAAAAATATCACGTCACCTTAACATCAGCGAATTTCTAGAATATAACACCAAGTACAAAAATAGTTTAAAGGTCACATATTCTCCTCTTCTTCAACCAGTTAAATAAGTCTCAGAGCTCCTCAAAACATGTCTGTGAAGTTTCTTGTTGTAAATCCACTCTGATCCTGTATTTGATCATGTCTATAAACCCCTCTATTTCAGCCCTGCTCAGAACAGACTGTTTCTGTGTCTGTACCTTTAAATATGTAAATGAGCTGTGTCTGACCACGCCCCCTCTCTGGAAGGGCTCGGGTAGCTCGGTCTTTCTCGCTCCATGTCCTATTGTTTACGGTGAGAAGGCAGACTCAGAGGGCAGAACAAACACCTAGCTGTGGAGTGTCACCCACCTGAGGGAGGGGTTACTACCCTTTGTGATATCATGAAGGGAAAATCTCCAAACGGCCTGTTTGGGCACACATTTTCTGAAAAGTGGAGAGGATGGACTTTTCTCATCATTGGGGGGTTTGCAGACAGACTAGAGACACATATTAGTGTTAGAGGAACATGGGGAAGTGGATTTTACACATAATGTGACCTTTAATAGTTAAATTGTTCATGTTTGTAAAATAAATAACTAAAAGGGCCAGTGTGACAGTTTGGGTTTGACTTGTGGAACAGCCTTCATAAAGAGTTACAAATAGGTTGCTGAGTTTTAAAAGAAATGTTAAAAAATAAGTAGATAAAAAACAGTAAAGACAAGCTCATTTTTTGGGTAAGATTTGAAGAATGAGGGTTTTGTTTTGTTGATAAAGAACGTTTATATGTCAGGGCATCAACTATTGATTGAGGCTGCTAATAAATCCAAGGTAACCTTCTAAAGCATACAGCACCACTGATAATCATAGGGGAGCAAACAAGCTTGTTTTGTGTCTGTATGTAGAGAGCTATCTGTTAATCTGCACAAAGCTGTACTCTCTTGTTGACGGAGCTCAGTTGTTTGTACATAAACTTGATAAGCTATGAGGGGAGGGGACATTTTTTTCAATATAATAATGAGGCCCGAATTTAAAAATGTGTATTCGAGTTTCACCGTTTAAAATGAAGCTTCCTCGCTAAAAGGAGCAAGCAAGGGCAGCTCCAAGAAAAACAACAACAGTCTCATCCTCATCATGGTAACGGCTCCAGACCTCCAGGGGACGGATTGTCAATGCAGACCAAAATAAAACGCAAAAAAGATACTTTAATCAAAAGTCCAGATTTGAAGATGATCATCAATTTGTAAGACATGTATAAAAGTAACAGCTGAACTCTGTGTGCATCAGTAGTTTTTTCTACTGACCAGCTTTGATTATTAAGTCTCTGCAAGCGGAAATATCTCCAGCACATTGTCATCACAAAAGTTCTCCTTTAATTAAAGGATGTTAAGGTCTACCACAACACATTGTGTGCAACACATTTCCACCATGTCACCGGTGGCCTTTCTCTCACCTTTCAGAGTCTTTCAGGCGTATAAAGGCCGTGACACACGCCCCCTGCTTCACCCTCCAACCTGTGGCGCGAGTGGAAGACTGAGGCGGTGAGCTGAACACAGGAGAGCTGACCTGCCCTACAGGGCTCAGGGTTCTGCAGGAAGGCACTTATGTGCTGTGACAGGCGTGCCTGCCTGTCAGCGTTTCCCTGGCAGAGAGCTGCCAAGTCCAATGCTAACAGCCAGACAGCCAGACAAGCTTTCTGTCTCATCCAATCCCCACCCCCCCTTCCCTCCTCTCACAGCACATCACCACCTGGAAGGTGCCATTGTTTCACATTCCACTGGGCCCAGTTGCTTCATTCAGCACTTGATGCATAACTTTCCTGCTCTTCATTCTGCAGGCAGCCAAGCAGCACTCCTCCAGTATTTGAAAGATCCTTAAACTTAGACTTTTTACTCTGCGTAATGTCGGGCAGGTGGAAGGTTACACAACATGTTTCTAGGGAAAAACTATGACCTCATCGGGAGTAGAAAACTCATCTGTGTGCACACTACCACAGTGAAATCTTAGAGCTCAGGTCACTCTTTTTGCTTAAGGAGTTTGCATGTGTTGCTTCAGTGCATGTCACCTCAGGGAGTGTGGAGGTGAAGCGTCTTATGGCCTGCAGGTGTGAGCATGAAGGTGGGGCCAGACAACTCTTTCACTAACAATCTGTTGAATAGAGCAGCTTTGTTAGTGGCCATAGCTGCAAAGTATGACAACTGAAGTACAACTGTACTTCTTGGTGTCACATATTTCCCATTTTACGAGTTTAGGGCTGCAGTAGACATAAAAAATGTGAATAGTAACTAAAGCACAGTGACTAAAACATTAAACTAATACATGCTGCGTCATTTAAAAAGAGCATGAATGTCTGCTCGTCTTCTCATGTCAGCCCAATGACAGCTGGGGTGTGCTGGGATCTGCTCGCGGCCTCGAACAAGTCAAGTGGTTTAGAAAGTGACTGGATGGATATTTTAAGAATATTTCAACCTTACTAAAAAGTCTACTTTGACCATTTGTTTAAAGCAGGATTTAAATCCTGGTTTCCTGGATAAAGATGCTGTTTTTGTTTGACCCAACCATTTCCCTGTCTACAGCCCTCAGCAGAATTTTACTCTTTAGCGCTAAAGCTTCATATTTTGAAGAGAGAACAAATGGACAGTGTTTTTTTTGGTTGATACCATAGACTAAATAAACACGGATGAAGCTTAAGGGACATCACCTATTGGGTTTGAAAAAAATAAAACCAACTTTCATTGTCAACCTTCAACTTAGCTTTATAAGTTTGGAACCTCACAAACCTATCTTCACTAGCATGTAATAAATCATCCTTTCCAAGGTAGCCATTTATCCACAGCCAATAGATATCATGGCACTAGTTGAATACACATACACATACTCCACATGCTAACAGTTTGCAAACAACGGGCTGAAGATGCTTGCAGAGTCAGATTTGCGCAAAATCCAGTACTATTATTATACCTTGTCAGTTGACATGGTTGTTTAGTTTCTCAGAACATCTTTGCCTTTTTTGCACCATCTGCCTCTAAAGAGGGCATCAGTCACACCCCTAACTACGCATGACTCTTATCTTTCACAAGATCCAGATTGAGTCATCAAAAATTCTCTCCCCATTCAGTGTATGCCGATAAAGACGTCAACTAATCAGACAAAATAGTTGTTTTGTACCAGGCTGTAAACATGTTAATTTCTGCTCTGGACATTTTAACGTATAGGACTTCCAGGTCTTTTGGAGCCAGCCTCAAGTGGACACTCAAGGAACTGCAGTTTTTAACATTGGCTTTATTTTTCAACTCTGGAAGTTGCCGCTTGGTTGTTACCTGAATTGAGTGTTTTTCCATTGAAGCTATAGCAAGCAACTACTCAGTGAAAAAAGGGAAACATATCAGAATCAGAAGAACTTTATTTAATTCTGTAACATGCAGAAGTAGGACATGCTGGAGCAGTATTTTTCTGTTATTATTTTCAAGTTTGTTTCTGACTTTTTAAATCATTTTGCAATCACTCGTTCTTCAGTAATTACACATCAAATCAACCTCTGACCTCATGCAATCATAAGAAATCTGATTGGCAAATACAGTGCATACCTTGAATTGGGATTTGAAGCTCTAAATACTGTATAACATATTTATGAGCTAAAATGAACAATAATTACGTCATATATACCGTAAAGGTTTATTTCCAACCTGTCTACAGCTCTAGTGTAATGTCACTGGGTATTAGGAGGGATTCATTAGTGGCTGATAGCAGAAGCATTTTACCACAGTCATCAGTTTAACAGATTATTATGTGTGTATATTTGAATGTGTAATCTCTGGGATTTGCTTGAGTGACATGAGTGAGATGTCTCTCTCACTTGCACACAGGGCTGCTTTGGCCCCACGTTGACCCTGGTGATGACTCAGTGGAAATGAAAATTGAACTCAGTACAGACAAAAGCATTAATCCTAACTGTGCTGTTCCCACTTCAACTTGTGCTTCAGAGCCTCCACACATGAGAGCTGCACTTGCTGAACATTATCCATGCGTTAAAACTTTTCCTGCACCGGGCCAAAAGTGCAGTCTGCCGTTTGAGCAGACAGCTCCGCCACAGATCTGAACTGTTCATTATATCCCAGCAGGCAGAGACAAGGGCTCCACAGGTGTGACAGGAAACCAGGTTCCCACTAATTAACCCAAACAGCCACCTCCATGCATTCACCGAACACACGCTCATTCATATTCAGCAGGCCCCATGCTATTAATGAGTATCAAACCGGACGGATTTGTTTTTTTAATGGCCGCTCATTAGAGACATAAGTACAAAATAATTATAACTGTGATAAGGCTTGATTACAGAGGTGCCATTAAGTTAAGTGATTTCAAGCGAGGACATCAAAAAGTGTTAGTCATTGTAAGAATTGTTTTTCCTGTTATGATCACACATTTTAAAGTATTTACACTTCATCAGAAAAAGCTACAGGAGAGGAAATGTCTTTATTTATTTTTAGAATGGCCTAAAAAACTGAATCAGAATAAACAGCAGAGACAAACTTCTTTTATTTTGTGTCTTTGCTTTTTTTCCTACTCTGCTTTTAAGTATGAAAAAAAAAAAAAAAAGAAGAAAATACTCATTAAATTATCTGATAACAGAACAAGAAAATATCACTCAGGGGTGTAATGATATTTATTAAAGGGTGCTGTCTCTTTAAGGCCCCCCTGCCCACGTGCCCACTCTCCTCCGATTGGCCAGCTCTGTTTGCAGTAGCAGGGAAATTTGAGTGAGCTTCCGGTTGGTAGTGTTCTTCAAGGACCGTCCGGGGTGGGCGTGTCCTAGAACTTTGCTCCATGCTTCGCTCTGATACGCCTTCAGAACCTGACGTCAGGTTCTGGCCAAGTTTCATGAAGTTCTCTTAACATCTCGTTCAGAGCAGCAGGAAACCACGTCCGGGGATTACGCCAACAACTGTGTCTCTTATATTTGTATCTTAAAAAACTGCAGAGGATAACCCCCAACCACACATACCCAGTTCCCGCCGCGATCCATCAGTGCCACTGTTTTGCTCCGTTGGACGGCCCGCGGCTCTCCGTTTGAGGAACTACTAGATCCCGCGGGAATAAAGAGAAAACATATTCCAAATAAAGAATAACATGTTGCTTTGTCTTTCTGAGGATGACTTGTCCTTCAATCTGGGCCTGTTTTGAAGTAATGTTGTTAAAGTGATGAAAAATACGATCGTGAGTCTGTATATTGTGTTTTATTTTGAAATTGAACAGACGCTCTGTGCGTTTCTTTGTCTGACTTCCTGTCTGGGTTGTCATATTATGTCCAGCTTGACATGTGCCTGCAGCGTACTGTATTTGAAACGGAGCAGAGCGTAGAGGTGCTGTTGGCACTTTCCGGAGACGGACTGCGGCGCTCTCTGTGGAAACACAACGATTGATTAACATGGCAGCGAACTACGGCGTAGTACGTGGCGCTGATGGACCCCGACATACAAGTATGTGGGGATTCGGGGCTTGTACGGACATCCAATAAGGTAACATTATATATATATATATATATGTATTTAAATATGGATCTGCAGAATAGATCTCCTTTAATATCAATGAAAATGTTTGGAAACAAAGAAACATGCTCCTTCATAAAACTGTCCATTAAAAAGAACAATTAGCATATGAAGTCTTGATTGAAGTTATTTCTTCTCTTAACTTTCCCTCTGTGCAGTGTTTCTACATCTCTTGCGTCTGTGTGTCTCTGGCTCGCAGCATCGTTACATGATCTTTTGTAAGATGCTGCAACCCCTTGCCCTCCTCCCAAACAAAAAAAAAAAACGATCACAGAAACTCTCTCACCTCCTCTCTATTTTCTCGTCCTGCTCTCTCCCCTCTGCTCCCTCCTCTCCTGCTCAGTCATTCTCTCCAACCAGCCCTCAAAAACCTGCAACCAATATCTTTCCCTCCCACACACATCCGGCTGTAACTCGGAGATTGTACTCCCACGTACGCGATTGGTTTTACATTATTAATGCTTTTTGGTTCACACTTGCTCAATTTATTAATCTCTGTTGCAACAACTCGAGGTTTCAGTTACACTCAGAGGACAGACGTGATCTCATCTCACCTTCTTTAACTCCCTAACGTTTTTACTTTAAGAGAGCATGAAGAAATGATCATGTTTAATAACCGGGGGGGTTTACTCCAGAAGAGACACAGTGTCAATCAATATCAGTAAGAAAACACGCTGCATCTGCACACCTTGAGCCCTGCTGAGCATGTCAGTCCTCCATAAAAGCCTGAGCAGGATTCAGCACAGTGAAAGAGAGAGTTGCCACGTTCAGCCTCCATACTGCTCAGGAGAGGAATGAGCAATGATCTCCCGTCCATACAAAAGTACAACAGAGGTGCCCTTGAGTCGGCTGCCCTGTTAGCAAGGCATTTAACCCACGACTGAGAAGAGAGAACGACTTTCTCCTGGAAAAGGCTCAAAGATCTCCTGCAATACCCAAAAGACGAGCACAACTGTGCGGAAAGTGAAATCTGAGGCAATGGAGCCATACTTTTTTTTTTTATCTGAGAAGGCACTTCTTCTTACCAGCATTTTTCATGTTTACAGGAACCAGTTTAAAAAGGTATAATAATATGTAGAATTCTATTCAAACGTATACATGAAAGAGCCCATATTATGCCCTTTTTGGGGTTCGTATATTTAATGTACCTACTTTTGTACGTTCACAATAGCTAAAGTCCGATAAAAGTGTCTGTTTTCATGTACTGCTCCTCCTTGCTCCCTCTACGCTCTGAGTCCATCAGCTACACTCTGCTGAGCCCACACTGTTAGACCCCACGTGGGCCAAGTCTGCTCTGATTGGTCTGCCGATCCGCTCTGTCGTTATTGGTCAGTTGCTCAGCACGCTTCTCGGAAATTTCAACATGAGCTGCCCATGAAAGGGTTAATGATATGAATTATATGAGAGGATATGGCATGTTTTTTGATGGCCAGATCATTTACTGCACTTGACCAGTTCATTCTCAGATCTAATAGGATTTAATATTGATTGGATGAATTATGGAAACCTGGAAACCTTTAAATTAAGAGTCTGATGACAAAAAGCTTGGATCTTAAATTGCAGGTTTTATCCGACATCCCGGCTGCATTTGACATCGTCATGCTGAGGATTTCTATATATATGTATTTCTTTTTGTGTCAGCGTCTGCAACAAAGAAACAAGCAAACAGATGTAATTAAAATGAATGGGAACCTCGTCCTTATTGTGAGAATAAATAGCACTGCAGCTGTGATGGTGCGCATGAGAAAGACGATGACCTAATCCACACCCACATGTCAGCGGAGGCAGTCATTAGGGACTGCAATAGGAGGTGATCTGCTCGCATACTCATGTGGCTGATTACTGTGTTTAACAGTGAACTCCTATACATGGACTTACAACCTCACAGTATAGAAATCCTTCAGCTCTTTTTTAAACTGCAGAATGCTTCAGTGTGCAACAAAAAATCTCCAATTAGCAATTTCTCTGCCCACAGCCATCTGTGCACAAGTAGAACCGGAGCCACACAACTTGATGAAGACTCAAACAAATGCATGTTGATGCTACATTAACTAAATCTGCATAAAGAGATGTATCAACAAACAACAACACACACATCATTGTACACGATATTAGGGGTGAAATGGATCAGAAACCCGTTTGGATCATTATGTGAATGTGCAAAAAAAAGAGAATAAAAATAACTATGGATGTTATGAGATGGACAAAACAGAGCAGTGAGATTCAGTTCTGGAGCTAGCTGTGAGATGATCTACTTATTCTAAACAATCAGTAGTTACACAGGGTAGACAGTTGTAAGTGAGATATCAACACTTAAAGACGTACTGTAAAACCTTGATTAGTAGGGCTGTTGTTTACATGAATCTATGAAATGACCTCACAAACATGGCCGCCCTGTGCACATCACTGTCACTTCTTTCACTTGGTGCAGGTGATAGCAGGAAGCATCATCTTGACCGCAATAGAGACGATTTACCGCACGCAGGAAGACTGAATTACTGCTTCTTTTTATTAAATTATATTCTCAAACAAACAACGCGTTTCACCCGCATGGCTTCATCAGGCTTGTGATATTAAATGACCCTAACTTTATTTGGGTAAGGCATGAATACGAGACAGGGCTTTACATTATTAAAAAAAAAATAATTTGTGCACATCAAAGATGGGAAAGACTTCAACGTTGATAATTAACACCAAAAACAATATAAACGTGCACAATAGAAGGTCATAGATGAACAATAACAAATCACTTATTTGTTCTTTCTTTGAGAAACAGCCCATCTCTGCCTACCTGCTGCACTGTGTCTGTAGTTGTTTAGAGCAGATGTGAAAACATATCAATTCAACATAAGAGATGTGTTAGGTGTAAGGTGGTTCTTCTTCTTCTTCTTCATCCTCATCTGTCTGTTTTGTAAATTGATTTGGACTGGTTTTCATGGGGAGAATAGAGAATGGGTTTACGCTGTGTTTACTGGGTTGTCCGATAGTCTTAAACACATCATTCCTGAGGTGAGGTCGCTTTAAATGACGTAATAAGACTCAGATGAAGAGGCAGCTGGCAGAGGACCTGTATGGACTTGACAGCCGACCCAAACCCTTGAACTTGTTATTGAAACCATCTGTATCTTATGTGATCCAACTACAACTAAAAAAACATGAACTCATCGCTCATCACAAAGCCGTCAGGTGCGATCAGGCCGCCGGTGGCCCGGCAGACCCACGTATGGGTGAGCTGACCTAACCTTATGTTTTCCTGTCGTGAGAACCAGTCCTTTCTGTCCTTGTCATCTCTTGACCGCTCTGTCACACTTCAGGTTAGGGCTAGCGTTTTGTTGTTTAAAATGTGTAGCCGGTGCTAGCTCGTAACAGATGGAAAAACATTTGTTTAAATCATTAGAACATGTATTTTCTTTACTTTACAGAACTAAATGCATAGTGGCCTCTAACTGAGACCTGACTTTATTTGTCAAAACGTGCGGCGACACCAGGCCAGTGAAAGGGAAGAGGTGTGAAATGTGTACAGGCTTTTATCTGAAGTGTTACAGTATTTCTGTGTAAGACCATTCTACTATATTCTATATAGTCTGTTTCCCCCCTTAACTCCTGACAATGTTGTGTCATTGCGTTGACTAAAGATCATACACATTGAGTCTACGCCTGTCATATGAAATGTGTTATATAAATAAACTTGACTTGACATATGCACATCTGTCTGGCTCTACTTCAAGAAATGTCAACAGTCAATGCACCTCATAGTTTTGGTTTATATCACAGCAACTATGCAGCAACATCTAGGGAATTATTTATTTAAAATTCAAGAGCCGGTAAAGTTTGCATTACAAACTACAACCACATAATGTTAAACCTCTACATGATATTGAGGATAAGTTTACAGAACATACAATGCTGCATTGCACCACAAGCGGTCATAATCCCATGACATTAGTGGTGCAGATCCCCGGTCTAAACACACCATTGTTCAACATATACAGTCCTGCTTCAGCATTCTCTGTTGCCCGGCTGAAAACTCTGAATGAGTCGTCTTCCAGTTCAGCTTTGACATTTGTCAATGCTCTGAGATTTATTTCAAGCATCAGTCGACTTTGTCTGGATCCCCAGGAGGCGTTTTCACTGATATGAAGCGGCTGACTCGCTCATCACCTTTGGATGAGTGGAGGCAACCAATCCCAGAGCAGCTGACTCACACAGGGAAGTGCTCAGTGGCCGTTCAGTAACAACAACAGACTATGAGAAGGAATTCAATCAGAGTGAGGCCTGATGATCCTCATTCAGCCTGCCACTTCTGATAAAGCACCTCTGCTTCCCATCGCGTCCTGATCTCCCCACGTGTGCAGCCTCCTCATCACAGGCGCTCAGATAAAACCGATTCACTGCCGCTGCAGTTCTTATCAAGCCTTTCCCATCAAACCTCCTCTTGTTATCACAATGAGTCTGATCTTCTCCATGTTTAGTAATCGCTCTACAGTTCAGCGCGGAGGGAACGCTCTGAAATGCCGACTTAATCAAAAACAAATGCACCAACTTTATTCTCTCTTCCTGGATGTAAGCCTTTGGAAAGCTGATGCTGTTCTCCAGTCTCACAGGCATCCTGCAAACTGCAAAACACACATACATAATGGATGAATTACTTCATCAAATAAAAAGGAGGGCATCTTGTAATGAACTGTGAGGATACTCTTAATGTTTGATGAGGCTGATGTGATGAATAGTTTAATGAGAAAAACTTTGGTGGAAGGCCTGCTGGGTGCTGACAAAGATATCAGAGCTCTGATGAGGAAAAGTGCAGAAAAGCGCACCATGTTTAGAGAGTTTTACGCTCGTCTAGATTTGTTTATTAAACCGCATCAATCTTGCAGCTCATAGACGGCATTATGTAACACGTTTAGTGTGATCCTACCTCAGCCGAGTCTGGAGTTATGCACAGTGCAAGCTTTACTCCAGGGTGAAGCGCGTAATACATAATAACAAAGGTGTGCGTACTCTAGGGGCCTGCTGTTTTCTTCCACGAGGTCAACTTAGATATTTCATGTTTATTTCCCAAAACTACAGCTGGTGTGTGCACTTCCACATCACTTGGCAAACTTCTCCTGGCATCCCATTGGAAGGCAGATCTGCCAGTGTTTTTTTTCCCTGCCATAGTAAATATGTATTCAGCACTGCAGAACTGGAGGTTCAGTGTTTGGACCTTCTGTGATGTGCTGCCGTCTGCCAAACACTGAAGTGATTCAACAGCAGGCTGCAGTTAGCGGGCTGATAATAATTCATTCAACTTAAAGCAGTTTCCCACAGGGCTGACCTGTGTTTGCTCACATCAGAGTGGGGGAGTATTACACTGTTAGATGTGTCAGAGCCGGGGTTTGGAGTAACACCGGCACACATGCAGCAAACAAACACTATGGAGTCAGAGACACAGAGGGCAGATGAGGAGAGGCGGAAACATTATAGAGTCCTCGCACAACCCTGCGTCCTCATAGGAGGTGATTACATTTTGGGTTGCTACACCAAATATTTGATTCAGTTTAACTCCAGGCCACCCCGTCGCCAACATTTCTAGGCCCTGTGAACAGATATCAACCACAGCCTCAGTCAAGGTAATGCTATTACCACACGATGGTCGGTCGTCAAAGTTTTTGTCCTTCAATACTATGAAGCACACATTGTATTTAGAGTCTAAATGGTACAAATATATCGGCAACGTCTCTCACGCAAAATGCAGGCAACTCCCAACACACTTAATTCTAAATTTCAGAGTTTAGTGTGTTTGGAGTTTGCCTGCATTTTTGGGGGTAATTAAAAACAAGAAATTATATATAGAGAGTGCATATGACTTCCATTCTTGTTGCTGTGGTTTTAAAACAGGTGTTAATAAAGTTCAATTTTTACAGATATCATCAATTCTGGTATCATGACCACTTTGAATAACTATAACTTTGAGTTACAACCTTAAAAAAAAACTCTACAGCAGTTTAAATTCAACAATATCATTGAATTAACGATGTGATATTTGCATATCTTTTGGCATTTCAATATTTTTAAAGCATCTGAAAGTTGTTGTTTTTAATTTTTAGAGTTACAAAGGGTTAGAATCGTATTCACTTATTTAGCCAGTTTTGCCAGAGAAACTAATCCAAACTAAAATTATTTATCTCAGATTAGGGTTGCACGACTTTAGATTTTTGTAAATCGACAATCATGTAACTATAGTTGAGTAGATGTCGATTGGTTGCTGATGAAGTTATCGATTAAACCACAGAAGAAGGGAATGCTTTGCAACCAGCAAAAATATTTATTTGCAAAACTCAATGCATATCTGCTGGAAACATAAAGAAACAGCAGGTTGCATCAAATGCAATAAAGTCTGCAAAATGAATGCAAAGAAAATAGATCCACTTGGAAAAGAAAAAACGGGGTAAACAGTGTTTTTGACCACTCCCTTGTCATAGCCACAGTTTTAGATTTTCTATCCTGATGAACCATTAGGCAACATCGGGCATAAAGTGTCATCACACAGCTGTAAAGTCCACTAGTGGACAAGTCTGTGCAACCTGTAACGTCAGACCCAATCATGGCCCCGCCCTGCACTTGGGCACTGGATAGTCAGTCCCGATTCTCCCCCCGCTATGACACCCATGCTGAGAGCTCAGCCTCAGGTGCTTTCAAGTCAACAGTAAATAAACTCCTATATTTTGATTGTAGAAACATTAAATTGTCTTTTATAAGCAGAAACAGATACATACTTAGTTACTATGAGATCTGTTGTTGTAGTCTGGGCAAAAGGTTCATAATCTCACTGTTGCCAAAGAGCACAGCCTACTGTACCTTTGAACTGACTTGACTGTAGCAACTTTCCTGCTTACAAAATTGGTGATATATTTACTATGTTGCCAAAGAGACTAAACTACTACCACATAGCTGTCGCCTCTTATAAAAGCTGTGTTTGCTGAAGTGTATTTCAAAGCCTGGCATTATCCAGCGAGGGATCTGTTTTGTTGTCAGACTCTGAACAATGACTCAGAAAGTAAACAGAGGAATGTGTTGGATCACAATTTCATTATGAAAAATCAAAACATTTAGAAGGTTTGGCATTTCGTTTTCATTGAGAACATTTAGTTTTGAAGGTGTAATTGTAAAGTAAATGTATTGGGAAGTAATGATGGACTAAAACAGAGGGAAGGGAAACTCCCTCTCGGTTTGTTGTTCACCGCTCTGTGTTCACATGGACAGGGCAACGCTTCCTGCAGCTTCTTTATGTTTCACTCAGAGGCTCAAACATGTTTCATAGGTTTCAAATTTTCCAGGTGAGCTCCTCCCTCTCCAACTGTTGGCCCTGCAACCACACCGGGGACGAGAGATGGCCCCGCCCACTCCCTGATTCTGTGTGTAGAGGCATAATAGAAGAACCAAAGGAACTGTCCCAAAGAAATAAAGATTTTCTTTGGTCCAAATCCAGTTTGAGATGCATATCATCACTTGACATAAATGGCAGAATCCTGTTTTTCCGATGTTTTATTGGCGCGTCTTGTCTCCTGCTCTCTCTGACTCACAGACACGTGATGGTGAAACAGGACGTGAGGGGCGGGGAAAGTGAGGATTTTATCAGATTTGGATCCATAAACACAAAAAAAACATTTGAGTCAAAAACAGTTCTCCAAGTGTAAAGAAGAATCTGTAAATACAGATTACTCTAATTACATGCTCACCAATTTAAATCAAGGTCACCTGTCAACCTAAAGACAGGCTGAGAGCTGGAGCTGAGGTGGGTTTTAAGCCTCTTGACGAACTGCTAAATCGCGCCCGTCTGTCAATCAGATGAGCTAAAGCACCTTATTGTGAATAACACTTATCCTTCACGAAATTAAAATGAATGAGTTATCAAAAGATTCACTGGCCGTACAGTGTGTGCAGATCAAGAAATAAGATTAAAAAGAGAGACAACCGTTTATACCAACAGTTGTTTTGGTCTTACATTTCCTCCACTTTTTTTTTCTTCAAGAAATTAGCTTGTCAGACTTATTTATTTTTTTGTGAACCAGGCTGTAAACATCGTATTTTCTGCTGTAATAACAGGCTTTTTGAATGGGTGTGTATGGGACTTCTAGTGGACACTCAAGGAAGTACAGGAGTTTATACTTCAGCATCGGCTTCATTTTTCAACACCAGAGGTTGATCGTTCTACAGCCAATCCACAGACACAAAGTGTACAAAACCTAATAATATTACATGGTTATAATTTACCAGTGCACACTAATGTTAGTAGTATACAGCATACAAATGTAAACATACCTAACGAGTACCTGACGAGAGCGGGAAAATTTTTTTGTTTGTGCAATGTTTAAAGTGTAATTAAAAACTGATCATTAAGTAACTGTTTTTTAAGAAGTCCTACTAATCACAGATGTCACTGAGAAAGTAAATAAGCATATAAAACAAGAGTTAAGGTCTAAGTAGGATTATTGTAAAATGTCTTAACTCCAAAAATCAAGCTCTTGGAGGAAGTCAGGAAGCAGTTGACCTCCAGTGTACATGACGTGTCACATGTGCAGCCAGAATGAGCTTCATTTGTTTTTGTGCAGTACGTGTGAATGACAAATCAGCAGAGCGTAACTGTGATATGCAGATCAGAGATAAAGGAGGATCACACTGACACTGACAGGAACACATTTCTGGAAATGTCGTTTAGCCGCAGCGGACGACCTTGAACTGGAACTTTCACAGTATCGAGCTTCTTCATCTGCATAAGTAATTCAAGTTGTCGCTTCACATGCTGCTCATTGATTGGAACATGATCACAGGCATCGGACTGCGTGGGTCGAGGTGGCCGACTCATTTATCAGGGCAGAAGTCTGAAAGTTGCTAAGTCATTATTTTAATGAGTCGGGTTTGTATCCGACACTTCCAGAGTTTGATGAAGGATGGTTTTACAGTTTGTCTGAAATCATTTCTATAAACAGATTTCTGCACGAGTGCGGAATCTGAAGACGATGGGTGAGATGTTTGGTGTCAGAAGCCTTCTGGTTTCTATTTGAAGTTTGAGTTGTAGCAACAAATCGTGTATGAGCCGGATAAGGTTTTATGCAGGTTAGCAGTCTGTGTGGAGAGCTAATGAGGCAAAATGCAATCCTGGAACCTGTTGGCTTTCATTTGACAACATTCAGCATTTAATCAGTCTATTAAGACGTGTGTATGAATAACAGCAGATACCAATCTAGTCCTAAACACAGTCTCTAGCCTTTTTTTCAGGATTCTGCAATAGCTTATTGACGCCGCCATCATCACGTCTTAGTTCTTCCATATTGATTCCTCAATAGCATAATACTGGAGTCCCAGTCTGTGATTTCCTTTTGTGTTACAGTGTTGTGGAAGCATAACATGTAAAGAAACAATGGGGGCTCCACATACACACACTCTTACATTCACACAAACAAAGCGTTGTTCTCCTCCGCTGGCTTTCACCATCTTACAGTGATCTTGTCTTGCTTCTGTAACGCCTCTGTTACTACCTCTCACACAGCGGTACAAAAGTGGGATGACTTGGTCCCCCCTTTACAACTCTGTGACATTCATATTGAAGGCGACATGTCACAGAGGCGTCTGAATAAGGCTCCTGCTCCTGTCGCTTGTCTCAGTGACTGGTCAGACTGTAGACCATGACCAGTGAACAGAAAAGGAAGTCTTGGCAAAGGATATTTGATAGCAGTTATCCAGACAGCCACAGGCTCCCAGAAAATCTTTTCATTGAAACACCTAGACCTGGAAATGTTTGCCATTTTTGATAAATAAAACTGCTAAATAAATATTTTTTTCATTTTGTGCTCACCACCTAACCATTAAATGTAGAGCTTGACTTTATCTCTAAAGTTGAAAATACAAGAAGCCTAAATCGTTTGAGAATTTGATTTTTAGTTTTTTTTAATCCTGGTCTTAGAGAAATAATGACTGATTACTTTTATGGTATATAGTGACAGTTTTCCTAGAATGACAACAGAGCTTTAAGATGATGACTGGGCCTCTATAAATTAATATGTCTATGCAAAAGGTACTCGCACACCTGCTTCATTAAAATAAATGACTTTGTCAAAGAATATGTATCATCATTTTACATTTTAATATGCCTCTGGTGTTGGAAGCCTAAGAGGTGATACTAAAAACTGCAGTTCCTTGAGTGTCCACTTGAGGATGGCTGCAAAAGTGTCAGAATTCACAGACTTATGCATAGGGATGGATGTGTTGTAGCTGTTTGCCAGGAGGCTTAAGAACTGCCTCAGTTTACCCCTTTACCTGTGTCTTGGTTGACCAAAAGCATTTCCAATATGGCGACCCTCATTGTTGGGTTTCAAAACTACGCTGCAGAAACCAATAGTGATGTATCTGACACTACGTCCATGTTTTATACATTATATCGTTGTTGTCTGCTCAGCTGTGATGTCCTTCTACTTGTGCTGCAGACAGTGCCGACACCATAATGACACCTTAATTATATATTCTAAGCTTTCATATACAACATGAATGGCAGCAGTTATATCTGTGGTCAGCGGGTGCTGATACTATCTGTGAGCCTTTCATATAAATATGACCATTAACTGGACACAAACTGCTCAGCATCATTTGCCAAGATGCTATAAGCGGGTGACTGTGCATACCTCACATATAACATCAGATGCCTCTGTGCCCATTTTTGAGCAACATCATTGTAATTTCATACTTCCAGGGTAAACTCAAGCATAAGGGAAGTGTTTATCTATAATAACAATCTGCAGCTCCTTTTCCTGATACCGAGCCTCTGCCTCTCTGGCAACGAGAGCTTCACAGGTCTGACTGGGCAGAGGCGGGGGGAAGGATGTAAACCATCAGAGCTCCATGCCACTATCCAGCGCTCTGTCATTACATTGTTTACAGCATTTGCCTTCACACAGCTCCACATCATTACCTATAAAGCACCGGGCATCTATATTGAGCCTTACCTCAGGGTACAAAATTGTAGTCGGCCTGAAAGGAAATGAAAACTCTGGTGCCAGCTGGTTTTTACATCTGCTTTCAAGCTGAGCTCCCACTCTGTTTACCAGCATTTCAAGGAAGGCTAACCGCAAGTATTGGCACTCTCTGTTACTTTAGACTTTCTCCTCTTGTTTTTTTTTTGCTGGCAAACACAAGACAAGCGAGCGGTTTGAATGCAATCCTAGCGTGCACTCCCTGTGTTCAGCCTGCATAGCAAGGTGGGATTAGCCATCAGTTTAAATCACTGGAGCATGCACAAACTGAGATGAGGTGTGAGGAAAAGAACAATCACTTACTTGAACAGAATTTAATGCATATGAAAAGAAAAAAACAGGGCTTGTTGGTAAGATGTGCATGTGAAGAAATTCAGCGTATTTGAATAGCTGAAAAGACCTGTCTGCATCTTAATGACAATATCCCTGCATGTGCAGCGCCGGGTGTGTGACAGAATCAGGTTAAGAAGATAGAGGGAATAAAACACCACATCATTTCAGCAGGGTAACTTTCATAGCAGAGCAGAGCTTTGTATCTAGTGCTGTGATGGTAAACCCACCAGCTAATGCTGGGGCTGCTCTAAAGCTAATGAGTGTGCACTATTAATCTGTATTTCTTTACCGCTTTGAACTCTGCAATAGAAAATAGTCTCCAAATGCTTCATCCAAATCCAAGCAAGGTAAGATAAAAGTTATGTATGACAATAAACCATAATATGAAGCCAAAGTGTTGACATTTGTCATAATTAAAAGAAACGGAATTCAAATTTGGCTCAAAACACTGAGTCAAAAACAACTTTCCAAGTGAACAGATTATACATTTTTATGTAAAATCTGTAAATAGAAATGACTCTAAATCAGGGACACCTGGTATACATGGGTTAGCAGGACTAAGCTCTCCCTTTCTAATACAATAAAGATAGGAAAATTATTGTTTTCCAAATGACTTGTTGTTTTTTTAAATGTTGGTGGAAGCTACAGAGGCACTTGTGTTTTTACAGCCAAAGCAGTGTAGCGTCCTGTTCCATTCACTTCTGCACTGTTAATGATTGACAGGTGTCATTGCATGCCTCATTGATTTGCTGATCATTTGAAATTCTTAATTAAAACCCACAGGATGCCGTCTTTTGACCAATGACACACCTGTCGTGCTACAACAACTCAAGAAACAAGCCATTAATAGAGTTTCTTAAGTTGCAATTACCAGGATCGAGATGCTAATTCTGTTAGCGCATTAATGGTCATTTCCAATATGTGTGCACATGAAGCTAACAAACTAAGAGAATCCCCCAAGAGAATCATGCATCAAGTGGCACTGCTCTGAATATGTGTGAATTTAAGTGTGACTATTTGTTGTACCTATACAGGTGTAACCAAGCCCCTCCCCCTCCAGCAACAACTAGTTATGGGCTCCAGTAGACGTAATGGATGGGCGGATTAAATTCAGTCATGAATAAAGGCATCTCCCATTTGACATTTTGCAGCAGCCCTCGAGTTTGAATGTTTTGTATGATGAGATATTATAAAAAAAAAATGTACAACATGGGGATATACACAACAGAGGTCTTTGCTTTTGGCTGGAAAAAAAAGAAGGCACTCACTATAACATATCAGGTCTATTTTAGGACACTGATGTAAAAAACAGGGAGGGAGATCCATTTTTAGAGGTTTGAAGTCATCCATGATTTATCTTTAAAGCTTATGGTGGATATAGAAACAAAACCTAGGCTGAAGATGAATCGCCTCCCGTTAGAAGTCTTATCAGAACTCATGCGAGTAGTTGTGTAGGACGTCTCACTGTCAATTTCGTCTGTGCCGTCTTGTTTTGCCGTTACTCATGAATAAGTCATCAGTCCCCCACTGTTCCCCTTTGGCTTATTGCTCGTTCTGCCGCCTCCGTGGCCCTGTAAAGCCAACTGAAGTGTTTATGGGAGATAAGAGGCAGAGGAGGTCGCAGGCCCAATAACTCCTTTTATCGCCCCATGGTCTGCAGCGAGGCCCGTTTTATGGGGGAATTTGCCGAAGACGAATTCTTAATTAGAGAAGTTTTTGGAGCCGGGATCACAGGCCTAATGGGGGGATAAAAAGAATGTGAGAAAGGACATCTACAGGCCGGCTTGTTGGTCTGCTTGTCTTGTCGCAAAGATAAAAAAAAAATCCTGCTTTGTTCTCAAAGTAATATCGATGACAAACAGCTTTAAAAAATGTGTTTGGGAGGCTTGTTTGGTTTTTGTGTGACAGCCCAGTTTGTCTAGACACGTCTGAGTCCTTTTGGAAATTAGTTCAGGTTATTGATTTTCTTCAGGGCTTATCTTTATTAAAGGAGTCTACCTTGTCAATCGAATTACTGCCTCAGCCATTAAGGTGAGCGGATTCTATTTCCCATTATTGTAAATTCCTGCACAAGAGATTTCAGTGGCGTAGGTTAATAAGAAAAGCAACATGTTTCCCCCCGAACCTATCATACAAGATTCACAAAAATAACCTGTATTTCCTTTACTTTTAAAACCAAAAGAAGCTAAACGTTTCACTCGAAAGGACAAAATGTTCCAGGCTCCGGTTACACAAGTCTGTTCCGATATCATAAAGTGACACCTTTGACAAATATGAACAGGGTAGCATGGAGGCAAACCAGCTCTTATTTTAATTAGCCAACTTGGCAGACATGTTTCACCAGAGCTGACAAGATAATGACTGGATCCTGTGTTCCCAGTCCACTGCATATTAACAGAGAAAAAAGGGAGAAAATTAATTACTCATTTTCCCAGACACGGAGGAGGGGAGGGGGAATCTTGTCCTTCATTGCATAATTTTAAAACTCCATAATTATCTCAACTCCATGGCAACAATGAAGCAATACAGCTTCTTTACATTTTCTCCCAAGGACTTTTAAAGCTTTGCATGAATGTGCCTTTGCATGGAACCCTCTTAATCTGAGTGGAATAGTTGCCGAAGTTATTCCAAAAGACACGACGGCGACTTTTTCGCTTAAATCTGAACATTAGTGGAGAAGTGTGATGCAATCCTCTCCCTTTCCCGGCTCATCAACCCCCGCCGCCAAGCCGAGATTAACCATCTTTCACTTCATTTAGATGGAGGATTGTTTGGGGGTTTGCCTGATTATATCTGTCTCGAGCACACACCATGCCTCTATTGGTATTTAACAAAGATTAGCTTTAAATTGATGATTAACCTTTGTAATCCTGCGTGCATATTGAAAAACGGCGTGCTTGTCTGCACCACGGCAACACAAAAGAGAAACTGCATTATCGTTCAGGGAAAAATGAGGCTCGGAAAGCAAATGAGGCGGTGTTATCTGCCTGGTGCTTTGCTGGATAATGAAGACGAATCTTCGGACCGGAGAACTGTGTCGTAATGAGTCCGAACAGATGAATTCTTTTGTGTTCTTAGCCTGCATCTTTTAATAAATACTTCACTGTGACCCTGACGAGCAATTGTCACGAAGGAGCAGGATTTACTCGCGGGAATGAGTGGTCACAATCGTCTGGACGACTGTATTAGGCAGTAATCAGACATTAAATGAGTCATTTCTCCATATTTAACTCCGACTGGGGAGGTAATGGTTTAATTTGCAGGGCAACGAGTTTTCCCATGTGGACTGCTTCTTGCATTAAATCACGGCTTCATGCCACTGCATCTGTTGCGCTAGGAATAATTAATGTACACATACAGCTACACAAACTACTCCGAGCAGAATACAAGACAAAGTATCTCTTCAAAAAACAAACATACCCTATAGCAGGGGTTCTCAACTGGTGGTTAGAGACCCAAAAAAGGGTCGCGGAAGTGTTATCAGTGTCAAGCGCTTTTTCAGACGTGTTAGTTTTGTACCGTCTGAGGTACTAAACAATTGATGGAAGCTGCAAACTGCACCATATTGAATTAAACAAATCTGATTGGTTGAAAAATATCAGAGGTTTGGGTTGCTTTTTTCAGGGAGGAGTTGTTGGTGGGTCCTGAGGCTAGACGAGTTGAGAACCACTGCCCTATAGAATACCCGAGAGAAAAAGTCTAAAAATAACGGATTACTTGCAACCGAGACAAACTCGATACTACGACCTCAACTCACGTGCCTCTGAACCGCTTGACAGGAACTAGGACTGACAGAGTAGGACTGAGTAGATAGGTGGAGGGTGCACTAAGAGGTCTTTGAGTAAAAGACGTGAAGAACATTGAAGATACTCGTAGTTTCATGAACGGTGCAGAGGCTGGAGGTCAAAAAGAGCTCAGGAAAATGGAAGCCCCTATTGGACACTCTGTGGAACTGCAGCACAGGCTGATTAATGTTTCATCTTTCTTTAAATGGACGCATATTAACATCAACTAAAAACTGCTGAAAAAAACAGATGTGAGGGTAAACTGCAAGTTTTGGGCACTTAGGACCCTTTAACAGCACACTTGACATTATATCAATCGCTGAACACATCAAAGTCCGTGCCAGAACTTGACTCCGGTGATGTTTACATATTGGAGAATCCTTCCCCTTACACTGACAGGATGAAACCTACACAAAAACGGACTGCTGTATGTATGTTTGAAGAGGCTGGGTCAATCATGCTTCTCTAATTCATCATCAATCAATCAATCAATCAATCATTGTTAAATGCACAGTTATCTAATACACTTTAACTTGATTTAGGTTCAAGCTTTCATGAGGGTTTACAGAGAACTAAAGAAAAATCAATGTTTGCATATTTTGATGGTTATTAATTTATTATGTCTCTAGGAAATGTCAAGAAATATTGACCAATGTATTCGCCCAAAGCTCAAGATTTTGGAAATGTCTCGAGCAACAGCCAGAAAGCCGATAATATCGATTAAACTTCCATGAAAAGTCTGAAACAACTGGATGGATTCACATTTGAGGACATGGAGCCAGTAAACATTTAGTAAAGCATGGATAAATTAAAGAACTAATCCAGTATTGAAAGGGTTTATGTTAATTTATTTTCTATCCATCGACAAATGAAGCGATCCCCTGAATGTTGCAGCTTTAAATAACGCTCAAACTTCCACAACTTGAGCTGTGTGTGTGTCTCTCTCTCTCCCTCTCTCTCCCTCCTCTCTCCCTCTCCCATCTCGTACAATAAGCAGAACCACCTTCTCTGTACTTGTACATACGGTGATGAAACGAGGATGGTAATTTGTCCTTTGGAGCCTCAGACGCAGACATCAAATAGCGTACCTAATCCGTACTGTGCTGCAGACCTGTGGAGCGGATCGCAGCCCACACTTGTAATCCCATTGCAGTTTATTATGGGGATATGATGTAAAGAGGACGGTGTGTGATGAAAACTCATTCTGAGGTGAGGACAGAAAATCAGCCATCTTTACTGGGTTGAGCTGCAGCCCGGAGTTATCACCGATAACTGGGACAATACTTATCACTCTCACAGACAGAAAAGATCTGAAGAAATGTGAAGATTAGTTTCAGAAACTAATCTATCTAATACAGAAACTACCCTCAAAAATATGAAGATTCTCAAACCATGATGTGGAAGTGTACTGAACGATGATCACTGCAACTTGTGTTCTAGAGACTGTAAATATGAGTGGGCGGAGCCTGAGTGATGTCACCTATCTGTTCCTGCAAGGGGCTCTCGAGGCGCATTAGCAGCAGCCGCCATGTTGGAAATGCTGTCTCAGCCTAACTTTCAGTCAACCTAACGACAGACTGAGAGCTGGAGCTGAGGCGGGTTTTAAGTATCTTGACAAACTGTTACTTCACACACACCTGTCAATCAGGCAGCTATGCGCCTTATTGTGAATTACGCTTATCCTTCATAAAATCAAAATGGATGCATCATAAAAAAACAAATCCCCCCCCCCATACAATGTGTGTCAGGGGACAATAACTAATCTGACCAATAGCGTTTTCTTTTTTTTTACCAGACTGTAAACATGTTAATTTATATTGTAAAACGGCTCTTTTGAATAAGGGTGTGTTTGTGACTTCCTGTGTTCCTGCAGCCAGCCTCAAGTGGACACTGGACAAACTGCAGGATTTTGCTCTCCCGCATTGGCTTAATGCTCCAACACTGGTGTTTGCCGCTTGGTTTGTCTACAAACCCCTGCAGCAGAAGGGTTTTCAATAACACAATAGGCACACATAAATTGAACATGTTTTGCATATATAAAATATTTACCTGATGGAGCTAAAATGATGGCTGGCAAGTGGGTTTATTTACAGTGATACATTTATTCTGCAGCACAGAATTGAACAAAATGCACTGCAAATAAATGATGCTCTTTAACTTATGAATATTAGAAACAACAGAGAGAGAAAAACAAGCCCTTCAATGCCAATCTTTGAAAACAGATTAAGCCGCTGTGGGTTCTTTCATGTCCCTTTGTTGAATCACAGTTTTAGAGATACAGTGGCTTCTTTTTGGCTCACTTGTGTCCATGATTTTTTTTTTTTTTTTTTTTTTAAACAGCACATTTGAAAATGTCCTCATTATCCTCTTAAACCCAAATTAGCACTGCTCATAATTATAAACTGGTCAAACAATAACCACTTAATGATAAACGGCTGAACAGCTGCTACACACAGTGAAGATCAGTCGAAACAACAAATGATTTAATTACGAGATTAGACCAAAAAACAAATATGATATCAAGTGAAATGGAGAGAAATACAACAAAGACAAAAAATGGGGGCAGAGGCGATCATATTTCAAATCATGGTTTCATTAGTGGAACAGTGCTAATTGTGTTTACACAAGTGAAGATTTAAAAAACAAAACTACAGTCTCAAACACTGAACGCTGCAGACTGATAAAAGAAAATCTGAACAAAAAAATAAAAAAAATCACACACTAAATATCCGAGACTTTGGAAATTAGACAAACTGAAAAATGCTAATTTCTAAAAACACCACAGCAGCAGAATACTGATGTGCTAAATAACTGTACGAAATGTTTGAGTAGTACAACATTGTATATTGAATAAAACGATTATTATATTTAATGTACTGCTTTCTAATCTTAAAGCATCCACTTAGATTAAAAAAACATTTTGTAGGACTAACATCTGTAAAAATTGGTATATCCATCGACTGTACATATTAATAGACAAAGCCTGAGTGACGTCAGCCATCTGTTCCTGCAGGGGGCTTTAAGCTTCCTGACAAACCGTTACATCGCGTCAACCTGTTAATCATCTCAGCTACGTGCATAACTATGGATAACACCTATCGTTTATAAAATCAAAATGGAGCCATTTATAAAACAAACAAAAAAAATCACCCCCCCATACTTTGTGTGTCAGTGATGACAATAACTAATCAGACCTATTTGTTTTTTTGCACCAGGCTGTAAACATGTTAATTTATGATGTAAAAACTGTTTTTTTGCCTGTTTCTGTTTGTGACTTCCTGTGTTCCTGCAGTGAGCCTCAGGTGGACACTCGATGAACTGCAGGA
The DNA here is from genome assembly GCF_963584025.1 of Labrus mixtus. Classification (NCBI taxonomy): domain Eukaryota; kingdom Metazoa; phylum Chordata; class Actinopteri; order Labriformes; family Labridae; genus Labrus; species Labrus mixtus. The sequence goes on from NC_083617.1 coordinate 26,531,105, forward strand.
TTTTGCACTTCTGCAATGGCTTCATTTTTCCTCCAAGACCGGAGGTTGCCGCTTGGTAATCCAGTGCTGCACCATCATTGTCTTATTTAAATATCAGCATTGTAACTGTAAGGAACACTTCATGATGTGCACTGGCTCCATGTTGGCTTAATCCCTCAACAACAACAGAAAACACTGGAGAGCTGCAACTCAGTGACATAAATCCATAGATTGTATAAAATTTGTGGAGCTGAGGAGGGTCTCAAGACAAAATTCCCTGTCTGTCTTTCAGATCAGCCATGCCCCTAAATATGCATAACTCTTGTTTGTTGAACCAGCAGTGAACATGTTCATTTCTGCTGTAAAAAATTGGTATTCAAATAAGAGTGACAATAGGGCTTTGAGTGGACACTCATGGAACTGCAGTTTTTTATACTTCATTTTTAACCCTTAAGGTTGCTGCTTGTATAAATCCCACTCGAGCGTGTATCCTTACTAACACTGTTTTTCAGCACCTTTATTTGCTTTCTTTTACATGCATCTCTCCCATTATATTTTAACAGCTGTCTCTCTAAGCAAATGCATGCTTAATGATGCAACTATGAAAATTTACAGCAGTTACCAAATGAATGTCACATTATGCAAAACCTTATATTTCCACCTGTGCGCCACATTTTTCAACAAGTGAGCATGTGTTTTAAAATTCAATTTCAAAGTATGTATGTAGTTTTGTCTATGGGTAGAACACTGGAATATTAAATTTACTTATTAATAAATTTTTATCATTATTTATTATTTAAAGTTATTTATTTCACTACACTTGGATTTACACTTTTTGTAGAATAATAATTAGAGGAGTTTTAGACGACCGATTTTGTTTAAATTCTAAAGAATGATTGGATACCCCTGTAGTGCTCCAGAGGACCAATGATGTCACAAACATTGATCTGGTTGTGAGGCTACTGATCACATAATCACTGCATTTCAAAATGTCCATGCTGTTAAAAGTGCTGCCGTAGTTTGACTATTTTTAAGCCCAGATTTTTTAACATACATACTACCCTATGTATAATCTCTGTGTCTGAGGCCAAGAGGCACGAAAAATAAATTGTAGGCAGAGGAAAAAACATATTTCAAAGTTCAATTTCAAACTTTCCGACAAGAGTGTTCTCCTTTCAGTTGCGGAAAAGAAAAGTGTTTTTCTGGGCTTTTCTCTCTTCTGCAAACCAAGATGAACAGTCTCATTCAGCACCACGGACAGCTCCCTGCTCAGCCTGAAGAGGAGGCTGCTGGACCCTCCGTCAGTAAGCATGACGGAGGCACCATTAACACCAGATGGCTTTCTCTGCAGACTGATGTGTACCTATACCAGAATCTAGTCTCAGTTTAATATTATTGCAGTATTGTTTTTACATGTAAAAGACCTGTTAGACCTCTTGGTTAAAGATATAAACTTCTGTTGAGAGGAGAACGAGGACTAAAGATGTGGTTCTGAAGGACACTGAGACTTATTTTATTCTAACTTGGAAATCAAAGCACAGACCGTCTCCGCGCTGACTTTGTAAGATGTCTGACCTTCCTTCAGTAAACCTAAAATCAATGTCTCTAAAGATCACATTTTTATATTTAGACAAACGTTTTAAGAACGAATGTCAAATGTTGCTTCTGGTGACGAATAGGAACGCGATCCAAGAGGGCCGACCATTGTGTGACATTTTCTTCTCACGAGTATTCATCTGCTCCTTTTAAATGACTACCAGTGATGTGCAAAGAGAAGAGAAGAGCAGACTAAAGAGTGAAAAAGTAGAGGTGAATAATGTTGCCCTACCAGTGGTTTCCTTTCTAAAGACTTACAAAACACTTGATCTTTTTTTAATGAGGATCCAGCAGGTAATGTGACTCCTTTCAATATGCAATAAGTTCATAAATCCTTCTTAAAATGATGTCCCTGCACATCCCTGATAATCTTAATATCTCCACGTTAATGGAAAAAGGTCTTCTTCCCAGGAAATCATTTCATTAAAATGCTCCTTAAATATTCTGCTCTCGGGCGAGCAGACAGATGAGCAGCATATTCCAGGAACAGAAACAAGTGATAATTTTATACATCACTGTCTGTTCCTTATCCTTCTGCAGCACCAACAGAAGTGCACACACACCCACACAAAGTAAACGGATACATATGGCGGAGGCATCTGAATCAAAACAAATCTCACTTCACTCGACAGGGTCGCGATCGCTCCGAAAAGGCAGATACCATCCGTCTGACAAATCTGACAAGACATGGGTGTAAGAGAGAGGAGAAAAAAAAAATCAGGATGTATGACACAGAGAGCGATGTGGCTGGCATGTGCCTACTCGTCTGAGGCAGCGGAGAACAAAGGTAATGAATAAATAACTCAGCTAGTCATCAAGAGGAATGATAAATCTACTTCATAACACTTGGCCATGATGGCGGCGTCAGGCTTTCTTGAACCTCTTGATGAAAAAGTGGCCCCATGAAATCAACGCAGTAGCAGGTGTCAGCGCCCTCCGCTGTCTCCTCCCTCACCCCGCTCCTCACCAGCTACCTCCCCCGGCCTGTTATTTCAGAGTGGCAGCAAATGAAGCAGGAAAAAGCCTGTTGTCTCATTCTGTCATCAGATCCTGTGTGCCTTTAATGAGGCTTTCCCAAAGGCTGAGTTCAGACTCGGAGGCTTTTGATGACAAACATGCAGCTCCACAACAGCTTCAATGATGCTCTTAAAAGCCACTGACAACCCAAATCCACTATAGCCTCCTTAGCATGTCATATATAGGGTTCTATATATACACCATAATCAGCATCGAAAAAGAATAAGGAACCCGATCCCATCATAATTAATATTTAGTTTGGGTATAGACGATTGAATAAATGTCAACTCACATCGCAACTCATGTATGAGAGAATTGTTTACAATGCACACCTGAAGCTCACGATTTACGTGCTCACACTGTACGATTCGCTGGATGAGTGTTCACACAATTCCTTTGAATACTCCCACATACGGAAGTTGAAATCGGATCTGTGTGCATATCAGTTGTCTCATGTGCATGGCTCAAAATTAAACACAATCAAAGAACTCTCCCGACTCTCTCACAGGCACATTCAGCGCCGCCAACAGTACACAAGCTAAACGATGACAAATATTCCCTGTTAGCTGGAGGTCCATTTCTATTTCCTGCCAACGTTTCTCTTGTTCATATCTTTTGTGACAGGAGGGGGAAGACACATTGCCAAGGTGTTTTCAAATGCTGACATTTTGTGCAGGCGCGATCAGGAAAAGAAGCCCTAAAGCCTAGGAAGAAGCTTGCAGCTCTGCCCTCACTGTGGAAGTGTATACATTTGTATAACCATCATTTCGAACATCGCTAGAAATTACTCCGGCCAGGAGCAGTTGATCGGGCTGTGATTGACCCTCGTGTCCTCATGTACACTACACCTGGTATGCAATAAAACTGAAATTCGGCCAGATTTCAAAATCAGTTGTGTCACTCAAAAATCAGGGCTCAATCAATACTTAATTCAAACGGTGCATGTCCGGCCTTAGGTGTGTTAAAACTTTAGAGATTTGTGGTTTGAATGGGGTGTGGCTGTGCTCGGAAATGTCTCACATCTTTCATTTTTGCAGACCCAATGTAGAAAAATCACAGGCAGCTGCTCATCTTTGTATGGCCTGAGTTAATGATGTCCATGTTCCAAATATTTATGACAGGTATTGATGGGTTAAATTGTCGTCTGTGGTTACATATATTTAGCTGCGAGTTAAGTGTAGGTCAGTGATGGTCTGCTTTCCCTTGCCAGTGTTGAATGCTGCGTTTGCATTGAGAGCACATCGGGGCACCTGATGTACTGTTGCATTCAATGACCAATTGTAATCACTAATTTTAGATGGCGGGGCTACTGACTGAGACAAACACATGCTCTTTACGGCTGCACAACCCTGACTGTCAAATGTGCCATTATGATGTGTCATGGCAGATGTCGGTCAAAATGTGAGTGACCACGCCTCCACAGTAGAAATGGTCTAAAGGCACTTTCATAACCAGATGTTTTTTGGATGCTTAATGAAGTGTTCACCTCTGATTTCATGCACACACTTTTCACTGTTTCAAGGCAAATTGCCCGAAGCTCCCTCACTTTGCCGTTGTTGGTGCACATGGCGAATAACAAGCCCTGAGACACAGCACATGGACCACGGTGGCTTTTAGCACAGTGCATCGCTGCTTGCTGCACACTCATGAATTATGGAATTCGGCACAAATATGCAAATCTGGGCACTAGCCTAGTTCTGCCCCGGTACTGTAAGTTACAGTGACTTATCTATTATGTATGAAGCAAGGAATGGAGTGAAGAGGTCCTGGCAGGCGGCTTCACAGCCCTCTCTCTGTTGCTCACTTTCACATCATGAAAGAGAATGAATAGCAGGGGAGGTAACTGCAAAAGGCCGGCTCCTTCTACCGCTCCCCGTCTCCAAACACTTGGGAGAATTAGAGCTTGCTTCCATGCTCAATTGCCAAGCTACTTAAAATAACAATGGCTCGCACCGGATTTAGAGGACTGGAAGATGCGTAGGGGAATAAGCATGAAGTTGTTGTTAATCCTCTAATTTTTCCCCGCAGGCCTGATATGAAATGTTAGTCTGATCAACAATCAGTCCACAGGGGAGCCAGCCAATTCTACACACTCACATTCAAATTAGCCTCTGAATGACATTACCATCATAATGCTGCGTGAGTGATTGTGATTCGGTGACCTCATCGTTTTGGAGTAAATATCCCAAAAGAAGGAGCCAGCAGGAGTGAGAATCATCTCAGTCAGACAGCTCAGTTTAAAACGGAACACGTGTTCTGTTCAGCATAATGAACGAGTCCCGCGGCTCCGAGACAAACGGAGCCATCATTACCTCGCATCAAAGTCAATCATCGGGCTGATGACAGCTGACTGCTTCTATTTAACAGGGTGTCCAGGAGATTACGTTACCTGGTCCTCCTGAACCCAGTCACTATGGTAACAAGTGGAAGCTGTTCCTTCACACCGTCCCACGGTCAGTGGCCTGTTCGTTTCTAACAAAGGAATCTTTAATGACATTCTTCATTCTCCTCACTTTTGTGTCAGGAAATGCAAGCTGTCATGATTCTGCAGATTTTTCTTGCAAAGTTGAAGTAAAAAATAAATGTCTGTTAAAGCTGCACAACACAGAAAATAATCTGGATGTATTTTAAGTAATATGATGGTCATGTTCATGTGCAGAAATAGTGGCATCACAATCTTTGTATGTGTGGTGAAACTAAAAGTCACAAGGGTGCCACTTTTTATAAAGTGAGTACCAAATAAAATCTCACCTCACATATCGAGAACAAGACACCTGCCAACTAAAAATGTTTAGTTAGCCCTGATCGATGAGCAACATGTAGGTATGTCATACAACAAAATGTATTTAGACAAACAAAAGGCAAAAAGTCAAAAAAGAAAGCTTACTCTGTTTAGCTTCCAAAAATCCACAAATGTTCACTGAGAAATCCACACTGAGCTAACGCCAACCGGATGAATGTTTGACATTTGATACTGACACCGAAGGGATGGAACACAGAGACTAAATACACACTGCAGTAATCAGACACAGGTGAGACTACTGACACAGGTGAAGACAATCAGGGCGGGACACACAATCCAAAAGGCGAGAGAAACACACAAAAGGCAAGAAGCAAATATAGAGAAGCACTGTGGGCCAGAACTACAAAATAAAACAGGAAACACTACAGACTAAAATTGGAAATATTACAATAAAAAAACACAAGGGATGTTGAAAACACTGGAAACTAAACCTGGGAACTATTATAATAAGAGCAGACACACAGGGAGTGAGAAACACATGAATACTGACCTAAACAGACAATTGAAATACAGTACTAAATCCTGACTAGTTCCTTTAAGAAGAGTGTAAAGACACATTTCACATTTTTGCTAAATATTAGATGTAAAACTATTAACTTTTTTTGGGAGAATAATGATGGTTTGGGTTTCTTTGAGACCCTGGTTTAGCTCAGTCAGACTCCTCACTAACAGAGGCTCCAGTCCTCGATGCAGCCGCTGCAGGGTCGACTCATGGCTTTGGCCCTCTGCTGCATGTCATCCCGACTCTCTCCTCCCAACATTTCCTGACCTCTCTTTAACTGTCCTATCAATAAAGACAACATCTCACCTAAAAATGTTTCAAATAAGCACTTATTTAATCAACATTTGAACTTTCACATCTATAATGTGTTACTAAGAAAGAAGTCGACGTCTACTTTTTAACATCAGAATCAAACCGTGGCTTCCCTAATGACCGTCCTGTGTTTGTTTGTTTGTGTACAACACCGCTGACAGCAGATTGATGCTCTCTCTTATAACGTCACGCTGCTTCAACGACATCTCAAAAATAGTATGAAGAAGACTATCCAGAACTGACCCCAAAGAGGTTGTTACAGCGTCACTGTGAAGCTTTGGGCCTCTTAGTCGGGAGTGAAAAATAGTGTGCTAATATTGTAGTAAAATGTTTTATATTTTGATAACACGTGTTGTAAAACAATACAATCCCATTTATTTGAATGATCTTTAGTAAAAACACAAATTAACATCTTTAAAAACATGTCAGTCATATTTGTTAACTAATAGTTGCAGCAAGAGAACCAGAAAAATTGCACAAATACACACTGCCAATGTTTCGATACCGAAATAATGCCAGGTTAGGAATTAGACAAAATAGGAATTTGCCCACAAATGGGTGACTATAGGACTTTTATTTTTGTTGCTATGGTTACATTAGGCATCAGTATCATCAGATTTTTATGAGTATCATCTGGAAGCTTAGAATCCAGGTATCATGACAACCATTGCTCGTATAATGACAAGAACAATGCTAACTAGCATTAGCTTTTGTTCTGTTGTGAATCCATTTTAGAGATCCTAACTGTCAACATGTGGCCACGAGGAGTCTTATAACCACTTCACTGTGTGCATTACTGCAGGACTAGTATCATGACAACCTCCAGAGTCAAGCACAGCAGGACGACAAGACAACTGAGCAAAAACAAAGGAGACAATATAAATTATGATTTCTGAGGAAAAAAAATGCATTTTTAATTCCAGTTTGACTTGAATGCACAAACGAAGGCCTTGAGATTGCATCGAGCATAACGAGCAAAACTCTGCCTCTTTCATAAAAGCTCTTTTATCTCCTGAGGGAGAACCAAACCAACACACCAAGCCCCGTGAAAAAAAGAGAAACTCTGGAATTAATTTGCATTTTTAACAAATATCCCTGTGTGCCTCTGCTAATAGTTTTCCTTTAATTCAACAAACATAACCTCATCATTTATTAATCCCCTTCTCTTGTTATTTTCTGCTTCTTTTGATTAGAAAAACTTGAGGAAAAGAAAATGTTTTGTTGTTCGTCTCTTTCACCCCCCCTCCCCTCTTTGTTCGGATGGAGCCGACTTCATCAAACTAAACATCACAACAGGAAATTGTTCATGAAACACCGTTTTTCTTTTATGAACTTATGACTTATGAACACCGACTGTCAGGAAAATCCCCATCATGTTCACCGTCTTCAACCTCTCTTCACCTTTGCTCAGACCTTTGTTTCACGGCCAAACGAAAGCAAACAAGTATTTGTCCCGGTTTAATGAGGGGTAAAAAGGAGCCCCATTCATGTTGATTAGTCGGGTATGAAAATAACGAGGGCGACCCCCTCTTTCATGTTGACCTTTTGCCTTTTGTTTGTCCATCTGTGTCTCACTTTTCCTCCAATTTCATTATTCTCTATAGCAAAAGCCTTTCAGTCCTGACTTTTGATGTATTCATTGTTTAACATTTATCGTTTAACTTTTAACTCATTTCCGACTTTTATTAAAATGTATAATTGGGGTGCCGGATGGCCTAGCGGTTATGCTGTGTGCCTCATGTACAGACGCTATAGTTGTGGTTGCAGCGGCCGTGGGTTCATATTCAACCTCAGCCCTTTGCTGCATGTCTTCTGACACTCTCTCCTCCCAATATTGTGCTTCTCTCTTCAGCTCTCCCAGTTAAAGCAAAAATTGACCAAAAAAATAACTTTAAAATGTGCATTATGGAGCTTTTTGGTTTCAAAATGAACGGAAAGACATTCAAAATAGGGATTTACTTCTGTAAATTCAGAGAGCACCCTAAACCTGAACAGCATCTCTCGGGCTAATGAGCACCTGTACAGTCACTGTGAGAAGAGTAACTAGCTGCAGCTGGGAGAAAAAAAAAACAGAGCTGGTCATTTGAATCTTACTGAAGAGCTTGTCCCAGTCAAACACGGCTTACACCTTTGAGACATCCTGCAGCTAAAGAGACCAGCTCACGTAAGCCAACACCCACATGCACATAATTAAAGGTGAATTGCACAGCCTGTGGCAATTTGCATCCTGTGACGTTAATCCCTTGCTGCTGGAATTTCAGTAGGTAGGTCTGATAGCAGATACAAGAGAGGTGATGCCTCTACATCACGGCTACAGCTCGACTACAACAGGAAAGAGGTAGAATGTGTCTGCCCTTTGACACCAGCTGGATTCACTCTGAGACATTTCAGTCCTCAGCAGTTAAAACTTCTATGAATGAATTTTAATTTTCTAATACCTGATACCCAAAACTTAAAATGCATTAAAGCATTAAAGTGAAGTTTGAAAAGGCACAGCCCAAAGGATCTACTGAGGATTGTACTTGTGGGAGCTTATAAAGCAAATGTATTAGATGTAGCATTTTAATTAGTTTGATCAATACTCTATTAGAGAGGATTTAAACGTGAACTGCTGGGAAAAGACACTCCTCTCTTTTCACATGAATGAATGTAGGAACATGTCAGATGCAGCTTGCTGCAATGCAATCATGAATGTATTATTGATGAATAAATTATCAATTAATCGCCCGTGATTTCACAAGCATAAAACATCCTTTTGTCGGACGCATGAAAAAGCATGTGAGTGAGCCACAGGAGCTGCAGACAGGAGAGATGTATCTCACACAGACAAAGTGGAGGAAATCCACGGAGAGACTCTGCTTACCTCGTGCCGGGGGGTTGACGAGGATCTTCGCGCGCCTCTTGGGTCTCGGGTTGATCTCAGGAGCGGAGGATGCTGATGGTGAAGATGATGATGATGGTGCTGAACCACGGAGCGCACTTCTGCGCACTGCTGGTCATCACAGAAGAAAAGCGTCCGTCTCTGCTCTCGGCCACTCTCATTACTGACTCGTTTGAAAGCAGACACCAGGGGGGAGGAACGGAGTCCGGGTTTATTCAAAGTAGATAACTCGACTCTGTCTCCGGCTCACGCAGACGAGCCTGTGTGCAGAAACGCGAGTAGAGTTGTGTCCGAGTCGCTGCTGCGTGTAGAGACTGGATGGAGGGAGCGGGGAGGAGCCGTCTGTCGTCAGATGATCAGGGCAAGGTGCTCTCTTCTCCTCTTCTCTCCTCTCCTCATCAATGATGCTCTCCCCTCACAGCCTGAGCAGAGCTGCAGCTCACACTAACACAAGAATCCCGATCTGAGCATCTGGTACCCGCGGTGAAACCTCTTCAAGTATCGCCACTTTCACTTGCATGCATGTGTGTCTGTGACCGTGCAGAAAATACCTGTGGCCAGGTGATCGCTTTTAATTGATCTTAACGCAAGAATGACCATGTCAGTCATTTCTACTGTCGTAATTCACTGTCGTAATTTATTTATTGACTACATTATAAAACATAATTAGCTGTAGTAGCCTTTATGTGTTCATGTTATTACATTGTCAATTTATAAATGAGACAAAACTATGGAAGCCCTTATAGGTCATACATCCATACATTTGACCTTCCTCTTTTTTCTCGTGATAACGATAATATTTTCTCTCTTTTTTTCTTGAGATCTTGATTTATTTTTTTATTTTTGATCTTGATCTTGAGATAACCAGCGCTTGTTTTCTCATCATATGGAATAAAATTCAGTCGCTTTCTCAAAATAGAATAACTCTACAGCACACGAAAACCTGCATTGTTATGCTGAGATAACGAGATGAATCAATCGAGAAAACAATTAACCCCAGGATCACAGGAAAACTGAGTAAAGGAAAATGGATGTGTCCACACAGGGCTTCAGTTAGAAACACAGAATAGTCTTCAGTATGAATGACCATAACAGTCATTCTGACTGTATCAAAAAAATAGTGTGAATTCATTCCTTCTTCACTTTAAGATGCATCAGCAGCAATTTTCATACCTAGTTGTTTTTTTTAACACAATTACAAATAAAAAATGTAACTCTGGTTTAAGGACTTACTTTCCTCTGAGACGGCTGAATGTCCAGCCAGCCCATACGGGTAGTTTAAGAGTATGTAGATTATTTAAACATTAATACATAATCTACCTGTTATTGTACTTAGGCACTCATATAATTAAGTATAATATCTGCCCCTCATGTTTTATTTGCCTGTATATAAGGACCTTGGAGAAATCAGACATAGATCTGCAACACACTGCAGATACACTTTTAATCCTGGACACACTGTAATACCAACTGGAGAAGCTGTCCAAGGTCATCACATCATCACGGTCACCAGACTGTATCACTTCATCATAAGTGGGTGCAAAATAGAACAGCAAACTCTGGTAACAGGAGGAAACTATTTCAGCCCGAGCTAACCAGCCTGGTTACATGTGTACAAAATTACAGATTTTTAAAGTGTTTTTTTTTATATGCTTGTATGCAAATGATAATGTATAATTGAAAATTCATTGTATTTACCTTCCATGGAATGTAAAACTTTAAAACACCTTTTACAATAAATACAATACATCACAGAGTAGACAAGGTAACAACTGTTAGCCCTTCATTCACTGGGGACATTTAAAACCCAGTACTCCTTAACCATTGCTTTTCGGTCACAACAGAAGCAATGGTTCTGATTGGCAAAAGAGCCCAGTCCACTAAGTCGATGTCAGAGAAAGGGATCTACTGACCAGATGTGTGCCTGTGTTTTTACTCACTGTGGAGATGAGTCACATGAGTTGGATACATCTAGAAGTGAAAATGTATCACAAAGACTTCTTCTTATAGAGAATCTAACTTTGCTTCTGCATGACAGGGTCAGCAAAGAGATAAGAAATGAAAGTCTACACAAAATAAATCAACTTCAGTGTAGCTTTAAAGAATGAAAAAGGTGACCAAGAAAAGTTCATTTCTCTTGGCTCATTTATCACCTCCTAACACCTGGCCAATCACAGTGGGAGTGATAACCATCCACCTTTCTGTTTTAGCACATGGTACAGAAACAAGACAAAGGATTTTCTTTCCCTGCTTTTTCATGAGTCTTAGAACCGTTTACATCAAAACATCAAGATGACCATGTGGCGCCTAAACTTACGCAAACTCTCAGGACTTAAAAAATGACGGTAAAATGATCTGATACAGTGAAATGAGCTGAAAAGTTGATGTTCATGTCTGTGTCTTCGCTCTCCAAACAAATCTAGAAATGAAAAGATATTAAACAAATCACTCACCAGCTTTGTGATATCCTAAAGAAATCAAACAAGCTTAATTTACTGACTTTGTGTCTTCTCTGCTGCATGCTTCTTGTTTCACATTATTCTGAATCTGATCGTCTCCCCCCTCTTAAAGGCTGGTTAGTGGCTATGCTTGCAGGACTTTAGCATCTACTAGAGGGTTGGGTGATAAATACATTTTATTCAAAAATAAAAAGATTTACTCATTTTGAGTTATTAGGATATGGAGGTGCACAATATGAGCTCTGAGTTCTCGTTAAAATGCTAACATGCTTGCATGCCTGAGTGCTAATGCAAGCTAAGATATTTTTACCCAACAGCTCTTCAGTCATCTTAAAGTAGTGTGGGTTTTTTTTTGCAGCTTCTGACCTAATGCAAACCACTAGTAGTTTTAAAGTTTGTCTAAAGTCTGTGGCATCTAAAAGCAGCAGCACAACTTATTTATTTCCTCTCAAACACAGGCACGCATTTAGAATGAAGTGGCACACTGAGTTGCAAAAAGTGCCTAACCCCCCCCTGCTAAAGCTGCTAACTGGAACACAAAAAAGCTATCAAAGTCACAAATCAGAGGGGGGTTGGACAAATCAGAGATATGTTTTCTTCAAATGCTAAGCCCATCCTCCAGGGCTGGTTTGGAAAACAAATAAGCATCAAAAAGCATAAAAGCTAAAGCTTAAGTAGACCTTTCCACCTCTGTTAACATCTGAATGAGTTGGTCTAAAAAACAGTTTTATCACCCCACAGGTGGGACATTGTGTCCGCAAGAGACAAATCTCATTTACAACGAAAGGGTCGGATATGCCTGGGAGCGACAAATGAATCCAAAATCCCCATTCATAATGGAAGTGAGAGTGTGTCTAACATCCCTGTCCACTGCAACAACTTATTCTTTGAGGAGACTCACTCAGCGTCCTGTGTGTGTATGAAATGAGAGCCAAAGAGAGGGCAAGTGAAGGTCACATTTATATTTCAGCAGCCCAGTTCCCATTTAGAGAAAGAATTCTGACAAAGATCATATTTGATTGCTTAAAAATGTATGGTGTTTGTTCTGAAAAGATGGGAGCTGCATGGAGAGCCTAATGCTAAGAAATTGGGGCATCGGGCGAGTTGCAGCCTAGTCAGCACTCGAGAAGCTGACATGGGAATCCAAGAAGTCAGTTTTAGCTTTAATTGAGCACAAAAGAGCCCTTTCAACAGTTTGGGAAGTGGAAACTCAAATTCTGTCCTTCTTAATAAAATATAGTGCTGCGCTAGATAAAAAAAAAAAAAATGTTGGGAAATGGGAAAATCTGAGACCCCCAAGGGTTTCTGACCCTGCTTTGAGGAAAACTGGAGTATAAGAGATGGAATAGTTGCAGGCTGTACTTTGCAGATGTATTTGATAATTCATCAGGCGCCTGTTCCCCGAGCAGCAGAGATAACCTACAGCCCACAGCGAGCAGGACACCTTGAGTCACGAGGTCTCCAGCTCAAAATGAACTTTTCATGCTGACTCGATGATACTCGGAGAGATATGGGTGATATTTCAAAACCACATCCTCCAGACTGTGAACTGTCAGACATTAAATCTACACTGCTGGCTGCAATTTATTAAAAGGGGATTTAATAACTTTCATATTCATTTCACGGGTATTTTACCCTGTTTGTTCTGTTTTTTGTTACACTGAATCATTTGCAGATGGATTGTTTGTGACACCGACCCTCACATGCATTTGATCACTTGCCAGTAGCTCTAATATAAATGTCCTTTGCTATAATTTGAGTCTGCTGTGTTTGTCGTTGCTGAGTGTTTTCGGTAATCTGCAGCCAGAGAGCTGCACCCGCTCTGCTCACACTTGTCCCGTCCTGGCCTGGAAAAGATTCCGCTGATGAAATTTTCATTGAGCAGATGAAGCTGAGCGCAGTTTCATAACTCCCCAGCGAGTTGCGTCAGCTTGTACCGATATCATTCTATCAAGACCCACTAAGAGCGGATTTGATGTCTTGATAGCTGAGGGGGAACTTTTCTGTTTGAGGATGCTTCTTCCCAAGGTGCACTTGGGCTTTGGAAATCATGCAGCTTGATTGAGATGTTGTTTAGGATCAATGTGGCGCTCTTCCATCAGAGCATTTCATTTTTCCCTTAACTGTCACTACGACAAAACTTTCTGCCCGAGTTCACTAAAGGACGACCAACTTCAAAGAAAAGCCCAACAGGGACTCAGCTGCTCTTTTTTAACCCCAAAAAAAGCATTTTTTTAAAGCAACCTTATGGAGGAATTGGATTTTGTGCACTTGGGCGCCCACTGGAGGTAACTGGGTGCAACTTCTATGTCACTACTCACATAGTGTACGCATTGACATAGCCAGCTTGTGGCCAGACATGCAGCCTACTGTTTCACCAAGCTATCACCAACATGTAAAATCCTATTTAGTCTAGTCTGGCTTCTAGCCCAGTCACTCTCTCTTTTCAACTTAACTTCCTCTGTCACTGTCCTCTTCCATTTCAGTCTCAGAATCAAACAACACTGAGACGGGCTAACTGGCTTGTTTTTAGATTAAGGCCGGTGTTGGAACTAGTGCCCTAAAGCCATACACACTTCTCTCTGCCATAGTTACATAGTGCTGAAAACCAGCGACCGGGCATGCTGTGCTAGCTGGAGGGATGCCATTCTCTCTGTTGAAAGTTATTGTGCTATAAGATCACTCTAATGTTTAATTTCTCTATGGCCCCACTTGCACTACAATGATTTATACCAATGCGGGCTTTAGGATCTTTGGTTCTCCGAGGTGTTAATGCCTGGTTTAACTGCACAGTGACCCCGTTTACCTTGCACAGTCATTTAAATATATTTTGAGTGCAGTTTTAATCCATGCCGAGTCTGAATCTGTTTGCACTCAAAGCCTTTTAAATGCACATGTTTTTAAAAAGAGGGCTGTGCTTGTCCGTTTGTCTGTTAGAATAAAGTGCTGTGTAAGAAACTAAGAAAAAGAAACATGCACCTTTGAAATGACTCTATTGTGACTTCATGAGAGGCTCTGACTCCTGCCTTGGTTTTTACTATGAGTTTCTGTGAGAGGAAAAGCCGAACACTCCAGGTCATTCATTTTGTGATTGCTCTCTGCTTCTCACCGAGTATGAAGGGAACAACTCTGAGAAGGGAAACCACTATCGCTTGTGAGGTTACTCAATCACCATGGTGACAGAAGTGCCCCCATCGAGTCCTTGCAAGGTAACAAAATACTTTATTTTCCTGGAGGACTCCATCAAGAGTTTTAACATCCCACTCGACTGCCTATTGATCCACCACTAATTATTTAAAATGCAGAGGGCAGTGATTACGTAAAAATGTAAAATCATGCAGGATAAACTACAGCAAGCGGGGCTACCAGAAGCCTATAGTGGTGTAGTGCAGGGTATACACAGGTATACACAGGTATACCACTTATTTTCAGTCTCCACTTCTAAATCCCCTCTGATTTACACCAATGACTGATTGACAATTTTCAGTGGGAGGCTGCATTTAGTTTTTCTAGGTTGGTGTTGAAGTCACAACCCTCCCTGTCTCTGATTGGATAGTACATACTGACAATGCAAGAGTATTCTTATATGTCACAGTTTATAACTGATGCCGTTTATCGTCGGGGACACTTAAAACTATATATGAGGGGGAAATAAAGACTATACCCAATTCTGCAATCACCACTGCACATGCCCCATGTACGGAAGCTGTAGTCCTCCAAGCGAGCAGCTCAGGACCTGTGGCTCCTTTCCCCCATGTCATTCCCCACTCTTTCTCTCTCCCTGATTTCTGACTCTATCCAATGTCCTGTCTCTCAAATTAAGGCACAAAAAGCCCAAAAATAAATCTTGAGCAAGTGCAAGCGGCAATCTCTGGTGTTGAAAACTAAAGCCAAGCCACAAGTGCACACAACTGTAGTTTCTTGAGTGTCCACTTGAGGCTGGGTCCAAAAGCATACCCTTATTAAAATCTCAATTTTGACAGAGGAAATGTACATGTTTACAGCCTGGTCCTTTCTATTTTAGCCTGAATAGCTCATGTCTCTCAGAACACACTGGGGGTTGTCATTCATTTTTGCATTATTAGGGGCGTGGCTCATATGACTTCGCCAGGAGGCTTAAGGTGCGCCTCAGCTCCACATCTTTACCTGTTACTGGGTTTACCAAAAGTTAGCTTGAGAAGCATGCAATAAGGCCATCGCCATCGTTGGGCTTCAAATTTTCACCTCAGAAACCACTTGGTGACTTTACTGAGAATACAGCTATATTTTACACAGTCTATGTATTTTGAGCCTTAGTACAATTTTAAAAGAGAGAGAAAAGGGCCCTTCTGAGTATTTAAAGGAGAAATGAGCCATAAAGCAAACCAGACCAAGCTGGAAAGTTTGGAGCATTTAGACAGGGGGGCTCCATGGGGACTTTTTTGGAGAGAACCTCAAGTGCAATTTTTGGCCCTTCTGCATTGCCTATTGTCGCTTACATATTGCCAGTTAGGGCAAGATGGGGAGAACCATGTGAACCAGGAAGCTAGCGGGGAGGAACAGTGCTTTGTGTGTGTGTGTGCAGATCTGCATGTGCCTCTCATGCTTCCAAATAATGTACAATGTATAAACACACACTGGACACCAATATTACACCTTTGTGGATGCAATGTGTAATGGATCTAGTTTAGCAAGAAAGATTATAAGCATAAATCCTATAATGTCTGAATGTTATTCAGAACTATGGAAAATCTCCTGAGTTGTGTGTGTTCATTGTGTTGTTGTTTTTGTTTATCTTGTGATGTATCCTCAGCTGCAGAACAGAGAAACAGAAATGTCTGGTTTGAAACGATCCGCTTGATCTGTGACAGAACGTATTGCCAAGCTGTCATTTCCTCTCTGCGTCCACCGCTGAGCCTGAATCCAAGGATCAGGTGAGCTAATGTGGAGCAGGTGATGTGGGAAAGTTATAATTGTGCTTTTTGTTCACACATTCACAGCTGACAATGGACCACCTGCCGCCGTGTGAAGCGTGCACAGATTATATAGCGCCTGTACTTGCCATGTGGTTTTCTTCCCACAATTTCTGCTACACATTACATTAATGCAGAGATACAGAGATACTTTACAGAAGGATCATTACAGATTCAAAACATAAGCTTCATTCACTGCAGCATAAATAAAGCCCTTATCAAGCTTTGCTCATGATTTGAATATATTTATACATCGCTCAGTCAAGAGCGGATTTTGACAAGTGAAATCAGAGATTTTCTGTGTGGGAGGGCATCATTTCTCTGTAAGTTAAAATGTGGTTAAATGTGTTAAATGTGGCTGCTTGAGCTCATTATCAAGCTCTTGGCCTATGAGAGCAATCTGCGGGTTCAAAGCTCGCTCAGATGAGTGTGAACTCACAATGATTGAAATCGGATGACCACACATCTCTAAGATTAACTCATTCTCACTCGCCTACGAGGCTTCTCCGCACGAACACAGCGTGTGTTGGGCGGCTGTATTTTTAGACGTGTTATTTGGAAGAGGATGAGATGCATGGATTCCAACTTTCTTTCCAACAGATAGATAAAAAATCTTGCCTAGAACAATGTATCATGAACATGGTAAATTCAGATGATTGTAAATCTGGGGCCATGTTAGAAGTATTTGTCAGGATGTAATGACTAATAAGTACAACTACTACAGTATATAATTCTTCCTTTATTGCTTCAGACCTTCAGAACTGGAAGTTGCTGGTCTTTCACTGCCTAAAACTGTACATTTGGTGGTGCCTCATAAAGCCTAGCAGTAATGGTGCATGCCTCATGTATGGAGGCTACCTTTCTTGGAACAGGCAGCCAGGCATGTAGTCCAAGCTTTGGCATTTTGTCGCATGTCATTTCCAAGCCGAATCCTCTGATGTTAACAAATGAAGCCATTGGAGAAGTGCAAAAACTGCAGTTCCTTGAGTGTCCACTTGAGGCTGGCTCCAAAAGCCCAGAAGTCACATACACCCCCATTGGTCACATGCCTCTTTGGGTACACACTGTGCAGCAGAAATAGACGTGTTTAAAGTCTGGTACTAACTATTTTGGCCTCAAATATGCATTCATTGCTACACACTAAACAGGGATTGAATTATTTTTCATATCTTATCCATTTTGATTCTGAGCAGTGAAGTTTTGCAATAGGGACGTGGCTTGAGTACAAGCAGGTTGTAGCTGTTTGTCATGAGGTTTAGGCCCTACCTAGCTCTTTGCCTGTTACTACTGTAGGTTTACTGAAAGTTAGGTGACAGCATTTCCAATATGGTGACGGTCATTCAACATTGCACCCCACAAAACACAGGATGACGTCATTGAGGCTACGTTCATGTTGTATACAGTCTTTGGTCATTTCTCTGTCATCCCTTTTTCATACTCTATCCACAGTCCTCTCAATAAAGGCAAAGCTTGAAGAATGAGTAAATAGAAGCTCAAGTGTGACACAACTTCATCACCCTCATCCAGCCTCACCTCATCAACAATAACGAGGAAGGCAGGAGTAAGAAGTAGGCCCTCAGTGAGCTGATCTGACAGACTGACATCAAACATCTCCCTGCTGATTTATTAGCGTCCTAAAAAGTAGGTCAATCAAAGCAGTGGAGGGAGGAGAGTTTAAACAACACATTTTAGTGTTGAAACTTTAATATCAAAATGCATACAATCATATTTTGGGTGTACTTTGGTCACAGTTATTAGTGTGACAAAATTTAAATATGTGAAAATGCAAAACATGTAATTTTCAAGTGACACAAAAATGAGTTTTACATTTCTGGGCCATCTTTAAATAAATATTAAAGCTCACTTCCGCTTATCTGCTTCAACTTTCACCAGACTTGAGTTTCTAATTATCTAATTGCCAATTAAAGGAAGAAGTGAAACATTTTACACATAAATCTATCAGAAATCAAGTATATCCTGTGTAAATGTGTCTCTGAGTCATGACTGTCTACAATGAGTTAGAAGCTCAAGTCATGCTGGCTGTGTTGTTGTCAGAGCCGTGTTAACATCATGTTCACATGAATAGAATAGAATAGAATAGAATAGAATTACTTTATTGATCCCGAACTGGGAAATTGTGGCGTTACAGCAGCAGGTTATCTAAACACACAATATGAGTAAAAAACACAATGTTAGCAAATCTAAACACAATATAATATTAACTACAAAGTAAATAAGTACTAAAAGATATCAAAAATAAGAATGTGAATATATACAACCAGGATTTAACTTAGCATTACTAGTCTTAAATAGAACGGTAATGTAAGTCTTAAATGAACGGGACGGCCTGTTTAAGTCAAGGACTTGAGAGAAGAAGAATAACATACTCACTGATTATTTGGATGACATTTAAGTGTATATCAAAGTTTGTCATTGTCTATTTATGTGCAATATGAAGCTACGAGCTAACCAAAGTGTGCTAATATTAGCATGCTAACATAACAATGCAGGCCACATGCAAGTACAGCTCGAGCCAAGGACACTTTTGTCTGCTGCTGGCGCTTAATGATGCTTAATTATGGTGCGTTCTAATGGATAACTCCTTTGAGTGAGATAGAGTGGAGGGGGGTTTGGAGGAGTGCAGGTGGAGGAGAGTGGCGGCTTCAGAATAGCGGAGGTGTTGCCAAACAGCAGTTTGTTTTGGTTTCATGCTGGTGCTCAAGGGCGACATCTACTGGATCAAAAAGTTGCACATTCTTCCTTTAATTCATAGAGAGAGCTTCAAAAACTCCTACCCTACACAGTCTGAAATTTAAAAAAAAATCACCACACCATTATTGTGGCTAAGCACTCAGCAATCAACCTGATCTGTTTCAATACATGGTGACATTTAAAGGGCTATCATCGCAATCAGGAAAAAACTAAATCCTCTTTTAGGTGTAGCAAATTAATAATAAATCAATCCATCATGACATATGGGATATGTTTACTGGAGAAGACAGGCACCGTGCATCACATCTGATCTTTTTAAAAGAGAAGATCATTAAAGAGAGCTAATGCTGTACATCGTCGCGGTGTGATAACCGTGACAGTTGTGCAGATTCCTTTTGATTTGAAGCTGGTTTGAAGTAGGAGTCTGTCAGAGGCCCGTGTAACCCTGTGGCATTAACAATGATGATGATGATGATGATGATGTCGGCTTCTGCATAGGAGAGACAACACAGATGAACACTGCAGGCACACAGGTGAATGTATGAGTAAGGACGACTTTACAATGCAATGAATGGCAGACTGTACATGTATTTATATGTGTGGGTCCTTTATTTACATAGTCTTTGGGCATTTAAGGCATAGCATCTAAATATTTAATGGCACATAAAGGCTTTTTTTTTCTCCAGATATGCTGTGTTTGCATATTTATATGCTCTTAAGGCTCAGCAAACAACTGTGTTGATGGCTCACTGTGGATTCAATAAAGTTGTGATTATGGGGAAGCATGGGGGTTTTTGCAAAATGGACTCCTTTAACATTTATCACTCATTTCACAGGGCCTATAATTCACTCACCAGCCCATAATTTAAAAACACAATACACAGCACATAATGTAAATGCACACATACAGAGCGGAGGTCTTTGATGGATTTGTGCATGCAGTAATTGAATTATTCCAGCTGCTGGGAGGAAACAGTTTCTAGGGAAAAGCAAACCTAAAAGCGAGTGTGTTGAAGTTCAGCTGCAGAATGCCCCAGGTAAATGATGATGATTTCAGTCAGTTTGTTATCATGGGGGGGGGGGGGGGGGGGGCTGGATGATTTACGGAAAAAACTTTGATCACGATCCTAATCATGACCGTGGAGGAATCACTAACGTGCTACCTTTGTCCTGCGGTTAGCCCGGCCCTCCTCATCCCTGGAAATGAAAGCAGCAGAAAAAGAGGAAGAGTAGTACTTTAAGGGGAAAAAAGGGTCCTTTTGTCTACGTCTTTGCTGTTTCCCTGACAGATCTTTGAAGTTATTTGTATCCTGAGGCGAAGAAAAGTACAGAGTGTGATAGCTTTTTATACGCTGTAAGATTTAGTTTTTGTTTTGATTCTTTCTTCGACTCTTTTTTTTTTATTTTTATGCAGCGCTGCATGTTTTTCGACACGCTGATGGTAGCTGAGCCTGAGGGAGTTGTCTGCGAACAGAGTGCACTTCTTAGGTTCTCTGGGTTCTAGCTGTGAAGATCAAGACAAAAATATATGCACAGAGAGACACTGAAAAGGAAATGACACTCAAGACACAAGTGCACAGAGAAGTAAAGAGACAAAGTTTACAGCTAATGTAGCAACTATGTGAGGTTGCACAGCCCTGTATTGAGTCAAATGCATTTAATGTTCTTCCTGTGGTCTCGTCCACTAGGAAACTTCTGTTTTCCTCTGTCTTGTATTAAGCCCTATTCACACGGGTTTAGTATTACCTGGGGACCTCTGATATTTTGTAAAAAATAATGCAGAAGTCGTCTGTGTTTTAAATCCTGTCATGTTTGTAATTCATGAAATAAAAATCCCAGGTAAATTACCGACCAAGCACAGAGGCCTCTGATGATAGTAATCCAAAATGAATCGGCATCTTTTTCAATTGGGGTTGTACTTTTTTTTAAGGTCTCTGCAGCTTTTTCTGTCGAGAATAATTGTTGGACATTGTAAACAAAGGTTTGGACTGTTTGGTTGCAAATCCAGCTGGCTCCTCTCTCAATACACAATACAGAGACCCACCGACTCATCGCAGTTAATCGCATAAATTACTGCATGCACAAATCCATCGCAGGGCAAACTAAAATCCATCAGAAGAGCCAAATGTCAGAGAGTGATTAGATGGATGTCGTGGTACTTTTTCTACATTTTATCAGGTTCAACTCTAATGCCTTTATAGTTCTAACAGTAACGGTATGTTCATTCAGACATTGCAGCCTGCAAAAGACGAGGTGCGCTCCATTGCCTTTTTGTATAGAGTTTCAAAAGAAGAGCATATTTTATTTATGCCAGGCAACCACTGAATCACCTGAAGCTCAGTACAAACTGCTTTGTGAGTGGTAGCTTATAAACTTAAGCCCTATTCGCACAGGACTAGTATTACCTGGTGATCTCATATGATTTAGAAATGACCACACCACGTCTGTGTTTCGTGCGGCGCATTCGCACGGGATAAGCGAAGTCTGTGTTTTAACTCAAATTTACTGACATTATCCCTGTGCGATATGATGTCAAGTGTTAACCTTTCCTGCTTCGGCATTCAGACCGTGGTCGGAGCGCACAGGAGAGACTTATTGGTCTGCTTCAGGGCTGAAGTTGTAGCCCTCAACTTGGGGGCTAACCCCCGTCACTTTAACTGGAGTGCAGCACGTTGTAAACAGACAGGGAGAGTCCGGCTTGTTACTTGAGGTGTCGGGCCGTTTATTACGCACATCTTAAAAAAAAAAAAATAATTACCCCAAATCACGAGATGCCCATTTTCATAGGACTAATATTATCACATATGGTAAAATGATGGGATATACAATCCAGAGCTTGTATATTGTGTTTTATTTTTAAATGCTCAATAATCGGTTCCACTTTACGAGTGCAATGGGCTCCATCATAACTAGACTTGGAGCAGAGCAGAGTGGCACTGCTGGCACCAGAGGTAGACTGTGGAACCTGCAGTGGAAACACGACCATTGACTAGAGAGGACGCGATAAGAATGCAGTGCCACACGGATCCTGTGGAAACTGACAGTTTGTCTCCCCCAAAAAAATCTCTATTTTCAATTAGCCTATTTTATATTCATTTATGTTTTGTGTTCATATTCAAACAATTGCTCTTTTACTGCTGTTTGTGTTTGACAGGATAACTGACTGATTGTGTCCTCCTGTCATTTACGTTCTTAAAGTAAAACAGACAGATGACACTAACCCCCAATTCACACATACTCCGTGCGCTCCGCGGTCCGTCGGTGCCACGGTTTTGCTCCGTCGGACGGCTCGCGCCCATTCACGTTGGATCCGTTTCTGGGACGTCAGTGCAGGAGAACTACAAGATCCTGCGGGAATAAAGAGAAAAACATGCAAACAACATGTTGCTTTGTCTTTCTGAGGATGAATTGTTGTTAATTCGGTTTCTGTTTTGACATAATGTTGATTATTTTGAAATTGACCAGAAGCTCTGTGCGTTTCCTTGTCTGACTTCCTGTCCGGGCTGTCATATTCTGTCCAGCTTGACGCGTGCCTGCAGCGTACTCCAGCAAAAATAGACTCGCTGCGTATTTGAAACGGAGCAGAGCGTAGTGCCGTTGGTGGCACGCGCCGGAGACGGACCGCAGCGCGCCCTGTGTGAACACAATGACTGACTAGAGTGGAAGCTAAGTACGGCGTAGTGTGCGGCGTGCACGGAGTATGCGTGAATTGGGGGTTATAGCCGACCATCTCATCCATGTTTTCCATTAAGTGTAAAACTGACACTTACCAAACCAAACAAGCCATCAGAGAAGCCATTATCCAAGACTTGTTAATTAGATGTTGGATGATAATAGGATGTTTTCTGCCTCTGTCAGTTGTGGATAAACAGAAGTGCAAAAAAAATCTGCCCACTCTGGTCAAGGTCAGACCTGTGTATCAGTCTCAATCCATCAAAGCTGAGAGATTGAATAAGACCCTTTACATTCTGGACTTGACCCTGCCACAATCCCTCAGAGTACTGCTTTTATCTCAGTCTCAGATCACAACATGATTAACATGCTCAACATGACAATTAAAAACAAAGTGATGCTCAGCAAACATAACAAACTCTTATGTCCAACTCACGGTGGCAGAAAAGAAAAGTTGAGAGAAAACACAAACGACCATGCTGCATCCTCTGGGAGAGCAGAAAGAGTTAAACTTACCTGTCTCATAATTATATTTAGCAATCAGTCAAACCTCATGACATATGATGTGCTAAAGTAAAAGCCAAAGCCACTAGGATTCATCCTCTAAATGTCTTGGCTTTGTCTCTTTTCTCATGGTAGTGCAGGGGGTTTATGTGACTGAAATGATGTTTGAGTTTCTTCTTGTGGATTTGCTTCAGAAAAGCAGATTCTACCCTTCATTCATATTTACTGACTTTATCCTGCTGACACAACGTCAAGACTCTTTGTGACATTTGCTCCTTAAAGTTACAATTAATGGACTAAAACATAAATACTGCTCAGTGATTCCTACAGAAACACCTGGGTGGTGGAGTTAGCAGTCTGGTGGGAACGAGGGGGTCATTTTAAATTCATATTAGGATTGTATATACTGTAGGCTATAGCCTATCAATGGGGCTTTATTATCTTACTCATTATAGTTTGTGTAACAAACGTTAATCTGCTCGTCGTAGTAACTTTGCTAAATGTTGCTAAGTGCTGTGATCATGATGGGTTAACGTTGGGTCTTTGTAATATAGCAAAGAGTAAGGTCTTTTATCTGCTGTTTGTAAAGTGTCTTTTATTAAATTTGTTGATAATTGGCGATATACAAAGTGTGTAGCATGTCTCCCAATAACAGAGTGTAAACCTAACCCTAACCCTTTTTACTGACATATTGAGGTGCTAAAGTGTTCAGGGTTCTGGACATGATGAGTCGACACCATTCTTATAAATCAAACAACAACATTCATTAAATTAAATGAGGTACAGCTGTGTATTTAGCCATTTGTTCTGCTCTGCAAAAAGTGGAATTCGTTTTTTGGGGGTTTTTTTCAATGTGATTTTAAAAAGTGTGCAGCAACTCTTTCGATATAATATGATGATTTATGTTTGAAACAGATGCAGGTGCTTTGTTAGTTTGAATAATTAACTTCTGTGACTTCTTCTGTGTGTGCGGAACCAGTGGGAATCTGATATGTAACCAAGCTGTGAGAGGTCGTTGTCAACACATTTCTCATCTATGTGTCAGATGTGAACTGACGAGTGAGTCATTCTGGGCCTGAAGGGACAGACAGCTCATTGTTGTCTCGTCTTCAGATGGATGGGTAAAGTTTTAGGTTGAGACCACATGTCACTCAATTTATGGGTTGGATTAAGTTTATTGTGTCACACAGTGGTTTTTTTTTTTTTTTTTGGTTATCGCAGAAAAAGTGTATCTAAAGCGATTTAAACAGTTAGCATGTTTCCAGAGTCGTGGTTTCATGTCGGCTAAGAACAGAGCCAGAACAGATAACCTGCAGGTAAGTGTGATCTACTCCTCAGGTGTTTCATCAGCTATCTTCTCAGCACTATGATAACACACAGCTTTTAAAAGCACAGAGACTTCCTCCTCGTGTTTCCATTTGTCTCTCCGGGTAATTGGTGCTCCAACTTCAATTCCATTTTTCTCTCTATTCAGCAGGGGAGTTTGCATGAATATTTCTAAACGTACTTGGCATGAATGCTCTCTCGTGCAATCAAGGGTGAGTGTAGTGCTGATCAGACCTGAGTGTGTGTATAGAGGGGAGAACTCTTGACTGACTTTCATTGAAACATGTAGAACATGTCTGCATGGAAAATCTAGAGAAACAGCCATTCCCTCAGGTATTCGTCTTACACGGATGGATCACTGACCAGGTCTACAGGGCACAGAGTGGGGGCCCATGTATACCACTGACCCTGGGACTAGAGCCTCCTTATAACACTTAATGGAAAGTTTAGTACTTAGTATCAGCAAACCAAATACATTCATTCTTTTTATTTTAACCCTCAGAAGGTACCTAGTGTTGGAGAAATATGTTAATTCAGATCCTGCGTTTGAACTATTTTCCCTTCAGATTCATAAATGGATTTTCATATGGCCCCAGCTTGATGTTGCAGTTTTGACGGTGCATTGCTGATTTAACTTGCACCATTGTTCCAGACTTTATAGCACTATTTTAGCAGACCAGGAAGCGTACAGATGTCATGGTGAGGGGGAGTGAGACACAATTGAAGACCTGCGTTGTCTGCCTTTTGCCTGCTCCGCTTTTCAGAAAACGTGTGCTCAAACAGGACATTTGGAGATGTTCCCTTCATGACATCACAAAGGGCAGTAACCCCTCCCCCAGGTGGGTGACACTCCCACAGCCAGGTGTTTGTTCTGCCCTCTGAGTCTGCATTCTTACCGTAAACAACTGGGCACGCAGCAAGAAAGACCGAGCCACATCTGCTTCCAGAGTGGTCAAACACAGCTCATTTACATATTTAAAGGTACAGACACAGAAACAGCCTGTTCTGAGCAGGGGTTTATAGACATGATCAAATACAGGATCAGAGTGGATTTAGAACAAGAAACTTCACACACATGTTTTCATGAGTTCTGAGACTTATTTAAACTTCTTGAAAAGATAATATGTGACCTTTAAAGCATTAACTTGCAGTTTTTAAAGCACCACATTAAGTACATCCTATGTATTACATGTTTTAACTTTTGTGTTATTACTTGCACGGCATAACATTGACTGCTCATATTTTATAGAATTAAGGTCTACAACAAAGTACCTTACCTCTTTGATATTGTGCACAACTTGATGAAGGCCGCCTAGGACTATATTGCATGTATTTACACCTGTATTGTATTCATAGTCCTTTGACATGTGTAGGTTAATGCAGCGGCAGGGCCACCACTTTGTTATCAGGTGTGATGTTATTCAAGGTTTGCTTCTGCTGGAAAACATACACAGAGCATTACATTGTGCAGTGAAACAAAATCATACTTTCTCTAATAGGGCAATTTATTTAATGCAGTTCATTTGAAATCTATAAACCTTATTTCTTTAGTGCACTTCGAGTTGATAGAAGTGAATATCCGCTCTGGTAAATTAAGTTCAAAGACGTTTGCAGTTGATTAGTGCATGCTGAGAAACTGATTTTCATGTAGATCTCATTTCCCATGAAACTGACTCCTGCAGATTATAATCCACTTGATTAGAGGGAGATTGTTCTCTCGACTACAAAACAAATCACAACAATTTGAAGTGGCATTCTACTGTAGAAGTACGAGTGCTCTTATCTCCACTAAATGTGCTCGTTACTAAAATTAGATTCAAAAAGCTTCATCAGGAAAGTGCTCGCCTGCTTCTCCTTCCTCCTTCATCTTGTTATTGTGCATTTAGTCACAAATACAAAAAAAGTAACATGCAGCAATGTGTCCATTTATCCACTTGTTTCATTTTAAATCAATCCATATTAGACTGGTGATGGCTGAGTCACTTCAACCCTTATGTTTCTTAATCAAACGTGCTGAAAGTTAAATATTCCATATATAACTTCAGAGCTTATCAACTCATTAAGTGATGGAGATCATATCAAAGTAAAGCAGGAAGAGAGTTTCAGAAAATAATTAGCGCCTGCTTCAACCTTCATACATTTATAGCTATAAGGAATATCTGATTTTTTTTTTGTAAAGCGTGTGCGAGGTTGTCATTCATCAAGAAAAAAGGCAGAATCAGGCAATTAAATGTGTGTTTCAGGTTTGTTAGAAACTGAAATGTGGACGTTATGGTGGCTCAGATGGAACAACATTAATACAGCAGCAAACCTCTTTGTCATGCTGCTTTTTATTGTTGTGTTGTCTCTGTCTCAACATTCATTAAAGCCGTGATGTGACTTCATAAAAGCAGGGACTTCACAATCACAGAAGATTTATAAATGCAAGGACGGTCACACTTTTAAAACTAAGCACTCTTCCCACAGTACCAGGGGCGATGAAAAATTTATCAACATGAAATAATGATGTAAGTAGACCTGGGGATGATTGCATTAATCATCATACAGTACATGGAAACAACAGTGTAGTTGTATGAGGGTCTCCCGAAGGAAGAGAACCAACGGTCTGTGAAAACAAATAACAGAACAAAAAGTTAAAAGAAAGATAAAAAGAGAAAGAAGGATCAGGCTCCTCTTTAAAGGTCCCATATTCTGCTTTTTCTGGTTTTATATGCTCTTTAGTGTGTTTTCCAAGTGTCCTGTGCATGTTTAGGCACATCTATTTGCAAAAATTCAAAGTCCGCGGAAACGCAGCTTCTCCTACGTCCTCCTGTTAGCTGTAGCATTAGCTGCAAAAAATGTGTCAGTGTAACGTCTTGTCAGTGTGAGATCACTGATCTAAGCCCATTGGCTCGTTGTGGCAAGCCCAGCAGCTCATGTTGCACGCCCGTTAACTTCTGTAGCACGCCCACGATATGCCGCAGCCTGCGGTAGCACAGTAGTGCTAAGATGCTAATGTTTTTGCTCCCCGGTCCTCGGAGCCAAAGTGGCTGAGCAACTGACAAATTACGGCAGAGCCGACAGGCCGACCAATCAGATCAGACTTGGCACATGTGGGGACTCTGAACGTGGGCACTTCAGAGCCTTAGAGAGAGAGTCAGAAGCGAGCAGGTGCATGGAGCGGCAGTACATGAAAACAGACACTTTTTTCGGACTTTAGCTATTGTGAAAATACTTTAGTAGGTACATAGATTAAATATATGAACCCCAAAAAGGGCATAATATGGGCTCTTTAAGTCTGTCACGTGTTCTGGTTTCTACATGAAGAATCTGTCTCTGCATTAAACAGAAGCTTGTGGCCTCCTTTCCTGGATGCATGGTAGAACAAAAAAGCAGTAATTCTACATCAGCCAGAAGAGATACACCCTCAGGGGGAAGAGTCTGTATTAGTGCTGATTTAAAGGCAGGGTTGGTAATTTTTGAAAACTAGCATGAATTTTAAAGTAGCATTCCCTAAGTGCTCAGTCTACACCCACCCCCTCCCCTCTGTGCGCCCTCAAAAGACACATCTATACGCTGTGTCATCGAGTTGACGGGGAAACCTGTTCTTGTTTCTCGTGTTCAACGAGTGACCTTGTAAACTAGCGACATTAAGTGGATGTATGTATGTTTTTAGTTTTTTATTAATTACATACCGGTGTCCTCTCAAACTTCATTGGACGATAATTTTCAGACTTCAAACAGAAACCAGAATGTTTCTGGCACCAACAATCTTGTCCTCTGTTCCTCATTTGTTTACAGAGATCTGTTTATGTAAATGACATGAATGCTTCATAGCATGTATGTGTTGTTGCTTGGTGTGTGGAGGCAACTTAAGAGAAACATTTTTAGGATGGTAGACTCAGCCATTTACAATAAGATACAGTTCTATTATGACAGATGTTGTCAAAGAATAAATCAATCAAATGTTTTATTCCCCATTGTTTTTATTGAACATATTTTGATCAATTGTATAATGCTCGTGTTTCTGTCTCTTTAAAAAATGCCACTTCTTCTTGATGTCCGTGCACACCGACCACAAACAAAGTGATGCAAACACCCACGCAGAGATATTCAAATAATAAACAGGTGCCGATCGCTCCTCAGTGTATCTGCAGAGGTTTCAGAGTCCACCTGAGTGAAGCTAGTCACTTGTGAACTCTCTGTGACACCGATGTGTGACTGCACCTCGGCATCCATCCCTAAATAATTTGTGCAGCTGCCAACTGAACCGGGCTAAATGGTCTCCCAGCCCTTCAGAGATGCACTTCTCTCAGCGGCCATCTTTTCATGCATCTGGGGCTGCTATGATGCAAGGTCATAAAGTGGGTGCACATGACATATTTCTCTGATGTGTGCAGTATGTGCTCAATAAATGATATGCTGCTCTATGAACCTTTCACAACCTTTCTGTTTGACTGACGTACACTCAGGGAACGTCACATGCTCTGCAGATTTAAATAGTAGCACTTGTGAATATTACAGGTGTCATTGACACCTGCCAACAGACGTATAATTTTCTTGTGCCATCATTGAAAGAAGACATGAGAAGAGAACTCTTCATTTTCTTTCTCTGGCTTTTCATTCACATCATATTTCTGTCGTTATTGCATGTGACAAGAATTGAGTCTATAAAAGCCCCTGGCATGTCTGAGCAAACCCTCTTCTTCACATTTTCTATGTAACATGAGCTCAGTATCTACAGTGTGGGTTAATGCACGGTGCATGAAAGAACCGACAGTGTCATGACAGAGAAAGCTAACAAAATGTTGGCATGATTGATGCTGAAGTCAGGTACGTGGATCAGAGTATTTCATGGATTTCCTCTTTCCCTCTCAACTTGCTACCAAGATTTCTTGGATGGGCACCAACTGCTGATGCTCTGTTTCACCCGTGCATCTGTCTCTAGTGAGAGGAAGTTTCCCTGAAGCTAACAAGTCGACTGAAAACTTCTTCACTTTGTTAGTATGGATGAAAATGAAAAGATTCTGCTTCTTTGAAAGCATTCTGAAATAATCACATCATGATGCATCATTGCCTGTCAGGTGTGTCTACCAGTGGACAAGCAAACAACTTTTAAAATATTCGTTTTTGTTAAAGGTCATTTTGAATATTTCTGAATAAACCTTAGTTTCTAAACACAGAGAGATTTTTGTAACTAGATGTTTTATAAGTGTGAAAGCTAAATATTTGTCTTGCTTGTGTTTCTGATCACACAATTGGACCAAACTCAACAGTCATTTTTGTTTTCTGGCCTCCTGGAAACATTAAAAGCTTGGTGTCTAGACATTAATGAATCCAGTGTTTATTGTGCAGCAGATTGAAATAAACTGATAAATACAAAAGGCCCTCTCCTGTGAAGGTTCGTCTATAGAGACTCTGTGGAATACAATTCATGCTCTGTGTAGATATCTAGAGGTCTAACGTAACAAAATGTGCATTTCATATTTTCAGGGGATTATACACTAATGAAGGCTATAACTAATTTGAGCCAATAGATAACCCTCAAACATACACTGGTTCTTTCATCCAATAGTTATTATCATTTAGCTCTACTTTGGTCTCCACCAGCTCAGGGGGAACATGTGTCTCTTCAGCTGCTAAAAGATCCACCTCAGTGTCAGTAGCTCTTCTTAGCTGCTAGATTCATCTGTTAGATATTTGGTGCAGTGTTTAGAAACTTTGCAGTTTGGAAGATGTTTTTCCGTTGAACACGTTTTGGCTAGAAACTGAGTTGATGAGAGCCAAATCAAGTACAAGGATGCTAAAACACTCTACAAGGCTGCAGAGTCTTGTGATGAGTCATTGTTGGTTTTGTGCCATTAATTCAAATTACATAAAGTCACTAGATCCATTGCTTGTATAAAAACACAACTTCACAACTAACAATTAGCTTAACACATGTAGCCTATATTTTGAATCCACATAAAATAATCTCGATTGTGCCTTTGTGTTCAGCAGGAAGAAAAGAAATCTCTCAAAATCCATCAACAATTTCATCTTTGTTTTTATGATTCATATTGTTAGAATTTGTTTTGTTTTTTAAGTGCAGGGCTCAACAGCGGGGTCAGAAATAATAAAAATGCAGCATCAAGTAATGCTTTTGAAACAGAGATGACAAGTCTATGATTGTATTTTCAATATAAATGTGAGTTTTGAGTGTGAAACAATAATTCATACCTTTGTAATGATTGTGAAACTGTTACATCTGTAATATGGAAAATTATTCAGATTTTTTTTTTTCACGGTCTGCTCCCCTTTTAAATATGATTGTTTCTCTGCCTTTAGTTTCTACATGCTGATGTTTTGTACGCCCCTCTACCTCCCAATCACCGTCCATCTTTGTAGAATCATCATCCATCTATTCTTCACACATCCGATCTTAACAAGTCATCAGCTTCACCACCGCTGTCTGGACTCCATCGGGGGGATTTATTCTGTTGACGCTCAGAATCGACATTCTCCAAACACATCAACCGCCCCATAGGGTCCCAGCTCTAAAGACTGTCTGTCAAGTCACATTTCCATGTTACCCCATGTAATAAATAATTGTCTTTATTCACTTGTCTCTCCTGATGTTATTTAACTTACTAAAAAAACACAACTTCTTTACATTTGATATACAATTAAAACACTGTTCTCTTTGGTGAGACCTGTGTTTTTTAGATCTAGTCTTCACACCTGATCATCAATCACCGTAAGCTGAATCTGCTGCCACATACTGAGTCATCTTACCTCAACAGAGACTTTTGATAGATGAAACTCTCCGTGTGTTACAAGACAGGGGTACAAACAGCATCGTATTTAAAGGCACTGATCGAGCTGAGGGGGGAGTACTCAGTCTGCACCAACATATCCAAGACCAATCACAACATGTTGTATGTGTTGCAAATAAAGTAACGTATTTATGTTTTTGCAATATTGCCTTAAGGTAACAAGAGCAGCAATCATGTCACTTATGGAACTAAGGGTAAAAGATAGATATGCATATAGAACATTTTTAAAAGATTAAGGTGCACAATGAGGTATGACACCAGAGTCAAATATAACCTCCATCAGCTTCGTCTCCACTGAGTACACATCTAAAGGACCTGAAGCGCTGGAGCTTATACGCTGTGTGAATTCATAGCGAGGGCTTTTCAACAGAGATTACTGATATATGCTTAAACCAAGCAGGAACAATGGGGATATCAATTAGAGAAGGGGCTCACCCACCCAGCCTGGGCCATCTGCACGCTTAAACACTGTCACACATGAATCTTCCAATGAGCCAGAGCTGAGGTGAAGAATGCTGCATTCACACCTCATTTAGCCCGATATGAACATCAATCTTTTTAGTGAAACACTTCCCGTCACCACAGCAGCAGGAGCTCAGCAGTGTATGCTTTTTCCACTTTATTACTTCCAGATCCTTTTTCCATTTTTGCTAATTGATGTTTTTAGGGTTTTTTTGTCATTATGAGGAACAATGTTGTACTTCACGAGCATCAAGGGATCTCAGCTTTACTATAAATTCATGTTGGATGTTGTAACTAGAATAATTTCAGGAGCAAGAAGTTTATGAACACTTCAACTACAACAATTAGTAGAAATGCGATGGTGGATGTATTGATCAGTCGTACATAATTTGCATAGAATTGCAATAATCAGTGTACAATCTTTAGCATCAAAAGGTAGATAATAGATCATGCAACAGCATCACAAAGGGTTAAAAAGATCAGAACATTTGTATCTAAGACAATATAGAAATGTATCCGTTATTTAACAAGGAGCAAAATAAGAGCAATATTTGTTTAAGTTATAACATGATGATACATTTCAGTATTTCAGGTATCATTCTGAAATGTAAATTTACAATAATGGTATTCTTTTGGTGGACTGAATTATACAATACGATACAATTTATTGTCCCTTTTGGGAAATCTGTCTCAGACTCAGTGCTGCCAAACACAGCGTGAGAGATAAGAGAACAAAAGTAAGAGAATATAAAAACACATAGGAACACCATGACGCTATTGCATCAAGGTGACTTGACTGATTGGTGGTTTCACACTTGCAAAAGAAAAAATTCCCCAATTTTTTTTGGGTGAGCTGCATGTGTGAATGCAGAAATCTACATTTTTTTTTACCCCAACTCAACCAAGAATTTTTCCCGACAACCCCTGGTAATGTTTCCGCATAAAGTCAGGGTGCATTGATGTGAGAACAGCTGGAAATATTCAGGAAAATTCATCGCAGGTGAGTGGGAGGAGGACCGGAGTGATCTCAGTGCACATAACAAAACTACTTCATCATGTTTTCTGTTTGCAAGTATGATCTTATCTGCTCTTTTGTTGAGACCGCAAATATGTTGAACTACACATAGCTTTGGTGTAAAGGCAAAAACTGTCATCACAGTTTCAGACTCTGTTGCTTCGTCAACCATTTCAGTGTTGTGTGTTTTACCTCATGTCCTGCCTCCTGAGACCTGCTCCCCTCCCGTCCCACACATGTACTGATCCTCCCGTCTGAAACAGATAGTCTCCTGCTGTGAGGTGCATGTGTGAACAAGTGATTCAAGAAGGTTTTAAGGTAGCCTGTCCTGAAATGTTCAAGAAACGTTCAGGAGTGCAATTTTAAAACAGCTTCTAACATGATACACCATCTAGATAACATATTGTATTTATGACTTAAATAACACCGAAAGGATTTAACAAGCAAACATTTAGAAAACGTAATTTTTTCATTTCAATAAAGTTACTACATTCAAACATTTCAAATGAGTCAGAATGATTGTCATGATAGGTCTAGTGAGCTTAATGTCTACTTAGTTCCACCCTGTGTCCTGTGTCATTTCAGGTAGCTCCCCCTCCCTTTGGCATGTGCACACTGTTGGACCTGAAGCTTGTTCACAGGTTTAATTGCCTTGAACATTGCAATCAACACTCTGTGAATGCATTTGGCAGAAGTGAAAAGAGATGTTACTCATGTTTTATTCAGTAAACCGGCGTCTCATGCAGGCAACATGCAGTATACAGAAGCAGAAGCCCCAATACACCAAACATGACACAGACGCTGACATCCAGAGATGTCACAGCGTGTATGATGCCTGCAATCACACTAGTGTGAGCTCCTCTTACTTTATATATTAAAGGCACAGTATGAAGATTTCACCACCAGGGGGCTCTGAGTCAAAACAATAACAAAAGATGACGGGGAATCGTAGGATTCTCTCGACTTCTTCCTCCCCTGAATGAAAATGAACTCTGAGTTGATCTTAGTCAAGACGAATGGGCTAAACCGACCAGAACATCTGATGTTTCCATGGCAACGAAAAACATGTTGTGTCTGTCATGGTGGCTCTCAACACATTTCCAGTTACAACTATGAAATTACAGATTTCTCTGGCTTTTGATTTACTTTTGGAAACATTTGAGATAATTTAAATACTCAACAATACAATTTACAATTTCATGTAAACCTTGTAATAAAAATCTATTGTACGTTTAAATATTAGATTTTTACCTGCCAGCAGTCACATGTACATGCTGTGTGTGCCTCTTGTAGGACAACATGTTGTCTTATAGGACTCTGATGGTGCCTCTGAGTCTACATATAGTCCCACTTTATCCTTCATGTTTTTGAGATGCAGAAATGTTAGATACTGTAAATGTTTCTTGCAATGCCAGACACAGGAACTTTTATGAAATATATCAGACTGAAGCCCTGAATTATTCATGCGTAGGAAGGTCTAAATGACAACATATTCTCTAAAAGCATGTATCGCATGTATTGACTTTCAAACGAAGCGAGAATAGCCGAGGTCACATCATGTTCTCTGCAGCCATTTGGCAGCCTGAGTCTGCTGGTGCGACAGCTACAATGACACAGGAAAGGCTTTGTCATCCAGGCGGCAGTCACAGACTTGATCTGTGGATGATTTGTGAAGGTTTCTTTAATATGGTCTGTTTCAGAGGGCACCGGAGAAGTATTTTGTTCTCAAGGAAATGTGAATAAAATGGCTTCAGTGGATAAAAGAAATCTTAAACTAAACCCAGCTTTTAAAGCCACTAGCTAAACGTTTTAATCATCATCATCTTGGTTTCTATGAAGCAAGAAATGAACATATTAAAATGAGATTATATAAACACATTGACAGGAGTCTATCCTGAGAGCACACTCTGCATCCTCATCTCTTAAATAACTAAATATGACAACATCCTGTGTAGCCTACAGTATTTATATATCTGTGCTTTTTTATAACGATATAGACCTATGGGTCTGAAATAAAGTATAAAGTATGTATGACAAAAAGCCATTTGAAATGCCTTCTAAGCTAACAGGGATGTGACAGAGATTTAAAAACTTGTAACAGGTTGAAAGTGTATGAAGTTCCATCCAAAAGTCTCTCTATAATACAATTAGAAATGAGAAAAACATGTTTGATTGGCAACACATTTATGTGTAGTAACAAAGTGAATATCTGAAACAAGCTAACACCAATGTAGGTGTTCTCTAAACAAAGCTCTTTGACTTGAGAGATCCCGAGTCTCGTAGGTTCTTCTGGATCGTTGGTGGTCAGCCCTCTTCCTGCATCTTAGTCCATCTCCCCCTATCCCGCAGTTTCGGTAGATGGCTGTTTCGTCATGAGCCTGGATTTGACCAAGATTTCTGCCTGTTAAAAGGAAGTTTTTTCTTGCCACTGTAACTTTTGCTAAATTTTGTTAAGTGCTCATGATGGATTAAGCTGGGTCTTTTATAGTATAGCAATGAGTAAGATCCTTTAGGTTTTGTAGTGGTTTCTTCGGTCTTCTTAATAAATCTTATGTTCTTAAACTGAGTTCTTTCTTAACCACTCTATAGTGACGACATTACACTGTTTTACGCGTTGAGTTGGCTTCACACATGTTCCCATGTGTCCACGGTAAAACTACCGTGTTGCTCCGCCGTCACTCGTTTATTTTACTTAGACAGCGTAACACAACAATACACTTTACTTCCTGTCTCCTGATCACATGACTACGGAAGTCTTACAGAATCACAACAAACCTTCAAAATAAAATAGGAATAATCTCAGTAAATATTCCCAAAATAAACACAAACATATCGTCTGCTATGCTCTAGCAAATCATAATCCAAACAATAATAATCAAACTCATTAATGCAAAAATGGCGCTTACATTCCGGCCCCTAATTGTTACTGCAAAGCATAACAATTATATCTCAAACATTAAAGTGACATTTAACTTCAGATCGGGAATAATTTGACTGACTTGTTTAACATAACATATAGTCATCACTGCTAAACAACAACAAATGTCAAATTCACTTTTAGTAGAACTCAAAAATTCACTCAAATGTAATATGTTACTCATGCTAAGTCTCACACTTTAGACACAAGCATATTACTTAACACAATGAACTTAACTTATTCATCCATTTCAAGCAACAGACATAACTTATCTATTGGCTTTTCCAAAACATTAGTTTTAGTTTTAACAAATGCACGTCTGACAAGTCCGTATGAGTCAGAAACTGTCCTTTCAACTTTTGCCATCAACCAGGAACCTCTGGGTGCGCTCTCATCCACAATAAGAACAACATCTCCTGATTTCAGGTTTCTTCTGGGTAGTAACCACTTCTGTCTCTCTTGTAGAAGCGGCAAGTACTCCTTAGTCCATCGCTTCCAAAAAATGTCTGTCAGGTATTGTACCTGTTTCCACCTTCTCTTCACATACATGTCCTCCTTCTGAAACACTCCAGGAGGTAGTACTGGTTGTCTCTTAAGAAGAAGCAGATGGTTAGGTGTAAGTGCCTCTAAATCGTTTGGATCATTAGAGACTCTTGTTATCGGCCTGCTGTTGACAATTGCTTCGACTTCACAAAACAATGTGCGGAGGCGTTCATGATCTTCAAGCGGTTGCTGTTTCAGGATCTGGGTAAGAATTTTCCTCACAGAACG
The DNA here is from genome assembly GCF_963584025.1 of Labrus mixtus. Taxonomy (NCBI): domain Eukaryota; kingdom Metazoa; phylum Chordata; class Actinopteri; order Labriformes; family Labridae; genus Labrus; species Labrus mixtus. The sequence continues at coordinate 26,567,779 of NC_083617.1, forward strand.
AATCTGTCTCTCCCAGACGCCACCAAAATGTGAACCCGCTGGTGGGTTAAACATCCAGGTAATGCCTTTCTGCATTAATGTCTCTGTTATTTTTGAATGATTCCAACCTTTGATTGCTTCACGCATTTCTTTTTCTGCTCCAACCAGGTTAGTACCATTATCTGATCTCATAACAGATACTTGGCCTCTCCTTGCTATAAACCTTCTAAATGCGTTTATGCACGAGTCAGTATCAAGTGAATGGGCAACTTCTATGTGAATTGCTCGAACAGTAAGACATGTGAACAAAACACAGTATATTTTGACTCTACTCCTCCCTTGTTTGACCTCAAATGGCCCAAAATAGTCTATGCCCACATTTGTGAAAGGAGGCTTGTCAGGAATCAGTCGATCTGGAGGCAAACTTGCCATTCTTTGCTCACCTGGTTTCGCTGAAGTCTTTCTGCATGCAACACACTTGGACAGTATTTTTCTCACAGCTGAGTCTGCTTGTGGAATCCAAAATCTTTCTCTCAGTCTTGACAACATGTAGTTTCTTCCACTGTGTCCTGTTTCTTGGTGAATGTGTCTGAGGATCAACGTAGAAACATGATGACCTTTAGGCAGGATCACAGGATGCTTTACATCTGCCGGCAGTGAAGACTGATGCAATCTTCCTCCAACTCTTAACATCCCATCTTGCACAACAGGATCAAGCTTTACAATATGACTGTTTCTTTTAAGCTTGTTACCTTTCTGAAGAGACTAAAGCTTTGACTTTGACAAAGTTTGATTATCTCAACTTCTCCCTTTGCAACATCTTCAGCAGTGAGAAGAGACCCTTTAATAGTTGACCTGAACTTCTGCATTTGACTTGCAACCATTTCAGTTTTCTTTTCCAGACTCACTTCATCACTTGCTTGTGAGAATAGAAGCTTGCGATGTGTGTTCAGCTTGTGAAGCAACTGTTTGAACTTCATCATCCAGGATACTGCCTTTTTTAAACAGTGCCAGTCTGAATAATGACAGATAAACTTGTTAAGCAGATTCTCATGCACATTTGTAGCATTCACACTCACTGCTGCTTTAACTTCCACATCATCCTTTTGTATTTCTCTCATGTCCGGTGAAACTGGCCAATGTCCATCGTCCTTTAACAAAAACTCTGGTCCACAAATCCAGTTTTGACACTCTATGAACTTGTCTGCATTCATACCTCGTGATGCATGGTCAGCTGGGTTCAGCTCAGAACATACATACATCCATTGACTTGTCTTTGTGTTGTCTCTGATGAGCGACACTCTGTTTGCAACAAAGGTTTTAAATCTAACACTTTCACTGGCAATATATCTCAACACAGTGGTGCTGTCAGACCAAAACACAGAATCTTCAAGCTGCATTTGCAGCTCCTTTCTCATGAGCCAGTCTATTTTAACAGCAACAGTAGCTGCTGTTAACTCCAGCCTCGGAATTGTTGTTTGCTTGAGTGGCAAAACTCTGGCCTTGCTGATGATGAATGAACAGTGAGTTTCTCCTTTCTCGTTGGTTATGCGAAGGTAGGTAACAACACCATAACCTTTCTCGCTGGCATCAGCAAAATTATGCAATTGCGCTGATGTGATTGTTCCAAATCCAATCGGTTTCAAACACCGCTCCACTGTGAAACCATGAAGCTTTGTAAGATCCGAAATCCACATTTGTGCTCTTTTAGCCAGTTCAGCGGGGATGTCCTCATCCCAGGAGACTTTTCTGCCACAAAGCTCCTGCAGGATCATCTTTGCTGGAAGGATGACAGGTGACAAGAATCCCAAAGGGTCATATATGGCACTTACAAATGAGAGGATGCCACGTCTTGTCTGAGGAGTTTGTTTTGCATTTATCCTAACCTTGAAAACATCTGTCTCAGTACACCAGTTGACTCCTAGTACTCTCTCATCAGGTAAAGCAACATGACTAAGATCTAAATCTTTAACCTGTTTTGCTCTTTCTGTTTCAGGAATGGATGCGAGGACAACTCTGCTGTTACTCATCCATTTTGTAAGATGAAATCCTCCACACTCACACACTGTTGTTAAGTCTTTGACCATAGCACATGCTTGTGTTTCACTTGACACCGATAAAAGACAATCGTCTACATAAAAGTTGTTCACAACAGCTTTTACTGAGTGACTTGCCTTGATATGATGCTGCACAGTCGAAGACTACGCGAAGTTTTCCTTTTTGTGGATGATACACCCCGTGATGAGGTATATACCAAACTCTCTCATTTTCAATCACAGTCTTTTCATGTGATACTTTAACTGCGTAGCCTTTGCTTAACAGGTCAGACATGAAGTCTTTATATTCTCTGTGAAAGTCTCTGTTCTTGACAAGTTTCCTTTTCAGGTTTTCTGCTCTCTGGACAGCTACACTGCAGTTAACAGGCATTTTTGTGTCTTTGTTTCTCAGAGGAAGACCAACACTGTAGTGTCCATCAACCCTTTTCACTGTTTCATTAACAGAGTTCATGAACTGAATATCTTCTCGTGACATTTCTTGTTTTTCTTAACAGGCTTTCTCTGGAAAATCATGGTTGAACTGTTGCACTAGGAGGTTCTCTACATTAGCAATAGAAATGCAATTCACAGAAACACTGAGTTCACTTTCAGATGAAGTAGTGCAATCATCTCTCCTGAGAGGACCATTAATTACCCAGCCTAGGACAGTTCGAACTGCATATGGACCGTTGTCTTCATTGTGAATGACTTCCCACGGTTCCATAGCTTTGTGCACATCACATCCTATTAACAAACCAATGTCTGCATCAATCTGTGGCAGCTGAATACCATGAAGATGTGGCCACTTTTCCAAATCCTTTTGCACTGGAATGTTCTCCTTGGAAACTGGAATGTCTTTATGAGTGTAAATCTCGGGTAAGTCAATGTAAATGTTCTCTTTCAAACCACACACCTCTAGTCCAGTAAGATGGTAGCTTGGCTCTAACTTTTCCTGGCCCATTGTGCGAAGCAGGATCTGAGTTTTCTTACCTTCAAGGTCAAGCTGCCTCATTAGCTCCTCGGAGCAGAATGTGGCTTGGCTTCCATTATCCATGAATGCATAAGTCTCTATTATCTTGTTGCTTTTCTTTGACTTGACACACACAGGAACAATCGACAAAACACGACTGTCTGTTCCGGCCCCAGTGGCTCCACAGGTCCCACCTGAGATGTGTGTTGATTCATCAGCTGTAGTCTTTTCTGTGGTGTTTTTCTGACTGCTGTCAACCTTTTCATTATCTTCTTCTTTTGTGAAATGAAGCATGCTTGGGTGTTTCTTTGAACAAAACTCACATGAAGCTCTTTTTCTACAGTCCTTACTTAAATGTCCTGATGTCAAACATCCAAAGCACAAACCTTTGCCTTTAAGAAAATCTAGTTTTTCCCTGTAAGGCTGATTTCTGATTTTGTGACATTCTGCCAATGTATGTTGTTTTTCACAGTACACACATGGTTTCTGAAATGCACTGCCTGTGTAACATGTAGAGGAGTACGAGTTTTTACCATGATCATGTGCCTTTTCATTTGCAGAAGGTGCTACACTTGTGGCAAAAGCACTTCCCTTTGGTCTAGATGTTCTTGTCGTTTTCAGGTTTGCATAAGGTTTTCCCTTATCCTCAGCATCCTTTATGTCTCCAAAAATAGGATCAGCAGCTATTCTACCTTGTCTGCTCATGAATCTAACCAGATCTGAAAACTTTGCTCTTTGTCCAGTTGCCTCCTGAATGTCAAAAGCAGAAACTCTCCACTTCTCTCTTATCTTGTAAGGTAACTTAGAGACAATAATTCTGAGATTAGTGGGATTCTCAATTTCTTGAAACTGGTTGATGTCTTGCATTGCGTTGTTACATCCAGTGAGAAACAGGTAGTAACTCTGAAGAGCCTTGGCGTCGTCAGGTTTAATCTGTGGCCAGTTGAATGCTCTGTTCATGTAGGAAGTTGCAATTTTCAGTTCGTTACCATAGTGATAAGTGAACAGCTTTCTTGCCTCATGATAGCCTTGATAAGGACTCATGTGTTGACAACTTCTTACCAAGTCTCTGGGCTCACCTCTGGTAAACTGTTCAAGGTAGTATAACCTATCACTGTCACTATCTGTCTTGTCCTGAATTGTATGGTCAAAAGCTCTTATGAATGATTTAAACTCAAGTGGATCTCCACTGAAAACAGGAATGTCTCTTTGGGGCAAATGTGACAGTCTCTGTTGTTTGACTAACATCTCAGTGATGTTATTTTGTTTAAGCATCACTTCACACAGATCTACTGGGTCATCATTGATGCCATTCTCCTGTGTCTGGTTTTCTTGTTTCATTTGATGATCAGATACCTTTAACCATTCTGAATGTCCAAGCTTTGTTTCTGGAAGCTGGTTCCTTTGCGGCTGATTGTCTGAAAGTCGTACTTCAGGATCAGCAACTGCATCACTCTTACAACTTTCGTATTCATAGTTTTCCAACACTTTTATTTTGGCTGTAGAAGCAGCAATAGCTGTGTCAATCTCAAGTTGTTCCCTTTTTGCCTTCAATTTGCATTCTTCAAAGTCTAATACTTGTCTCTGTTTCAAGGATGCTGCACGTGCAAGTAAAGCGGCACGTTCTGCTTGTTCCTTCCGACGTACAGATGATATGGATGAAGCTCTGGATGATCTTGATGAACTGCTTGTGGCTGTGCTTCGTACAACACATGACCCAAATGTCGTTTTTAAGGGTGCATCAGCGACAGACACACTATCATCTCGATTCACGTCATCTTGGTGTTGTTGTCTTATATTAGATGTCCATCCCTCAACCTCAAGCATGAATTTATTAACTTGTTCAATTTTTGGCTTGAACCAAAATGTTTGATCAGCCTCTTTTTCTTCTTCGGGTAGCAGCAACAGTACATTATCATTTGTATGAATAAACTCATTCTGTAGTTTCGAGCATTCATTCAAGTGATCATCAACAATGTCTGGACTCTCATTATCTTTCATAAGTCCATTAATCTTATTCGTTTTTGCTGTTAGCTGTGAGAGTTTAGATCGTCTTGCATTAATGTGCCTGTTCAGGCACTCTTCCAAACCCTTTTCTGTGTACTTTGGCGCCCTCTTCTGGTCAGCCCTGCTACTGCAGCTCTGTGCGCCAGGTCCAGGATCCTGCGCGTCGTCGTCCGCCATGATGCCTCTTTTACACAACTTCTAGTTCAACAAGTGTTCATGAACGATGGTCTATGATACAAAGCACGGCATGCTTTCATAATGAGTGTCATCGTAGTAAGACCAAACATCCTTGTTGTCTTATTTTCTCGAGAAGCTGAGTATCTTACATTTATTCTTGTACCGTCTTGTACAGTTCTTGCGTCGTCATGGCGTCCGACGTCAAGCTTGTGAGCGGGTAGTTTTACTTAATGTAGTGGTTTCTTCGGTCTTCTTAATAAATCTTATGTTCTTAAGCTGAGTTCTTTCTTAACCACTCTATAGTGACGACATTACACTGTTTTCCGCGTTGAGTTGGCTTCACACATGTTCCCATGTGTCCACGGTAAAACTACCGTGTTGCTCCGCCGTCACTCGTTTATTTTACTTAGACAGCGTAACACAACGATACACTTTACTTCCTGTCTCCTGATCACATTACAGAATCACAACAAACCTTCAAAATAAAATAGGAATAATCTCAGTAAATATTCCCAAGATAAACACAAACATATCGTCTGCTATGCTCTAGCAAATCATAATCCAAACAATAATAATCAAACTTATTAATGCAAAAATGGCGCTTACAGGTCTTTTTACTTTCTTTGTGTGTCTCGAGATAACACTTGTTATGAATTGGCTCTATACAAATAAAGATTGATTGATTCAAAGAAACTTTAATGTGACCTACAATAATTGGCAACATATCCGCAGTCAGAATAGTAGCCGTTTTAAAAATGTTACTGTCATCATACAACACACATAACTCACTGTGCTCTTCATATCCACATTTCCTCATATCTACCTTTGGACCCGGCACCTCGCCCTCTACTTCTGTGTATCTGTCGTTTCTGTTCCAAGAAACAAAAGGGTTCAATGCATTCAGTTCTGCAAAACACTTTTCTCATTCCTCCTTCCCCGAGAAAATCAAATCCTGCAGCTAATTTATTCATATCTTCCTATTTCTCTGCGGCCTGGCATGAGAAACAGAGGAGGAGGGAGGATGGAAAAGCAGCTATTTTCTTTCTTTTGAAGGTCTTCCATTAAAAATGAATGGTCCTCTGATTCGATGAAAAGAAGGCTGGGGATTGGGATTGTCTCCCAGGCGGAGCCGGGCAGAGCGAGGCCTGAATGGGTCCAAGTTAAATATCTACGTCTCTGCCTTACTTGGTATTTCAGCCGTTTGCTGGAATGGAGCGTACATGCCGAGCAAGCCCTCACTGGTTAAAGGTCTTAAAAATGTAGTTGCATAGTGACAAGTCGGGCTGAGCAGCTTTCTTTATTCTCCTTCAAACATCTAATGGTAAAAATGTGCCAGCAGCCAACTCCTCTTGATGTCAGTCAGATTACAATCTCCAACAATGGTTCATTTCTGTATTGTCAGAGACAAGCTAGTATATCAGAGGGAGAATTGTCACAACATTGTGCTTTGATGAATTGTGCTTTGTTCTAAGAGACAATAAAGCAGTTTCCACTCCTCCCAAACACAGTTTTATCTCTGGTGTAAGAGGGGGGAAAATCCTGAATGCAGTCAAAAGACAAATCACACACTAAAGTCTCACTCCACTGAGCTTTATTTGTGTGATGTTTCAACCTGGCAGTGAAACTTTGGTGATGCGTCTTCTGGATTAGGAGCAGGTTAAAATAGTGCAGCATTAAAGATGTCTCGGAGAAGGATGTGCGTGGGGAAAAACAACCAACCCGCTTCAACAGATGTAATTAAGAACATTTCCTCTGTTTTACTTTGAGGAAGAGTTTAAAGGGCTAGGCATGAGAAGAATAAATCTCAGTATTTTCAACATTTACTTAATATCAAAAAAGTACAACAAAAATAGTCCTCCTCCTCCTCTGACTTTGTTTTTTAAATGCTTGGCACTTATACTGAAAGATCTACTTTATATGTGATATTCTTCTTGACTTCATTCTCAAATCTCAAAATTAAAAAAACAACCTTCATCTGCTCATTTCTGCTCTCATACCTGGAATGAAGATCTGATGGTAAGATTGAAGCAGAAAAGATCATAAAGTCATAAAAAATAGTATAAAGGATGATAAATCTTTCAGGTTGACATGACAGACCGTTCAACCAGAGTACAAAATGATGAGTGGTGAGTATTAATAAAATATGTTTTATAAGACACAGGCTGTTGGGGGCCCCTCTCTGAGGGCAAAAGGTTTTAATGTTCTTCCTGCCTGATGATTTCCATCACGGTCATCATCAAGTCCACGACGTGCTGTGACGCTGTGTAGCTCTTTTGAGTGACATCTATTGTTTGCCTTGTCGAGTTTGCCACCCTGCTAGTTACCTATAGGGTATGTGAGCTCTTAGCCTATAGGGTAATGTTAATAACCCCAAACTTCCACCAGATACGTGTGCATTAGGTGTCAACTCCAACCAGGTATGTTTCTGAGCCCCCTCGTATGTCAACACCCACAGGCGGCATTCTCTGAGCGTACAAGATAATTGCGGCAATAGCTCAGTCTGTAGGGACTTCAAGTCCCGGCAAGTTCGTCTGGTAGCTGGAGAGGTGCCAGTCCACTTCCTGAGCACTGCCGAGGTGCCCTTGAGCAAGGCACCAAACCCTAAAACTACTCTGGAGCGCTCGCTGTGGGCAGCCCCCTCACTCTGAGACCTCTCCATTAATGCATGTCCATAGGATCCTGTGTGTGTTCATGTTCATTAGACAGAGTGTAAAATAGAATTTTACCTCGCGGGACTAATAAAGGATAAATTATTATTATTATTATTATTATAAAACAGTGCAAAAATAATACGATGTAGGTGGTACAAAACCGTATAAAAACCCTTATAAACACAGCAACAAACACACATAAGATCATTGTTCTGACGTTTTAATGTTGTTTGGGAGTCTGACTTCCTGTCCCGCTCGATCTGCTCTGTGGTAATTTGATGCGCTCCGGCATTCGGCAAAATAAAAGCGTTTTGCTGCAGAGGACTCCGGACTGCTGGAGCTGGGACGTAGCGCAACAGAGCCAGTGGAAGCACACACATCGACTCAAGTGGAACCTTTCAGCTCCGCTGCCGTGGCTGGTTGGAGTAAGGGTTCGGCACAGATCTGCATCCTATGGCCAAGTAGCAGTGTCACGCTGCCAACCTCTTTGGTCACTTGTTCTTTAATTGAGTATTCTTTTCAATCTAACCAGCCATCTTTGACAGCATTTTCTTTCCATGCATGATTATGACCTACTAAAGGTCAAAAGCTGTTAAAAAGTGGAGCCTCAAGCTCGATCTACGTCACTTTGTATGCCTGCACACTGAATAAATAAGGGCAAGTTATTTTCAATGGCATCGTGTCACATGCAGAGGGCGGTGGTCAAGCTGTACAGTGTTTCCATGCTCTGCAAAGCTTAATGCATAAACCATCACACTATAAGTACAGATATTAAAGTGGCAGCAACACCACCATGCCAAAAGATGCTTATTTAGGAAAAGCAAATTGAATACTGATTATGAAATCATGAATATTTCATGTGAGGGTGCATTCAAGTAAAAACAATAATTTAAAGAAACTACACATACATCTCTTTATTATTCACCACTAAAGGTGCCTCTTTAGTTTTAAGTTCTCTTCATACCACAAAGCTTTGCACTCACAAATTCGCACATGCATGCAGTTAATAGATACACATTTAATGACAGCGACATTCGGCTGCTTGTAGCTGTGAATTATTCATATATTTAGCAGATTTAATGATGTGTACATCATGTAGGATGGTGTATTCCTAGGCAGTCAAGGTCCTGAGCCCTACCTGCACCAGGACTGCAGCAGAATGCCAACAAGAGGGAAGATACCAGTGTTATGATGAATGTGTGCGTGTGTGTGTGTGTGTGTGTGTGTGTGTTTGTGCGTTTGAGTGTGTGATTCAATAGGGAGTGGTCCTGAGATCACAGGGCGAAGGCTTCGAGCAAAATGCATCTTTAATTCTGCAGTTGTTTTTCTGTCTTCCTGTTAGAGAAAAAGTCTGTACAAGGCAGAAAACCAAACCTTGGAAATAATTACAGTCAATATCAGTTGATACACAAACAGAAAACACGGCACTCTGTAAATCCTGGAAACAATCTTTAACACCCTTGGAGAAGAGTGTTTACATCTAAGCAACATCAATACATCCACGCTGAGACTAATTTGCTACAGGTTAAACTTGTGTTATCCCTGACAAGCTTTGCAAAGCAATACAAGAGTAAATCATGCAGAGGAGTAAACCATGCCCCACTGTTTCAGCTTCTCTGTCATTTTCTTCTGTTTACTTAAAGCTCTCATGCGGGGGAACTCAGAGGAATAAGCTTGAATGCTTGTTCAAAGAAAGTGGGGAGTGCAAGAGCTGAATCCACTGTGCCTTTTGCTGGCTTTACACTGCCTCTGCATGAAGCTTTTCCACACTACATTAGGCTAAAAGTGGAGATAGACCTAATAGTGTTCTTTCACAACAGTGATGAGCTAATTTCAGTCTTTACCCTTGAGAAATCTTCTTTGTTACTTTTAGAGAGAGTTTGCTGAGCAGGCATGCTCTCCTCCGACACAAACCAGAACAAGCAAAGTGGCTGTGCTCACAAAGACTATGCATGAATGTGGTCACATCAATTTGAAATCATTTCTCTGTTTTTCCCTTTCTTGTCACAAGTGTCATTGTGTCTTGAAGCACAACTGTCAGTGATCTATTATAAAATTATTTTCCTGCTCATTTTTCAGATGTTATTCCTTCATACTTTTTTTAGTGCAGCCAAAGTTCCTCTTTTAGTAAACATGATCTAAACAACTCGTGTCTTCAGAACATACAAATCCAAAAAAAGGGTGTGGCTTAATCTCCGTTTGGTAGTGCAGAAGGCTAATGCACAGAGACTGAGTCCACACTGCAGTGCCCCCCCCCCCCCCCCCCCCCCCCCCCAGCTCGTCTCCATCCCTCAGCCCCTCGGTGCGTATCATCCTCCCCTCTCTCCTCCCAATATTTCTAGTCTCTCTTCAGCTGTCCCACCCCACAAAGGTACACAAGTCCCATAAAAGTTTCTTAATAATTCTAAAATAATTGAAAAAAGAAAAAGAGCTTTTGACCTTGGGTTGACCTGATATAATCATCTCAACACCCAGCTTGTTAAATACAGCAGCCTGATGTGAGGCCCGGCCTTTAGGGTTTACAGGGCTCCATTGTTTTTTAGCAATAATAAATGAGTAGTTATACTTTGAAAATGTATGTATATATACTTCATAATTAACATGTGGTCAACATAAGCCGTTTTCACACATGCACTCCTCTTGAAAAACCTTCCTGACTTGCTTAATCATATATTCACATATATTGACATGTTCATATCAACAAAAGACCAAGGCACACCAGGCTAGAATTGCCCCATATTGCATATTCAGTAAGGCCGATGTGTTATTTGGACAATGCATGTTGTCCTGCACATTTGTGCAATCCTCATTGCCCCTTAGTAGATCAGTTTGCACATGTGGGTGAAATAGAGTTTATACATATTTTATTGTATGTATGTATGTAAATCAGGCACTAGGTCCACATGTCTGAAACATTTGTGTACCCTGAAAAAGTTACTGAAAGTAACTGCTGCTGCTGAAAAATAGATCCAGTTTTACCTTAATAGATAACAGCATCAAGGTGACATAGTTACAGTAATATTAAGTTAACGATTTTTAGAAGATTCTTTAGAAGTCACAAGCAATTGCACAAAGACACACAAACAGTACACACGTTGCACAATAAAGTCTTCAGATTCTACAGGGTTTTATTTTCTCCGGAGAACAAGAGGAACAGTAAATACCAGAAACCTAATTCATGGTATCCAACCTTTGCAAAGAGACTTCTAACAGGCAGGGAGGAATGCTTGTGTGTCACAAACTCATAGTTTGAACTTAATGTGCTCCAAATATTCCTAGAAAGAGAGTGACAGCTGCTGTGTACACAAGCCTCAGGACAGAGAGCAACCTAGAAATGAACCTGATTTAAAATGAATCATCACTGAGGTAGATGTGTTATCATACTGTACGTTTTCTGTATAACTAGGCTGATCTTACAATTACTACATGGCAGCATGTGCAGTGGCAAACCCCTCAAAATATAAAGCTGTGGGTACACCCATTTAGCTCATTTTCTGAACATGTTGCTCGTCTTACTGTTTAAATGTTCTGTTGAGGTCAGTGAATGTACTGTGAGCATAGAAGTCCAGTTGGAGAGTGGTTGTTGGGCAATGGATGGGTCAGAGGTCATCCTGGAGACCTAAGCTTTGATTACTGCTAAAAGAATGTTCATGTTGACTTCTTTCAAGATTTTTTTATTTTTTATTGAAATTTTAAATATTTCATTAAACCCTGAGGGGAACTTCTGGTCTTACACTCTGTTATTGAGAGACATGCGTCTCCTGAATCCCACACATGCACAAACAGGACCTGTGGACATGCATCAGTGCAGAGTGGGGCTGCTACACACTGCTATGCAGAGAGCGCACCAGAGCGGTTGGGGGTTCGGTGCCTTGCTCAAGGGCACCTCGGCAGTACTCGGGAAGTGCCCTGGAACCTCTCAAGCTACCAGAACATCTTCCATATTATGATCCGCATCGGGACTTCAACCTGCGACCCCGTCGATTCCCATCCCAAGTCCCTACAGACTGATCTACTGCCGCCCCAAGAACTACATCTTAAATAAGCGTGTCTTAACAGCATGAGACAGTGACAGAATCAGCTTGGTTCAACTGTTTCCTATTGGAGTGTCCTGAGAGCATGTGAGCATCACAGAACAAAGCAGTGCCCTGGTTTTTACCCCGACTCCCTGTTTCTATTTTCCTCTCTGTTGCTTGCGTAGACGTGGACGAAGAACGTGGAAGGAAGAGTCTCAACGCTGGCAGGAAAACTTTTTCGCTTTCCTCACTAAACAGAGCTTGTTAGCTTGTTTTACAAAGTTGAGGTAGTGGTGTATTAATAAAATCCACATCTGTGACTGAAATGTTGTGCTGTGACTTCATCTGAGAAAAAATGCAAGCCATTTATTGACAAGCCTGAGTGTTGTGGTGTTAGGGTGCTTTGGCAAATAGCACAAGTGGGTGGGCACAGGACCTTTAAGCCCACCCATACTTACCACTGTTAACTCATCCATTATTCATTATTTATTTAAACTGTGCAATATTCTGAAACATAACTGGTTAATAATCTGTCCATTAACGCAACGGGCCAGTACTGAAACAAACTGTGCAACAACCTTGAAATATCCCCCTGTTGATACTGCACTTTATATTCCTCACTGTCCTCTCTGTTTCTTGTACTAATTGCTTTATATCTTATCTTATTTACAGTCTTATAACACGTTCCATAAATGCACAAGGTCCAAAATGCTTCACAAAAGAACAAACAGAAGGATAATAAGAACAGAAAGGGACGAAAAAGATTCATTTTGGAAGACAAATAAATCAAACTTAAACATTTACAACAACAAACACATCCATCTGTAGTTGGTGTGTGTTTATAGTCATAAAATCCTTTGATGTGCAGATATGATACGGGCAGATTAAACCGATCCAAACTGTTGATTGAATGTAATGGAAACTAATAAGATCCAGGGATGTATGTATCTGTATTCACTGTGTGCAATCTTAAGTTAATATGTAATAATTGCATCATTACATGCCATCTGTTATTGCTAATGGAAATCGAGAGGGGCTCCAAAGTGTAGCTGGGAGAATTCACAGTGGAACTAACTACCTTTTAATCCTCCTAAATCCTTCACTCGATGCCGCTCTTTTCAGACACGAGGAGTTTAGCAGGTAGAAGTGGGCTGATGTAATCTCTACCAGAGCATGTCAGTCCCGTCTGAATCCACCACACCCATCATTTTATGGACTTCTCATGCTCTCACAGCTTACATTTTCAGCCCCCTTTTACCCTCTTTATAACATCCAGTGAAAATGACCTCAGGAAACACGAGTCCAGCTCAAGCTGACATGTTTTGAAATTGTTGCCAAATATTGGGTCATTTCCTGTGGGAAAGCACTCCTTGTGTATGGTAGTGGACCATCTGCTCCATTGCAATTGGCAGCAGGGTTCGGACCCAATGACAGAGCAAACCCAAAGTCTCCACATTCTGGTCTGGCTGGGACTTTTTTCCTCTGCTCGCCATCCTCTGCACATGAGGCGTTTGATGTCCAAGGCTTGCAGCTACTGTTCTGACGACTCTAAATAAGCTTGAAGTCTGTAATGACTTTGAACATCTGGGAGAATTGTATGTGCGCCATGTTGTTTGATAAAGCACTTTAATGTGGAATCCCACAGTGTTAGGCCAATTAGTTTTTCAATTTGCCCTCTGTTTCAGCCATTGTCTCGCAAATCCAAACAAGGTTAAGGTCTGTAATAACTTTCAACTGGAAAGAATGTGTCTGATTCAATATGATGAAGTGCATAATTGTGGAATCGTATATTTGATAGGCCTATTAAGTTTTCAATTTGTGCGTTTCTTGCACCCCTTTTTTTCCCGATGTTAAACACATAAGCAGACGGCATTACTTCGGGGACTTTAATAACCCCAGGCAGAAATTTGATCGAGATAAATTCAAAGCAAACTAGGGACATTCAAGAGCTTCGAATCTATTTAATCTCACAATGCTAGCTGCACACTGACTTCACTGAATGTCAAATAAACAGATTTGAACAAAAAGACTATTAGTTTCCGTCTCCTTTCCTTCATTTGAGCCGCCGCAGACAGGCCCTGAAGAGGCCTAACAAATGGCGGTGAATAGCGTCGTGCCTGTCAGACGGAGAGCCAGAGATGTGATTATTCCACTTACATAGCATACTGCTGTTGTCATAATTAAAGTCATAATAGACAATGACTGCTGGAGAGGCCTTTGAGTCACGCATTAAGATCAGATAAATACAGTGAGAGACAGCGCTGAGCAGGTCCCTGTTGTTTATCATCGCTCCTCCGGGAGCTGCAGAGGAATTACACTCATTCTCCTCATGTCAGCCAATATGATAAACTGCACTTATTTATCAGGATTATCATCAATGCACTGAAATGCCATGCATTCAATCCGACAAGCCTTTTTATCGTTTAATCAGTCGTGGATAAATCAATGCGGATAAACACCAATGGCCGTTGGACTCGTCAGAAATACAAGCAAACAGATTTTCAAGCCAAATGTCACCATGGCAACCTTCAGATTGAACCCATATTCAACAGATGATCAACTCCACCATGTAAGGACTAATGTTTTGTGAGCAGGTTGTTATTCCAGAATGAAAACCTACGCTGTGTTAAATGTTTGATTCTGATTTGCCAACCACGTAGAGCAATATTTTGCTATCCCTCGATAGCACTCCATTGTTGAAAAGTTAAACAAATAGTTCTTTGGAATCTACAGTTCCAGCTGCATGCATAGCAATGGTTAAACAATGTGCAACTTTTGGATCCAGTAGATGTCACCCTTGAGCACCAGCATGAAACCAAAACAGCCAACCAAACAACCAAAACCAAAACTGGGTCCAACCCAAAACAAAACATTACACAAATGTATAATGTGTTTCTTAAATTCTAGTGTTCTTAGGTTAAGGCTTTTTTGTCGTGTGTCTTTTGGCTCTGTTCTTCCTGTGTTTCTGGATTCAGAGGTGTGGGGCGTTCCTGAGTGCTGCAGACTTTTCGGCTCATCAACGGCAGCACTTATACCTCACCCCGTCTTCCAGCAAGCTGCCAGATTGTCGTCTCTACTTTGTGGTATGTCGGAACCTTTTGAGATTGTCAATGTGCTTTCGGTTGGCTTCTAACTATTGTTCTGTGTTTCTTTTCCCAGTGTTTCGCTCTGATTGTCCCAGCGCTCCTGAACGCCGTCAGCGTCGCCACCATTCCGAACACTCACTTCAAGTCACCGTTTAAAACCTCTCGGATTGTCCTTTTCCCTCAACACTCAGAGACTCTTTTTCCCTGTTTACACTCATAGCCTGCAATAAACCTTTTGAACCTTACACCCTCTGAGTTTCGCTTTTGGGTTCAACAGCTAAACTGTCACATGATTAGCCAATCAGATGCAAGTATTCACATGTAATACGAGTAATAAATTGGTTTACTGCACAACGAGTTCTTTAATTCAAACTTATCTCATAGTGAACGATGTAAACGAGACATTTCATCAGTAGCTACTAACAGTTCAAAGTGATCATGTTACCTTCTTCTTTATTCATAACACCTAAAAGTATGACAGGTGTGGTCCTATTAACACATTCATTGAATATACATGTGATAATAAGGTGTTTGACTCCTGTCCCATGTGCTCTGACTTACAGTATATGGTGGTTATCATCACGAGGCACACTCAGTTCATGTATTTTAGATGAGAAAGTAGTTATTATTTGTTGCTATAACCTTGGCAGCTTATCGTTAATGTGTCCTGACTTGTTTGGGGCCGGACAGTACAGGATTCAACGCTGGTTATTATCTGACCGAGCCAATATTTATCCAATTATACGATCAACCTCTGGACGGTAATTGATGCAGTTTCACCTTGAAATTATGTGCGGAGTCAACACAAAGTCAATGTCGGCGTCACACTTTTTCAGTGCTAGTTTGGGACTGTCCTAACGGTAAAATAGAGATGGAGATCACATTTCTTTCAGGTACTACTAAAACTAAATAGCCTTTCATAATCAAAAAAATAACCATTTAGACGATTGAATGGATAGAGAGTGAAGCTAGAGCAAAGACAAAACATCAACACGTCAAGCTACATTTTTTACGATTTTTTTGCATTTGATTATTTGAAGGCTAATCGCTATGCTACATTTGCATATTTAGGGGTGCAAACTAGCTGACGAACAGGTGGACGGATTGTAGCTGTTGACCAGGGGCCTCAATTTGACTTTTAAAAAAAATCCTCCCACTTACAGTGCTATCGATCAAGACATGAACTAAGACCATTATTGTTTCTTGTACCAGGCTGTAAACATGTAGACATTTTAACATGGGATGTGTACTTGACTTCTGGGGCTTTTGGAGACAGCCTCACATGGACACTTGAGGTATTGCACTTTTTGGCACTTCCGCATTGCCTTCAATTTTAATTCGAGGAAGCTTTGGGAGACAGGGTTGTACCTGGATTCTTTCCTCAGAGAATATGGCTGGTTGTAGACATGAGAAGACCAGTTCTTATGACGTTTGTTACATTATGCTCGATTGTTTTCCTGGTCTACGTTCACATTAGTAACATTGTTTTTGTGCACTTGTTTTTGTACACTTGTTTTTGTACACTTGTCAGCTAAAGCAGGTGACAGTATGCACATAGTTGGTTTGCAAATCCGCCTAAAAGCAGAAAGAAGAAGAAGCAACCATGGCAACCACCCGTGGGCTGAGTCCATCCTTCTAACTGTGGATGTTTTTGTCATTTCTGGGACGCCAATAACGACCCTCTTTCTACACACACACACATCTATCACTCAGCTCAAAGGATGAAATTGGCCTATGCTGCATGCTCGGATATGACGGTTTTGAAGTGACAGGAGCCGTTTAGAAATACATCATATAGCAGTCCACTTCCTTGTTTAGGCATGGACACGTTCACATCTCCCACTGCCATATTCGAGTACACATAAATCGTGCCTGAGACCACCTCTTCCAGCGGACTCGGGTACGATACCTGAGTACGGTATGTTTGTGGTCACACTCATCAAATGAACCTGACTTTGGGATCAAGCGTACTTGGATCAGGGCCCGGGACACTAATGTGAAACCAGCCTTAGACTGGTTCTTTGGTTAACCTGCCTCTTGCTCTCCCACTCTAGATGTGTGTGAGTGGTGCAAGTTTGTAAAGCTTCAAAAGCTCTCTTAGCTGTTTTGTGTTATTTGACCGTCACCACTTCAAATACGATCTTAATCTGTGAAATGCACAGTCATTAAGCATCTAATTATCCAGCTAATGAATTAGTCTTGAGCTCTGACTGTTTTCATTTAAACACTTAGGGTTTGCTAAACCATCACTCCTCTTAAAGCTCCATCCCTGTTGTCTAAATGTGCTCATTTCTTGGTCCACAAAGGAGCACGAAAAAAGTCTCAATTGCAAAGTCAAGGCTTTAAATGGCCGACCACATACCACCAAACTGGCAACATCAAACTGGAAACAATCACTTCTCGTTTATGGATGAGATCTACACATAAATAAATCTGCAGTTAATCCAAGCGGCAAAAATGAAGCCAATGCGGAAGTGCAAATTCTATATCTTATCTACATGTTTACATCCTGGTACAAAAAACTGAATTTGATTTGGTTTGATTAGTTATTGTCGTCATGGGCACACACTGTACGGGGGTTAATTCTTTTTAAACAGCTCTGTTTTGATTTTGAGAAGGATACATAGTTAGGCGCATAGCTGACATGATTGACAGGTGGGCGGGATGTAACAGTTCCTCAAGAGGCTTAAAACCCGCTTCAGCTCCAGCTCTCAACCTGTCGTTAGGTTGACTCAAAGTTAGACTGAGACAGGATTTCCAACATGGTGGCTGCTGCCGATGAGCCTCCGGAGCCCCCTGCAGGAACAGATGGCTGACGTCACTCAGGCTTCAAAACATTAATATTTACAGCCTATGAGTCAATCACACAAAAGATAAAAGTCTAAACAGCTACTGAACTATCAGAGTTACTCCGAGCTGTTGGGAGGATAAAGAGTGTATTCCACACCGTGATTCCATCCAGTGTTTTAGAGGGGTTGGATTATTATTAGATCTAAGTGACCTTCAAGTTATTAAACTTCATCGACACTTCTCCCTGGTAATATATTTATCCACGGCAGTGTGCACACAGTGGGAGGATCAGAGGTGTGGGAGTACGGGGCATAAATATTTGACTTTCTGAGTTTACACTGTTTATTGAGGATTATTAGTTTGAGAGACCAAACACGCCATGAGCAAGGTCTTCTCCCTCCCACATGCTCCTGATCTGCCTACCCATAATTCTTCCATCCAGTCAATCACTCTCACTCTGGATTTGTGAGTTGTCATTTTCACTCTGCGAGACGTCGTGAGTCTGCAGGAGTGCATGTGGAAGGACAAGACGGTAATAGATGGTTGAGGGGTCTGATGAACACATGAGGTGCAGAAATGTGTCATTCATTAGTACACACTCCACAGCAGCATTAATTGGATGTATTCAGTCTCTAAAACTGAAATATATCCATATAACCAATATATAAAATCTGTGCAACTTTAAACATCACAATTAGAAGGCATAATACATCCGTGTCACTTATTCTCTGTCAAAAATACTGACATGTTAATCTCCACGGCTCATACGTCTGAGCTTCTCACAGACTAGGTGATAAAAATATAAGCACTAACAAGCTGTATCTGTTGGAAAAGTTGTTGAGCACATTTTATGGATCTGCTCTATTTCCGATGTTGGAATTATTTGGCAAAAAAAAAGTATATTTGCAGCCACAATACAAAATGTCAAACCATTCAACAATATGACAACTGTCAGTCACCAGTTTCCCCAAACCACACAACAAAGGTCAAGTTTGTGTGTGAGTATTTAATAACTTAGTAAATAAAAGAAATGGAAAAAATAACAATCACCTAATTACGTAGTCAATTGTTGCCTCGTACTTTTAGCCATGTTGTGACCTGCCCTCACTTCTCATTAACTTCTGACCATGTGTCATCAGTCATGGCACATCATTTATTTCCAAAGATCTAAAAAGCCAGACACCGAGCAGGTTAACTCTGTTTGGATCAGCATATCCAAAAACTGTGTCATTAAGAATAAACATATTAAATAGCATAGATAAGTAAATGATGACGTTTCAAAGCTCACCAAGAATCTACTGAATTAGGCCCCGCCTGTGTCCACTGAGTGTTTTTTCCGGTCAGAAAGCGCTGGCTGTGCGCTCTGAAGAGCTTGCATGTCATTCCTTTATCTATGACAACAGTCTGTTGACAACGGCTGCTGTATGACTGACACACCTGCGTTGCTGTTTACTGTATTTTTTATTTTTTTTGTAATTGTTATTTTCCCGATCAGACTCGGAGCAAAGAGGATGTGGGTTCAAGACACGACCCGTAGAAAGGCACAAATATGGGGAATTTAATGTGGTTTAAATTCTTCATAATTCGTCAATCTGTGTCTCTGTGTTCTCCAGTGGCTTTGTTACCCACACACCAACTGTCATCAGTGAGAAATGTTTCTATGAAACAGTCAAAACTGGTAAAAACAAAAATCCACAGTGATTGCAGTGAATTCTCTCTCTGATAAAAGTAATAGTTCTGTGGTGTGACTTTCATATTCGTTATGTTTAGGTCCATCAGATGGAAGCGTCACACACGAGTAAAAGGACAAAGTTGTCAAAGAAAACTACACAACATGAGTAAATGTACTTTGTTTCTCTCCACCGCTGATAAATGTTCCCAGAGCAGTGCTCATGTGATAAAGGGTCAAAGCGGAGCTGCAGCTCTGGCAGAGAGACAAGATTACAAAGAAAGTCTGCTTTTCTCCGCAGGATGCAGTCATAAAAAAGAGAGACTATTTTTCATTGGCTGGGGGTATCGACTGTGTAGGCCTGTCTTCATACATGATCAATAGCAATGTATAATGTCTGCTCTCCACCGCTCTTAATAACGAGCCTCAAAACAGCCGAGTTCTCATCTTGTTTGGCTGCAAAAGAATAACAAGGCTGTTAACGACAAGGGTTACATTGATTAATATCCCTTTTTGCCCATCAATGGATGAGTAGTTTTTGGTAATGGGACATGCTTTGCTCAGGGAATCGATCAGCTTTCATGGAAGTGATGAAAACATGTCTGGCTGATAACAGAGACGTGGAAAAGAGGAGAAGCATAAAAGAGGATGAGCCTCTGCCGTTTCCTAAGGTTATGGTGTGTAAGCAGAGATAACAGGATAGGGGGAAAAAAATGACAAAATTATGCATTCACTGTTTCTATTTTCTGCCTTAAACTGAAGTAAATTTACACAATTAAATCCTCTGTGTACAAAAATCTCCAGCATGTGGGCAGCCTGCTCCCGTCCCACGGCCTGCTTGTGGAAAAATTCACAATGACTCATTTCGAATTGTCGCCAGAAGTGATTCTACATATGGCAGATAATGCAGTACCTTCAGATAAATCCTCTAGCTCATTTAAAACTCTGCGAGGAGAGGCATATGTTGCCATATTTAAACAAGAAAGTCCCACTTTTGTGTTATTTTTAAGTGGGTCAAAAACAACCTGACAGCATTGTGTTTTGGCTTCCATCCCTCTTGAGGTGAGGCGGAGATGCCATGCTGATCATATAATCCCCACCTCCTCCCCCTCTGTACGCTGCTCCTGCCTATCTCTGTGACTGAGGCAGACACCGGTGGCGGGCCAGATGGTGCGCGTTACACTTGTTTCACTGTCATGCGACTGTTATTTATACGCCACAGCGGCAGCAGCAGAGGCAGGAGCAGCAGCGGGGCGGGCCCCCCCCCCCCCCCCCCCCCCAAGACAGGGAGCTTTTGTTTTCGGAGCTTGAAGAGGAGAGAGGAGGCGAGGAGCGAGGAATGAGCAGGAGACAAAAACAAATGTTCCTATTAGATTATCACCTCAGCCCCATGTGGAAGAACTCTCTCCTCCTGTCGTGTGTGTGTGTGTGTGTGTGTGTGTGTGTGTGTGTGTGAGCTCTGCTAGTGTGGGTGTTTTGCCCCTCGCTGCCAGGAACAGAAAACAGCAGTCTGATATCTCAATATCACTGGTATTAGCCCGGGAAAGAGGCCATGGATCATTTTAATGCCAGTCAGTGTACAGGAAGCCCCGAGTGGCAGATCGATGATACATGTCCCCCGGCCACCTATGACACCTACACACACAACCCAGTCCTGAATTCTCTGCCATTTTACTGTCTCTCTCACACACACACACACGCCCCTCCCATACCCGGCCAATAAACTATGAGAAAAAGCAATATCTCCTTTGAAGGCAGAGGAATATGATTAAAGCTTCTGCTCTGTCGCTATCATCCCATGAGCCGTTAGCGGCGAACAAAATGAAGCAAAGTGAATTACCTCCAGCTGTCACCGTGTAGACCTGCAGACCCCGAGTCAAGGGCCTGTAATGTTCGCAGCATTGTCGGAGCTTATAATGACAGATAGAAGTCAAAGAAAGCGCATCTGTGAGAAACAACATGTTATTTTGGTTGAAAAGTTCCTGCCGTCGTTTTCATTGTTTGCACTCAGAGAAATACTGTAATAGCTATTATTGCTGCAGCAGAGTGCGCAAATATCCTGACATTTAATACATGTGACCATAACCTATACTATAACATAACAGGAGCTGTAGAGTAACGTATCAGTGTGCCTCAAAAAAAGCTTTTTACATTCACAAATTGCTCGAGATCAACAACTTGTACAAAAAACCTAACAATATGATAATCAAGATATATCCTTATTTTAATGAAAAGCATTGACATGAAAAGATCCTGAGCATGAAGGACGCTTTAAAGATGAGTATTAAATACGTAAAACGCGTTCAACACAAGCAGCTCTATCTGAAGTATTTGTGATGAGCCATTGGAAAACCCTGCTTGATTGTCCTTTGTCATCAGTCTAAGGAGCTCTGATGCTAACCAGCCTTAAAGCACCTTGAATGGACCTGCCGTATTATTTACAAAGCTGATCACTCGGCTAGTTGCATCTTGCCATGTACATATATTTTCTGTGTTAGCTTTGGTGGAATGAATCTTGATTTTGTCCACAAGGTCATAAAAAAAAAATCATCGGACGGCAAAAATGAATTCATTTATGAGGATAGGGTTAGAAATATTTTAAAACTATAACAGGAACATTGCTGTAAACCAGTGGTTCTCAACTGGTGGGTCGGGACCCAGAAGTGGGTCGCGGAGCCATTTTTAGTGGGCCTGGATAAAAACTTGTATAAAAATGTTTGTGAAGCACTTTTTAAACATGTTTGTTTTGTTCAGTTTCTTGCTTCTGCCGCATGTTTTGTACCGACTGAGGTCCAAACTGCACAATTTTTCAGTAGATAAATCTGATTGGTCGAAAAATATCCAAAATTTGGGTTGCAATTTTTCACGGAGGAGATGGTGATGGGTCCCGAGACTAGACGAGTTGAGAACCACTGCTGTAAACCATGCCTGCAGTGGAAGTCTTTTTTATAATGCCTTTGAGTAAGGTGGACAAAAAGTCTGTTTAGGCTTCTTTAAAAAATCCAATCACAAATGACTTGTGCTCTCATGATGTTTTGACAGGAGGTAGTAAAACCCGAGGAGCGTCTCTTCCTTTGTTTTGATTTAAAGTCATTGTCCTTTGTGTGAGGTTAATGATAAGACTGTAGGTTCTGGATGTTGAATGAAGTGTCATTTTATTCATGTCATCACACAAAGGAGTCTCAACACCGAGTCATAAGTCGTTATGTATTTTTTAAAGAGCAACATTTGGGAGAACATTGAGCCATTTCCAATCTGCCATTTACTCAGTTATCATCTCTTTAGTGACATCCAGAGAGCAGCTGGTTGACACGCAGGAAAACAGAGACTGATTATAAACTCTGTCATTGGAAAATGTTCACTCCGGCCTATTTAAAAGCAGAGGGTTTAGCAATCCTTTAAAGATAACAATGGAGCTCACATCAAACAAAATAGCATCAGCTCTGGCTGCTATGCTAATCGGTAGCAGCAGAGCGATGAGCGGAGCGTCAGACAAAATGAAAGAAAAGGAGACAGGAGGAATGAGAGGAGTAAAATGTGAGCAGGAGACAGATTGCAGCCGGCTCTCTGATCCCTGTCGCTCTCTGTTTGATTGCAGCCTTGTCAGCATGTCTTTCGACCTGCTTTTTCAAGTCCACAGACAACATAATGGTTTGCTCTTGATCAGCACTCACATGAAGGAGGCAGAAATGCCTTGTTTGACCATAGGAAGCATAAACGTTAACAGCATAGTGTGTAGGCACAAACCGACCCAAAGGCTGTTTCCGCAGCGAGCTCTCCTGTGAGTGAAAGGCAGCGTGTTGATAAATTAAATCAAAAGAAGTAGGACAGGGACTCATTGTGCCACACTGACAATTACAAATGCCTCGGGATTCACCCGATGATAACATCAGTCTCCCACTTTACATCCATTAAACAGGAGCAATCACTGAGATTGACATAATGAGAGCTTATGGGGAGGAAATAACAGATCAAATGACATCATCACTTTACTTCTCCTCTTACGACTTATGTTCCATAATCTGTAGAGTTTAGTATAATGCTAGGGGAAACACTGAGATACATGTGATGACTATGAGTCAGAAGTGTATTTAAATGTTTCGTTATTATTGGATCTGCCTTCGTGGGGCTTTGTGTTTTTTTTTAAATAAGTCTGTCTTAATGCTGCGTTGCAGATGCCCGCCCTTGATTGAGGAAACGCTGACGGTGCGCGCCGGCCTCTGATTGGAGGGAAGCTGGTGCTGCGTGCGCCGTATTGGAGGATACCTGAGGGCGCCAGTTTTAAAAGGGAGCTGAGGAAGCTGAATCTCTGTCTTCCTCGCCTCCAAAGAGAGACGTGTTCGCTTTGTGAAAGAGAAAAACTAGTGTGACCATTAAACTGAGATTAGTGAGATGATGTTGTTCAGTCTTGATTCTGTTCTAGGGGAGAGTAGTCTTTTCTCATGTTTTTCTGTTTGGGAGTTAGGCACGATGCCTGTATTGTCTTTTCTTTATTTTAGTTCGAGGTAAGATAGTTTGGGTTTTAACTAAAATGTTATGTTTATTATTTTTGCCGGTGCTCTCCCTGAAGTTTAATTAATATTCTGTTTATTGCTTAATAAATAGCACAGTGTGGACTGATATTTGATTAATTGTGATTAATCATTGTGAGTGAGGAAGGAGAGGGTCACTTTTGTTCTTCAGTTGGTTTCCCCTATAGGCTGGTCGTAACAATACCAAAAGATGGTGTCTCTTCCTTTGAATAAAAAGTGCAAAAGTTTTCCATTAAAACTAAAAAAAAAAAAAAAAAAGAGAGATTCTATGTCACCTTCTGTTGCTTTCAGGGGGTCAAATAAGACAGTTGTTATTGCTTTAAGGTGTTTTCATGTTTAAAGAATCTGCTCACTGTCGCTAGGAAACAGCCGTCAACACGGGTCCTCTGTGTCAAAGTTTGATAGTTTTAACATCAAACTATCCAACGCTATCGGAGGTTTGTGTGAAATGCCGACTCATGCCTTGTTAAATGGTTGTTTTTTTTCCCACCAAACAAGTCTTGCTTTTTGTTATGAGGAGGAGCTGTAGCCTCTCAGAAGCTTTTCATAAAGATCAATATGCAATCCTAAGCTGATGTAAGGTCGAAGTGATGCAATTATAACAGTGGAAATGAAACACAGTTTTACATTCATTGGAAAATCAAAGCGTTTGCCATCGTGAGCTCTGCAGTAATCCAACAGATTTCACACCTACCCTCGCTCCATGAACCAAAATGTTACATTAATATGCAGAGAGGCCACCAATCAACTTTACAATGTTGTTATTCTAAACTGACATAATAAAGCTTAACACCGACTTTTAAAAGGTGAAATGGAAGATGCAATGCAGCTAAAGGACCGCTAATGATCGTAGCATTAGGTGTGCACGATTTGAAAACGGCCTGGACTGTAAAGAGGGACATCTTTGCAGAGCCACTCCATGTTTTCTTTTCTTTCTCTCGATCCATCAGGGTGGCGAGTGGCCTGGCCCTTGAGGGTGGCCAGACGTAGGTGTTTATTCAGCATGAAATGAGGTGAAGCCTAAAAATACGTGTGGGTCGAGGGCGTGCTGGGCGGGGTTAAATGGTTTGGCCCTCCATTCAAAGAGCCACAGAATGAACAGCACCGCCTCATTAGCACCCTGATATGGAAGCTGGTCCGTCTGGAATAGGAGGCAGAGGAACTGGACGGACTGGGACTCACAGGAGAGAGAGAGAGAGAGAGAGAGAGAGAGAGAGAGAGAGAGAGCTGCCAGATGAACATACTGAATGCCTCGCACACACAGAAATGATCTTGAATTAAATTAAATTATTAGACATCAGAATCTTACAAAACAAGTGCACACACAGCAGATTAGGAGAGAGGCAAACAGATGCAGATACATCAAATCATTTTAAAACTATCACTTACAGATACAACCAACAGCAGCTACGTGCATTTGAAGTGACAGGTCACAGATTCTCTTACAGTTGGTCACAGATAGACTCTGTAGTGGTGTCACTGACTTCTGTATGGAAGAATTCATCCTATTTTTTGGATCTACCCCAATATCTAAAACTAAAAGAGTAAAGCAGTGTTGGGAGATTTTACATAAGATACTTTACCCCAAATATCTTTGCCACATAGACATACAGAGGTAAAGACAGATCCATGCACAGACTTGCAGGTACAATCACACCACAGCCCAGACTGACATGCTGGAGTGAAAGCTTTGCATACACACTCTCAGACAAAGACAAACAGTTCAGACTCGGGCCTGTTTACCACAAAGCAGGGAGCGGAGGGAGGAGTGGAGTCTGGTGACGAGTTACAGCAGATGGCTCATTGCCTCCTCTTCATCATCCTCCTCCCATCCTTTTCACTCCTCTGCCACCTGTGGAGAAAGACACACACACACACACACACACACACACACACACACACACACACACACACACGCACACGCACACACACACACACACGCACACACACACACACACACACACACACACACGCACGCACATGCACACACTCTGAAAACTGTCCTCCCTCCCTAAAATCAGGGATACAGGTCATTTATCAGGATGGGAGCAGGTCACCTCAAAGGAAAGTTTGTTGAAGAAGTGCATTGTTCTGCTCATCACTCTGTACTTGTCACACATATTGAGTTTAAAAAGTCACACTGACATCAGTGTGAGTTTGTCTTATCCCTAAGATCCTTTTTCAACATTGACAGTTCACAAAAATCTGCAATTTTTTTCTTATTAGTGAAATTAAACAGGGCTTGTGCTTTGCTTTATTTCTCTGTGGAAATAAAACTAAACCTGCCTTTATTTATCCGGCGCTGTCATTAGTTTCATATGGAACTTATTTTTATGTGTATATCTTTCCACATGCATATCACTTGAAGTGATCCAAACAAAATAAGATCTGTGCAGAACTCGGAGGTGGTGACAGGGTCACGGATGAGAACTTTTCAAAAATCCTTTCAAAGTCTGTATTTCTATTTGATGCAGACATCTCACCGTGCACAGTTTTCTCTTCCCTCTCTGCTCATTTCTTTCAGAGCCGGCACGGCCAAAGCCATGCATTGCCTCCACTTCTCTCTGCTTGAGCTGACGTTGTGACAGGCCTTGAGAGGCAAGGATACACAGTGTCCTTATTCTGTCACCTTCCCCCATTGGCTTTGACTGGCCCCAACACATGCATTCAAACCCCTACAGCAGAGCCAATAAATCACTGTCTTCTCATACAATGCAACGGAAAGTTTGTTCAAGGAGCTCAGCTCCGACATTATCAGTTTTTGGTCCTGATCTATATCCGTCCTCTCCTTTTCCATCGCTAGGAGTCTGACATGAAAGGAGAGATATGACAGTGGCTCAAACTGTGATGTTCTTCACTGCATTAACGATTTGAATTATAGTCAAACTGATTGGGATCCGTGTGTCAGCTGCTTTTTGACATTTTATTCACAGAAGCTTTCTCTCACCTTTGAAAAATGTGCAACACAATTATTCTCATTACACACTTACTCACTCGTTGTTCATCGCAACCTTTTGTCACGTAACTTTGAGAGAAAACTGACACTTTATGTTCTATCTTCAGACCATCTCTGGAGATGCGTTATGGCTGATGCATGTTCCCTCGGGTACATGTGTCCTCCTCAAAGAGCCAGCCATTAATCTTTGAGCACCTCCTCAATGCAACCCGTTCTCACTGAATGAGCTCTCTCAATCAACCTCGTAATATCTGCACTGACAGACTGACAGAACTGCAAATGACCCTGAGTTATTTTAATTTGCAATGTAGCCCTAGACTGAATGATGAGACAATATGACCCATCAGTCTGTTTGTGTTAGTTTTACATTTCTCACTTGTAATTTTGTGGTTGTTTTATGTCTCTTTTTGACACCCTATAGCTCACAGGGTGGCTGGTAAAGTGCATCAGTGTTGGTATTTCTTCATTTTGAACAAGTTGAATTTGTCCAAGCTTTTCTTCTACTTTACAAAACTTGTTCTGAAGATAAGCAAAAGCGATAGCAGGAGTGAGTGGAAAGCGGCAAATCACAGTATCATCAGCATAGAAAAAAAAATCTGACTTTGGAATTTTGTCTTAAATAATAATGGGCCGAGAACTGATCCCTGGGGAATACCAACACCTTTATGTTCATTTGCATCCTACTGTTTCAAGAAGCATTTTTGTTCTTTGCCTGTATCGAGATAAGAGATAAAAAGGGAAATTGGGCAGAAAGAGTGGGAAATGACATGCAAGAAATTAGCCACAGGTCTGAAATGAACAGACTAAAGCCTCTGTACACATGTCCCGACCTCACTGCTAGGCCATCTGCATCCCGCTATTTAACCCTTTGTGCTAGTTTTGTATCCCTTTGTTGTGTTGTCATTATACATATTTTCTTTGTATTTTGGGGTTTTTGATCCCTTTTGGTCATTTTGCACCTGTTTGTGGTTGTTTTTGAATTTGTTGGTGTCTGTTTGTGGTTAATTCTGTTTCATATTTTCTCTTTGTGTAGTTATTTAACATCTCTTTCCACAATTTGACATTTTAAGTTCCACATGTATTTTTTAAATCTTTTTTGTTTTGATGTCTTGGCCTGTCTTTTATGTCTCTATTCACAGTGTGTCTCTTTTGCATCAATTGTATGGTAATTTCTCATCCTTGTGGTTCTTTTACAACTCTGTAATCTTTTTTTGCGTGTCATTGCAATCATTTTGTACCTTTTTTTCTCAGTAATCTCTTGTCTTTGTTATTGTTATGTGTATCTTTAAAGCTGTTTGGTTGACTTATGGACAAATAAGGTAGGTTCAATGGAAATAGAGGCTCTGGCCCTTGGGTCTGTGCTGGTCGGTTCAGTCATCCATCAAAGACCGTGTCCCATTGCTCATGCTTAGTAAAAGGAGTGAGGTTTCAATTTTAAAAGACACAGAATGAGTGAGACTTGGCAAGCATCACCAATCAAAATGTCAATATAAAGCTCCTTTGCCATGATGGATCTGGACTGGCTAAAAGAATGGTTGTCAAACTGTGACTGATTGAAAGCTTTTGGGCCTAAAATGTCACTGAGAGAAAACGGGGATTGGAAATGATTGCATAGGTAGAAATGAAAACTGATTGGATAGCAGAATATATTTTTTTTGTCAGCAAATCAAGCACTTTTATGCAAATTCTTGCAAGCAATTTTTCATATATTCACACATCTGTCATCACAGTCAGACCTCAAACATCCAACATGCAAAAAAGGGAGTGTTTGCCAGACTGCAAGGAGCCACAGGCAGTGATTTGCATGGAAAATGGACGATGTGATTGGCTGTGTGATGAATAAACAAATAAGTTGGATCTGAGGCTTTAGAGTTGGACTACAGTAAAAAACAATTTCTGAGCGAGATTGAAATTTGGACTATAATGAGTTAATAGAATTTGTCAAGTCATTGCTTCAACAAATATTTAGCCTGTGTAGAACAACAGCAATTATTGCAGCGCCTGATAACGGGTTAGCACTCCCTTGGAACCCTGTTTTGTTTTGGTACTTTTAAGCTTATTATAATAAAAGTCAATGAGGTGTTTTACTGGGAGGAAATGAAATGGGGGAATAAAGTAGATGGGGAATCTTTGCCGGACTACCAATATGCAGGGTTTTGTATTAGTGTGCTTGTTCTCTATTTGTTTATCTCTTTCATACATACACATGGACGTGCAATAAGTATGGCTCTGCATCAAATTGACTTTCTATATATGTAGTAATATCTTAGCTAAAGAATGACTTGTTTCAAACCTCATATTCTCTTATTAAAAACACTTTTTTTCTAAATTCAGTACTAGACCGTAATGAATTAACATGAGATTCCCTCTTTTCGGCTGCTCAGGTTGATGCTGCTGGAACGATATTACTGACTCTCCATTGGCTGATTAACCTAAAAGGTTGGATGAAGTGACACCATAATTAAAGTGTTAACTCAATTCAATTCAATCAACTACATAAATGGTAAATGGTAAATGGACGTAAAGTGCTTTTCTAGTCTTCTGACTACTCAAAGCACTTTTACACTGCAGGTCACACCTACACATTTACACACTGATGTAGGTTGCTATGTAAAGAGACCATCAGAAGTAACTAATCCCATTCATACACATGCATACTGCCACTGACAAAGCAGTGTTAGCAACTTGGGGTTAAGTGTCTTGTCCATGGACACATCAGACATGTGGCTGCAGGAGCTAGGGATCGAACCACAACCTTCCGGTTGAGAGACGACGTCTCTACCAACTGATTTTTGTACAAGTGTGAATGCACCAAATGAAGGTTTTCAATTGCACAGTTATTAAAAGATCAGCTAAAACATGTACTACAGTATTTTTACAATGTGGTATATACTTTTTGGTTCTTCACACAATTTTTCTGATCAGGCCAAGTATCCCCTATATTTCTTCTGTAATTGTTGCGAGAAATCAGCAACACACTTACATAGAAACACTGCTTTAAAATTCTATTATAAAATATTTCAAACAGAAATCTTAAAGAGACTAAAATGTCTTTAATATTACTGTTTATATATAATCAGTTATATTGTTAGTTATTCACAGCTATCTACTAAAGCAGAGTCAGATAGAATAATGCTCACCAATCTTAATCTGTGACACTACGTGAATGTGTCGCTCCACAGGGACTGAAACTGGGCACTCTGGAGCAGATAGCGTTACCTTAATTAATTCTTTGCCTCTCAGCTACATAAACAGTTTAATACTCTCAGACCAAAACAACAATGTATGAATTCTTAAATTGAGTGCTACAGCCTTTTAATCCCTTTACACCGGTGAATATTAAATGTGAAAGATCCAATTTGCGCTTGAAAAACAATTAAGAAAAAGAGACTGGGCCACGTTCACATTTATTGAGGTCAGCTTGTTATTTTTTTTTTTTACACTGGAGAGATTTTTTTTTCTGGCTTTTATGGTAAAAATTCAACTGGCTTCAAGTGAAAACATGAGATGACCCAGGAGAGCAGGGAGCCACTGCTTGCTCCATCTAGTTAACAATGACACCCAGGGCCTTTAAAGATTGTTTTGTGTCAGCAAGGCTGAGAGCATCACAGCAAGGGAGAAAGCAAGAAAGTCCTAGACCAAGAGGGAGGAAGGAGAAAGTGCAGGACTGTTCTACTTAAAGATCTTTAAATAGGGTGATCCACCAGAATGTCTTGCCCTCATCTGTCTCTGCTCTGTCTGAAGCACTATGGGATAACCTAGGGACTGAGCATCATGGGTAAGTGGGTTGGGGTGTTGACATCAGGGCAGATCATGTCATCTGGAGGAACAACTTACTTGAGGAACAACTTACCTTAATTGTCCCCGCTGAGTTCTCGGGTTGTCAGAGACTTTGTCCAGTATGGGGGGAAATGTATCTAAAATAACTCCTGCATCTTTAACCATCGATTCCCCAGCGCCATTCAAAACTTCATCGGCCTTCATCACGCACAGCTGTTCATCTGAACCTCTGATATTGCTATTATGGTTAGAAGCTGCTCATGCAGAGGTAAAGGGTACCCCATGTTTCTATATCATAGGGCCACATTGAGTGCTGTCCAAAAACATGGACTGTGGAGTGGGAAGAGTTTGTTAAACCCTCCAACAAAGAATCTGCACCAATGCTAACTTACCGAGCAGGTGTAACGCCTTTCATTACGTGTCATGGGAAGCGCTCTGATGCCAAAGATCCATTTTATCATCTGAACAAAAATGCCTTTAAATAAGATCTGTGAAGTGTTCTCATATTATGGAGTGAATTTTACATGATCTGTATCTCACCAACAGTCATAGAGCTGCAGCTAAGGCTCCAGACATCTCACAGTGTTCCAGACATCCTCTGTTTGGTGAGTTTGGGCTTCTGCCCTCAGGCAGGAGATACAGAATACCAAAAGCAAAGTCCAACAGGTCGAAAAAACGTTGTGTAACTCAGGCCATGAAACGAATGAACTCCAATGATGACCATGATGACTTATGAGTTGATTTTGGTTTAAATGATGGCTTTATGGACGGATGCATTTGCTTTTGAATGTGCAGCGTTTCGATATATGCTGCGCATTTTTCTAAATGTATGTCGTTTCATCAGTTGCTGAGCGTTTGACCCCTACCGGCCACCATAAATTTACCCTCAGGGACAATAAAGTTGAAGTTGAACTTATTATTTGAGTGACACAAAAACATGGTTACATAAAGGTCCTATTTCTGTGGAAGTGAGGGGAGTTTGTCCCCAAGCTTCCTGCTGCATGTATACCCTCCACCTTAACAAAGGGTACTTCACTCAGCTGAGTGGACCATCGACTGTATTGAACAAATGTATGTAGCCACCTTCATGTCACACAATGGTTTTTTGGGTGAGGCAATAAATTGAAAGATAGTAATTTTCCCATCTGTAGTACCATGTAACGATATTTTTGTACCCAGTGGAGTTGGCCTCCGCTGGTCATTTGAAAGAATGCAAGTTTGAGGCTCTTTAGAATAAGCTACACTCTTGAAACAAATGCCATTTTCACACTTTCAAAAATCGGCAAATTTACCGCAAATTTCAGGTTGACTACATGTTCAGCCCAACATTTTTCTGCCAAGCCACCTAGTGAAATTCCAGTGTCAAGTCAGTCGTTACGACGCAGCAGCAGGAAATATTCAGAGATCCCCCCCCTCCAAACTGAAATGGGAAACTTCTCCCTATTAGGAACAAAAACAGCTCAAGAGTCTGCATTCATTTCTTATACATTCTATAATCTGTATGAGATGACAAAGATTTGGAATATGATGAATTTGAAAAGAGAACATATTGAATTCCCCACAGGGATCAATGAAGTTTATTTATCAGTTGATCATTATGCTACAGAGCCACCGTGCACCAAAGAGTAAAAGGACACATCTTAACAAGAAAACATAGCACATAAAACACAAGCCAATGTCACACCAATAAAATAATGGATGTTTTATGCACTGCAGTTGCTTTGAACGCCAATATCCTCCCATGTGGTTGTTAGTGGACTCATTTACCTTCCGCCTGAATTCTTCATGATTTCCCGCTGCAGCTGATTGCCTCTAATTTCAGCCGAGCATCTCCGGAAGGGAATCATTGTGGGACATGAGTGGGGACTATGGCAGCTAAATGATCTCCAGTGGACGTAGGCTTTAATAGAGGCTAAATGGTGACGCTTCTGTCTGAAGCTCATTACCCGCCTCTCAATACCCTGGAGTCCTGGCTCAGCTTCACGTCGAGCACTTTCCTGCCAGGAGGAGGGTGATTACAACATTTTGCTCGACAAAAGCTCATTCCCCTTCGCTTCTTTCATCGTTTCCTGTCTTCTCCCTCGCCCTCCCTTTCTGTCTGTGGTCACCCCCTTCTATCTCAGCTCGCCTCCCTCTGTGTTTCTTTGAAACATGCTCTCTCCTGCACCTCACAAGCATCTCAGGCGTATTATCCTCTGGCTGATTCGTCTTTGTGTCCTTCTGGTGATTACAACACTTAGAGACAGGCAAGCCATGAATGGTAGAGTGTTTACCCAATTACAAACAATAAGCAGAATTATGAATCATACACCAGCTTGTCATCTCGACAACATCAACAACAAAAACTGCAATAGCAACACAAAAATGTACGGGAATCAAAAGCAGTTTGAAAGAGAATCACAAGAGAGCTGCAGAATGGAAAGCAGATGGGAGAAACGCTGATGTACGCACAGGGTATCATCCAGCCAGGGAGGAGCGGAGGCCTACGCATTTCTCTGCCAAGGCTCGATGTACTCGAGACCCAGATGGGCAAAGATGTCCTTTTCAGTCGTAGCTGCCAGGAACTCTTTCTACAGAGAGGATAAACAAACAGAAAACCAGTCACTTCTGCAGAATATGAAGGAATTTGTTTTCAGTGCAGAACCTTAAATTCTGTATTTAGGCTTTACTATTGCTAAAAAATGTTTGTCTTGTACCCACAGCCATGAAACCATGCTTCTATTTAGGCTCATGCCTCACTGCAAGCTGTCAATATCAATTAAGGTTTTTATTTGCCCTGACTGTGCCACAAGGCTAAAACATGAGGCCACTGTACAGATTTACATTTGACCGTCCACCTCCCACATAAACACTCTAACCTTGCTCAAAGTGATTGCACTCTTCTGCAGATGAGTATTTTCCCTGACAAATCACGACAGGGCTATTAACTGCTGGCCGTATACCAACGCCAGGCAAAGAGCTATGTCTCTATAGAAGTGGTGGCGGGGCCTGACTCACCTTGGGAATGAGACAGCCAGAAGAGAGAGCGGGGCTGTGATTCTGACACTTCCTGCCTTCGAGTGCTAAACTGGACCTGACACATTACGAAGACATGGCAGAAAATCCGAGAGCACGTCGGCTCCCGCTGCTAGCCGAAGGCAGACATAGCTGGGAGCAAATAGTTGGCAGCCTGATAGAAAAGCACTACAAGGCACGTCTCCCGGCGTACTGGCTTGTTCTTTATAATGCAAATGACAGGTGAGCCATGCAGCAGGGGGCTGGCGTGCACGCTGCATGAAGCTCTGTTCATATCACACCTCTTTAATTCTCTTTCAAACCTAATTTGGGTTAAAGTTAGAGCAGGTCTCACAATGTCGGTCTTACTTGAAGTTTCTATCAGATGCGGTGACGCTGTAGGAAATAATTGCTGAGATGTGGGAACATGGCGCTACTGAAGAAGAAGAGTCCTACAGGGCAAGAAATGAGGTCAAGAAACAAGTGAACAGTTATCCAGATCACCTTTACCACTTTATCTGGAAGTATAGGTGAATAAACAATCCAACAAAGAAAACAATAAGGACAGAATGTGATCAGATGGAATGCTAACCTGGAACCCTGGATACAATTTAGCCTTAATTCACATCGGAGAAATGTGCATGCAGGCGCAGCTAGAAAATCTTCTCTTAGAACTTTCCTCTCAACGTTTCCATTTTTTTTGCATCTTGAGTTGCCAGTCAGACAGCAAACAATGGCACAGCATGGAGAAATATTGGCTTGAAGGCCTTTAAACTCCAACTGCTGGCTTGAGTGAAAGCACCAAAAAGTTTCCCCTGCACCTCCAGAGGCTCTATCATCTATCTCCAACAGCTAATCTGGGGTTTCCTTGACTCCTGGATCCATTGGCTGTTAACTCTCTAACACTGCCCTTCAATTATTTATTTCTCTGATGCTTATAAACTGTGGCAGGCTAATATATAATAAAAATAAAACCAATGTTTCACACAACATCCAGATTTTGACAATACTGAATTGTGTGCTGGGTTGTTTTTTGTTTGTTTTAGGGTTGTTGATGTCTTGTACAACTTGAAGAGACCAAGCACCAATCTCCAGTGTTGAAGAAATGAAACCAATGCGGAAGTGCAAAATCCTGCAGTTTGTCGAGTGTCCGCTTGAGGCTGGCTCCAGAAACCCCGGATGTCACTTACACATGACTGGCAAAAATGTCTACAGCATAAATAAACACGTTTCCAGCCTGGTACAAAAACCTAAATGGGTCAAACTAGTAATTGTCATTACTGGCAAACACTGTACGGGGGGTGAATTATTTTTAAACCGTATCTGTCTTGATATTATGAACGATACGTGTTATCCATAGTTAGCCGCGCAGCTGACCTGATTGACAGGTGGGCACGATTCAATGGACACACAACCCAGCACAAGGACTCTTTTTGAGGTGCTTGAACAAATTAGTTTTGCTGCCCCTCCATTTGGACAAACACTAAAGCTAACAGCTAACAAAGTACATGTGTTTAATGCTAACATTTAAAGCTGTCTGAAGACAACTCTTGTGTTACTATAAATCATGAGCTCAGAGAAAATCTGGAGCTTCTTTATTGTAATTAAATAATAATAATAATTTATCCTTTATTAATCCTGCAAGGGGAAATTTGTTTTTTACACTCTGTTTAATGAACATGCTACACAAACATAGGCTGAAATACACAAACAGGATCCTATGGACATACATTAATGGAGAGGTCTCAGAATGAGGGGGCTGCCCACAGCGAGCACTCCAGAGCAGTTTTTGGGGTTCCGTGCCTTGCTCAAGGGCACCTCGGCAGTGCTCAGGAAGTGGACTGGCACCAGCTACCAGACCAATTTCCAGACTTGGTCCATGCCAGGATTTGAACCGGCGACCCTCTGATTCCCAAGCCAAGTCCCTACAGACTGAGCTACTGCCGCACCGTAAACATAAAAGTAAACATTGATTTTTATTTATAAAATAAAACTAAGAGATGAAAAATATTGGAGCAGGTTTCAACAGTTTGACACATTTTTATCAGATTTAGATATCTTGCTCACCCCTCAGGGATACATCAATAAATATACGAGAACAAACCGAGGTGAGTTTCAGCGCTTCAGGAATATGACACTGTCAAAGAATTTACAAATGAATGTTGACACAGCA
The DNA here is from genome assembly GCF_963584025.1 of Labrus mixtus. Classification (NCBI taxonomy): domain Eukaryota; kingdom Metazoa; phylum Chordata; class Actinopteri; order Labriformes; family Labridae; genus Labrus; species Labrus mixtus. The sequence continues at coordinate 26,603,595 of NC_083617.1, forward strand.
ATTGTTTTTTCCTCACACAGAATATTTAGAAGTCAAAGTAAGTCAGTGTCACCCTCTGAGCATTTGACTGTCAAATTGAGACACATTAGTGCCGAGTGAAAGAACTTCACTATGTCCTTCTGTCAGTCTCTGAAACATGCCATACTGTTACATACATACATACATACATACATACATACATTAAATAATTATGTGTGCATTGTTTGTATAGGTTTAGAACAAACTTACTCAAAAATGTATTTTAGCGTTGCATTATTCTTTAATAAACAAATAATAAAACATTAAAGTACAGTTAACCTGTGTAATCTGCTTTTTATTACCACTTTTTGACTCTAATTGAACCGTAACCATTTACGATCATAACAGGTTGAGACTTAAAGTTAAATGGAGTGATTTAGCGTTTGTCTGAGATCGTTCAATCTCTGCAAAGACCAGGTCAAAGTCTGTTTGTGTGTTAACTGTGTGTTTTGGTTCAAGTGAGTTATAAATCTGTATCGGATTGATGTCAGTTTGGATGCCAATTGGATTCATCCGGATCAAAGGATAAACATTTATTTTCATCAGATGACAAAAATAGCACCCCAGTTGTAATTACCCATCGTGTCCTCTCAGGTCCATCAGAGCTTCATGAGCTGAAACAAATATCTGAGCTTATTTGTGTTTCTTACTCTCATTTTCTCTGAACAAAAAAAAGCATTGCTGTCCAGAGGAATATTATCACTAGCTCACAAATAACTGTGTATTGTTACTGAAACAATGTTATATTTGAGTGAAACTATCACAGGACCCATTTAGTGGTCCATCTCTGCCTGTATTTTTCACTGTGCTCATAACCCTGAGCCCATTTACTGCTCTGATTGCTCACAACACTATGAAATGCAGACACACAGCTCTGCGATTTATGATGCAGCACGCTCTCCTGTATTAGACATACAGGTGATAAAAAAAAGCTGAGGGGGAGGAATGAGAGAAAACATGGAGGCTGCTGGGCAAGCCTGATGTGATTTAGAGTAAATCCACATTTCCAACAACATATAGCAGGGCTTTTTGTTCACAGGAAGCAACTCAGGATATCCAACTAAAGGGAACACAAAGGGCACAGATGAGATTCTCAGTGTTACCAATTTAGCCATTGTCCTGGATCAGGGCTAAAGCCCTCTTTACGCTGCACTGTCCGCTTTCCTCAATCCCTACACGCCCTCAGGGACACACTGCTTTATTTACTTTGCACAACCTAGTGTGTTCTCTCCGAGCGATAAATCCACAAACCTTATGTGCCTCCGTGTTCTTGCCTTTAGGTGAACTTCAAATGGCAAAAGCAGCATTTATTTCAGAGCTTTCTTTTGGTGTATAACAGGAGCTTAAAGTTAAACAACAGTGCAGGGGGTTATTAGAAGGAGAGGTTATCTGTGTGAGACACTCAGGTTCTGTGTGATTGGCAAAACCATCAGCACCACGAGCCAGAATGAAAGCCGTGCATGTCACTGGGAGTCAGTGTCCTTGACTTAATAAGCCGCTAATCAGCTACATGTTTCTCTGTCCGCCGCGTAATGACATCCCTCGTGGACGTGAACACATATCAGTTCCTGCAGAACATCTGCCCCTTCTCTGCTGCCCGTCATCGTCTCTCTGCCACCCGGCCCACTGCTTGATGGATGGAGCTGATGGACGTGGCTGCCTGCCCAGCTTAGACACATCAGAGACAGGGAGGGAGACGGAGCGAAAGAGAGGCAGAGGGGAAACCTGGAGAGCAGCTCAACACTGCGCTGCCAGCAGGCGTCAGAAGGACAGACACATGGAGGTAAATCAATATCAACCCAAAGAATCAACATGTGCCTGCTGGCTAAATATAAATAACATCATTAATCTGTGACAACAACTTTTCATTAACCATTAACCACCCCCAAATAACCACAAATCTATGCACGCATGCATCAAAGATTTTGTGTCATGTAAATTAAAACTAACAAAGCCAGTGGCTACGGACAACAAGAGAACCTTGTTGTCTTTATTAGACGGGACAGCTGAAGAGAGACAGGAAACGTCGAGAGGAGAGAGTGGGGGATGACATCCAGCAAAAGGCAAAAGTCGGATTCTCACCCACAGGCGCATGGCTACATAACCAGTAGGCCACCTGACGCTCCATAATCTCAGATTTTATATTTTAGTTATTTTATTGGCAGTTATTTAATATGTGTACGACTCTGGTTCCTTGTTTTGCTGTCTTGTCTGTTTCCTGTTTCAGGTGCCAGTGGGTGTGGCTGTGTGTGAGCCCGGTGTTCTCCCTCCAAGAGCTGGCTTCACTTCCTCGTTAGGGGGAGACTTGGAGAAAGAGATTTGGGAGAGAGGCTGTTCCCCAATGTCTCCTCCTCCTCTTGTCTCCTCCATTCATTTGTTGCAGGGTTTTGAGCTGGCCGTGACAACGACTTACAGAACAAACAAGAGGCAAATAAAAACCGTGTGATGACATATTTTATAGTTCTGCAAACTCAAGTACGGAGAGAGAAATCTGTAGATCTTTAGAAACACAGGAAGTCAAAAACAAGCAGAGGTCTGCCAAGAAGCAGAAATAAGGTCATGCAGAGAAGTATGCAAACTCAACCTGATGCAAATTGATTTAAACAAACTTGCTGGTGGGAAAATGTGTTGGAACAAAAGCCTCAGTAAGAGTGCTGTCATCTCACTTTGAGTGCTGACGGTCTCCTCGACCACAGCGTGCATCAAAAGATTAAATATGGAGGTTACGCTGAATGGCAGATAGACATAAAGCTTTCGAAAGCAACACTTTCAACATGTTGTTGTCTCTCTCACACGGAGAATAAAAATATATTCAGAGGGAAGCGTTTAACCTGAGGCCGTCCACTTTCATATCAGGTCATGGTAATCTTCTATCTGAGACTCAAAGGCAAAGATATGATGTTTTCTTTCATTAGCGTTTCAGGTGATCAAATCAGCCTCCTTTTTATTTGGACCTTCTTCTTCTCACTGACAGTTCCAAATAGATTACTTTATTGCCAAGAGATCAAGGAAAAACACTTTGATTGCCTTTAAGTTAATTTATCTTTATTGCAGCACACAGGAAAAGGCTGACAGGGGCAAAAAAAAAAGGAGCTCGAAGTCGATTATGCCCCTGTGTCTTCCTCCAGCAACGATCCGCTGAACGCCCACACTCCCCCTGTGATCCGCTCTGCCAGAGCTCAGTTCACAGGACAGCCGAGCGACCACGGAGGGCACAGACACCTCACTAATCACGCCAGCAATTAGTGCAGGCATCATAAAGCACCGCTGCCGATAAAACAGCTATCGAGTTTAGTGTTCTCGCCATTACCTTTCCTTCCTGGCTTGCTAATCAGCCGGTGCACTGGGCAGAGCGGCAGACGGGCAGCGAATAATGAATTCCTAATCAGAAACAATGGGATCCTCACTCTAAATCCCTGCTGTTATGGCGCTTTGCTCCCGTGGAGGAGTAAACATTTGCAAATCAAAGTTATCAAGTTGATTAGGCTGCCCAAAGGTAATAAACAGGAACAGTGAAGAGTGGGAGAAGTGCAATAAAAGCTCCATGTTTTTCCAATATAGTGTTACCAAGGAAGGTGACTCATCTAAATATACATTTCTATTGTCAGTGAATAAAAAAACTGAAGTGCAGCAGAGACCAGTCAAGTGTCCTTATCTGTTGGCACTAAATGTTCATGTTTTTATACTAAATTATGAAAAAGTGTCAATCTCGATTCCAGCTTTTTTTTTTTTTTTTTATCTATATCTTCCTCTGACTTTGATGCATGCCTTCATGCATTTATTTTACCAGTCTAACATTGATAAATACTCTTGATATAAAGTCACGTCACACTAGGTTTTTGAGATAAGGCTGCTTAGAGATTCAAAAGTAAAAAATGTGGAAATGGTTCAAATGTTAGTCAGTGTGAAAGCTCTCTGAACATTGAAAACATGAGAAAATGTGTGAGAGAACTAAAGATGTTCGACTTATTAGTTGTTGATATGTACCCAAAATGACTGTGTAAAAGACTGCAGATGTACTTTGGAAGCCAGTACAATCCAACAAACACAACCAACATGTTTGCAAAGACAGACGATGTGTGAACTAGTGTTCAGACTTTCCTGACTGACCCTATTATTGGTCGCAGAGGCGTTGCTTGTAAACAGGCAAGGCAGGCAACTGCCCAGAGCAGCGGCGAAAAATGTGCAAACTTTTGCAAAGACGGTCGGAAACCTCCCGAAGGGATTCCCATCTGACAGACCTCACTCTCTTTGACCTGCTGACATTGGTTGGATGGCCCCCCCAATTGATTTATGTCGAGCGCCCCAACAGACTCTAGAATCACCACTGATGGGTCGCCATATTGGAAATTATGTCTCACAAGAAACTTTCAGCCAATCTAGTAACAGATAAAGAGGCGGACCTGTAGCTTCTTATAGCAAACATCTTAAACTCAACAGCCTGTCATTCAGCCACGCCCCTCATTATGCATAACTCTTAACCTTAATATTAACAACAGATGAGATATACATCCCCTCCACCCGCCCCCCCTGCAGAGTGTGCCAATAAAGAAATGAAGAATCCAGATGAAACCATTTTATTTCTATCAGGCTGTAAACATGTTTATTTATGCTGTAAAAATGGACGTGGGTGTTAATGGGACATTAGAGTCAGCCTCAGGTGGACACTCCAGGAACTAAACTTTTCTTTCACTTTGAGTTGGCCTCATTGAACACAAGGGGTTGCTGCTTGATATTCACTCACATGACAAATTGATATCATTAAAAAAAACTCCACTCAGAGCTGTTAAATATTTACTTGATCTGGCTTAATCATAGGCTGTTTATAAGAAGTGGGAGAAGTATCTGGCTCTGTAAAGTCAAACCAAATCTGTGGGCGATAGGGCCCCCCCCCCCGCGACCCCGAAAGAGAAAAGCGCTACAGATAAAAGATGGATGTATGTTTGCAATGGCCAGCAGGGGGGTAACACCTTGCAAAAGAAAGTCTAATTGTATTAAAGTAAAATGTTCCCAGTTCTCCTGGGATCTATCACAAGATGATAATCTGTTGCTCACCTTTTAAATCTGAATGTATTAGCCCCTCTCCTTCCTGAACTTCATCGCAGACATTAGGAGGCGTCTTGTGAACTTGTGAGAGTGAGAGAACCATCTGTCGCTGACGTATGAAGTTCTCTCTAATCTGGAGAGCCTGTAACTGTAGCTCCACTCTTCCTCATATGGACCCAAACAGAACACTTTCCTAATGATAACAATAAATTAACTTTCTCCGGTCCACTGAAGCCCATAAATAATTAATTGGTTTGTGGGAGAGCTGGGCTGGTTTTGCATGACCGACTGGCTTCCTGTTCCAGACAGTGTGATCGGATGCTGCTGCCTCAGCAATCCTTTCATTGTGCTCAATTAAAACAGCACATTGGCAATATATAAGCTTTGTTTGGGCATTTTAATGACACCTTTTTATACTGAGATGAGCCAGGATATTCAGAGGCAATGGACCACTCACATCCCTGACAGAAAAATGAAAAGTGAAGCTCAGAGCTGCAGGTTGTGAACCGCGAACGATCAAGGTTCTTTGCTAAATTTGGTAATTTCCAACATCTTTTAAAACGTTTAAAAATAAAGGGAGCTGTTTTTACCATTTTGCTCTCATGCTGTAGTCATAGAAATTAGCTGTTATTAGGACAGCTCCGTTACTCTGACATCTCTCCATTAGTGCATGTCCATAGGATCCTGTTTGTGCATGTGTGTATATTTCAGCCTATGTGTATGTTGCATGATTAACAGAGTGTAAAAACAGAAATTTCCCCTTGCAGGGTTCAATAAAGTAAATCTTAATCTTATAGTGATGGCATCTACCTTTCATACTAAAACTAGAGGCCTTATAGCTTTTACTAGTTACTTTTATGAACTATGCACTAATGATAGTTTTGTTGATAGTCTGATTTCATTGGGCCACACCTTGCATTGATATAAAGGCAATTTATTCTCATTATAGCGTCGTGTAGCAGACTCTGTTGCTTCGACCGCAACTTCTGTACAGTTGTTTTACATCACGTCTTACCTCAGGAAAAACCCTTTCTCTGTTTTTTTGGCCTCGTTTCTCGCGCTGGGGAAGTTTCTCCTTCATATATTTATTTTTATATAAACCAGCTATCGATTTATCAAGAGATAACATTCAAAAGTTTGTCTTCTTGCCTTTTTTCTGCTCTTTTGTCTGGCTGTGAGCGATGTCTATGAACGGTTTGATTCGGTCCTGTTTTGTGTTTTGCATGTGGAGCTAAGCCATGCTCTTACATGGATGGACCTTAGTGGGGAAATGTTACAGAAAATATGAACGTGAACGGTGGCTGCACCCTCTGCATAAAGGCTTTGTGCATAAAAAAAACATTATGGTGACTGCTGTGCTGATAGAAAATAAAGCCTGCTCATGCTCAATATGGCTCATTTATTTAAAATGATCAGTTAAGACTGCAAAGACCGGCCATCCTAACATACATATAATTCATATTTTTAGGTTATAATGCATGAAATAAATACCTCAGGTTGTGGTTAATTCAAGCTTACAAGTAATCATGACTAGCATCACATGAAACATCTGGATGGCGGACAAACCAAATATCTAACTAGTGTACTTGGACACTTCTGTACCCATCTAACCATGGTCTATTTCAAACCGTCTGAGAGGGCAATCGCTTACTGCGAGCAAACCCAAAAATTCACATTTCAACTGTCAGTGAAAGAGTAGTGACGGGTTCTAGGAGCACAACGCATGAATCAGCCTGCTGATTGGTCTAAAAGAGCACTCAGGGTGACAGTCCTCTGATGGGCTGTGTGCCGGCACTTTTACCAAACGCACAAAGCTTTACTTTCTTGATGGCAGTCATTTGGTATTTTGGTAACTTGCTGTGATGTTCCCGCTGAGGAGCAATATAGTGTGTGTCCATTATAATCAAGCAGTGCTCTGTAATTTTGATGTTTGTGCCCTGGAATGGCTGCTCATAGAGAGACCCGGGCTGAGCGTCATTTTCTGTTATTTTCATGGATTTACCAAGAAGCGAACGTTTCCTAAAAGATCCAATAACTAAAAAAAAAAGGACATTTCATTCAAACTGCTTCATCCTTGATGGCTGTACTTTTTTATGATTATCATTTCCAACATGTTTCATGATGCACAGAGTTAAAAAGGCTGGCAAATACCATCCGTCTTCTCCTTCTGTATCACTGAACAGTTTCCTACTTTGAAAAAATGGTTCTCTTGGGATCTGGGAACATGTTGCTGTAAGTGCTATCTTCTCCCACGCCAGATTGATTTAAGGTGCCATGTATTTTCTTCAGCCTCTGTTGGAAGGAGAATATTTTGTGCCTGGTATTTGCTTTGAACTGTTCCCTCCATCACAGAGCCTGGAAGCACAGAGCAGTCTGATCTTAAAAGGGAAGCAGAAGTGATCTCATTTTTCGTGACTCATGTCAGAGCCTACACTGGCTCATTAATGTATTCCTCCTAATGGCACCATGTTTCCAACACAGTGTCACTGTGGCCACGAGGTGACAGAAAATATGTTCCCACATCCTGTGCCCCTGCATCGTTACAAAAATAGAGCGGAGTGATCAGGAACTTTGCATCTTTGCTCTTCTCTCTCATATTTCATACAAACAAACTGCAGTTGTTGGCATTGTAAACAGGAAATGCATCACCTCTGATCAAGAAACAGTGATTTGTCCAAGCCTTCATGGACTGGTTACAGGAGGAAACATCAATATGTGATGTCAACTGACAACAGGTTGGCTTAACAAACACACTGATATGAAATGTTGACTTTAAAAAACAGCTCCAAGCCTGCAAAATCCATCCATGCCACATCCCTTATGTGCTTTTTGTAACGGGTCTCTATAAAGCTTTGGTTTTACTGGTTGTAGCAGCATGCATCAAAGAGCCCCTTAACTGTCCCAGCAAATCTGTTTCTCTTTCACCAAGGAAATAGCCTGTGTTTTATGTGAAACTATTTACAGTGGTGACACATTATCCTTCCCAAAAGCTTGATCTTTTCCTTAACCTCAAACTGAGACTGTTTCAAAGAAAGTTTGGACCAAGCGGAAGCAAGCGTCCACTTGAGGCTCGTTCCCAAAAGGCCCATAAGTCCTTTGCAACACCCAGGTAAAAAATCTGCATTTGTTCAGCAGAAGTTCACGTTTACAGACTTGTTCAAATACAGTTTTGGTCCGGATACCTCATGTCTTTGAACTGAATGGAAGTGAATTTCTTTCTGATGCCTTCATTTAGGGATAGGACTGTGGGTAGAGTCACAAATCCGAAAGGAGCAACAGGTCGGATTCAAACAGGACCGCCCGCTTACAGGACTATACCCTCAGTAAACAGGTACATTTCCAAAGTGTCCACATGATATCAATTTATCAAACTTGTCATCCCATGAAACAACCGCGATTTTTCCACGATAGCGAGTGAATCTCTCGAGATCTTGAGAAAACGACTGAAATTAATCACTGTTGTTATTTCAAGATAATGTGATAAAAACGTCAAAATCTGATCATTATCATGGGAAAACTGAGTCAATTTAAATATGTGGATTCATGTCCTCTGAGGGTTTCCATAAAAAAAACAGAGATCAAGATTTAAAACACAGTTCCCAGATAAAATAACCAGTAAAAGCCGAGGTACAATTAAAGACGTAATGCTGCCTGAACCAGTAATATCTTTCAACGATTCTTGAAAGCATTCTGCAGAGCGCAAAGATACGGGCAGAGCTTAGCAAGGTCTGGGAGCTATGGCCTGAAAAGCTCAAAGGTATGCTATGACACAATTAACTTAGACTAGGCAATCCTGCTGATAACATCACTAAGTTAGCAATGAGGAGCTCCTCTGATTATATCTTCATTCAATAACGCTGATTTTTCAGAGTAGAGAGATCAGTTTAAAGAGGCAGTTACCGATTTGTCCATGCATGTACAGAACATCTCTTACAACATGACCTTCCTGGTTCTCCACAGTAACCCGCCATGTTTTTTTGGAGTGATATCCCAGCAACCACAAGATGAGCTCAACGATTGTTCGGTGGAGTGTCGCTGTAAATAAGTCATGCGGCAAACTGAAACGGAAGCCCCGGAAAGACGGCTGCCAGAGCCACCGCAAGTCCTGTGTCAATTAATGTTACATGACAGGCGGACTCAGCCCAACACCGGACCTCCCTGAAACCTTGTGCCATTCACGTTCATCAATAATGGAGCAGGATCTGTCTTCTGAGCGAGACAACACCGCTTCAGCCCCCGACCTCCGACATCCCATTCTCGCTCATTATATCCCCTCCTTTGTCCTCGTCTTCCATCTCGCCAAGATCACAAAGTCAACTCATTACTTCTCTGTACACTGTAATTCCAGAAAAATAAATTGCAAGTCGTAGGATTCAAGGGGGGATAATAACCAGCTATTCAATATCATTTCATGCAAAACACAGGGTTTGTCGAGTCTATGAATATGTCCTATCCTTTTTTTAAGCATTGTAAGAGACACTGCGTGGGTGGGTGGGAGGATGCAGAGGTGAAGGCAGGGGACGGCGGGTGAGGTGAGGTGATGGTGGTGAAACGGCTGGTAGAATCCAAGAGCAGTGATTGAACGGATAATTTTCGTGCAATTATCCTAAATGTACTTTTTCTCTTCTTTTAGAATCGTCCCCTCCCCTGAGTGTATCCATCACTCTTCTTCCTCCTGATTCCCTTTAATTTCAGTCTATTTCTCAACAGCTCCACAATCCCTCCTCTATCATTACCCCCCTTCTGTCAGGCATTAGCTGTCAATATGATTTATCAGTGATGCTAACTGATGTAGTTGTCCCGCTGTGACGGCTGATTAGATGACCATCCTGCTGATACAGCCTCGTCAGGGATAAAAACCACCCTGTCGCTTCCCTTCTCTTCCTGTGTCACTCTATCTTTCCTCATCCCTCTTTCATTGTCACGACAGCTCGCTTTCTGGAGCAGATTTCCACACCGCACATCAAACACCAGGCTTTTAAAGCTGCACTAGGCAACATTTTTATGGAAACATATACTCGCCCTGTCAACGTAAATAAATGTGCCTCTCCCCTGTGAGAATTGCCCTATTTGCCCCAGAAAAACTGTGTTGTCAGGCGTGAACAGAATATTCCTCGCCTACAGAGAGTGATGAATTGAAAGACTGAAGCAGAAACTATCTGCCAACAGCAGTAAGAAGCACTCCATTCAGAGAGCGGAAGTCAGCACCGTTTGGGGTCTGTTCCCTTTACTATCGCACACTACCTGACGGCTTTTTACTTTAAACAGATTCAGTTTAAACCAGCATGTAGCTGCACAAATACGCCTTTAACTGTAATGATTTCAATATTTATTCTATGTAGTTAAATGGTAAATGGACTTGAGCTTGTAAAGCACTTTTCTAGTCTTCTGACTACTCAAAACGCTTTTACATCGCAGGACACGTCGACCCATTCACACACTGATGGCAAGTGTCCTTCAGAAGTAACTTATCCATTCATACACATTCACACACGTTATGGTGCCTTCATATAAAACTAGACAGCAACCCATTTCACAACTTTCATTTTGTACCAGTTATTCTTGCCGATCTTACAATATGTCAATTGTTTCTCAGCAGCCTTTATTTTGAAAGTCTAGCTGGAAGTTGCTGATTCATTCATCGGTGCTTAATCTCCTGCACTATTTTAAAAGTGTAAGCATGTGTTGCTAATTTATGATAACTTGAGCATGAAGCCCAGAACGTGCTAAATGGTCTGAATGGTATTTTTGTTCCAATAACTACGCTGACCTATATAACAGGTTGGACTTTGGTCTGTAGGGTGAAATAAAAACATTTTACTTACACAGATATCTTTCTTTATAGTTTTTGTATAGCTTAGCACAGAGGTTCATTTTTGTTATTTTTAAATGAAATGCTTCAACAGATTCTTGATGCATTGACTTATCATTTAGAACGGTCCCCCTCAGAGATATCTGTTCCTAATCCTCCTTAGTGCATCCTTACAACGATGACTGCAGAGAGTGTACTACAGTCTCTCTGTTTGTTGTAGATTACATTAAATATCGTCATACAAGTAAATCAACCTGTACACTAAAAGCTGGTGGACCATTTCTCAACTGTCTCTGTAACACAAGGTTTACTCCATCACTGTCCCCCATTATTGCAGTGGCCCTCCCACTTTACGCTCCCCGATCATTCTTATTAAAGTTTCCTAATTGTTTCTCTGACCTCTGAGTGGAACAACCCCGTCACGTAGCAACGGCATCCTGAAATAAATGTCCACATTTGCAATGCTCACCTGTCACCGGGGCATCATTTCTTGGCTGGTTGGAGCAAAATGACTTCTTGTTCAAGGTGATGGAGGACAAAAGAAGAGGATCTGGATTTTCATCAACGCTAAAAAAAATTACATAGCGGGACATATTGACTGTCGGAATTAATTTTCTGGTGAAGCTGGTGGCCAATTCTCCCAATACAACTGGTTTTAAATGTTTGAAAATGTAAGTAGGTTTTGACATTGAAGCTTTTTTAGGCTATTTCAAACTATTTTTAGGCTCTGAATGTATCCCTGGAAATGTATAAATTACCATTATTTACTTCAACTTTTGCAACACAAACTAAAAAAGATATGTTTTAATATTATATATTATATATATATATTGTTTTATTTTCTCCAAAACATTTTGTTTATAGGTTGATTGTCAAATTATGAATTGAAAAAAAATTATATTAGAACTTAAAATACTTGAATAAATGAAGTTGAGCTTTATCATCATAACAATAATAAACACTTTAATTTTTTAATTTAAAATTTTCACAGTTCTTTAGGTTAAGACACAAATGCAGCCGAGTATAAGAACACCAAGACTAAAGTAACTTAGTTGCTTAAAAAAAGTAGTGGTATTGTCTGTTAGTAACAATCAAGAAACATACTTCTGTCTTATTATCCAACCATTCCAACAGTAAATATTAACGGACGAAGTTCATGAAATCAAAACGGAGCAGTTTAAAAGAAATTAACCCATCGTACAGTATGTGCTCATGATGACAGTAACTAATCAGACCCATTTCGTTTTTTTGTACCAGGCTGTAAACATGTTTATTTGTGCTCAATAAGCATATTTTATGAATGTGGTGTGTATGTGACTTCCTGTGTTCCTGGAGCCAGCCTCAAGCGAACACTCGACCAACTGCAGGACTTTTCACTTGAGCATTGGCTTCATTTTTCAAGACTAGAGGTTGCCGCTTAATCCCAACACACTTTCTTCCCTCTTTAAGTCCCCTGAAGTTGATGGAGTAGTAAAATATCATCTTACAGATTTGACATTGAAGGGGTAATAATTTTTAGCAAAATGTCATTGACCAATCTGCTGCATTAGCTGCAGTTGTATAATCCATCTATTCTGATTTACCCGTCTACAATCATTCTGTTCTGCATCCCATTTTACAGTAACAGCCTTTGAAGACCACCTCCGGGAAAAAGCAGAGAAAATGTCCAAGCAGGCGTGATCAAAGGAAATCCTTGAAGTGAAAAAATTCCTTGAACCCTGTTTGACTGACAGAGGGAAAAAAAAGAAACTATGTTGCAGGCTTTTTGTGGTGAAGCAGCAAACTACAGTCTTTGTAATGCTGAGTGGCAGCTCCCACAGAGGAGAACGGGGTTTTAATCAGAACAAATGCAAGAAGACAATTGGACCTGTTGCCTGGCTGCGTCGTGCATTAACATGGACAGAGAATAGAGTGAGACATGAAGCCATGAAGACGAGATCCTGATTGTAGCAGCTGCACATCGACTGAAAGCGAATGACTATCATTCAGAGATAACAAGCGGGGCCAAAGTGAAGATAAATGATCAAACGAGGAGGTTTCACATGTGTTTAGGGCTTGTGTTAGCAGAAATGAAAGCAAAGGTAAAAGAGCTGCTTCCTCTCTCTTTTAGTAACAGCTGCTGTAGCGCCTTCAAACTCAGCACTTACATTTCTCCAAAGAAAACGCTGTCTTGGCACTACACAAAGAACTCATTTACACCTTTTTATACGTTCTCGAAAAGCAGATATACAGTCCAGATAATTACCAGTCTGATGGTAAATGCTGTTATCTGTGTTCTGCCTGTATTGATTAGAACCTATTATGGATGGACATTATGCAAGGCAAGGGAAAATATAGGGAAGAGATACCAGACACAGGAAGCACCTTAAGTTACAAAGAACTGTACACCTTTAACATGAGAGGGGTTTGTTTGACAGGATTCTGCTTTTTAAGTGAAACATTTCTATTTTCTTAGATTTAGGTCTTTCCTCCAATAGTCCACATGTTTGACCTTATAGTAGTGTCTCAACTGTGGCTGACTCTTCGTGGACAGTCGTCTTTTGGTAAAGGGATGTACACTGCATTGTTGTTTTTAGAATGAAGTCCCTCCCATGTGAGTCATCGAAGAGTAAAATAATGAAAAAAAGAGTAATTTAGAGTGAATGGATGCTAAAGGGTTTGGCTACATTTACAAGTTGTTACCACCCTGACCTGTCGACAAGGGTAGAGACAAAACAATGTAATTCTATCCTCTCCTTCAAATGTTTACTCTCTCAAAGCTGATGTGTTATTCAGCGTTACAACTCATGACCATTTTTAAATGTTAAGTTGGCTCATATAAATCAGCCTAAAGAAAGCAGAGAGCTGAAGCTGTGGATGGATGTTTAAATAACTAAGGAAAGTTAGGCTATACGTTCTTATTTTTCAGACAAATTGAGAATAATTAAAACTTTTTCCATGAGCACTGGCAGCTTGTTTTTTTTGTATAAAACCTATATTTTAAAGTCTAACTGTTGAAGATTTGTATATTCTCTGCAGATTTGACAATATTTTCCTTCAACATGTAGCCGTCAGACGGGTTAGCCCGATGAAGGGCTCAGAAAGTACTAAATGGGGTACAGCCTTACTTCTGACGCTGTATCATGGTCACTGATGTGAACAAGAAAAGAAGCGGGTCCAATCAAATCCACATGTGGGAAATATTAGATAAGGAGGAGTGATTACTGCCCAGTGATCAGTGTTCAGTACCGCCTCTTGGCCCTGGCATGTACTGCCAACACATCGACGGGAACTTGAGGTATCCAAAGGTAATTTGGAGTTGATTGGTGGATGTTTTGTTCTTTGGACGTTTCATTTCAGAACATCCTCGGGGGTGCAATGAGTTTGACATCAGGGGATTGTGGTGCACGGGTCAAATTGGTTGTTCCATCCTCAAACATCACTGTGATGTTATCTAACTTTTTATGACCTGAGCCACCCGACATCTATCATGTTCATTTTAAAAGAGCAGCCTCCCACATCTCCAACATTTTCAGATTGCTGCCCGCAAAAAGCTTAAAAAAACTGGTTGTTGCCAAACTCTGACGCACCTTTTAGCCACACATGATCGAGTCTTTATCGGTCAACTCAGCCCCAGTACTCCCTCTGTTAATAATGTTGCGAATTGAATTGTTTTTTGGATAAGTCTGTCAATGTCTCGACCTATTAAGTAAAAGTAAAGGCTCACTGAATGTATGCATTGAATACAACTCAGATGTTTTGTTGCTTTAATTGGTTTTAGCTCTTTGAAAATGTGTGCACAGACTTTTTGGTCAGCCGCAGTTGATAAAACCCTTTGGAAATTGAAAATGAGCGGAGAAGTTGAGACTAATTTGCATGTGTCTCTAAGGTGACTCCAGCTTTAGCAGAAAAGACTGCTGTGCCCCCGGTTCCCAAAGCTGCTTGGCCACTCTGCCCTCCACCAGTTTGTCACTCCATTTTTCTGCAGAGATTTGTACTGCTGTCGTAGCTCCGTGCTTCTTTTGGGTTTGTCAACGCACATTGCGAGAATGCACATGTGTGCAACATTCAGGATGGTCCAATTTTCCAAATCCTATTTACAAATCCAAATAAATCTGGTAATCTGTAATTTCCCATCCTTATCTCACGGCAAGTTGGAAGCTTCTTTTGGAACATATACGACAAGGTTTTATGAGAGAAATCTGCAGCAGACGGCCTGAAAATATGAGATATGTCGACATTCTTCAAATCCTGTAGTCTGATCCCAGCTTAAGAATCCAGCTCGGCTGTGCTCCTGGATGTCTTCATGCTGCACATTCGTCTATTTCTGAAACTGGACAATTTTTCCTGGATAGCGTTGTCAAATAAACATCCAGTGTTTTTGTGAGATTCCTGTTGGCTCCAGGGATGATAATAATCACCCATTTTAAGAAATGTGACCATGAGAGAGAACAAAGTGAGTGTGTTATTACCGCCATGACGTTTCTACCTGTAGTGATGACATTGATACCCACAGTGATGACTTTTCTATCTGTGGTGATAATGTTTGCACCCACAGTGATAACTATTTTACCCACAGTGAGGATGTTTTCAGCCAAAATGATGCCATCTCTACCTCTCTTTACAGTGACAAAGGCTTTTTTTTCTCCAGGAAAAATGATGACAATTCTCCAAACACTGACGGTGATTTTAACCTCCAGTCATATGGATGCTTTTTACAGGCTTTGAAATATTTAACCACGTGAAGCCTGCTAAACTTTCCTTGATGCTTTTGAGTAAACACTGTTTTTATATTTTTCAATTTCAGGGATCCTTTTTGACATGGTATCAGATCTCTTTCTGTCAGAACACAAACATAAGCATTTAGCAGTCACTGATCAGCACACAGTTTTCAGTGTAGATGGATGCCATTACATTAAATAGAGTTACTCACTTACTGATATCACTATTAGGACTGGGCCTGATACAGTCAAAAATGTGATGACCTAAAATATAACCAGACTTGGATGACTTTAAACCTATAGGTGGAGTTTGGTTTTTTTTAAGGGGTTAAAACCAGAACCCATAATTGAATCTTAAGGTGTTGCTTCAAAATAAGAGAAACAAATACTCAACTAAGAGGGAGTGAAGCTGTGAAAAATTAAGCTGATGAGGAAGTCCTACAGTTCAAGAAGTGTCCACTAGAGGCTGGCTGCAGAAGCACCAGAAGTCACATACACACCTCATTCAAAAAAGTCAGTTTTTACAGCAGACATAAACATGTTTACAGCCTGGTTCAAAAAACAAAATAAGTCTGATTAACTCATGTCTCACTTGGCACACACTGTAAGGGGGGTGAATTATTTTTATAACTCATCTGTTTTGATTTCATGAAGGCTAAGTGTTATACTCAAGAAGGTGGCGGGCGCGATGTAATGTACTGTATGTTTGTAAAGAGGCTTAAAACCCGCCTCAGCTCCAGCTCTCAGCCTGTCGTTAGGTTGACTGAAAGTTAGACTGAGAGAGCATTTCCAGCATGGAGACCGCCATATATGGGACAGATGGAAGACGTCACTCAGGCGTCGTCCATAAATATTTACAGTATGGTCTTCACTCTATTCTCAAACCATTTGAGATCCTCCCATTGTTTGAAAGGTGTAATTTAAATCAAGTTTCATTATGAAGTTAAATGATATCTCCATTTTGAGCAGAGGTCTTTTTGAGTGTCCAAACTGTGTCTGTGTACATTTACACCTTCAACACACTCTTTTTTATTCTCAACCTCCAAACTGAGATTTGTCCCGAGGTGTGACTGAAGCTGAACCGCCCACATGCATTTCCTCGTTATGTACTTTCTCTATACTGCAAACTCAGGAGCAGTTTATGTACCTAAATAAAGGAGGAAAGCACAATCCAATACTGAGAGCAACACAAACAGACCCCATGCAGCCTTCAATAAAACACACTGTCCTCAAAGAAGAGGAAAACATCTTTGAATCAATGTTTGTTCCTGAAAATAGAACAAACGCTGCAGCAATTACCAGCACAATGTTCCTGTAATACTCAACTTCTGCACCAAGAATCAACATGAACAATGCATGAACCAGTAATCCACTTAGTGTGTGATGAAATGCTACTCATACATTACATGAATTCCTCTTCCACTTCCAATAGCCTCCCTCAGTCCTTTATTGCATTGATGTTAAAGAACACCAAGAAGCATCCTCGTGAAATGTTTAAGACAAAAACTATTAAAGCTGACGTGTTTAAAAAGACAGAACATATACTTGTGATTCACATGAAAAAGGTGGAATGAATCGACTAAATAAAACAGCAGTGAATAGATTTTGAATAGTTCAATTTACCAGCACATCCTTGGGATAACAAGTCCACACAGTCATTTTGAAAGGATATTTAAAAGGGATGTTTTTGAATTTCTTCCCATTTTTTTAAAGAGGCTTTTAGTGCTTAGTTGAGTTTTGGATTGTAATTTGGGTTCACACTACAAAGTAGATTCAGATATTTGGGCAGGCTTTTTATGCCTTTGTTTAGATAGGAGAGTGGATTGAGTCAGAAATCAGGGATAGAGAGAGAGGGGAAGGACATGCCACATGTCAGATTGGAACCCGGGCAGCCTGCTTACAAAGGGCGCTAACCACTAGGCTACCAGCGCCCCAAAGTCCTGACATTTCAATGGCTCTAAAGATTGTCTTTTTTTCCATGATTTTCCTGAGGTGTGAGGTTTGTTGAGCGTGATTCAATGTGCTCAGAATAATGCTGTGGTCCCATCAATTTTGTGGGTAATAATACATATTATACACTGTATCAGGATCAGAAATCCAGCAGTGTGAGGGGAACCCCGACCACAGCTAAACGCACTCTGTGGATTTATCTCTTAGAACGAAACAATAGAAAATTAGAAAGCCAGCGGACTGAAGAAAGAAGCTCAACAACCACAGCCAATCCATTTTTTTGACTTTTTCACTCACCTTCTGCTCGCGCTGTTACATGTACGCCCAATGTACGCTGTCTCCAGGACTTCTTCGTGCATTTTCAGAAAAAAGTTGTCCAAAAACTATTATTGCAAATTCCATCCTATTGACTGCCATGTTTGTTTACTCTAAAGTCACGTTTGAATGCAAGAGATGTTGATAGATTTAGAGTAGGGACTCTGGCTGTTTGTGAGCGTTATCTGTTAGTGTTTTGGTCATATCGTTGTTTTCCACACAAGGGAAACACACACTGACCCAGTGTGCTGAGCATTTTGAACATCTGTTACAAGTTTTCAAATCTTTAAGTGTTGACCAGGCTTACTGTAACTTTTACATTCAGCCTGTCCTAAGTCAAATTCAGTTCATGTACTGGTTGTTTTCTTTGGATCTCAGAATGGATCACTATTTTGATGTTTTTGTTTTTATTATACATTAGACTTTTTATGTCTGATAGTTTGAATGTTTTATGTTTTGTTGTCATTTCATAGCTTGTGATCTGTGTATGTCTGTAATAAATAAATACAGAAAAACAAATGTTTTGACCTACCTCCTCTTTCACTCACAGCTTCGTCAGGTCTATTCATCCACCTCTGGTAATTAAAATTCATAAGAACAGCCGTGCCACCAAGGTCGAGAGGAAACGTTTATAGATGTGAATGGCAAGTGAACAACCTCCCTCTCACCTACTCCACACATCGCTCCATTTAAAAAACGGCACATTTCCCAATTCTCCCAGCCTGCCACCAGCATGTTTAGAGGACGGGGGCTGCTCCCTCCTCGCCTCTCGTGTCTGTCACAACGTATACACTCAGTTATGTGCGTGCCTTACAGTATGTGACGCCCTGAGGGTCCCTGTGCCTCCATCCGCTAAATTAAACCTCTCCTCCCCTTCGTCTGCTCGCTGAGAAGGGCCTCCTTCCTCGGCAAACACAGGCAGCCAGCCGGGGGAGCGCTCGAAAAACCGCCACTCCCCAAAGCCCAGTGCAATTGCCCTGTTATTGTCCACTCATCCACTGCTCAGAGGGTGGAGGAGGGTGGGGGGTCCAGAGAGCTGTGAGAGCACTCTACATCTGAGATATCATAATTTGACAGTGAGCTTCAAATTAAATTCTGCTTTTCGCCCCGTGGACAGACAGACAGCGAGCGATATCATCACTTCTGGATGACTTTAAAATTAAACATTTTATGATTGTTGAGGAAAAGTGGGAGATCAATCTGCAGAATGATGTTCATTCGGTTAGCAGAAAAGGTTTCACAAGAAATTTTACTGTAGATCTCCAACAGACATTATGATTTTCTGTAAAGCAACATTATGCAGGAATTCAGTTTAGTGCGCTTTGGCGCCCACCGAAGGTCTCTGTGTGCAACTGCACAGTCGTAAACCACTTAATGCTGTCCACGGTCATAGAGAACGTGCCTTTGTTGACAAAAAGACGGTACCAAGCCGGCAAAGACTTTGTTAAAGAGCCATGTCTTGACTGACAAGGTACAGCAATATAACCAGATTTTGTGAAAGTATGACTGCTAGCATCAAGAGCCTGTTCTTTGCAAACTTGCATGTTGAGTATGCGTGTGTTTATCCAGCTTTTGTCATGATATTTATGGGACATGGCTAAATGGCTACATTGGATATATAGGGTAATATTTACTACATGCTAGTTGAGATAAGTTTGTAAGGTTCCAAACTTATAAAGCTAACTAATGTTTAGCAGCTATGTAAGCTGCTCAACATGAGGCATCCATGACACCGATAACGACACAGCCAGACGATTCGTCACATTCTGTTATGAATAATATCTACAGGGATGTCCACTGTGTGGTCCGATTGTTGCTTTCCCATTTGCCATGAGACACATCATAACACCTACTTGCTGGGCAATAGTGTAACCAGTCTGCAACCATGAAGTGAAACTCTCACCAACATGCCAAAGCTTATCCTAATTTACTCTAGTCCGGCTTCTAGCTCGATCACTATATCTTTTTCTCTTCTTTGATTTATCTGAAATCGTCCTGTTCCATCTCCTAGCCTCAGCCTCTCTATCAAACAGAAATCCCTAACAGGCTCATTTTTAGTTGAAGGCCGGTGTGTTAGTGCTGGAGAGCTGTACACAATTCTCATTAGACAACCTCGACCCACTGCTTCAGTTACATGGTGCTGAAAACAAAAGACCAGGGCGTTCTGTGGAAAATCGGGTATTTTCTATTCTCCTTGTTGTGAAGCCGCTTTTGACTGCTAATAAAATATGAACTGTTCAAGTGTTTTAATCTTATGATTGAAGAAAGCTGCCCATCTCTACCCTGACCTCTAACAAAGCAGAGACACTTCAAAATAAGAAGCTGTAGGTGGCTTAGTGGTGGTTATTTAAGATAATGGACATTAAACTTCTCAACCTTTACCTGTGTAAAGCTACCTAAATGTGCTTTTTTCTTAATGTGTTACTGCCTTACAGTCTGCTTCAAAATCTATTTCTTATGTCTTCAAAATAGCTTTCTATAACAGTTTTTATTACTCTGGGAAATATATTTGATTCAATTAGTCATTTTTCTACCTTTCTAATAATGGAAACATTGTTTGGGAAAGCTTAGGTTGCCACAAGAAGTTGTAGATAAAGATAAAGGAATGCCATATTTGTCTTTTAACACACTTGATTAAAGAAATGCTTTAGTCCTGTTATGAGTTTGATAATTCCAGGCCTTGGTTTCAGAGAGTTTAACATAAAAGGAATTTGTCCTTTTGTTTTTGCTGCAAAATCAATGAACATGAAAGTAAAATACAAAAATTAAAAAGCTAGTGAACAGCAGTGCTCCTATGTATATTATATACTTTTGTTGAGGTCTATTGTGCAATAGAACAGCAAGGAAATAAAATACCTATAAATATACCTTGAGGTTTCTGTACAGGTAGGGTAAATCGTTCTTCATGTTCATTATGGTTGTTTTGCAGGCGGGATGTTGTATTTTTAACATTTGGCTCCAGTGAGGCATGCTGCTCAGCCTGAGGTGTGTCAGGTATAAAGAATATGAATGTTCCTCTCATATCAGTAACTGTGCTTCAGGACCAAAGCCAGGACATCTCTGCTCTCAGCCTTTTGACCACAACCTCATTAATCACACTCCTACACATGACATAGAGTAATTACCTCGTGCTGATACTCACACACTCTCACCCACACCTTCTGCACACTCTGTGTAAAAGTATGCATAAACAGGCAGAACAAACGACAATCATACGCATTAACGTGAACACAGTTTGAACAGGTGTACTTCGGTTTGCATCATGGGAACACCTGAGCCACACACACACACACACACACACACACACACACACACAGACACAGAGTTTCAAGGGTAGAAGCTGCCACACATAGAGGGGTGTGTATTTTCGAGGTGTTGAGCAGGTCATGGATCCCTCCTGCTTGGGGAGGGAGTCAGTCTGTCTAGGCATGATGAAACCCTCCGCCTGTCCTCATTCATCATACCCACTACACATATTAATTATCACAAACCTTCAGACTTACAGCAGAGGACACACACACACACTGACAACCCCCTCCTCTCTCGGCCCTCTCGCCCAGCCGACACTACTCCCTCAGACCTACACTTCAGTTAAAAATCAACTGTGAGGGCAGACACTGGTGCTGCTTGTGAGCGCCTGTGGCATTACAAGTCAGCAGAGTGTTTTCAGAGGACACCTGGATGTCATTTATCGCTGGCAGGCTGTTCCAACCCAAAATCTGACAGTGGAGGTGCGGTCATATCGATCACACCACAAGAACGTTTCTGCTTATCAGCGGGTTTCGAGGGATACAATTTAATTCACAATGACCAAACCTAATCAGTGGCTTATTAAAAAAAAAAATACATGAGACAACATTTTCTGACTAACCCATTCCTGAGACACTTCCCCATGAACTTCAGAATTTCACAGGTGCTCTTATAACATTTGCACATGGTCAACTGTTAGAAACACACATAAAACATCAACTTCTCTCTTGACAAACCAACCCTTCACATTATTCAAAGTATATTTTTGGCTCAGATAGTTCTACTCTTAAGGAGAGGCTAAATAAACAATTTAAAACTATTTCTTCAGAAAAACCTCCAGAAAAACTCCTGATATTTCCAGGAGGAGCTGTATGTGTGAGCGCCTAATTTTTGAGTGAGCTGATCTGAGAATGCAGCAGGATATTATCCGGAGAAATCACCTCGAATGCGTGGGAGAGGGTGGTGACGTTTATATCCACTGAACAAGCTGGATGTAGAATGAAAACACAAAATGTTCTTTCAGTTTGTTATTTGGTTCTTTACTCTCTTTCACCTGGGGCTAAAGGTTTGATAACCTGTCATCCTGCTTGTTTTGAGGATGGAAAACGGAGAAGGAAAAACAAACTTTGCTCATAGCATCACAATATTTTCTCGCAGGAAGCCGAGGACTGTGCTTTTCAGCTCGTATTCTCCACCCAGGTTATACTCTGTTCATTTTGCTATGCGAGGCTTTATGAGCACGAGGAGCTCCAGCTGTCAGCACCCATCTCCCGATACCCATAAAGCTTTTTGTTGTGGGCTCATTCCCAGTAATTGGTTTGCATTATGTGCCCACTATGGACCAGAACCTGCACTTTCAGCCATTTCACTGCTGTTCCTGTGGTGTCACCTGGGTTTAAATGGCGTGATTTTCACATGAATTACAGGAAAATACTTCAAACTGGAATCATGTGTGTTGTGCATGAACAGTAGGTCGTTGTGTTTCTGCCTGACAGTTGTCCAGCCCCCTCCCACAGTGATTTTAGGATTCCCCTTGAGCCTGGTGTTAATTGAGAGGAGATCATTAGCTAGAGTTTGGTCCTCTTTTCTTTTTTAATCTTTTATAATAAGACAGAGAGCAGCTTGTGTCTGTCACTAGATGAAAGTCCTCTAAATGACCGCCGTTGGTCCTAAGCAGCGACGTCTCCCCTTTCATCAGACAACGCCCCTCTCTTCTTTGCCGTTCCTCTGACACCAGCCACACGAGCAGCGCCAAACCTCCCCAAAACCACCGGCCAATTAGAAGGGACACGAGAAAGATGAAACGCCATTATCGCGCTCTCCTCGGCCATACGTCCAACCAATTAACAGCAATGAGTGCAGTCAAAAAGAGGGAATAATCCTCCGCTCCTGCCCACAGCCAAGAGAGGGAGCAGTCAGCGCTGTGTGCAGGCAGTGACAGAACAGACACAGGGACAGTTAATTGATCTTCATTACGTTAATTATGGCTGTGATGTGGAGCAGAGAATGAAGTATGGGTCACACTGTAGTGTCTAAATGTAGCCTGTTAAGCTTTCTGCTGACCTTGAAGTGAGCGAGCGTTTGTGCATGAAGAGCTCCACTGCACTTTTAAATCTCTGCCAGGCTGATGGTTATCCGTTGTAAATCTCACCCTTCTCACTTGCTTTAAACTGCCTGAGGTCCCGCCTTACCTCTTCAAACTTCAACAAAAAAAACCTGCAAGCTTTCTGCAGGCATGAGTGTGTGAGATCTCCTCCTGTCCACTCCAGTGCACGGATGGCTGCACTGTCAGCAAGCCTGACTCTGCCCTTGCATTTGAATAAACACCATCTGAGTTGGCTGCTCCTGTATAAGATCTGTCAGGAAGCTGCCACCCAGTGATCCCACAGACTCTGACCTCTGTCCCTTGGGGAGCGGCTGACGGGACGTTGTGGTGACAGGGTGTCTCTCCTGTCGATCCGCGTGCTGATACGCCGTACACCCTTGTCCAGCTCCGTTCACAACTCGAGTGGATTGCTGCTCTGCCCTATGCATCGGAAATGAGCTGGGGCTACTTTGCAGGATGCAATGCACAAGTCGCAGGGATCAGATAAACACAAGCCTGTCACGAAGATTGATAGTTCCCTGGAATTTTTGTTGTCGTCTTGTCAGTAGAATAAACTTTTCCCTGCTGAATAATTGAGTCCTTCAGCTGAAGAGCCCTGTCAAGCCTTTGTTAGGTTTACACTCTGGAGAGTGTTTCCCGGATAGAGAAGAGCGGAGGATGTGAAGTACTTGCTGATGTATGACTGCAAGTTGTTTCAGAGATAAATACATTTCAAGCAAACATTTGTTTTTTTTTAGCTTACTAAAGTCTTCATGTGTTATATAAGATCCAAACTTCATCACTTGTTGCTCTCCGCAGGGAACATTTTAAAGCAGCAGCCATCTGTTCTCCAGCTCATCACACTTGGTTTTAACATGGGGATAATGATTCCTGACAGCTAGAGGTATAGACCGATCAACTGTTTTTATAAACTATCCAAATGGTTATCTAAATCTGTGATTATACTACAGTAACTGAATCTTTGTCCTAATAGCAAGTGTGAAGACATCAGCAGACTTCATGGTTAAACGCTTCTCCACTGTCTCATTAAAGCATTTACTTTAATATTTCTCATGTCATTCCAACAGTCAAAGAGGTGGTACATGTATCAGAGCCAGGTGTGCCTCAAACGATATATATTGTGTCTGTGAGGAACAGGGATTTGCTAGTCCGTCCCCAATGATGAGAAAAGTCCATCCTCTCCATCTTTTGCCTGCTCCAATTTTCTGAAAATGTGGGCTCAAACAGACCGTTTGGAGATTTTCCCTTCATGACATCACAAAACCTTTTCCAGTAGTCAGACACAGTTAGTCAATAATCATATAAGCAGATGTAGTTCATATATCATCTATCTTTGGAAACGCATGATCTGCCAAGGTGTTAACAGCTGTGCTTACAGCTGATCTGATCAGCCTTTAAGTTCCTTAAAGTGTCTAATGTCTGAAGTCCTTACTTCTCTTTCTACTCTGTCATTTCTTGTTTGCATGAAGCAGCACATATTATTCTTGGTTTCAAAAGGTGTTTTCTTACTTTTTCATTATTAGTTTAATGATATTACTACACAATCACTCCATCACTTCTCGCTCTCTGTATGCCAGGTGTTGAAGTTGTTGCTATCTTTCTGCCCTGCCTCTGTGCTCATCACACCGGTCATCAAATGACAAAAAAAAACACTTTTCAGCACGGCTAAATGTATCTTTGTACAACAACTGACGGTTTAGTTTCATCGTGGGTTAGCAATTATCAGATTCAGAAATACTTTTTTAATCCCAGGGGGAAATTCGGTAATCTATGAAAGTCAAATGTTAACACGTTTGAATTAACACCTCAGCATGAGACTTTGAATTATGGGATGAAAAGCAAACGCCTAACCTGTTTTATCCCACCTGATTCCAATTAAGCACAATTCCAACAAAGCATAGATGTTCCTCAACCAAAAACTAATTATCGTTTGCACTGAAAGCAGGTAAAGGGTTAATAGGTGATTAACTTGCTTTCTGTTGATTGATTTTACTCTCCTTTTCTTTGAGCGTGGAAATCACTGTGTGGTAGAACAATTTTGTTTATTTCATATGGAATTTCGTTAAACGAACCATGAACTCATCTGCAAGTAAATACCACCAAATAACACCAGCATGAAACCTCCTCCATACTGAAGCCTCCGCTCTCCTCCAGCGACACACCTCCAACCCCTCTCCACTTGCATTTGTACAAAGGAGGCTCTCGCAAACAGTGGACTAAATTGTCCTTTGCTGTAGCTGATTGCCTGTGGCCTGCATTGTAGTGTTAGCATGCTCATTTTAGCACACTTTAGTTAGCTCGTAGCTTCACATAGCATGTAAATTTACATGGATGGACCGTGACCTAAATACTCTTACGTGACATCCAAATAAGCAGTGAATATGTCATTCTTCTTTTCTCTAGCCGGCCTCCCCGTCCATGTAAACATGATGTAAACATGGCGCCAACAACAACACAGCCAGCGGGACTCGAGCTTCTCACTAATTGTCGACAGTATTCAGAGAGACATTTACACAGGAGATACTTGATTTCTGAAATATTTATGTGTAAAATGTTGCACATTCTGCCTTTAATAAGCTTGTGCCTTTACATTTTGAAACATTGGGATTTGTTTCGAATACAGAAAAGTCATTAAAGCCTGCCAACACTAGAACACCTCCCACTGTGCTATAAAAAATGTATTCACACTACAGCCCCCACCACCACCACCACCACCACCATCCATCTCCCCCAGAGAGATGACACAAATTGCGCTCAGTCTTTTAAAACTGTCTAAAAATTCTCACTGCCATGTCTCCATCATTGTTGACAGATCTCCATGGTAACAGCTTGCAAATCATAAGGTTGTCATTGTCTATTTTTCTATGACTATGGAACACAATTAACAAATTTAACATCACGCTATATACAAAAAAGACTTGAATCTACAGATTGAGACCAAATTAACTTCAAAGAAAATGTTTCCTAAAGTAATAAATCAACTAAGATGTAGGCTCGTTCTCTCATAGAGCTCTATACAAACTGATTTTCTTTTTTCAGACGCATCTGTTGCCCCCTGCTGGCCACTAGAAACAATGCAGGTTAAACACACATCCTTTGTGACCTCACATCTGAAAGTCGATCTGCAGAGACATTATGAGTGAAACAAAACGCCAGCTGAAGGTCATTGTCGGACTGTCAAACTGACTAACCTCAGAAAACTATTTTATTGTATGGAGGCTCAAGGGACAGACATTATACTTTATTTTGTTTTCTGTAAACTTAATCCAGGCAGTAATAACAATGTCACCACAGAACAATTATGAAAACAGGTAAGTGAGATGTTGCAGTAAATGCTACAAGACGGCACAGACTCTCTGGAAAACACAGAACAGAAGACCTTTGCAGTCACTGATGTACTCCCTCTCTCTCTCTCTGTATCTCTCTCTCTCTCTTTAAAAAGTATGTGGCCCTCAATGTAAGATTTATGTGTTTCAAATACATTTAAAATGTCCATTCAATTTAATGACACAACTTCAGTGAAAAACAGACTAATACACTTAATGTAATGCATATTTATGAGTAAAACCAAAAGGATTACACGTACTGTACATGTGATTATTATTCACAGGTCTGCTCAACCTCACAATATGACCAGGACCGCATAAAACAGCACACACTGGATCGTCCAATCAAAAAGAAAAGCCTATGCCTGTATTTGTAATAAGTGGGCACAAAGAAAATCCAGACCCACAAACTGTAAGGCTGCTGATTAATGGAAGTAAAAACACACAGGGTGAAAAGCCTCTCACAGCTTTGGAAGAGGCAAATTAACGTTCAGGGGAGAGAAATCGTACACAGAAAAATATCAGATTTTGTCTTCCTGGTTTGTTGTACACAACACCATAATTTGTGTTTGAAGTGTCACAGTGATTTCACACTTTTAAGTGATTCTCTACTAAAATATCCTAAATGCATATTATCATATTTTCAAAGCTTAACAATGTGTGTATAAATATTTTATTTAATTTGCAACTAGACATGCCGTTTGTGAGTTTTAGCATACTTTGCCACTGAGTTTGGAACATTTTGAGCACATTGATAGAGTGCAGAGAAATTGGTTATGCTGCAGATTATAAATATTTCTATAGTAAATACATCTGCAGATCGCCTTATGTTGCAAATAAACTTTCAAGTTGACCACAGACACTGCTCCTGATGTGAGAAAAAACATCTGAGGATTAAGGTCGAGCAGATGTTTAGTCAATCTGTGGTGAGGTTTTCACTTTGGGGGCAAAGAATTGGACCACTTTGTCCTAACAGCACTGTGGCTCTCATATGACTCTTTTTTATGATATAAGCTGATTAATAAATAAATCTGTTCCTGTTGGTGTGATCTAGTGTGGCACTACATACCTTTGTTTTGTCGTACAGTGCGTGGTTGTCCAAAAGCAACCTCCGCTCCATTCGAGCGTACCTCCTCAGGTCTCTCTCAAACTGCTGTGGAAGAAAGAATCAAAGGTCTGAAACCAAATCTTTGTTCAGTTATTTCGATGGCACAGAAAGAAAGTAGTGATGCCTCCATTTCATTTTCTATCCAAAAAGATAACCAGAAAAAAAGGTATTTTATGTCAGATATTTCTCATATATTCATATGATAATCTGCACTGTTAAAAGTCTTTGTATTCTTGTTTAATATTATTTAAGTATCTGTCGGACTTTGCCTCGAATAGAATCACTTTTTGTTAAAAATGAAGACTACACCGTCGGTGACCTTGATGTTGTTCTTGCCTTGTAGCACATTTTACAGCATGCTGTTGTCACACAGGAGGAATGATTGCTCATGAAATGCACTAACTCCAACTTTTTGGAGTCCTGCAGCTACTGCTCACTGTCAGCCAGAGTGTAATCCTTCATACCCTGGAGCCGGTCCAGCCCAGCAGAGCAAAGGCATAGCGATCCATGGGTGGCGACACCAAGTCCACGCGCACTGCCCTCCAGCCCCTGCTGTCCCCCTCTGCGATGTGCAGACCCCCCTCCACTTGGCTGCCCTCCAGCCGCAGGATCAGGAAGCACTTGGCAAAGTGGTCCATGGCCTCGAACCTGTGGCAGGGAAGCTTCGACATATCAAAGGTGGAGGCCTGGTACTCAGTGTAGAGAAGAATTCCCTGGGAAAGAGAGAGAAATTAAAAATATTAGGATGGACAATATATGTTTATTGGCTTTTTATGTTGTCTTTGTTGAATACATGTTTCTGCTGTTAAACCACTGTGAAACCTAAAGAATAGCTTGACCCTCTAAACAGTGCGTTTCAGCTGCTGTCTCTTTAAGGCCCCACTCTCACTTTGTTCTGATTTGCCAGTTCTGTAGAATCCTTCTGGGGCGCAGAACGCTGCAGGGCTACCAGGGGGAGGGCTGCTCTCCAGTGCTGGGAGAAGAGAGCCTATGTAAGAGGTTCACCAACTTACTTAGAGGCTTGTAGCCGTCTTGTGAAATTCTTGGTTTCATATCGTTGAACAATCGAGTGATTTGCAGGATGAGCCGTTTAGCGCCCCCTGCAGACTTATCCTGGGATTACTGAAACATACGTTTACCCCATGAGTTGAAACTTTGCCCATGTTTAGTATGGGCATCCAGCATTGTAACACTACATGAGAGTGTTACAATGGGGATCAGCATAATCGGTCAACTTTAAGGAACCGCTAAATGGGAGTTAGCAAATCACAGACATAGGGAGGGAAATGGCCATGAAAGGCTTTAATAAATCAATTCTTAAACTCACAGGTAGCCAGTGAAGGGAAGCAACGACAGGTGTAATGTGGTCACGAATATTGCTGTTCGTCAAAATCCTGGCAGCAGCAATTTCAATTCATACATGGCACTTTTCACGACTCAAGTCACAGAGTTATTTAGATGAACACAATACAATATAACCTTAAGGAAAAACCATAATGTGGCTTCTGTACCACCCAATAAGAAGCATGCAGGACTGATGATGCAATAACCCGGTGCATTAAACAGCAAAACAAAACACAGAAGAATCTCAGTAAACCACGGGTGAAGGTATCCCTCAGTCTTTGTTTACCAAGGATACAAACCAGTCCGTTTCACATTATCCATGAGCATTAATAGCAGTTTAAGCTGTAATGCTGTCAACTTTAATACAAACATTAAATAAATGAAAAGTCTGGCAAAACGGCTAAACCCTTTTGCGTTGGTTTTGCCGAGGGACTTAAAGGAGGACAGCCTGTGTATGTCTCTTACGCGAGCACCCGAGGGCCCTGACAGCAAAAAGCCGGTCACCTTTCATCTGCAGCCCAGACTACAGAGCAGCCAAAAAGAGCTGATCCTCTCCCTACCAGAGGATCAGAGGCTGGATACTGGCTGACAGACGGTTATAAGTACAGAGGCGTAGCCTGTATGGGAGATGTTAATCACCCCTTTAAACTATCAAATATCTCCCTTCATCAATTTTCTAAAGTGATACCACAGAAACCATGCCATATCTGAAGTCATTTGGTCAGAAGCACTGAGGACTTTGTCAGGCCTGATAGATGCCCTGCTATATTAAAGGAAAAGTAGGCATGCATGACTATACAGTATATATCATGTTCTACTTAGTGCTCCAGGATCAAACTGGGATCATAAAGCACAATAAGAGTGAAGTCTTGAATAGATTCATGGTGTTTGCCAGCTGACTATCATATCCCCCTCTTTTTTCTAACCAATTCAAACAGCTTCTCTTTTCTCACTGATTCGCTGCAGAACGTTTGATGACATTAAATACGCTGCTCCTGCCAAAAACTCATGTCATTTTTAATTTAATGAATATTGTCAGTGTCAAACACAGATGACTCTGGTTGGCGCTGGTAGCCTATAGTGGTTAGTGTGAAAGCCCCACGTGCGGAGGCTACTGCCCTCCAAGAGGCTGGCCAAGGTTCGAATCCGACCTGTGGCTTCTTTCCTGCATGTCATTCCCCACATTTTTCTCTCTTCCCAGTTTCTGCCTCTATCCTCTGTCTTATCTTTAACATAATGGCATAAAAAGCAAAGACTCTCTTGTTATCTTACAGGTAAGGTGAGAGTTCAGCTACAGAGAAACCAGCTTAGTTTAGATTTGTCACCATATGTTGTCATTTAAAACACCAGCCCGATCACAGAGAAACTCCAGTTACAGGATTCACAATCATTAGAATCTTGTCACAGATAGTCAGCGCTGCAGTTCTCACATCTGTTATCTAACCAAACGTTTCTGCTCTCCCTGAAAAACTGGCAGAAAAACCGATTCTTCACATTTTGGGAGATCAAGTTGGTTTAGAAAGAGGCCTTGAAGAAGAAATGAAGACGTGAAAATTGTTGATTCTGATTTCTGAGGTTGGATATTTGCCATACTAAAATAAAAACATAATGATTTCAAATGGTTTGGTTCCCTTTTTGGTAAATTAACAGGCGTTCATCAGCATTGAAGGACTAGTGCCGAAACGCGTCCGTTGCTGTTGCTGCCTTATACCCGGATAAAAAGAAACTTAAAGGACATTTGTGTGCTAATATAATCATCAGAAAGATCAAAAAAACTTTTATTCCCTTTATCCAAAGGCAGCGTTCTGGTTTAAACATTGGCCTGAATTACACACATGCACAAACAGGCTCTGTGGACATGCATAAATGAAGAGATGTTAGAGTGGGGCTGCTACACAGGGAGCACACCATAGCTGTTAGTGGTATGCTGACTTGCTCAAGGGCCACTTGGCAGTACTCGGGAAGTGACCTGGCACCGCTCCAACTTTCAACCCAACCCCTTACAGTCTGAGCTACTTCAGCCCCAACTAACAGATTAACACATATTGTAGGGCTGACATCCAATTAGCCCGTATAACTACTTTAAATAAATTCCAAACATTCAAAAATCGAGAGTCAAGTCATCTTGATTGGTTAATTGAAGTTTGATAAGAACACCAGTGACTCTTCATCGGAGCTAAGAACAGAGAAAGCCATAGGACTAAAGATGCCAGACACCGTGGGAACATCTGCTCTGACTTGTCATCAGGCTAAGATGAGCCCCGAGTGGTGAGAAAAGAGAAGGCTAAGTGTTAGATCCAGCAGAGAGACAAGCCTCCAGTCAGCCGTACAACATGACTGAAGCCCATTCCCTGATAAACGGTCACACTCCTTTGATAATGGAAATCTCTGCCAAGTAAGATGTCAGTTTGTTGAAGAGAGAGAATGAGGGAGGTTCACCGAAGAGAAACAAAGCTGTTAGCGGAGAAGAGAGTGCCAGAAAGTAAGAGAATAAAAGACTCAACCTGTGAGAGAATGTAAAAGGGTGGACGAGGTGATAGGAGGAGGGACAGAAAAAAGAAAAGAAAGAAAGAGCATGAATTGATTTCCTCCTGGCCGTGCCCCAGCTGATTATACTTCTCCTTGGATGTGGGAGTGTTAAGACGATTAAGATTACAAATTGTCAATTGAATTCCAGCTCCCGGCGTAATTGTTGGGATACTACTCTCCTCTCAGTGGCCATGAATCTACTGCACCCTCCTTAAAGAGCAATAATTGGGGAAGCGAGTGCAGCGGGCAGCCACTCAGCCTGTCCAACCCGATGACTGAGGTTAATCACAAAACATTTAACACCCACCCAGCACTCCAATGGTTCGCCACTGTGCAAATTATCAGATGAGGGCGACTCTTCTTCTGGCAAAGGAGTTACAGAGGGGAAAATCTTGATTGTCACATGGGAGTAGATCTCAAGGAAACACCAACCCCCCCACCTCAATTTTTCCTCCTTAGGCTCTGACTCGTTTAAAACGCAATCACAGGCAAAAAAAAAAAAAAGGATGTCACCCTGTGCTGCACCCCTGGACTGCTCTCCATCTGCATTTCGAGATAACCATTCACCTCTGTGTGGAAAAAGCTGGCAGAGGGACTCTTAGAGATCCCTTTACATTCAGTAATAGCTTAGCTTAAGGCAGTGACAGCTCCCACTTAGATAATGAGCCCAGAATGACAGCATTAAAGCACTTAAACACTGACTAATCTGAAATTAAAACCCCCGGGAGACACACTTGAGACAAGTTGCGGGAGAAGGTCTGCAACCAATCTAATCCGCGAGGCCACAGATGTAGGTCCGTACTTATTTAAGAAGATATTTTGGGTCCTCCTGGCAGAGCATTTATACACGACCCTGAATCATTGTGATGCCTTCAGAGGAAAGTAATAAGAAGTTATGGGCGACAGCAGGACAGACTATTAAGTAGCTGAATATGGGTACCCGTTCAGTGAGGTTTGCCGCCCTCCCGCCTACACACACACACTTTGGAGTCTCCCTCTTTCTGCCTGACACAAATACACAACGCTCACAAATCTAGCATTAAAACAGGATGTCATCAAGTCCTCTGTCTCAGCATTGCCGGAGGCTGTTTAGCCCAATAGCGCTCTGTAATCATCTCCCACGCAGCAGGTAATGTCAGCGAGCATCTGAGAGTAAGCTTATTCCAGCAGAACTGTTTACAGAGGGAATTACAGAGGAGGACAGCGGGAAGATAATCTTTCCCCCACAGCTTCGCCTCTTGAGCACTGAAAGAAAAAAGGATCAAGTGAGCACAGCTTTCCCAAATTGGGAGCTGAAATGGTATAAATTGTATTTTCTCTATTTGAGATTTTACTCCTTTGTTTACTCCACTGGATTAAAGGGACCTGTGTCCACAAAGCTTTAATGGTATATACGTTGGATATATATATATTTATATATGGATGCATGTCATATTCATGTGTGAACAGACGGATATCTAATCAGTTAAGGATTCTTCTTATTTACAGAAGCCCTATGAAAACATGCCTCCAGACATTTTATCAAGTTATTTGTGGTTGTTTTCTGGAGATCTAGACTCATTTATAATGTATCCCTAAAGTTAAAAACCACAAACAAACATAGAAACAGGCTTAACGTATGGTCAATGGTAACATGGCATGCATGGTCTGGACTGCAACAGCAGCCAGCACCATTGTTATTGTATCTTTTCCTTAAGGTTTATTTGTGGGATCTTTATGCCTTTATTTACATTTAGGGATAGAAAAGTGACTAGAGACAGAAACCAGGAAGAGAGAGAGAGTGGAGAATGACAAGCAGGAAAGGAGCCACAGGTCGGATTTGAACCCGGTCTAAGCCTCTGTACATGGGTCATGCACACTTAACACTAGGCCACCAGCGCCCCTTGTTATTGTTTCTAGATCGCCAGTAAGTGTTCCTTTTTGCACAAGTAAACTGGATTTGTTATCCTGAGATATCAACTAAAACAAGTCGATATTTATATTATTGATATATTGCAGAATGCTCATAACCACAGCATTATATAGAGAAATAAAATGTATGGATGCATGGTCACTGTCTCATACTGTGAACACAACTGTCCATCTTGATGATTTCGCTTATCAATTCATAGAAATACGGTTTCATAAATCACCGAGATTGCACATCTCAAATTGCATCGCAGTATTATCAGGCAACAGTTTCTATTGATAAAACAAAGAATGCCATTTGTTTTCACTGATCTGCAGTACTGACTCAGCAGAACTGAAAAGATCCAGCATCTTCACACAGATATTTACACCAAGGGAGAGCAAGTTTGAGAGAGATGCTGCAGAATAACATAATTATTTTGTAGACTAATCTTCCACATAATCAAGAACATAAGGTTAGGAAAGGGCTCCATTTAAATATTTCAGGCCTGAAACATCCTCACTGATAAACATCAAGGATAAACTTAAACATACTGTGAGGAGTTTTTAACCGATTATGAAATAGACCCAAATGTGTATTGATGCCACTACTGTGTATGACTTACAGAGGTGCAAGGTCGTCTTTATCATCCCTGTGAGAGGGCAACTTGTCAGCAGTAAAAGCATTCCAGCCAACAATCAACATACAACATAAGGAGACACTAAGAGTGCACTCACACTACGCCCAATTGCCCCCGGACCGTGCACAATGGCCCCGCCTTCTCCCCATTCCTCCACTGGTTTGCCGTTACACTGTTCCAGGATTAACCGGGCCCTAGCACGCTTACTTCTTGTGCATAGCATTGTTATACAACACATGCATGGCTTCACGTGATCATGAAGCGTGCTCAGTTTACAAAACAGGCCAAGTCCAAAAATTTAAAATAGACGCATGGTTGAGTCCGCTTCCATACATCGGAGAAAAACACAGAACAAGACTGCAACTTTACTGACTTTGTGGATTATTATGAGTTATTTTAGTCAGATACAGCCAGAACACCCTGGGATTTTTCTCGACAATGGAAGGCTGTCCACCTTTCATGCCCGTGCATGAGCAACTGTAACGTACAGAAGAACACCTCTTCCATCGCACCAAAGCCAAGGAAGACCCTTGGCAAGCATTCAATCCTAAAATGCTGTGATGATGTATTTTTAACAATTATTGTTTCATGTTTGTTATGTGCTGTCCTGTTATATAGTTTATGTCTTTCATATCTTTATTGTTATGCCCTTGGTGTATAAGACGAATCCCCCTCTGGGCCATAAAGGTTTCATGCATTCAATGATTCACACTGAGTATGACTGTTTAAAGGAGGTAGGATGAGATTGCTGGTTGGAGAATTGTTCACGCACATTCAGGACAGGATCAGCAAATCATGACATACCCCTTTTTTTTTCATAAGATAGTCAAATTCAGAGTTCCTCATGGGAGCTTTTACATGACAGGATAAGAACGAAGCTCTGGGATGCATTAAAAAATAAAAAGGCTTTAATAGATCATTTCAAGGGAGGGTATCCAGATTTTTTAACAATCCAACCATGTCCATCAAAGAATTTTCTTTGTTGCAGTGCAGTGTGATGGTCGCAGCAGACACCTGCATCCACGAGGCTGACTCTTTGGTGTCAGGACATGAGGAGCTCTGATCTCATCTCTCATTCGCTCTGACTCACAGAAAGACTTCAAAACACACCTTCAAGTCACAGATTAGGCGCCCATTAGCCGAGGCTGTTTGAACCTCGCTTTGACTTTGATTCTGAGCTTTGCCCGGAATAAAAGAGACTGTTAGCTGGAATTAAAGTGCAGAGGTTTGCATGTCCTCTCAATGTCAGTCAAAGTAGCCTTCAGTGCTCCGGTTGTATTCGGATCTCAGAGTGACTAACTCCATTTGACTGCAAAATAACCCCACAGCTGTAAGGGCAGCTCCGCCTGAATCACTTATTCAACCACAGGGGAAACTCTGCGATCCCTAACCACACTGACTCACACCAAATCGGCACAATAAAAGCCTGAGCTGAATCACATTATCATGGTGGCAATGCATACAAAGCTCGGCCTTCAGAAAGCAAAACTTCTGCAGTGTTTAGAGACGGAGATGATAGATGGATGGAGGATGAAACATGGGGCCTCTCCGTCTCTCTGTTGCTATTACCAGGGCCAAGCTGAATCTCATCTGTCTGCCACGGGAGCTGGTGGCTGACCTTGCCTCTGCCCCCGAGTTATGCTTTCAGAATATCAGCAGGAGGGGCATGGAGGAGGGGGAAGGAAAAATGATGAACCCGATTTTACAAGGACGTTTCTGGATAGATGTATTTTTAACTCCCTGCAGGCTGAAGAGGGGGTGCAGGGACCGCTCGTGATATTAGTCCTGAGTGAAGACACGTGGGCCCCCCGGGGACTTGATTGCAGATGACAAGGTTACACGACTTAGAGTCAACCTCTGCTACCCCCAGTTAATCACTGTCTCTTGTGTCCTCGTCCCTGCAGACCTGTCCCCTCTGCAGCCCTCGTCGCTCGAGCCATCTGAGAAGCTGTAAGCTCCTAAAGCCTCCTTTAACACCTGCCCTTCTGCCTAATTCACCGTCTCACATCATTCTACCTCCTTATCACCGCACATTCACACACTGCCACACCGTCACCTCGTTCCCTCTCCTCGGCGAGTGGCTGTGAGCTTTGAGAGCTCCCCGTGATACAGTTAGTGGGAGGTAATTATCGTAGGAATGGACGTCTGACGGAGTGGAGCTCTGTGGAGGTGTGGTGTGTGTGTGTGTGTGTGTGTGTGGGGGGGGGGGGGGGGGGGGGGGGGTGTTATTTTTAAACCCAGAGATGACAGAAAGAAGCCGACAGCTAGACCAGACAGAGCGGCCCTGCTCTTCATCAAACACTTGTCTCCTCTCATGACCCTCTTCAACTACTCATTTATCTTTGGAAGGAAACTGTGTTGACAAAGGAAAGTCCTTGCACACCTTGTCCCTGGCTTTTTTTTAATGGTGCAGAATGTCATGTGCAGCACATCTTCTGAAAGTGATATTGACCAGAGTGTTTACTGCAAAACAGTAATAGCCAACTCTTTTGTCGTAATTCAAAACAAATACCTAAAACAGATCACAGAGTGTATCAATCCGTTTATCAATGTGTCATGCATAAACAATACAACCAGCCCCAAACAGGCTTACAAGACACCGCTATTAACACAAAAAGACCAAAGACACTTAATAATAATATAAATTAAATAAACCATTCTGAGGTATCTCCCAGGCTTTAGAGCCAAAATGGCCGACTTGTAAACATTACACTTGTTCCATCGTGTCATCATCAGTTCTGTAAAACATTACAGGAATTAGAGCGTACGTTTCATCAGGTATAAGAGCAACAGGACCATTCAATGGGCTTCTTTAAGAACTTTTGGCTGGGCTTTCAAGGACCATCAGCAGCCCTGAAGTCCTCTTAATGGGAAATGGATCCTGTGATGGAAAAACGGCTAAAAAGAGAGGTGGCTGAGAGAGAAGAAGATGAAGGAGAGACAGGAAGACAGACAGACAGATGATGATGATGATGACAGAGGCTTTATATACAGTATCTGTATACAAACCTTATATTACCCCCCCTCAACTCCCCACGTCAGCAAATTGACTCACATTATTTATCTAAACAAACCATCTGCTATGCACTCTCTCTGCCACAAGGGGACTGAGGGCGGGGACACTGGGTTAAAAACAAACAACACTCCCTTTGATTGTAAACTGTATGCATCCATGTCCAAAAAAACCTGCTGGTTTCCATTTGAGTATTCGTCCTTTACATAACTTAGTAATAGTATTATGGACTCAAGCTATAGCTGTGAGTTAGTGGACTTTACTGCATCACAATAATCTGTTACATAAAACTATTTATCATTTTATCAGAGTGTGATTTTATCCTTCTGATTCATCTTTCTGTTTCCTACGTAGCTGCACAACTGATTCCCGTTTGTTTAACACTGAAGTGATTTAAACCATTTCTTCTGCTGAAGTTTATTATTATTATTATTGAAGTTTTTCCTCCTCGTACATTCATGTGAAGCCCGAGAGATGTGCATGAGGTGGAAGCAGTCGGTGTGAATGAGAACCAGCTGGACTTGTGTGTTTCCATGATTATGATTAAGACCTCTGTTTGAAGTCATTAAAAGAATGTGTTAACAAGCACTGAGCTTTAATTAAACACACTGATACTCGTCACATTACTGTGACATTAGCAGCAAATAACTGTCATCATTTGAGTGGAACTAATAATCAAAGCACTGTGTGTATGTAAATAAAGTCTGCCGTCAACATTGTCATGTGTTTTATCTCTCACTCACACATTTGGTGAATATTCTCGCTTTCTACTTTGCGTTCTCTCAACTTTAATCAGCCTCTGTCACCTGTCTTCCTGTCTCTCCTTCTTCTCTCTCAGCCACCTCTCTTTTTTGAACATTTTACATTACAGGATCCATTTCCCATTAAGAGGACTACAGGGCTCCAGATGGTCAGCCAGAAGTTCTTAAAGAAGCCCATTGAATGGTCCCATTGCTCTTTTACCTGATTCACTCACCTTTTCACTATCTCTTTCAATTAAAGGCAGCTAAATTGGCAGAGCCATGAACCACTTTTCCCTCTAACTTTTATTAAAAGAAGGCTGCTGTGAGGTTTCAGGGACTCTGTTTTGAATTATGGAAAAGTGACCAACTCGATTTTTGCCCCATTACCGAAACAATCCACACGGGCTGAGCTCAGAGGAAATATTGCACCAGAAAAATTGTTTTCAGTTCCACATCACAGTATAATGCACCATCTGGTATGTTTTAGGTTTTTTGACCTTAACTATGAATTAAGATTCATTAATTTAAATTTGATTAATCGCAGGCTATTTTGTCTCTCGCAGGATAGTCGTCCTCAGTGTCTCCCTGTAGTCTCAGTGATGTAAAAGAAGGACACTGCTGCATCTTTCAGTGTCTCATTTCACTTTAACAAACTCTCAGACAGCTCAGCTGACGAGTCCAAAGTAATATCCACCTGATGACATCACACATTGACCTTATGACATCACATATTGACCTTTGTTACCGTTCATTTGAGCTGTTGACACTGTTCAGAATAGAAGCAGGGTTGAATTCATACAGGAAGTCCTCTCATTTAAGACAGTACAAAAACTCAAATTAAAAGCCTTTCTTTTTAAATGCGAAAATATTTTAATTTTAAACATGCAATAAAAAATGTGATTAATCGCGATTAACTATTGACATTTATTTATTACATGTTGTTGTTGTAAACTAGGATTATCCTGATTTTTTGGATAAAAGTTATCCCAATCCCACTCAGAGGTTTCGACACTAACTCAAGGTTTATACAGATTTTTTTTGTAAACAAGATTGGACGATTTAATCGGATTTTCTAGACCAAGCAATTTTCAAGAACTTCTTGAAATTCTACACCTTACCTAAATAGTTAGCCGGCATTCCCAGAAGCACATCCTCATATGATCATTTTAAATTTGACATACTTTACTCATCCCTGAGGGAAGTTCTGGTTTACACTGAGAGAGACACACAGGCCTGAAAGACAAACACATGCACAAACAGGACTTTTGGACATACACTAGTGGAGAGATGTCAGAGTGGGTCTTCTGTAAACTGCATGTCTGAGCTGTTGGGGGTGAGCAAAAGTACGAGGTAAAAGTAAAATGAATGAAATGTCCTATTGTGACCCCAAAGTTTAATTTCTAAACTTTTAACTACTTTCAAATGGAGTTTTCAAACACTGTCCTGAACTTATTTTTATAATTATAGAAACATGTGAGCACAAAAATACAGGTTTTCAGAAGGATATTCTGCAGTGCTGCGTTAATTAAAATGTCCTCCTATTTACCAACCCCTATGATAAATCTCTCAAGGAGATGTTCTTTTTAAACACATTTAAACCATCACTGCTGAATAATTATAGAAATTTTAGGGACAGCTTAACATTTCCCTCACCACTGATGGCTCAACATCCTTATTACTTCCCATTAGTGCAGAGAAAGGGAACAACACACTTACTTGTTTTGTCAGTCTGTTAATAACTTTGGGTATCAGAGTCTCCTCGTCCCCCGGCTCGGGTGTGGTCACGATAAAGTCCACATCATGACCAAACTCCTTCCCCCTGCAGATAAACACAGAAATAAAAAAGATTCATCTCCATCATGTCCTTCACTGAGGAAGAGGGGATGTGTCAGAACTCTTCAAAGCAGAAGTAAAACCGAGTTATTCATGATGTAAATAATAATTTGTCTTAAGTTATGAAGTGCAAAAACTTAACTCAAACTTTTATAAGAATCATCATTTAATAGCTGGACCAGTCTCCTAAAGCAGACAGACAGACCCATATGGATCCTGGCTGAGCTTACACAATGGTTTCTCTCCGTCAGCAGTACCGCAGCACTGGAGGTGATAATCAGGTGATTATCAGGCAGGAACAGAAACAGTGAAAAGCTCAGCAGAGATCTAAAAGATATGTACACATGCAGACGGCGTAGCACAGCTGCAGCCTGCTGAACCAGGTACAGCACACCGTTTATCAAATCTCTGACAATGATGTCTCCATTTCTGAACATGCAGCTTAAGATTACAGATTTCTGAATATCTCCTTCAGCAGCCCTCTCACACTTCTTGGATTGGAAAATGAGGCAGGTTTATGGTTTCAAGGTTTTACATATTCTTTAGTAGGAGCTGTTGTGCAGACATATTCAAAATGTTAAAGGAATGTAATTAGATTTATTTGTGTTTATACTTTATATTTGCAGAAAGGATCCACTGAGACTGAGGTATGTTTCTAGTGAAATTGAAATGTACATGCAATGTGAAGCTACGAGCTAACTAAAGAGTGCTAACATTAGCCTGCTAAAACAACAATGCAGCTCGTAACAAGGACAATTTTGTCTGCGACTAGCGCTTAATGGTGTTTCATTATGGTGCGTTCCATCTGATAACTCCTTTGTGCAAATGTGAGTGGAGAGGGGCTGGAGGACAGCGGAGGATTCAGAATAACCGAGGTGCCAGACTGCAGTTTGTTTTGGTTTCATGCTGGAGCTCAAGCGCGACATCTACTGGATCATAAAAATCGCACAGTCTTTCTTTAAAAGTAACTAATACTACTCGCTCGGACACAGCCAGCAACCTTTTGTCCCTGTCTCAAATACCAAAAAAGGAATTGGCAGAGGTGCCTTTACATTTAAAGCTCCTTCTGACAGGAATAATTTGACAGATAACCTAAGAACAAGTAACTGTTTTCACACCTTCAAAAACTAATTTTTATGTTTTCTCATATCGCCCTGTCTTCCTGGCCCCTATTTGTAACCTTTGTCATTACCATCAGTAGTAACACAAGTGTCAATACTATTAATGTAGTAATTATTAGTAATATGTCATGTGAAATCTAGTTCTGGTTTACACTGTGTGGATGTAGTGGCAGTATGAGAGTAATGTGCAGGTGTGTTGGTGCATAAAAGCCTTTGAATGTGTTGTTCAAGATGATTTATCTCAAGGGGCTGTCCATCAATAAATTTACTATTTACTATTATTTGAATGTTGGAAATCAGGAAATTATGGTGTATAAGAGATATTTTTCTGGATTCAAGAACCAAACCTAGCTGTTTTGTAGATTATGGCTCATTAAATGTGATTGTTGTTGCTGATCATCCGGACGGGGTGAATACTAAGTATATATCCTTTTCATAGCATCATCAAAGCTTCCCTTCCTTTCACTCAGTGCATGCTGAGACAGACTCCGGGATAATCCAAACACCCGTCAGATGGAGTGATGAAAGGAAACAGTTGGTTCCTTTGTTTTCAACCTGCTCAGACAACTACATATGGAGAGTTTTTTTTTTTTAAACCAGTCATGAAAGAGAAAACAACTCGGACACAACAGAACAATCACAATCCACAGTCTGTTCTGAAGACCTACTTTTTGATTACTGCAGCTTGGTCGGTGGTCAGACGCTCTCAAATCTAACACGGTTGGAATCCAAAGGGAGAAAACCAAAAACAAACCTTCGACTGAAAATGTTTCAACATATAAAACAAGTTAGAGAGAAGCTCCCCACATTTGCCCTCTTGGCTTTAACAGGTGGCTGGTTTGTGTCACTCTGAAGGGTAGTGGTTAACAGAGCAGCTACTTGTCAACAGGCAAGGCAGGCAACTGCTTTGGGACCTGGGCCTGTATAGGGGGCGCCCAAGAGCTGATAAACTTAAAACCACAGCAGTGGCTCAAAATGTGCAATATTTGCAATTACAGTACTCACTCAAATAATAGTAAATGACTGAATGATGCTTGTCTTACCCTCAAAATGGACGAGAGACAATTTAATGAATACCTTCCGCTTTAAAAAAGTTCTGAAGAAAAAAAAGGACAAACCGGGGAATAAAAATTGATCAGAATGCAGGAAAAGACATTTTAGGAGCTAAAAACTTGACTTCCTGAAAGTTCATAAAACATTAATTTAATCTGTCTCTCTCTCTCGCTGTGATTTTTTTAGTTTCAGTACAGTATGAGCAGGTAGAGTGCTGATACCCATGGGTGCTGAAGTTGCCCGTCGAATAACAGAAGCGCACTCTGCCAGGCTGTAATCCAATCATTTTTGCTTCAGTCCTACCTTCCATAAGACCAGGCATCATTTCATACAAATCAAAAACAGGCACCCACACATCCTTTGAATCAGTGTAAAATCTTGGTTGTTAACCGTGACACTGGAGCTGCTGTCAGTTCGATTTCTCAAATTGTCTGACAACTAAAAGAGATGAGAACAAATGTTGGGTGTAATGTGGCTGTACAGAAAGCTCAGCTGCCACAGGCTCTGTGTTTGATCTCTCCTCGCTACCTCTAACTGCCGGGTGACGGCAGGGATGGAGAGCAGCGTTCAAGGGATGGAGGCAGGCTGTGAATGGCTCGTGGGGAAGCTTCAAAGGTCAGTGTGGCTAATTCAGGGAGCAAGGAAGTATTAGAGAGCAGCCATTAGAGCTCCACGAGGCATGATAATGTTAATGGTAAGCGTTAGTGTGAGAGCGTGTACCCCTGTGGCTCTAACAGAGTGAGTGCCGCGCTTACAGGTCCGCTCTGCAGCGGTGACTGTGTCATTTATCCTCCCCTCTATAATAATAGAAGATGTGGGAGTTCTTCCTTGTATTCATGCTCAGTGGTATTTATGTCGGCCTTTAAGTGAAAAGTCGACGCTCGTTTAATGAGTACACTGGTAGCATGGGGCTATCAGAGACTGCATCACAGACTTCCATCTGCTGAGAGAGCAACTTTCCTCTGAAACCGCCCAAACACTTTTAATTGGCAGAGCTGAGTTTCCACAAACACTCCCAGCTTGTACAGTGCGCTCCACTTGTTAAGTGAATCCTTCTACCCTCTGCTGTGCTGGCAAAACTCAGTGGAGTGCACGGCATGGATGTGTGCAGTGAATAGCAAAAAAGCATCCGCATAAACTGAGTTTACCTCCAAATAGAGCTTTAAAAAAAAAGCTGATTTTATCCCTGCAGGGATGGATGTGACATGGGAAATGGTGGCATTACACTTCTCAACTCCCTCCTGAATGCACCGGTGCATTAGTATGTGTCAGGCCTGTGCAGATGCCTCCTCTGGTTCAACTTAAGTCAGCTGAAAAGTAGACAACAGCACGTTAGACACATTCTGCCAGGAGAGAGGGTGTTTTTCTTCTTCTTCTGCTCTGCCTCTAATGATGCACTTTCACAACACATTTTTTATTCAGCATTAGGCACCCACTCCTGCTCAGCGGGAGATGAAGCAGGCAGGGTTTCAGCTGCAAATATTAGCTTTGATGGACTGTTAACACACTGTGCAAAGTAACACCGCCTCGCGATTCGGTGCAACAACAAGCACAAAGCAGTTAAGTCAGTCTACTTTTTTCTTATTGCGTGAGGGAAAAAGTTAAATTATTGATTCTTTCTGCACAAAGCCTTTGAAATATACATGGTTATTTACAAATTTGTGGATGACAGGGCGACGAGTATAAATAATACACATATTGGAAGTGTTGCTGCTGGAAGTTTTCACAGAAAGCATTCATCTGCAGGAAGTTTAAAGGAAGCTGGTCAGGGGAAAGAAAATGGTTGGTGCAAACTGATGCATTATTTCAGATCTCAAAGTTTCACTATAAGTCACAAAAAGAAGGTGGTAACTAGGACGACACACACACACACACGGTTATAACCAGGACGACACACACACACACACAGTGATAACCAGGACGACACACACACACGGTGATAACCAGGACGACACACACACACACACACACACAGTGATAACCAGGACGACACACACAAGGTGATAACCAGGATGACACACACACACACACACACACACACACACACACACACAGTGATAACCAGGATGACACACACACACACACACACACACACACACACACACACGGTGATAACCAGGACGACACACACACACACACACACGAGGTGATAACCAGGACCACACACACACACACACACACGGTGATAACCAGGACGATAAAATATAAAAAACAAAGAAGCAATAAGCAGAGGATGCTGTAGCTCATGATCAGTTTGTTTTGCTCTTCCTCCTGCAAGCTGATAATGGACTTGGTTTCCAAATTACAACTCCCTGAAATAAACTGATAAGCAAAACTTATCTTGTTTGTTGGGAAACAATGCAGCAGGACTCGGCCCATGTTTGAGGATTTGCAGGCAGGCAACATTTCTGTCAGTATCGTGTAGGTCACTTGATTTATGCAGCAACTTTAAAGACGAATGAAGCTGACTGAATGTGCTGCCACGGTACACAGCAGTCATGATTCAAGGAGTTCATTAGTAATGCAATAACTATAAGTCACGATAACAATCAACAGAGTAATACGATATTATTAAGGAGACGGAGAGAGGAAATGATGCGTTTCACTTCATGCTGAAGTTTCCTCAGAGAGAGAAGGTCTTCAAACATGATTGAAAAGGTACAACATGAATCAGTCTCTAGAGACAGATT
This sequence comes from Labrus mixtus, assembly GCF_963584025.1. NCBI lineage: Eukaryota > Metazoa > Chordata > Actinopteri > Labriformes > Labridae > Labrus > Labrus mixtus. Next base: position 26,648,080 of record NC_083617.1, read on the forward strand.
CTTTATTCTTTAAATGTCACATTCATTCACACAGACATAAATACACTGATTCAGAGGATGCTATGTAAAGCGCCCTTCAGTATTCACTGTGTGCCACATACACATTTAGATCACAGGAGCTTTTTCAGGTTCAGTGTCTTTCCTAAAGACCCTGACACACCAAGCAGACGGCAAAGAACGAGTCGCGACGAAGGCCGCCTGTGGCGTCGCCTCACGTCGCCTTTGTCTTGGCCAAGAAGTCGCACTAGAACACACTGCAAAGACTACAGCCGACAGCCAACCACCACATACGTTGTTCTGTGCATGCATGGGAGGAAATAACTCTCCATGCCAGCAGGCGGCGGTAGTCCATTGTTCTGATACGAGAAGACCATTTTCTCACCACTGTCAGTCACCACTCGTATTACAGGTAATCTACTAATGGAGAATAATGTCTGATAAAAAGTTGAAAATGGCGCTGGCGTTGTCAGCTCTTGGTCTTTTAGTGGAAAAACAAAAGAAGAGGCGGAGGAGACAAATAAGGAGAAACCGCACTAATGGGTGAAAACATGGATACTACAGCGACATGCTCAAGGGGCTTTTACTGAACCTGTGAGGAGAGCTGGAGAGGAATGAAACCTCAAAACAGCCAATCAGAGAGATCCCTCACACCGACAGCCAACGGTCCAACTAGGACCGATGGCTGACGACCACCTTGGTGTGTCAGGGCCTTTAGGAGAAATGTTGAATGCTGGAGCTAAGAAGAACCACCAAGCTTTAAAATAAGAGACGACCATCTCTACCACCGAGCCACATAATAAATAAGAATTTATTGTTCCAGGACCTTATGAGGTAAAACAGCGTTACATGTCCTCGTTTTAAAGCTGATGGAAGCGGCCTTGAGCGACCAGTTTACTGATTTTTAAAGACTCTTCAGATTTTAAACCGTGTTGTGTACATTCTCAGACAGGAGCCCAAGAGAATTACTTAATCTGGTGACAGAGTGAGGAGGGTCAAACAAGATTAGCTCAGTTCTGTTCTCATTCAGCTGAAGGAAGCGTCACTTTGAGTCGTATTTCAGACAATCTGATGTTGAATAAGATCCACAGCGGGGACTTCACACCAGCATAAAAACAGCACTCGGCTGACACAGTGTGAGTCTTTCACACGCGGCGGTGTTAGAAGCTGTATTTTCAACCCTAATCTATTTTTAATCCTGCCCCCCCCACCCCCCCACCCCACCCACCCAGACAAAACCGCTTTAAGACTCGACACCCGCCTTCCACAGCTGTCCTTTCAATAAGGCTAATGTCAGCGGCGTCAACATATCCTCGCCACGCTGGGTTCTTCTCAAGTGGATGACAGCTGGAGTTTACCACTGCAGGGCGCTTATTTTGTGAAACTTTCCCGAGGCGAGTTGTTTGTGTAAGAAAGATTGTCCACATCTATTTAAGTTGTATATATGCCGAAGCTTATTCCATTTTTTTGACAGGGGCTATCTGCTGGAAACATGAAGTTAATGAGGGACTCTGCATCAGGATGGAAATCGTAGGTAATTAAATCGAGCAGACAGGACTTAAGGAGGGAGCATTTTTTAAATCTGTCACACTGAGGAGAATTAGTGGGTTATTAGTGCTGCTGCTGGCGTCTTACACAGCATATGGACTATTAGGCATTATAACGCCTCCCACTGTGTGAGCGCCACGTCTGTTGAATCTGCTTTTCAACAAGATAAAGGTAAATGACTTGCTTACTGACTGATAATGTACAAGACAATCATTTTTTCAATTAAAGCGCCGCGTGATTCCAATTAGGTCTCCCGTAATATTCCCTGAGTCCTCGCCAGAATATGAGCCGAGGTAAACGTGTGCTTCATCTCACCGAGTTTTTGCAGCCATAAAAGTGCTCTCCCAGGCCCCCTTCACAGTCTGCAGCGCCCATAAATCCTGCGCCGTTCCTCCCCCTTCATTCTTGATGTTAACTACCCATGATGCTCTAATCACTTTGCTCATCTCCTTTACCGCATTTCTCCCTGGAGGAGCCGTTATTTACATAATCAGATATCATTCAAGCTGTCACTTCTCCTCCTGAAGATTGGAGTTATTGGATTTTTTTTTTCCCAGACACCATCTCTGGAAAGTTGTGGACCTTTAACCACAGAGGCAGATTAATTATACACCATGCTCAGTCTGAGTTTTAAAAACGAGACGATGTAACTTTGGAGAAGCAATATTAAACAGTTTGAGTCTTATCAGTCAAAAGTGGATCTTATTACGTTCAGAACTTTTACTGCAACAGCCCAACATGATCCTGTATGACCAGCAGCTTTTAACATGGGAGCTGAGTCGATTTGCTGTGACACAAACTCTGTTGAGTCGTCAGTGTTTCCCACACATCGACAACACCTGGGTAGGCCGCCCACGTATATTTTTTCCTGACATTTCTTTGGTTCATCCATTGAAAAAAACAGAACACATGAGAGGGAACAAGAGAGTAATAAGCCTGCTAACTGTACACTCGGATGCATTATCTTCTCAATTAACATATTCTCTTCCTCAGGTCTGTTTCTCCCGTTCGTCAATTTGGAGTTATGATCATTGGGGGTGGAGAAGCAGAGAGAACTCTCATGATTCCCCGCCAGCCTTGACTTCATCTTTTGTTATTGTTTTGACTGATCACCCCCTGGTGGTGGTATTTACAAAGTGTGCGTTTAATATCTTCATAAAACCCTTAAATAATATCTCAAATATAACCTAAGCTAGTAAAAAATGAACTGTTTGGCATCAATTTTGGGGAGGTGTCACATCATCCATCTTGTTTATAGTCTATCATCAAACACTACAGCTTCAGCCTCACTATCCCTAAACTCTAAACACATCGAGACATCATGATGTGGACTAATTGCTGAAGCTTTTGCACATGTTTCGTTCTATCCTAGTAAAATGATTCAAATGTTGAGAGCCAAGTATCATATTAATTAAAGTCAGTTATGTAGCACCACCACCACTACCATCAAGTATCTGATATATCTTCTCTTATTTCAAATTGTTCCAAACTTCCACTTAAAAGCACTTGCCACAGGAGTTGTTGTTTCTTTTGAAGAAAAAGTTTTCATTTTACATCTGTAATCTTATTTACCAAACTTTGGAGAAGTGAAATATGCTAGAACACAACAAACAGAGAAAGTTTTCTAAGTTGCTTTTTAAGGGGGAAAAAAAGAGACCTTTCTTTGGCAACATGTAATGTTTCGTAGCCCAGGCACTATTAAAGAGCATCAGCTAAGCTGTGGCGGCTCTGTCACCCCTGTTGAGAGGCGAGCGCCTGTCCTCACTGCCAGACTGCTTCTGAATTATTTACCACACACACCGCTGGTTATGGCTGGATTTTTACAACAGCAGAGCGAAGTGCTCCACGCTTACTCAGGCACAAAGCAGCACAAATAACAGAGCAGCACAAATAGGTAGCGACGGAGGGGAGGGAGGGGGGGGGGGGGCACCAGCTGAGAGGAAATAGTCGCTCTCAGTAGGAAGCTTTAAAAGAGTGCTCAGCATGCACTCAGAGACTGACGATGTAATGCATTTCTTCATCTTAATGTCAATATAATAGTATATAGGGACTGACCGGGGTACTCGTCATTAAGTTTTCATTATGTGGAACAAAGAGATATCAACAGCTGCTCTGCTCGCAACACACGCACACACACACACACACTGGGACTATCGTTTGCAAAAATAATAAGGTTTCAAGAAGACCACTTCAGTTTCTTCTAATATCTCTGCATAAACGCTGGGCAATCACACGATGTGAACAGGGGATTGTAATAAAATTAAAGATAATGCCAGAACACTTTGAACAACAGACATTTGGTTTTCAAGCTCCTCGTTTTTAATTAATGTCAACAGGGGATCAGCTTATATTGTTAGCTGCACTTGCATGTAGATATCTGTTCATAGTATGCCTGTAACAGTATACAGTATGTGTCCATTTGGTACATACAGACAAAAGGCAATCACAGATAGCAGCATTCACACCCCAATCCAAGTGGCGGTAATCTGCCCGTTCCTGTTTGCGTACCGTTATTTAATAACAAACGAAGAAGAAGAAGTAGACTCAACAAAACGCACCAAGGCGAAGAGTGACATACAGTACAGCAACATGACACGGCGGAGCTACAAGACCCGCCTCCTTCTTTCAAAATGTTATGTATTAGTTTATTTCTATGTTGCTCTTTATTTTGCATTATATTTATCTGTTTTACCCTTTTTTTAATCTCTAATGTTTAATACACTACAGGCTGTAAATGGTAAATGGGCTTGAGCGCTTTTCTAGTCTCCTGACTACTCAAAGCGCTTTTACACCATTGTCACACCTACACATTCACACACTGATGGCAGAGGCTGCTGAGTAGTGAGACAATCAGAAGTAACTAATCCCATTCATACACAGCCGCTGAAGAAGCAGCTTGGGGTTAAGTGTCTTGCCCAAGCACTTTGTGGTTGAGAGACGACTGACTCTACAAACTGAGCCACAGTCGCCCAACAAGGCTGTAAACTGTAACTTTCCTGACTGTCGTTTCATAATAAATTAGAGAAACTTAGCTTCCAGCATCCAGGACTTTTTGTGGCCTTTTTCCAGTCAAACCCAAAATCTTAGCAAACTGTGACCCCAAAACCGAGGTATGAACCGAAAGGTGATCCCTGTGTAAGATTATATATATTTAAAAAAATACTGATGTTTGTTGGCAGAGAAAAATACAGTGATATTCTCCTACCATTATTGTCCTATCTGCTTTATATTCCCTGTGCATGACCAACATGAGTTTGACAATGACGGAGGAGAAAAAAAAGGAAAGTGCAGGGTAGGAATTGTCTCCGTTTTCAACCACCACATCAGCACTGAGAGGAGGAGACATGTCTTGTACCTGCGAAAGCCACCTGTCAGCGCCAGTACAGCGTCCGGTGTGATCGCATGGACAGCTTCGTCGATAATGTTCCTCAGGGCTCGGGCCTCTGCTTTACTGACAGCCCTGGAGATGTCTCCATAATGCAGGAAACCTGCGGGGAAAAGAGCACGTAGTTATTAGTGTGTGAGCCAGCCATCAATCATAGACGTTTGCGCTGGGGAAGTGGAGCGTCAGGCAGAATTAAAAGTGCAGTAACATGTGATGTGTTCTGCTGGCTGAGAGGAGGAGACGAGCAGTGCACTGCTGCTGCACAGACACACACACAGGAGGATTACAGCCACTGTACATACTGAGCCAGATTATGATTGATAGGTATCATGTTGATTTCATGCTTCTACATTTGTATGTCTTTGTTTTTTTCTGTGCAACATAAAAACCATGAATTTGCATTTCCCTTCCTGGAGAACACACAGAGCTTAGTTTAAAGACATGTTGGTCTGTCACGCAGGGATAGTTCATTTAATTCTGCTCTTTTCTGATTTGCACAATAGAGAGGGAGATCAGGGTTCAAACACATTTTCCTTGTCAAAAACTCACATTATTTCTCTGCACGGTGCCGAGCCCGCACCGTTCAAAGTGATGGATTATGACCAGTTTGATGAAGATGTCTGTCAGCGTAACACATTATCAGATGGAGTTTCTTACTGAATGGGAACCTGCGAGCAGTGTAATATAATGTTTTGAATCAGCAGCTCACGCAGAGCCTCATTCTGAGCAAGCAGAGAAATGATGCAGACAAATGATTCTGTGCGTACCGGTGTTTCCCTTTGAGACATTTAGTCGGGGACATTAAATGCGCCGTGGGATTTCTATCTCTGACAACGACTGCGGCTGATGGTATCTGCGTGTGTGGCTGCTCGTGCACAATGCAGCTGCATTCTTGTTCACTCAGCTTTTTCTTTCAGATGAGAGCGTTGCTTCACTTTAGAGAATTATCGCTGCAAAAGTGCGCTTAACTTTACTTCTTGTTCTGCACCTGTTTTGTGAAACAAATCATTCTTCATTATTATCTGTAAACCAGTCCATATGAAAAGATCTGAACCATAAAATATTTTGCAAACAGCAATTGTTTCAACGGGATAAGTCCACTGACTTCGGGGATTCCTTGAATTTTCTCTCCGTCACCAGTGAGGTTGACATTTAAGGCTCTAAACATACATTTTTCTAATCCACACTAAATCATCTGAACTACTGAGTACTGAGTTTATGATGGTTTACCTTCAGTATGTTTAAGTCGAGCTACTGTCACAGCTCGATGAGGCTTTTTAACTGGACTACTGTCCCTGTCCCAGTTTACCTGCACTGGGGGTTATGTCCAACTCCACTACAGTATGATAAGCTCCGTATCAGTGAGTTACTATTAGACCTTCTTCCAGTCAGTCGTCAAAACAAGTTAGCAAGCGGCAAACTGGTAGTAAGTTGAGTTAAGTCATACGTGCTCTATGCTTTACCATTCCTTGTGCTTATATTGATATCCAAAGGTAGACAACAATGCCTTCCCGGCTTTCTTCTATGCTTTTATGCTGTTCTACTTCCAGGTCAAAGCCCAGCGTGGGAACTGGTGAGAATGACAAAAAAACGCCTTGGCCAGTTTGGGTCCGATTGAGGCGTAATACACACAAGAATAAATTAACCTCCTAGCAACATTATCTAAATGTGTTAGTCCGACTTCGAGAAATTCAACATTGCTTTATTTGATTGCGACTAGTCAAACTAGTCTGAAATCACATTACCTACAATGACCACATACACTTGTAAAAATCAAATATTTAATTGAAAAAATAAAATTTCAAATAGTCAGAAGGACATTGTTTGTTTTTTGTTGCTTTTTTCCACCCAGTCATTAAAAAGGAACTGTTAATATCTAAGATGGCTATAACAACACAGTAGAGCCATCCTACTAACATGGCTCAAAATACATCGACTGTATTTTATGCAATCCTTTACCTCTTTGCTCATCAAACTCTGGAAAATATCAAATAAAAATCTCACAAGCGAGTCAACATGATGACCTTTCCGGACCTCATCCTCTCTCTGCTGCACACTCTTTCATGTTAGTAACATGATCAACTCTCCTGATACTCAGGTCACCACAGGTCTTTCTTCTAACACCCCCTCTGGACAGTTATTACACCTACTTCACCACAACAAGTAAAGATCAAGAGCTGCCAGAGATCAAAAAGCTCACGTTTGAACCTGGACTCTGCTTCAGGTTGTCTGAGATCCACAATCTCACGGGTCACAAACTGAACCTCCAAACATACAGCATCACACCTCAGCTCAGGAATTCCTCCTCAGGAGCTGCTGAGTTTAAACTAAAATCATCCAGTCTGCAAAGCCCTCTCTGTCTGGTTTGAACCTGCTGCTAAACAGGAAAGGAGACAGAATCGGGAATGCAGAAAAGATACTCGACCTAACCTGTCCTCTATCCAGTCATCAAATATCACTGCAGATCATCGGCACCCTGAACATGACCTGTTCCCACTCCTGTCCTCTGGTGGGCGCTACAGAAGCGTTACAAAACATTCAAACAACAACTTCTTCGATTAGGATGTATCTCTAATAAACTGAGACAGTCACACAGTGAACACTTTTCACACACTGTATGAACGGTATATCTGACAATATGCTAAATACATTTTATATTCTAGATAACACCTACCTCCTGTTTATGAAGCATAAATTAGAGGCACTTAACAAACGATAATCGTGTTTTATGACCTCTTGACCGTTCCAACAGGGACGTATTGACACTTTTGCTCATCCATGAATATAATTTACTGTCTCATACACAATTTAATATCATACATTCCTGTGTATAATTTTTTATCTTTTAAACAGAAAAGACATTTCTGCACACTGTCTTGGTTTTGCAGTCGTCTTTTCAAGTATTTTTTTCTACAAATTTAAAGTACCAACAAAAGAAAAGGTGCTTGATTGAAATATGAAACGTAGTGAAACACAACCCAAAGAGTTGATTTTAAAACTAGTCCCACCCCTGAAAAACAAGGGAAACAAAGAAAGAAAAGAAAAACGGCAAATCAGTGTTTAGGATTTGGGGGGTGTTACCTGGGGTGGCCTATCAAATTCAAGGAGGCCCATGTGACCCTGGTCACCATCGTAGACATTTTTCCTTTTTGTCACTCACTGCCTTGATGTGTTTTTCCTTTTGTTGTGTTAAGTGGAATGCTTTTCTTCACCATTTCTTTGCCCAAAGCACTTTGAATCGCCTTTGTGTTCAGGTTCAAATGTGTGTAAATAAAGCTGCCTTGCCAAGTATTTAAATGTTCATGTTTCCTCGTGGAGCTTTTTTTCTTTATTTATCTACAAATAGATCTACTTCTGAGCGTGTACAGAGCCAGCAATATAAACCCTTTGAACTGTACATGTACACAGACCTGGTCAATAAGCAGCTTCTGGTATTCTATCTGGTTTTCTTCCTCCACAACCACGCTGTAATTTAACGAAATAACTGTATCTCAAAAGCAATTAGGGTTTAACATCCACACAGAAATGTGACTGTGAATGTGTTTTTTACATATTCCACTAAGACGTGAAACAATGGTCTCTATTCAACTGTTACCCCAAATCCCCACATACTCCGTGTGCGCCCTGCCCCTCTGGATCCGTTTCTGGAACGTGATCACATGCAGGGCACAGGCATGATCAGCTGTCCACACATCACAGGAGAACTGTAAGATCACACGGGATTAAAGAGAAAACGTGCAAACAACATGACGCTTTCACTTTCTGAGGATGATTTGTTCGGTGCCTGTTTTGACATACTGTTGATGAAGTGATGAAAAATACAATCACAAGTCTGTACATTGGGTTGCGCTGACGAGCAGCGGTGCGCACAGAGTATGTGGGGGTTAGTCAGCGCCTCTCGTTCTCTTTGCCTGTCCGCTGACAGAGGAGCTCATGGGAAATCCACAGCGAGCTTTCCCTCTCACAGTCGGGATTCATTGATTTTTATTAAAAGTCCCCCTGCTGCCTTTACCCATTGTGTTTTCACTGTGAACTCCCTGCTGGTCTCACTTTCGAGAAACACATTACAGCTACAGCCACACATAAGGAGCCTCCTAAGGGACGCACAGGCCCCCCCTGGAGAGAAGAAACGATCAGGTCTTTGAGTCTTTCTATAAAGCAGACTGGAGCTGAAACAGTCGGTGTATAATTTGCAGAGACGGTGAGATGTTGACGTACCACTTTGTTGCATCCGGTTGAGCTGGATGCTGCTGTCTGCCAGAACGTCGCTGAATGAGCGCAGCCCTCTGCGGTACCACTTGTCAGCCGTCTTAGGTCCAACCCCAAACACACTCGTGAACAGCTGGCAGGAAACGAGGCGAGCACATAATCAAGAAGACATGCTCTGAAATGACAGGCTCTCCTCAGAAGGGGTTAGCATTCACAGTTTTGAAGAGCTGTGTGTCCTTAAAAGAAGCTAAATGCAAATCACGCTGGCTGCGATTTTAAAGCCCTGAAATAGAAAAAGCAAACGATGAAGTGGTTTTTTCATCTGACCTTTAGTGTTTGAAACCTTTCATCAGAGAGTATTCTCTCGACTTCAAACGAACGGCCGTTTTGAAGTATCTCCTGCAACACATAAAAGAAGACGTGTCATTAAGACAAACATTTGGTGTCAGCATCATGTTTTTCACTGATTTCTGTTCCATCAGCAGTTAACAAATGGCCCCAGATCGCTCCTCGTTTGAAAAACAGTTTCTACCTCAACCAGGTGCTCCTCCTCGTGTCCTCATTTCCATTTCTTTTTAAGAAATAACGACTTTGTTGTTGTGGAACCTGGGAATAATAATGCTTTTATAGCATTCATAAAAAGCACGAGGTAATGCTTTCCCCCCAGCTTCTATTGTTTCCTCGGAAACAACTTTGTCCGCCTTTTAATTGTCTGCCGCTCTCAGAAGAGCTCCATTCATTTGATGGTCACATTTTAATTGTCTTCATTATGTGAAGGCGTAAATTGAGACGGCAGTTTTCTGGTTAGTTTCGAAAACATCTACCATTGGGAAACTGTAAAAGTTGCTGGTGTTGAAAATGAGCCTGTCTGTGGATTTGTGTCTTTCAATAAGCGTCTGGGAGCTTTTTAAAGGGGAATTTGGAATCTTACTGAATCAAAGATAGAAAAAGTTTTAATATTGCACCTGTAGACTGTTTCAACTGGCAGCCACAAAACAGGTTTATAATCCTGCAATGTATCCTCAGAGGTAAATTAATAAAGTGCCAAAAGTTCTTATTTTAGCCACTGTAAAGCTCAGATCATTACTCATTTCTGACAACGTTACATGAAGTATCGAAATCAAGAAAATAATTATGTATTCTTCTATATTTGTAAAATTATATTAGTAAAAGATGGCTGACTTGTCCATTAATATTTACAGTCTATGGTCGTTCCTTCAAGGTTCTACATCAGCTACAATGTGTGCCTAAGACCAATATGTGACAGGTGTAAACAATCCCCAGCGACCAGATATCATCCTGCCTTACAGCTGCATGTTTGCATCCTCTTCCACTGTTTGTATCTTTGGTATATTCTCAGCGTCAGCAGGTGTAAAAGTTCCTCCTCACTTTCAGAAGGTCATTGTCTTTTCTCCTCTCTAACAGCTATAGACGTTCATTTCTTCTCAGTTTGAAGGAGTTATCACGGCTCTGGCTGTGATCCTGTTTTCCCTGTGTGTTCCTGGTTCCTGTGTGTCTCCTCCCCCTTTGTCTCTTGTGGGCTTGGCCTCTAATCACACACCTGGTTGCTTCACACTAACACAACTCATCAGCCTCAGTACAAAAACCTGACTTCAACTCTACTCATCGCTAGATTATTAAGTCTCAAGTGGCCATTATCAGCCGCTCTTAAATCTTGTTAGAGTTTTTTCCTAGTGTGTTATTTCCCATAAGATCCTAACATTTGTTGTCTCTTTTTGTGCCAGTGTCTTCTCCTCGAGTCGGCTCCACCAACACATTCTCTGTTTACCTACAGAACCAAACAAGCACCTACAGTTTCCTCCACTGTGCCTCAACCAGGCAGCCAGTCAGCCCTCCACCTGTACCAAGCCCCCCCGCAATAAAAATATCACTGACCTTTCAAATGTGCCGCTGTGTCTGCTTCAGGGTTTACATTATACAAACCTTAACACTGGTGGCTTTTAAAAGGAACTGTGTAGCCATTGTTTTTGGCTTGAAATAGCTATTTTTTCCAATTAAAAAAAGTCTGTTTTGTCTTCACACTGGGCGGCTGTGGCTCAGTTGGTAGAGTCGTCGCCTCTCAACCGGAAGGTCGAGGGTTCAATCCCCAGCTGGGCAACATGTCCGATGTGTCCTTGGGCAAGACACTTAACCCCAAGTTGCTCCCGCTGCTTCGGTGGCGGTGTATGAATGGGATTAGTTACTTGTGATGGATGATACTACATAGCGATCACTACCATCAGTGTGTGAAAGGGTGTGAATGGGTGGGTGTGACCTGCGGTGTAAAAGAGCTTTGAGTAGTCGGAAGACTAGAAAAGCACTATATAAGCTCAAGTCCATTTACCATTACCATCACACATCTGAGTCAAAATCAAGAATAAGCACATTAACTGGATGTACTGTGCAGGAGCATTGGTGGCTAAACCAACGTCCAGGAGCTTTTCTACGGACGTTTCAACCTTGTAGTTTACACACAAATATAAATAAAACTTGTTCCCAGGTTTTAAAATTCCTTCTTTACGCTTATGCATGAGGGGATGACATCCAGTATCAATGAAGCAGTGGACCCACTCTGTGAGTACAGCACAGTTTAAAGCAGCTTCACTGCTCAACGATGCATCCACCCCATCCACCTCTGCTTTTCAAGCCTCCAGCCAAGGCCAACCTCAAACGCCCGGATAATGCTTCAACACACTCTCTCCTCCAGGGGGGACACACTTCATCCATGCACAATGACTCTCTCTCTCTCTCTCACACACACACACACACACACACACAAACATACTGACTATTCATCTCTGACTCTGCCTCAGTGCTCGCAGACTTTCATGTCAGTAGGTTTCTCCACTTTGGATGTTCAGTCGGCAGCGATCGCTTCAGTCGCTGCTGACTGAGTGTCACTCCGATGTTCACAGGCACATCAAGCGTTTTGTTTTTACCCTGTTTGGTTTCACTTTGTTTTCGTGTCATGTCATTTTGTTGTTTTGAGTTGAGATCTGTTTTTAAAAAGACAAGCGAGCAAAAAAAAGAAAAAGAAAAAAAAAAGAAGAACTCACCTCGGGCCGCACGTCTGAATCACGTAAGAACAACAACAGGGAGAGGTCATTCAGAGCTGGCCTAATTCTGTCTCCTGGGACATTTATGTTATTTTGTTTAATGAATCTACCTCCTGCTGACAGATTTGACAGGTGTAGAAACCAGCTCCAAGACCTGCTGTGTGTTTGTGAGGTTAACGTGTCAGAGTTGGACCGCAGTGCGCACCTCATTCCCCTGCAGGGACTTCTTGGCGTTCTCCGCAGGCAAACATTTCTCAATGCTTTCCCTGACAACCTGCCGTGATTTCTGCTCTGAGCTCCACTGTAGGTGAGGAGATGATTGTGGAGTGACCCTTTGAGACTTATTTTCTCAAAGACGAGATAAATGTGCGCAGTGCCTGTCAGTGTGAGGCAAGTATTTGTTAGCGGGCCTGTCTTGAGCTAGAAAACTATTTTTGATTTGTTTCTTGAAGATCGAGCTCAACGCTGATTTTTTTTTTAACCTTTGAAAACCCACAGCAAATAAGATCAGCTAGAAGAAACTTCACTTCAGTGTCAGCTGTGTGTGTGCAGATTGGCATTGTTAGAGGAAGAAAGATTCTGCTACATTCTCCTCGACAGCAGAGTAAAACAATCTGAGCAAAAATGAAGCAATACTCCATCACACACAACAACAAGTGTGACACCATGAAGTGAAGAAAAGTTTGTATCTCGCTCCCTCACAGAGAAAAATCCTCAAAGCCTCCAAACGGTAAATGCACACACAATGAAGCCATTTGTGTCCTGCACCTTCTCATACTTTTACCTTCAAAAAGTAATGCATCATACCATGAATCAAAAATAGACTTTATAATTCGTTAGAAAGAAGAAAAAAAATCACTCTTACAAAAATTACTGAAGGTACAGTAGCATGAAACAGAAACTAACCAAACCAGTATGAGACACCAAAACTGAGGGCTACAATTCTACAATTCACTTAGCAGACTGTGACAAAGTAAATGGACTTAACTTGTATAGTTATTTTCTAGTCTTCTGACTACTCAAAGCGCTTTTACCTGCAGGTCACACCTGCACATTCACACACTGATGGTAGAGGCTGCTGTGTAAAGTGTCCATCAAAATTAGCTCATTATACACATGCATACACCGCCATTGAAGCAATGGGAGCAATTCAGGGTTCAGTGTCTTGCCCGTGGACACAGTGGACATGTGGCTGCAGGAGCTGGGGATTGAACCTCCAACCTTCCAGATGAGAGACAACCGACTCTACCAACTGAGCCACAGCCAGCAATGATACAGTACATGACAAGGGATGTCTAATCTAAGTGTTCGCAAATTGTAGAATTACGCTGAAATTGGTTAACATTTTGCTAAACATGATATAAATGCTTGTTTGGGGAAATCCATCCATTATCTATAGCCTACCGCTTTGTACCACCGGGGTCATGTTGGGCTGTGGCTGATCCCAGCTGTCATTGGGAGAGAGGTGGGGTTACACCCTGGACTGTTCTCCAGTCAATCACAGGGCTCACATATAGAGACAGACAACCAGTCACACTCACATTCACACCTACAGTCAATGTAGAGTCACCAGTTTACCTAACAAGCATGTGTTTGGACTGCAGGAGGAAGCAGGAGTACCTGGAGAGAACCGATGCATACACTGGGAAAATATGCAAACTACACTGAATAGCCCTGTCCGAACAGAGATTCAAAGCAGGAACCTTTTCACTGTGAGGAAACAGCCTTAACCGATTCTTGGAGAGCTCAACTTATTTTTTCTCGATATCTCGAGACACAATCTTTGCTTCATCACAGATACATTTAACTCTTTCTCTCGAGATAACAAAGCTTCTTTTCTCCTGATAACGGGATCATTTTCCACTGAATCTAGAAAACTAAAGTCTGGTCACTGTGATCTGCTGGACAACAACATGCCATGCTCCCATTGGCCACACTAATGAGGTATGTTCATTTTGTGTTTTTACAACTCTTTGGACTTCAGATAAATAACTTGAGATCTCCAGCAAGCAACCTGTAAGTACTCCAGCGGTTCCCACACATAGACGATACTCTGCAGGCTGCCCAGGTATATGTATGTCCACCCAAGTATAATTCCGACCTCTATTCATTTAGTCACATAATTGGCGTGTGCATGAGAGAGAGGGAGAATCAGTACGTCCTACCGTAAATGACACAATTCAATATTTTTTTGCAGCTGCTTGCTGCCGTTACCGTCCTACACTTGTCGTTTAGGCTGATGGTTTTACGAGTCATCATCAATAAGACTCCACACGTTATATAGACTGAAACTCTCCAAAACGTGAATGATCCTAGCATTTTAAGTGTGCTGCGGAGGAATATCGTCAAAAGAACAGAAACACAATGTGTGTTAGAGAGGTGCAAGTGTGTGTGTGTGTGAGTGGATAAAATGGGACCAGAAGTAAGGTCAGCAAATTATAGTTTTTAAAAATTAGTTTGAGAATAAATCACAATTAATATATCTACAAACCTAAAATTAAAACGTACCCTGAGCTTGTAATTCAAAGTTTAGTAGTCTGCACTTCATGAATGTTAATGTTGAATACGAGAGATGTGTATGACCATATTAGAGACAGACTTGTTGGTTTTCAGCTGGACTCTGAGTGGACTCTTCGCTCAGACTCTGGGTCTCACCTCCATCACTGATTTGGTGTGTTCCCCCAGGCAGGGCAGGTCCTGAGTGGCCCCGAGGCTCTTCACCGCCCAGGGCAGACTCTTCAGGACAGAAGCAGCTCTCCTGAAGGCCAGACACGGACCCTCGATCTCGTTCAGTTCATATCGCTCTGCCAGCACTTCAAAAGCATCCTGCAGGGAGAGACAGACAAGGACAGGTGAGGAGAGAGGTTTAGAATAAGAAAATAAGTGTTCATATAATAATAGTAACTTCATTACAGTATGTAGCACCTTTAAACACACTGTTTGCTTTGACATACAGCAAGTGCATAAAAAGAATAAAGCAAGAGTATGTAAGGTATTGTAAAAGGAGAGGTGTTACACAACAGAGGAAACTCTGGGAAGCAAACAAAGCAGTGGTAGTTTTGTGTCCACATGTGAAATGTGCAGTGACCCGTTCAGGAAGCAGCTCTGTGCTCTGTCTCTGTCCCCGTACAGTGGGACATTCTGCATGGTGGTGGTTTCCTTCTGGATGACCGCACACAGACATTAGAGGCTGGTGAGCACCACATAGGATCCTGTCATTTTCCACTTGTTCTCAACAGGCTCCCATGAGGGAGGGAAGGGGGGGCGGCCTTGACTTTCCTTTACAAAAGCCACATGTTCAAAGAGGCCGCGGATGGATTCCCAGAATAAATCTACAAAAGAAACTACAGAGCACACCATCGTTTCATCCTAAAGTTGTTTAAAACTGATGGCTGATCGATTTCTTTGTCGACAACAAACTGACTGCTGACCCTACAGCGCTGTGAAACTACAGGAGCCGTTTTAAGACTCTTGGATTTGTGATCGTCTTATACTGGATGCAATTTTAATGTGTTTTAATTAGAGCACGACTGATGTGTACAGTGGCACGGTGGCCAGTAGGGGTCACACGCTCAGCAAATGCTGAAACTACACACATATGGACAAACGCTGCACATTCAAAAGCAAATGCAAACTCCCAAAACATTCTGCAACGGCTGAAACGCGCTGCAAAAGACACAGATGCGCTGCTAAACGGCAAAACAACGCCATTAACATCAAACGTGATCCAAGTAAAGACACTAAACTTAAGTGAAAAAACACACAGATATTCAGAAACGCTGCGAGTTCAGCCGTTAACGGAATCACTCCAGGCCTGTAGGGGCGCTCTGTGGAACGGTTTATTTACAGGAGAGAGTAAGAGAGACAGCTAGGAGCAGAAAGTTATCTATAGATAGTTGTATCGTTGAATATACTGTACATTTTTTTAGGCCTAATTATCGGGCGCATATGGACCTATCAAGATAAATCAGTGTAGACATCTATTTACTCGATAACTTCTATTACAAGAAAGTATGCAGGTAACCATGTTTGAGGTGATTTAAAAAAAAAAAAAAAGGACTTTAAATACTTCTTTCATGCAGAGTGCACAAAAACTCTTTAGTTTGTGATGCTCACAGCACTGTTTGCAACACGCTGCAGAAGAACATCCCAGCTCTGACTGATTTATTTTCTTGTTTGTTTGTGATCATGCTGTGATTTTGAGTCCCACATCGATGCTTGGTGGATGATGATGGTGTAAGAGAATAATGTGGTATACATTAAACAGATCCTCAATTCACAAGCCATAAGTCTCTGTCCGATTGTTTAAGAGCTCTCGCTCCACGACAGGACAAGGACAAATTACATTCAACATAAAGTTCTGTTTCAAACACTAAACGCAAAATGATTCCACTAATTGTGTAATTTCCAGCTTTTATAGAAAACATCCAAACAAAACAAATTACATTTTTTTATGGATTGCTTTTGTGCAAAAAGAGAAAAACGAACTTTCAAAACAAACTTCCCTGTAATCATTTCTGATGTTGGCACGCAGCTGAACATTTGGCACGGCGTTCAGTTGGACCGCTTGTGCTGCAGCTGAAGTGATGAGCTGCTGATGTGGAGCGGAGAGGAGAAAAACATGTCACCACACGAGAGCTGGATCATCAGTACAGCCTCTCATTAGCTGAACAGGTCATTTTCTAATGTGGGCTTTGACAAAACATTTCAACACCACAACATGTGCTGCTGCAGTGAAGAACGAGGAGCTGCAGGTGTTTTTTTTCTTTCTGTCTGACATCATGAGAAACTCCATTATTTCTAACAGCAGCACTTTCATGAAACTTTTAATTGAAGTAAGAAGGTGCAAGTCTCCAGAAGGAAAAGTAGGAATTCTTCCTGTTGTTAAAAAAGACATTAACAAGAAATGGTGTGGAAAGCTGCAGTACTGTACGCCATTGGAAATTAGCTGCAATTCGTGTGGCAAATTAAAGATTTAATGTGAAAAGACTCCTTTACTATTATCACATTTCAGTCTTTATAGAAGCAACACTAAAGAAAATTACCGGTGTAAAAAAAAAAGAAGATCTTCTGTGTATTCTTCTCGCTAAAGCCCCGACTCTCATTCTGAGTCATGTGCTTGCTTTAATGAGAAAAATGTAATAACTGCTTTGCCTTTTTTTCCCTCTCTTAAATTGTGACTTTCCTGAGTTACTACACGGTATGCTGTGACCAATAAAAAATATTTTCCAACCCACAAATTTTATTGTTAACCTCAAGGAAGAACAAGAAACCATCCGCCTTGTCAGAAGTCTGTCAGGTTCAAATGACGAGGAACAGAAGTGCAGAACTAAACAGAGAAGATTGATTTAAACAAAAAAGGCATAACAAAAGCTTTACCTTTTACAAGAAACAAAGTCCAAACGGAAGAGGAGCAAAATCACAAGAAGCAACAACGAGCAGATCACTGGGAACACGGCTAGTTAGACGTATGAAAACAAGAGGGAAGGTGCACTGACACTAAACAGACACCGGGGCAAACAGACACAGGTGAGACTAACGACACAGGATAAGGCAATCAGGCCAATCAGAAAGGAGGGAAACTAGACAAAGGGAGGAAGTAAGACATGAAACACAAAGGACAAGAAATTCAAACTAAAACAGGAAACACTAAACACTCCTGCCTACACAATCTGACAGCAGACAGGGGCCCTTTCCGAATATCCACAGTTCAGTATGCAGTACGTACTTTTCAGTATGGAGTTTCAGTAAACTGAACTTTAGTGGTCATTCAGTATGCATTTTTTGGTCCACCTCAGTATACTGAACATTTCAGTATGGATACTAACTTCCGGGTTTCATGCAGTATGGATCGGATGCGTGCTTTCAGGAAATGAATTGTATTTTACCCACAATGCTGTGTGAAGTTAAACGTAAATCGTCACTTCACGTCCGCCTCCAAATCAAAACTAACGAGCATGGATTAATTTAATACATTTTTAATCTAGAGTTAAGGTCCCGACTGAAATCACTACTTTTAATTAACAACAAAAAATAAAACAAATGTCTGCATTATTATAAAACCTTTCCCCCTCTATTTAAATAATGATGTCACTATTTAAATGTGTCTTTATTGGTTTATTTTATATTCTGTATATTACTGTCTTTCATTTGTACTTTCCTTTATGTACTGTATGTTATTTAGTTATTTAATCTGTCTTTTACCTGATTTACATTGTGATATTGTTTTTTGTTTACCTGACTGTATATGCGCATTACTCTTCTTGAATAAAGCTAAAAAAAACAAACAAAAACAAAAAAAATGGGTGGATGCCACTTCCAAACTGAATGAATCAGATGAAGTAGGAACAAATATCTGCCTACTGTGCGCGCCTACTGAACAGTAGGTACTAAACAGTATACAGCACGGATAGTAGGTACTGCCTACTGACAGATTGAGTAGGTACTTGGCAATTCGGATACAGCCAGGCCCTTCTATCCGTGCTGTTTATACTAGTATCTACTGTTCAGTAGGCGCACTCAGTAGCAGATATTCCTCCTTCATCTGATTCATTCAGTGTGGAAGTGGCATCATTAACCCACCTCATGTTATTAACACTCCAACTCAAATGTGATATGCACGCTGGCTCAGAAAATAATACAAAACTTCACATTGTAATCAATTTACCAACTTAACATTTGAAAGGCGCGTTACCCGTACCGGCTGTGTCCATCCTCATTTTTTGTTTTTTTTCTTTCCCCATCCTCCTGTGTTGAAGGCGCACGTGAAGTGACGTTTTACATTGCATTTCGCACTGCATTGTGAGTGTTAAAATACAACTGATTTCCTGAAAGAATGCACAAAACCCAGAAGTAAGCATCCTTAGGCATACTGAAATGTTCAGTCTACTGAGGTGGAACCCAAAAATGCCTACAGAATGACCACGAGGGTTCAGTCTACTGAAACTCTCTACTGAAAAGTCTGCACATGCATACTGAACTGCATACTGAACTATGGATTTTGGAAAGGGCCAGTAGCACTTTTTGGACTGGCGCTGTAATGGCAACAGGTGGAGAGAGCGTCTCTCTGTGCGTCTAGTTTATCTAGTTTGTTTAGTTAGAATATGTGTGTGTTCGTGAACGTGAGTGTTGGAATCAGTGGCACCATAGTTCTGTTCTAAGTGTGCTTTCATGGGCAGCGATCGCAGAGAGACTGAAGCTTTGTAAAGTGTGTTTCGTGATGAAGAAGTTTGTGCTGCTGCTATTGCTCCTGCTCCTGACAACCAAACTGCTAATGTCGGTATCTGCGAGTCACAGAGGTGATAATCTGCGGTACTCCAGAGATGATCTACTGCTTCTTCGTGACACGGACTATCCAGCACCGATCTTGGACAACTGTGGAGAACTACTGAGACAACGCGGATCCGACCGTGATAACCGCCGGACAGGTACGAGGAGGAAGCGGGGAAGGAGAGGGGGAGTGAGGCAGAGGTTAAAGAGACTCACGGGCACTCAAAAAACCCCACCACTCCCGTCCATTATGCTTGCAAACGTCCGCTCTTTACGCAATAAA
The DNA here is from genome assembly GCF_963584025.1 of Labrus mixtus. Taxonomy (NCBI): domain Eukaryota; kingdom Metazoa; phylum Chordata; class Actinopteri; order Labriformes; family Labridae; genus Labrus; species Labrus mixtus. The sequence goes on from NC_083617.1 coordinate 26,667,827, forward strand.
CTTGATGAACTACCTGCAAACATATCATGCCAATGGGCATACAAGGAAGCAAATCTGATCTGCCTCACAGAAACCTGGCTTGACAACACGATAGCGGACTCGGAGCTCTCTCTGGACAGATTCGGAGCCCCGCTCAGACTTGATCGGGACACCGTGAGTAGCCTGAAGAAGCACGGCGGGGGCCTGTGTGTGTACTTTAATAATGATTGGTGTAGATCTGCTAATGTGAATCACTCATGCTGTCCACCTGCTTACAGTATCTTTCAGACCTAAGTACCTCCCTGGGAGTTCGGTCAGCTGGCTCTCGTGCTTGTTTATGTTCCTCCCTCTGGCAACATCACACGCGCATCAGAGACCATAGCTTCGTGTGTCCACAATATTGAAAGTGCTACCCCCCAGACTCCCCTGTCCTCATCCTAGGGGATTTTAACAGCTGCAGGTTAGACAAATCACTTCCAACCTATCAGCAGTACGTCACTTGCGCCACCAGAGGCGACAAAACAATCGACCTCTGCTATGGAAATGTAAAAAACGCATATAAAGCCTACAATAAACCACCACTTAGTACTGCAGACCATAATGTTGTACATCTCATTCCTGCATACCGCACGAAACTGCAACGAGAGGGCGTGGCTAAGAAGGTGGTGAAAAAGTGGGACGAGGCTGTGGTTGAGACACAGGGATGCTTCGATTGCACAGACTGGGAGGTGTTGACCAATGGGAGCAGCCTTGAGGAAGCAACTGATGTGGTGTCTCACTACATCACCTTTTGTGAGGACATGATTGTCCCCACTAGCACTGTAAAGGTATTCTCTAACAACAAGCCCTGGATCACAAAAGCCCTGAAAAACTTTTTTTTTTAAAATAGCATTCAAATCAGGTGATAGGACTGAATCCAAAATCATACAAAATACGTTGAACAAACAAATAAAAGCTGCCAAGAGAGTTTACAAGGACAGAGTTGAGAAGCTCTTCCAGGAAGGAAAAGCCAGGGATGCCTGGCAAGGTGTTAAAACACTGGCTGGCCTCCCTACCAACACTCCAGCAATAACTAATGGGGGGGGGGGCAGAAGTCTGTGTCAATATGGCAGAGAGCTTGAACCAAATCTACTGCAGATTTGACCAGACTGACTACACACGGGAGCGAGAGGAGCTAATAGGTGAACTCACCCTGATGACCCTCTCCCATTCAAACCTGGAACTGAAGCAAGTTGAAGTAGAAAAAATGCTGAAGAGAACAAAAACAAACAAAGCACCAGGACCTGATCAGATCTGTGGCCGTTTATTGAAGGCATGCTGCAGCCAGCTGGCTGGTGTTTTCTGCAATCTCTTCAACCTCTCCCTTGAAGAACACTCAATCCTGTCACTCTGGAAATCAGCAATTGTTTGTCCTGTAGCCAAAAAGAGCAATCCCACCTGTAACAATGACTATAGACCCGTTGCATTAACATCATTGGTTATGAAAGGCTTTGAGAGGCTTGTTCTTTCTCAACTCCAGGAGGAGGTCAATATGTATGCCGACCCTCTCCAGTTTGCATACAAACAGCACAGGGGTGTGGACGACGCTGTACTAACTCTGCTGCATGAAGCCTATGCACACCTTGAGAAGTCCAAATCATTTATTAGACTAGTCTTTGTGGACTTCTCAAGTGGATTCAATACTGTGCAACCCCACCTGTTGGGTCGTAAACTGCTCGAGCTGGATACCAACCCGCACCTGATCCTCTGGGTCCTCTCATTTCTGACAACTAGAAACCAGAGGGTCCGAGTCAACGGTCACCTCAGCTCATCTAAAACAGTCTCAACAGGAACCCCCCAGAGCTCTGTCATCTCACCAATTCTCTACACACTTTACACAAATGATGCAGGAGCACCAGCCCAGGAATAACATACATTAAATACTCTGATGACACTGTTATTATGGATACCACCAACTCAGAGGGACAGTTGCAGGCTGAGATAGACTCTTTCGCAGAATGGTGTAGGCTGAACTGTCTTGACCTTAACACCTCATCTTCCGGAAAGAACCTAATAGCATCCCCACTCTGTCAGTCAACAACCAGCCCATAGAGAGGGTTGAATCATACAGATACCCCGGGACAATAATTGATCACAGGCTCACCTTCCAACCCAACAGCAAATCCATTTCTCCAAGTGCCAGCAGCGCCTCTTCTTCCTCAGAAAACTCCGCAAATTTCAAGTCCACCAATCAGTCCTAACAGCATTTTACAAATGTTTTATAGAATCAGTTTTAACCTTTAACATCACAGCCTGGTTTGGGTCTCTGCCAAACATTCATCGTAACCCATTAAACAGGATCATAACAATAAGCAGCAAACTAATCGGACAGCAGCAGGAACCACTGATCAGTATCTACAACAGGAGAACAAAACTAAAAGGACAACACATAGCCTCAGACAGCACACACTCACTCTGCCATCTCTACAACCGTCTCCCCTCAGGCCACAGATACAGATCTCTCACTTTCCGGACTAATCGAGCCATGTCAAGCTTTGCTCCCACATCCATCAAGCTCATGAACAAATGATCTATTTATTTTTAAGACCACTCATTTAACCGCTCATAACAATTATTTATGACCTATTTATCATGCTTTTAATAGAGCCACTTGTATGTGTGTGTTTCTGCTGTTGTTTTTGTGTCTAGCTGTATGCGTACTGATGCTCTTTTACACAAATGAAGTTCCTAACGGATAAATAAAGTTATTTGAATTTGAATAACAATGCACAGGGATTATAGAGAGACATGAGGGTTAAGACATTTCAAAATAAAACAGGAAACACTACAGACACACAGAGATCTCAAGAATGTAACAGTAACAATACATCCAGGACATCAGCAACTTAAATGACAAACATTTCCCTTTATTTTAAATATTCTGTTTCTGATTTTGATAGCAGCACATTTCTACACAGACACCGACTCAAACTATTTCACTAGAACCTTGAACAGCATAGGGAGCTTAATAAGTCATGACATTTGGCTTAGTTCTTCTTTTCATGCTAACTCTCACATGCTGCTACTTTGCCCTTTATGTCATACATAAATCAGTAAATTTTAAGAAGACAGTAGTGAATACCAGGGAGAAAAAAAGAAAGCCCTACAGGGAGTGACTGCAGCAGAGCCATTCTTAATCCAGGATCTGGACTTGATGCAGCCCTGTGTGACCGGAGCTCTGGACAGGCTCGCATGTTTTTTTTTTTTTATGCCTCCGTTTTCTCTCCTCCAGCCAACCCGTGATCCGAGGTCAGTGCACCACCCGCGGTCCTGTGCAGACATGGAGCCCTCAGGTCAGTGAGCAGCAGACTGTTAGTGCAGCTCACCCAGGAGACGCACTGACCCGTTTACTGCAGCACACGGAGAGGAACGACTCTTTATATACCCCACACACACACACACACACACACACACACACACACACACACACACACACACAGCACGGCTCTGTTCACAGCATGAGACAAATCGGAGAAGCGAGCTTGTAATTGGATAGGTTGTAGGGCAGGCTAGTGTTGTGCAAGTGTTCAGTGTGCAGGGTATGTAACATGCAGAAACACTCTGAATGCTTTATTGGTTAAGTTTAGTTCATTAGTTTAAAGAAGCAAATGTTTGATATAGGCTGGATGCTGTGATAAAAAAGATAACATTAACATTTGAACAATATGACAATTTTATAATAATGCCAGTTGGGGAGTATCTTTACAATGAAGAAATACTTCTACTTATTTTACTATAGGCCTACTTCTTTGGAGGGGACATATAACCATTTTCAATAAGCTGTGTATCACTTACACCGTGTCTTAACAGCATATAACCGCGTTATATAGCGCGGCTCAAGGTTCATGATGGCACGCTTGCTGTCCACACTGAAACCGTTAAATGTTTATTCTCTGTCCTCCCCCCCCCCCCCCCCTGCAAACAATATGACGTCTAGCGCTTTTGTCCTGAAGGTGGACAAACTGAAGTGTGTGGCTTTGTATCGAGGAGCTGTTGACTCAAACCACAACACTCCTCAATAAACGACTCGCGTTGAGCCGAAAAAAACGTTTTTCTCCGGTTCTGACACAAATCAAAAAGCTCAACATTTTAATCACAGATGTGGATGTTATTAATGCACCACTGTCCCCACTTTGTTAAACAAGCGAACGAGCTCTGTTGAGTGAGGAAAAATGAGTGTCAGTGACGTGTAGAGCCCCCTCCTTCCTCGTCTGTCTACGCGAGCAACAGAGAGGAAAATACAAAAGAGGCGTTGGTGCAAAACCGACACGCCGCGTTGTGCTGAGTCGCTCGCAGGCGGTGAGAACACTCCAATAGGAAACAAGAGAATCAGACTGATTTTGTCGCTGACGCTCGCTCGCGTCACATGCTGTGAGGACTGGCTGTTATACCAATGCTTTATGACGATATAGAAGAACAACCTCACTGGGACTTTTCTCACTATGTATCACTCCGCCTCAGTCAGGAGCTCTGAAAAAAATACTGAATGTTCATTTTCAGCTGTCAGTTTTTATTTATTCATTATCTCAAACCTCAGAGTCCCACAACAGACTCTAACGTCACTGGTTTCATGATCAAATGTATTTATTTTAACATAAAAGTAGGCTAAAGGTTGGTACTACAACTGTTCTGAGGTAACCATGGATACCAACAGAGTAGCAAGAGTGCAGTAGAATGGAATGTTTGGGTTGCCTGGCAACAGTCTAGTTTTAGTTGTGGAACTAGTTGAGTTGGTGGTCAAAGCCCGCGGCCTCGAGCCCATGATCGAATCACAGCAGGGCTGATATTAAGTACAACATGATTCCCCTCAGTTCAACTCCAGTAAAACTCAGCTGGACAAAGTTTTCAGATGTCTTTATTTATTTATTTTTACTTTATTTATCCCTTAGGTGAAATTCAGGTCTTCACTTTGTTATTCAGAGACATGCTCCTCACACACATAGGCCTGATATACACACGTGCACAAATAGGAACTATGCATAAATGTCACTTATGTCAGAGAGGGTTTCTTTACTCCTGAGGGAACATTTGTAATCTTTGCTTGTGCTCATTTCCTCCTCGTGCATAATTGGACTCAGGACATGTCACTATAGTGTCTTGAAGGAGCAGGGCAGAGGATAAATCAATGTGGCACAGACACAAGAAATTGTACTTTTCCTGAACTGTCTCTGACCAGATTGTCAATCAACTATTTCAGTGCTGTGCTGTGCAGTGCTTGTTTTTCTGCCCCCTTGTGGCCACAGATAACATTGCAAGTTAAACTACTGTGGTGCTGTAAATCTAATATTTTCTTGGCATTAAGATAATTGCACTTCTTTTTGTAAAATCACACTGAAGCAGACATTCTGATGATAGATATCTCACCTGAAAACTTGGTTTAGACCTCACGCAGACACACACTCTGCACAGTCAGTCTGTCTGCTGTCATGTTGTCGTCCCAGCGGCACAGAGTCGACGCCACCAGCTCAAAAACCCTTCCTGTATATATGCCTTCATCTAATTAATGAGGAACAAAGACTGGTAGGGGGACTGGGTGCATGGGGACGTTGATATAGCACGCCGATTTACCACCCACCACCAGATATAACGGACATGCCTGTGAGTCATATTCACCCAGCAGCCCGCCTCACCACATGTGCAGAAAGAAAACCATGAAAAGAGGTCAGACAACCCAGGGAGAAGAGTTTAAACGATTAGTAGAAAGAAGATGGATTTTATCTTTCACATTTCTGATGAATAACTATAGGACACTTTCTTTCATCATGGTCCAACTTTAGACATTAGTGTAGAAGCAAATTACTTTTTTTATACCATCTAATGAAAGTTTAAGGCAGTTTAGTATGGATCTAATAAAGACTATTTGAAAACCAGGTCAAGATACAACTGGGTTTGACACTACGACGATTGCACCAGGCGTATCAACCCGGCCCCCTCACTCACAAGGCTGAAGCAGAAACTGCAAAAATGAATAACCGCAGTTTAAACAAGCAAACTGCGGAGCGCGGAGGCTGCAAACGTCACATGATCACACCTAACGCCACCTCATGTTCCGACAAATGGCAATGGCAACTGCACTGGTACCTGAACTGAATTTAACTTTTCACATTTCAGCTTTCAGTCAATTGGAAAAGGAGAACCAGCTGATTGGATGATGCAGTTTGTAAAACCTGCACCAAAAATATTTGAGCTCTCACCTCCCAAATATATGAATAGTGTGTGGCCTACAAGATTATTTTGATTGTGACTTATTATTTTTTTAAACCACCACGCTGTGACAATAAGTGACAGAGACAATTATTCTCGCCACGGTACATTGCAGCGCAGGAGACACTGCACAGCGTCTGGTGCTCAAGCAAAGCACCATCAAGACAGCCACAGTTGTAAACCTGTGCAGTACGATTTGGCTGTAGAATTCACATCAACAGGCTGAGTACTTCATGTGAAAACGGGCTCAACTGGCCCAGAACTCAGAGCCAAAACGTGATTCACAAACAAATTTGCTAAATAAATAAAAATGGGGTGGTGCAATGATACTGCAATAATGAGCTGCACCCTGAATCAACACGGTATTCTTTCTTCACTGCGACAACCCTACTCACTTATGGTGCTTTTTCCTGAATAACTCCTGCTGTTTTGTTACATTGACTTCACATGGACATTTAACTAGGAGGATGGCAGGAATAATTCTTTTTAAAGTCAATTTGTCCGATTTCATTCAAACATGCAGCTGACCCCAAACATTTCTGGATATTTTTCAGACGTTTGTGAATGTGTGGAAACACCATAAAAGCTACAGGGAAGAAAAAAAACAAAAATGTGTGTCCACTAAAAGCTCTTGTTTTTGTCATTGGCAGGCTCAGATTGTTATTCTGAATGTCTGACAACACTTCAAAAAGGATCCCAACATGAATAGATATTTTCTGTTAGATACTTGAAACAGCCACCAAACTCCACTGAATAAACACAATTAACTTTTAGGAACAAGGAGAGCTGCTTGTCTTCTGCTGCTTCACTAGGTTTTTCTAGTGTGTGTGTGTGTGTGTCTTTGTGTGTGTGTGTGTGTAATTTTTGATCATGGCTGGACGCGCTCGAGTACCAATTCCCAAATGTTTCCAGGTCATATGAAAACATTTTTCAGTGGCATGCCGTGTAGGTGTTAGGGAGCGCCATGTTAGCTCTTTCTCTTAGAGAACGAGCAGGGAGATAGAGAGCCGTGATTGGTTCATCAGATTGGTACCTCGTGGCAGACATTGGTGGAAGTTTTTACAGACTTACAACTGCTACAGATGACAGATTTTCTTTGTTCCTTTTTCAGAGAACATGAGTTATTAATTTCTGTCAGGACCTAAAGACAAATTCAACCAAAATCTTCTAAAGTGTGTCTGGAGGAAATTACCAACCCTGCCTGAGAAAGGGTTAATAAATGCTATCGTTTTGTGGGTTTTTAGCACAATTAGACTTCATGTCACCCCTGCAGAAGTCATTGCCCCGGTTGGGAAACCCCAGTAAATAAAAGTCTAGATCTGCCCCTGATGTCAGCGGCCAAAACAGAACATTTAGTGGACAGACTTAAATTGGGCACATTAGCCTGTGAGGTTTGCAATGCAGCCTTTACAGCCCTTTTCATAGTTGTGGCTAAAGCAATCTACCAAAGAAATACAAAAAAACATTCTACCTATTAATCTTTTAGCCTCTCAACTAAGTAAATAAATAGGACCTGGCTGTTTGATATTCAATCATTACACTTCTAAACTTCGATAAATATTCCCTTCAACAATTTTTTGTTCCTCTTTAAGTGGCAGATCTTTACTCCACTTCGGCTTGGAGAGGAATCAGTTTAATTCACTCAATATTCAGAGCTACTTTAACCCCCCTTGTCCATGTTCTCAAACCTCTCTCTCTCTTCCGCTTCCTCTCACTTACTCTTTCCCCTCATTAGTCTTGCAAAGTGTGTGTGCGTTCACATGTTGGTCCGTGTGTGGATTTGTTCGAGTTGCCATCAGAGAAAAGGCGTTCGATGCGGCGCGTCAATCAGCCGAGACACAAATGTCAATTTTTGTGTTCGTGTACGTCAGGCTTTTGGTGAAATGATGACAGCAGCAGACTCATGGCTAAGCAGATTAAAAAAAACAGGGGGGGATGTTGACTTGAGGAGTTGTGTGTGTACTTGCACAAAAAGTGTGGATTTCCTGGTCGCAACGAGACACGACAACTGTGAGAGAGAACCAAAGAGAGAGAGAGAGAGAGAGAGACAGCACAGTAGGAATAGGTAGACGAGGGTGATTGGGTGCTAAAGCATACAGGAGAGCAGGGAGGAGTGATAGAGGAGTGAAAGTGCGTGAGGCAGAGAGGGTGAGGGATAAAGAGGGAGCAGGGATGAATAAATCGATAGTGCGTGGCTGTGGAATGAAGGGCCGCTCGCTGCCGGTGTGTGATTGACACCTCACTGGGGTGCTGTTGCTGAGATGATGCTCATCCGCTCTTCCTGATCCTGACACCTCTCTCTCTCTGCATCACCTCCTCCCTCACCCAGCACACCCTGCTGGCCCCCCGGATGCTCCTCTCCTCCCTCCTGACATCAGCGCAGGATGTTTGCTCGACACTTCCTCCGTCTGTCCAATTCACTTTAATGCACAAATAACAAGCTGCGCTGAAAAAAACACAGCAGCACGCCTACAGTCACATGTACATCGTTCAATCCTGCTGGGTGTTTACTGCACTTCATCACATCACTGTCAAACTAATTGGCTGTGTTGGTAAAATAAAGCAGGTTTTGATGAGGGTGAAAATTTATCAATTTTTATGAGACCGACTGACTCATGAAAAGATTGAGTGACAGATCAATGTATCTGATACTTTGACCTGTATCATCAACTATAACTCACAATTATATTTGTTCAATATTAGAGGCCATGTGCAAAACTACTACTGCTTATTAATACCATGTGTAATATTTATTTTACTTTCACTTGGACTTATTATTTTTATCATGTATATCATATTGGATTTAACATTGATAATCTGGAGCAGTTTAAGGATTTTACTACTTCTTAGTATAACTACTAGTTGGTCAGTTGGTAGAGTCGGTCGTCTCTCAACCGGAAGGTCAGGGGTTCGATCCCCAACCTGCAGCTACATGTCCGATGTGTCCTTGGGCAAGACACTTAACCCCAAGTTGCTGACGCTACTTTGTCAGCAGCGTATGAATGTGTATGTATGAGATTAGTTACCTCTGATGGTCGTTCGACACAGCAACCTCCGCCATCAGTGTGTGAATGTAATCCCACTTGTCTTGACAACCATTGGCGTCGCCCCCTGCTGGTATGCTTTTAAGATAATTAAGCATTAGGAAAAAGAAAGCTGCATTCTCTTTTTATGCACCGACTATATGTTAGGCATATTTCTTCCTCACACTGCTCGTCACTACACTGCTGTCAACTGACGACTGATTTTCTAATGAGTAACATTAATGAACTTTTCAAGCATGTTATCGACAGCGTCAATGAACAAGGAGCAGGAATCCAATCCTGGCTATTTACCAACACTGTGACATGCATGACATGTTGGCAAGGACACAAACTTCAAGAGCCCATATTATGCCCTTTCTGGGGTTCGTATATTTAATCTATGTAACTACTTTTGTACGTTCACAATAGCTAAAGTCCGAAAAAAGTGTCTGTTTTCATGTACTGCTCCTCCTTGCTCCCACTACGCTCTGAGTCCGTCAGCTACGCTCTGCTGAGCCCCCACAAGTCTGCTCTGATTGGTCTGCCGATCCGCTCTGTCGTTATTGGTCAGTTGCTCAGCACGCTTCTCGGAAATTTCAACATGAGCTGCAGGGCTTGCCACAACGAGCCAATGTAGTGATGGGACAAGCAGTTCTTTTCAGTGTACTGAATCAGTAGAATCAGTTCAGTAAAGTGATTCGTTCAAAAGATTTGTTCACCGAATCAGAATTTAATAAGCTGAAACACGGCCGAACGTTTAGTTCTGCTCGCGATCGTACTGAGAACAGCCGGTGGTGAATAATAAACCAATGAGCTGAGAATTTAGTTGGATAAAGTTACAGTTTGCAAACTGAAAGCTGCTAAAACAATCACATTTATTTTCCCCGACCGTTCTGTTCAGTACGTTCAATACACGTTCAGTTCGTTCACTGAACGAGAGCTCCGATCTTCCTCTCAGTTCGTTCAGTGAACGAAACACTGACTGAACATGAACGAGCGAGACTGCGAGTCACCAGCCTCAGTCACACACACACACACACACACACACACACACACACTGTACTGACTGAGGAGAGGAGGGAGGGCGGGCTTTGAGTGACTCTTACGGTCTAGAGAGAGAGACACGAGACGGGAGAGAGGAGAGAGGAGAGAGGAGAGCGCAACTGAAGTTGAGAAATGAACGACTCTTTTCAGTAAGTGATTCAGTTCAGTTCGTTCACCCAGATGATTTGTTCGTTTTGAACGAATCGTTCACGAACTACACATCACTAAGCCAATGGACTTAGATCAGTGATCTCACACTGACAATGACGTCGGACTGACAAATTTTTATCGAGGGGGGCTAGAACTGAGCGTTACATGCAGCTAATGCTACAGCTAACAGGAGGAGGTAGGAGAAGCCGCGTTTCCGCGGACTTTGAACTTTTGCACATAGATGTGCCTAAACATGCACAGGACACTTTGAAAACACACTAAAGAGCATATAAAACCAGAAAAAGCAGAATATGGGACCTTTAAGGCCAGTATAACTGCAGCATACATGTAAATTAAGGAAGGTCCTACTAGGAATGTCAAATTTGAAATAAATCAGTATTTTTTCTTTGAGAGAATAGCTTTGTTTTTCATATTGTTTTCCTACAAACTTTGATGAAAGAGGTGATATGATAAAACGTTAACTGTGCTGCCACATCAAAAAATGCATGGACACTAGAAACATGAATTCCTAAACTCAAACATGAAAACACATGTTAAAGTATCCTCAGAGCTCTTTCCCTGCATCAATACTGTGCCTGGCAAACAAGCAGACAGCGGGACGGATCATGGATATAGCTTCACCATCGAGGATCAATAAACCGCCCCTCATTAGCAATGTGCCACACTGCAGTCGATCATATCCTGTGTCTATCCATCTACTGTTGCACATTTCTCCTGGTTTACATTCGAAGAGCGAGGCCACACTTCATATTTCCATCTATATCAGAGTCAAATAGTTCAAGTAATTGCATTTGATCTGCCTCAGGGGAATGTTCTACCTGTGGCTTCCTCCAACAACCTCTCTCTAATCTTTGATGTGGCTTTATGTGGGGATAATGACTTAATCATGGGGATAGGGAAATTGAGTGGGATTGCTAATTATGGAGTTAATGCTGCGGAAAGAAACCAGGGGAAAGAAAGTGAACAGCAGCTTCTCCCCAGGTGAAATATGTGTGTGTGTGTGTGTGTGTGTGTGTGTGTGTGTGTGTGTATGTATGTGTGTGTGTGTGTGTGTGTGTGTGTGTGTGTGTGTGTGTGTGTGTGCACATCCATACGTGTCCATCCATGTGGAAGATGCCTGCATGTGCACATGTGGGTGAGTCTCAGTACACGTGTGTGCATCTATTATGTATGTTTACCGTCACTGGGAGCTAAAAAGTCATTATGAAACAGACGCCTCACAGGCCCTCGCTAAGCTGTGCTTAATAGGTCTTACAGAAACTCATCAGCGGGTCCCTACACTCCCACACAAACACGCACACACGGGTTTGCCAGTCACATCACAGGGATAATAAACACCTCAGACCTCCACTTCTATATTCTGTGCCAAATGTGGCTTTAACACTTTGCCCCCGAGATAGAACAAACAGAGGAGCTCACCTGATGTGTTTCTGCATATATTCTCTGTTTTGTTATTTTAGCGATGTAAGTAATGTAAGTCACAGCAGTCCTATAGATTTAAAAGAAATATCTGTTTTTTTTATTTTCCCCCTGTGCCGATATACTTTAATCACTCCTATGACGGCTGTTCGGGGCACAGGAAGCGATAAATGATCAACTTGAGGATTGTTTGCTTGCATTTCACGCCGTCTCTAGAAGTTATTCTGTAAGATCAGATATTTACACTCACTGACATCTGGCTGATTTGTGCACAACTTTACAGCTCCTCCAGTACACCTATTGGACATATTCTTAATTTAATATTATGTTTGTTTTATTCTATTTTATTATTTAAGTTCCTTGACACTGTGATCGGTGTGGTTTAAAGTTTCTTATTGTAGGAGCCTTGATGCTCTTCATGTTAAAATTGTAGACAGTTTATTCACAGTAATTTACTGCCACCAGCAACTGAAACAACTTTAAGTTCATTGGATCTAGGAAGGGGAGGAGTTGAGCCACACAGTCTTTCGACCTCTTTCGTTTCAAATATTTCAGATTATTCTGCATCTGTTTTTTTGTCGAAGTGAACAGTTTAACTTTTATCGAATTGTCCTGTGGATTTTTTGGATATTGATTATGGAAGAGGGAATTTTTTGAGCGTCAAGCTACGGCTTCACTCAGAGGATACATACACTTTTACACAGATTTTTATCCATCTGTTGTTCATTGTTGTTGTGCCTACTTTAAAATGTCCTTGTATGTGTAAAAGTACTTGGATATAAAAACCTGCTTCTGATTCCTAATAACCCAGATGTCCTGGTAGGGTTTAGGGTTGCCACAATATCAGAATTTTAAACTTCAATATGATACAAGTCAAAATCTTGTGATATGGATACCCGTTTCTATACGACAGCAAGAAGAAAAAAAACACCTAGGCATCCATTATTGAGTAATTTCTTGTGTTCTGCAGGCAAACAATACAACACATGCATGGCTTTACGTAACCATGAAGCGTGCTTATTTTACAGTATAGGCGGACTGAAGAGGAAAAAAAACAATAAAGGGACGTGCTGCTGGGACCGAATCCATACATCGGAGAACAACACAGAGAACATGACAGCTACTTTACTGACTTTGTGTCTTATTTTGAGTCATTTCAGTCAGAAACAGACCAAACACTGCAGGATTTATCGAAAATGAAGGCTGTCCACGTTGTCTACCCGTACTTGTGCTCATGCATGAACTGTACCGTGCCAAAGCACACCTCTTCCAAGCGTGCCAGGGACAAGGAAGTGTGCTTGAGCAGTGACTCGCACTGGTCAAACAAACTGGACATTAGGGGTGAAGCGAGCTTGTGCACGGTACAGATTGCCTAGTGTGAGTGCGACCTTAGACTGCAGTTAATCTACACTTTCTGATAGAATCCTTCCTCTTCCTCTTCTAATATAAATGTAGTGTACATCCACACCTGTACCCACAGACTACTCCCCTATTCTAAACCTGAGTGTCCCCTCCTCAGCTACTTCTCCCTCCGCCCTCCCTCCAGCACCGCCCAGCAGATGGCAGAGGGACAGATCCATCATTGCTTGTGAGGAGTGTCACGTCCATCAGCTACCTTGGCGTAGCGCGAGGCGCCTCAGGGCGTGTCCGTGCCAGACCCCTCAGCGCCAGGGACCGTGGGCATGTCAGCTGTTACTCCTGCAGCTGCAGATGCTGCTCATTTGCAGGTTAATGCATTTTGGGATGAGTTGTGTCAGAGCGCTGACGAGTGAAGCAAGCCGGCCATCCAATTAGAGCACAACTGATGAGGGGCGTTTTACATCGCAAAGACAGAGGGACAGCCTCCACACCTGTGGAGAAGTCAGTGCAGGTGTGTCTGGAGCGAGGAGAGAAAACAGTTCCTTACCGTGAAAGTCTTGTTGTTGTTTTCTGTGGTTGTCCGTCTCTGGCAGGCGTATTGGGAAACAGAGGCCACAGCAGTTGGTGTGGAAGCTTCTGGCAGTGTCTCCTGTGTACAAAAACAAGACACAAACACATTAAGTTATCTCTTTAATTTCTGAGTTGTTGTAAAACTGTTGACAGGCTAAATGTGTAAACGCGTGCGGGGGTGTATTTCTGACAAGCAGAGAGCCACGAGTTCAAATTGAATTACATAAAAATGTGGCGTTTTGCCTCGGAGAAGTTATTTTTATGACTCTGTGTCTCCAGGGCAACAGGCTAATGACACTCATCTCACAGTCTGGTGGCAACCGAAATCCATTACGCCACCTAACCCGTGGCATTACAAATCTGCCTGCCATCATCCAATTTGCCTCCTGTAAATTGCCTTTTCATTCTACGAAGAAATGGTCCCTCCATTTGTAATATATGTGTCAAAAGGATTACACATGTAATGTTAATATTCTCGCAGACAATTAGACATCACAAAAAGGGAACATTGTGTCCATAAAATGACCCGTGGAGTTTTGTGGGAGGATGACACAGAGAGGGGAGGATGAGGAGAAAGACGGAGAGATTGTCATCCCGCGGTGTTGACTGGGACTGAAGCTGCAGAATGTAACAGGGGTGTCTCAAAAAGAGGATGAAAGGAGCGGGTACCTCTCACACTGCTGGGCTGAATCAATCAGTCAGGGACTCAACAAATGTTCATGATTTATTCTCTGCCAGAAGTCTACCCTTTTCTCCAGAAATGAAAAAAATAACCTTGAATTTATTTCACGGCACAATTTCTCTGCCAATCACAAGTAAAACTGTCTTAAAAAGTCCCTCACTGCGCTCCGTCTGAATACAACAGGGGCTTCTCCTTCGTTTTTCCACCTCAGCCTCAGTTTGTTTAATCCAATCTGGGATTGTGGGTCCATGGAGAAAACGTCTGTGCAGCAGCGTGCAGAGTTCTGTTTTCCCCATCTGGGCTCCAATATTACACAGACTGTAACTCTGGAAGCTCTCAGACTGATCTCAGAGGCGGTATATATCCCCTCCTGGCCTTCTCTCCAGAGTTCCCCCCACCTTTATTTAATGGCTTACATATAACTGAGTTAATGTCGAGCAGGGAGGTGAAGCTATCTCAATAGGGGATACAATTTTCCCAGGATAAACCCAGCACATTTAACTCAATGTTGATTGATTTAAAACCTGAAAGTATACCCAAAATAAAGCTTGTGTGCAGTTTTATAGCGTATATATGATACACAGGTTGGATACACACCCACTATTAAGCATTATTTTTGGTGCCATTGAAAAAAGAAGATGGCTTTCATAAAGAGAAACAAAACACAAAGGTGAAAGTAAACTCCTGTCATTCTTAAAGAGGAGGAAACGATTGATAAGAAATGATAACTCAATGTCTATTACAGGGATGTTAAAAGCTGCTCAGCTTGCAGCCTCCATACATGAAATTTTGCGTCTATCAAAGAGCATTTCAAGTTGAATTTCAATGCATGTATGCAGTATGAACTTCATTCTACATACTATGTTGTATGTTGTATGGCTGCCAGTTGGGGGTTATTTTGAAGTATGCCAGGCTAAGCTGGTTTCCACTCATGGAATGAGGAAGTAACCAACAGCCCAGCTGACTTCAGCGTAGCATCACTTTCTCTCCATAAAAAAGATGACAAAGATTAATTTTGATTTTTGAAGATAATTGTTGGTATCTTTGTGTGGTTTGGTCTGATTGTGATCATTTCCCCTGTTTAATGGCCGTCATTTCTATCTCTGTCCTGGAGCTTTGCATTGTAGGAAACAGTAAACAAGGGAGACTGGTCTGATGCATGCTGTATATTTAAGGTATGTAATTTAGGTTTATAATTTTGGCATAGTGCTGATCTCACATTTGTTCGCATGATGCATTTTGGCCAGATCAGTACTTACTACTAAAACAGTGGTTTCAAAAACTGATTTTTTTTTCTAATCTATGATGTCAACTGATAACCCAAACTTCTTGCTAAACAGCTTTAGTTGTTTTTTATTTACAATTTTTAAATAATTGGGTCCTTTTGTCTTGAAGAGGAGGAGACCTTTGTGGAAAATGTGTCAGTTCGAAAAGCATCCAAACTCTAAAGATGATGTCATGATTACATGCAACAGCTTCGCAGTGTTTTAACTGATTGTATCGTTCAGCATCCCGTGTGGGGTACATGGGGTACAAAGAGTATTCAGAAGTTTTACCACTGAACCCTCTGGTTTTTTTAAAGGGCTACAAGCTACAGGAGCAGAGTCCTCTTATAGATATTTAAAAATATGTGTAATCTAGATCTCGGTCATATCTTTTCCCATATCGTCTAGGTTTATGTTGGGAGTAAACACGCTGCAGCATCAGCTCTACAAGCACCATCTGCTGCAATAAAGGTTTGAATAGAGCTGAGGACCTCACCCACTCTTGCCCTTTCCTCTATACACTCCAGGCCTGTTCCTGCCTCCATGTTGATGTCTGTCACACAGGTGGAGATATGCACCCAGGTGAGTTGATGAAATCCTCCCGGGCTGCTGAACAGGTCAAACGTCACATTGGTCCCACCTGCTCAGGCGGCTGCTTGCCCCTGCACCCGCGCACCTGCACACTGACATCCCCCTCAGACACCGGACCCTCCTGTCCCCCGGCAGAGGAGTGAGGGCGGACACATGTCCACAGATTCAACAGATGCAAACTTTTTTTTTTTTGTTCCTTTCATGCAGACTATTCAAACATCTCTCTGTTTAAACAGGCTATACAGCCTCTCTGCACGCCAGGAAGTGGTGGCACATTGTAAACACAAACATTAAATTTCAATAGCTTTAACGCTTCAGATTCCTCCCTCACTCGCTGCAGAATATTTATGAAGGTAAAACACATTGAATTTCAAGACTATCAAGAGGAGCCGCGAGCAAATGTGCCCAAGAAGTATCCTGTTTGGGGAATATTTTATCCCTACATGGTAGCTCTTTAAATGGATTTATGACTCATAAAAACAATCTACTGGAAGCGGCGGGCACATAAATGCCACCGCGTGTTACCTCGTTCCTTCAGAGAGGAATGGCAGCACGAAAACAAGAAGAGAAGTGGGCCTGCGGTTACCTGGGGAGATGGGTCAATAAATGTCAGCGTGGCATCATTAGCCCCGTCTTTTAATGATGCAGCCGACTAGAAGCACGCCACGCTCACATGGCCATGGTAGAGGAAGACAAAACATTTTTTGGGGGGCGGGAGATAAAAGTCAGAGTGACTTTTTGTGCTGTCACAGGAAACATTGATGGAGCGCTCATTGAGTGTTTTTCCATCTCCACTGTGGGAGGAACACCATATTTCTTTATTTTGGATCCACATACTGCCAAGCCCTCATAGTGGCATCCACAAGGGAAAATGTGTGTGTGTGTGTAGTGGTTTCGCTCTGAGCCCTGGCGTCCAGCTGATGGGTTCATTTGACACTCCCACGTAATATGAGAGACGATTCTGTTGCTATCAGCGAGGTGAAGTGTGGAAATATGAGCGGAGGCGGAGGGTAGTTTGATGTGTCCTCTTTTGAAGAGCTCCCTGACAGCAGGTGACATTATAGATATGAAGGTAAAAGAGGAGAGAAGGGCACTAAGAAGCCAGAAGAATGTTTTCACCATGGTGATGGTAATACTGACTCTTTTCAGTGCGTCAGATCAGTGGGTTCAGCTCAGCAATAGGAGCTGACTCTTACTTAGTACAACTGTGGGATTTTATGATTCAGTCAAATTCACTCATGTGTCACCTATTCCTCACTCCTCACTTGTTTGCTGTATGTACGTGATGGATCTTCTTCTTTGTCCCTGCGCAGACATAAACACTTTTCTTCATTATAAGTCTATGAGTCAATTTTACTACATCAGTCAGAAGAGTACAAGGACTACTAATCTTCAGTCTCAGGAACTTTTATTACACTCTGTTTCAAAGAAAGTGAAATGTATATATTTATAAAAGTCAGAACTCAACTGATGAAAAAGACGGTTAAAGGAGCAATATGTAACTCTGACACCAAGTGTTTAAAATGGGTACTGCAGTCCAATTACAAAACATTGTAGAGAGCTGTCTCCCCCAGCCCCCTCCTCCCTAGAGTCAGTGTGCATGCAGGTTGTCATGTCACGGACACTGTAGCTTCAGTGTTTATCCAGCTCTGCATCGGTCTGTAAACCTTTCTGTGTTCTAACCTCTCTCCATTTTTCAAAAGCATCTCCAATATTGATCCTAGTTTGAGCACGTTTCTGCTCGTGGAGCTTATTAGAAACATGCAGAGGCTTTTTAGGTCGGGTACAATCACTTCTATCTGAACCACTTCTCTTGTCCGCTTCCATCACTGTTGGTTTGACCTGATAACTGGTCTCATATCTGGCTAACCGAGGGGTGTCCAAAACGGCCGTGTGGGGGGCGCCTTAAAACCGCCTACCTTCTCTGGTCCAAACAAATCCAGAGCATTCAGGACCAGAATCTAAAGTTAGAAGGAGGACATACTGGCTGCTGCATTGTTGTCAGAGAAGCCAGCACTTCAACATAACATGTTTCCTTAATGTCTGATCATATAGTAAGGTAACTTTATCATTTCAGTCAGCAGATATCTTAATGATTGGACCTTTAATTACAAGATTACAAGTCTGATTAATTATGTTATTATTGATTTCCAGTTTGCATGTCAGAAAGGTTCACTGACTGAACACATGCAAAAACTATACAGAGTGGTTATTGTAATGAAGGTAGGAGGCTTACAAGGTGTCGATGCAGAATCCGCCTGTTAACAGTGACTACACAATGATTCAAAGGGTGCAACACTTTGTCCACCATGGGTGCCAAGATCTACTCAAACATTATTTTGGAAGGAGCTTTAAAGGAGACATCTCTTACAGCTAACTCGTTCACGACTCACACATTACTACAGTATTTCGGTGACACTGCTTGTGCATTTATTTTGTTGCAACATCCAGAATGAAATGCCGTCTGTTCATGTCCTATAGTGCTCACTCTCTCTCCATCTATTTCTCACCAACCTGGATCAGATGTTTGGTCTCCACGGCCACAGGTCTCCCCTCTCTCATGCTGTCAGTGAACCAGCTGATGTCCAGCACCAGCATGTGGGTTAGATTTTTCAGGTCACACTCCTTCAGCCACGTCCACAGGGATGAAGTGTGAATGTCCTCTGACACCACATGTGTGACCACATCACTGTCGAAGGAGAAGAAAAGAGCTGTCAGAGGGTTCACCATTCAGTTTAAGGTGTTATTCCATCCGTACAGAACTCACAGAGAGGAGAGAGCATGATCTGGCTTCAAACACATAGGGAATCTATTAATAGAAATTCTGGTACCAAGACCCTGTCACTTTAAATCGTTTTATCAGAATATTTAATGCACCTCTCTATAAAATGCCAAAATTTATACCAACTTAAAATATGCAGGTTGTCCACTTGGGAGATCTCGATGGACATAGACTTCTTTCTATTCAGAAAGAAGTCTATGAACACAACACTGATGAACTTCCAGGTTTAAAGCCTTCCTCTGTAAGCTAATGTTAACCGCCTCACACATGTAAGCAGATGAATTATGTGTCACAGGAGAAGCAGAGACAGAAGAGTTTAGTTCAGCAGGCTGTTCTCCGTCTTCATTAAACAAAATTAATATCAGTTTTTGTTGTTGCTCTGTCTTGTCTCTATCCGTCTCCTTCTTCCTGCATCGCCCTCTTTCCCACTTTCCAAGACACTTCCCAACACATCCCACATTCCAAATGATACTGCTTCTTCTACTGTTAATACACGTGTTGTAATATCTTGTAGTTTGTGTTGTGTGAATATAAATTACATTCACTGCATCTTAACAAGGTTGTTGATTAGATCCATGTTTGCTACCTAACTAGCTAGCCTGCTAGCAAAATCACTTTGAAAACACTACCACTCGATGCATTTGCACTTTAAGGAAACATGAATTTTGTTTTGATACACCTTAATGAAATCTTTATTTAAGATTTTAGAGGAACCATTTCTCGATGGGAGAAAAGTCCGATCAATATTCTCCCTGTACTTAACAGAGCTGCATGGTAGCACATGTCAAAGGGTAGCACTATTTGACAACACTCGGCCTCAACTCCAACTCTATGCCTGTTGTTATCTTGACCTAAAGTTTGAAAAAGTCAGCATTTCCAATATGATAATCATGATGGATGGGCTTCCAAAACAGAAATACTGTTGTAATTTCAAATTACTCAAAATGTAACTACAGCGCAATTAGAAAAATGTTTATATTCTCTGAAAAGATAAACATGACAATAACATTAAGAACTAGTCATATTTCGCTCAACCACAATCAAGGAGCTAGCCAATGATAATAGAAAATACCACCTGTAGGGCCGCCATCTTGTTACGTAATTTACACTTTAGCTAGCTGGTTCATTTGGGGGATACTCCCTCTAGTGGCGTAAATAAGCAACTATAGCAACGACAAATCTATATTTCAACTAAACAAAACTGTACTGACTTCTCAGTATGTTCATTATTCACTTGCCAATTAACCAATTATAATTCCCTATATGCAATAAACAGACTAAAGCTTTGACAGCATGTTTATGGATTAGTGTAGCTCCCAGTGCACTTGGACTTGTCTGATTGAAAGATTTTCTTCACTACTTCATTGGCGGAAACAAAAACCGTCTCAGCCTAGAGGGATAGCATGTGCCTGCAGAGAGGCTGCAGTTTCAGGACCACTGTTCTGGGACAGTTTTAGGACCTTTGTTGCTCGCGACAGCACCACCTAGTGCACTGGATAGACAAGGACAGCATGTTATTGACCAGATGGATTTCGTTCAGAATGTGAGTATTTAATGTGAATCAAACTTTTAGTTTAGTGTCACAAAATGATTTATTTGTTTGTAAAAACCGTTTATGAGTTTATGAATTAGTGTAGCTCCCAGTACACTTGGACTGGTTTGATTGAACGATTTTCTTCAAAGCTTCATTGAGCAGAAATAACTTCTCTGTCACGGCCTCAGCCTCTGGAGAGGTTCAAGAGAATCTATTGAAATGCAGCTCAGCTCTCAGCACCGTGGTCTTCCTCGAGCTGTTTGGAGATCAACACTGGTTGAACAACAATCAACACAGACCCTCAGCACCTCCCTCCACTGTCTGAGAACTGAACTCATTCAACCAGTGCCTCCATACTGCTCCGCCGAGACTCTCTGAGCAGACATTTTATCAAGGCCTCCTCCCTCCCCCTTCCTGCCACAGACTCTAACTACCGTACCCAATCAGGGCGCCCAGCCGTGCCTAATTACCCTCAGCACACTCCTCCTCTTCCACTCTCCTGGCGTGGGTAAACCGATGGAAAGACTCCTTAAGAGATGTCCCGGCAGAGCTCAGGCTGAAGCCTAATTGGCCAAATCACGGGCGAAACTAATCTGCTTGGCAAACCAGTCCGGCCACCGAGGGTCCATGCTTAAAATAAAATCCTTCCAAGACACATTTGAGGTACCCAAGGACACAGCTATTATCTCCACAAGCTTAAATTCAGATGCACTAAACTGTTGTCGAACCGCAGTGATAGAAATTTGGCTCTCGGGGTTTATTTCCCTAAAACATCACAAAACGCTTTCTGCTCATGCCATGTTTGCAGAGATGTAATCCAGGCCCCGAATGTGGGTTCTCTATTTTATGCATAGCTGCACAGAATGTAAAACGGCAGATTGACATGCAAATGAGCGGCACCAGCTTGTTCTTCCTAGAATCAGTGGGACAGAGCCCAGACACAAGGACAGGATAAAGTCAATGGGCTTTGATAAGGAGAACTCTCTCGAGTCGTCTCTGTGCCCTCGTTCATGTCAGCAGCTTCTCTCCTCTTCCTGCTGCTTGAAAGCCAACGGGCTGATCAAAACATGGAGGATGTCCAGAGCAGATTGTTACAGCATGGCTAGGTTTCATCTGTTTGCTCTGACAGTTCCTCTCAGGAGACGTCGTCACTGAGACATACATGGTAAGTGTAGTAAATTAATCATCATAAATTAATATCTTAATCAAATTACTTTAGATTATTATTGAACCCACTGGAGAGGAGCTGCTTCCACGCCTAATCAACCAAGATGTCACATCCCAGATAAACAACATAATGAAGTGGTGTGCATGAGTCTGTATATCAGATAACCGTGATGGTTTTCATCTTAAAGAAATCATTTTCTCTTTTGACTGCTGTTTGTGTCCGCTGTGTAAAACAACAGTCAGGATCGATATTGTAAGACCTTCTTTCATCTTTTACTAAACCTAAACATGTAGTTCTGGTTCATTACATGAGCGTCTCGTTAGAAGTGTTTTATAATGTTTAAAGTTTGAATATTTTTAAGCACCAAAACTACCCATAAAAAGGCGTTTTGCCAACTTGGGGCAGCCTCACTCCCCGTACTGTGGTAAAGCAAGATTGCCCTGCAGGTGCCTTGTGACAGATGTGTCTGTATTGCAAGTATTGACTATCTAAAGATGGTCTCCACCTTCTTCTGTTAGAAAAATAAGTTGTTAAGACCCGGCTCGTGGGGGGAAAGGGAAGCAACATTAATATTAAAAGTTATTTATCACAAAAGAAGCAAAGTTGTGGTACATAACAAAAAATGAGGCAAACTGAAATGGCCAACGAGTGCTGCTCAAATCAAAAACATCATAAAATAGAAGAGCTCTAAATTAGGTTTAACATACCAAGTCTAAGTTGTATAGAAATTAAAATAAAACTTACTACACTAACCAAATCGGACAACATATGAACAGCACCCCTAGTTTAGTGTTTCTAAACAAAGACAAAAGCTAATGTGATTGTGTGTGTGTGTGTGTTAACTAAACTAATGCCTGTCCCAGTTCAACATAAAACGAGTACCAAACATAGACAAAGACAACGAGAGGCACAGATGATGAGCTTAAAATGAACAGAGCTGCGCCCAGAGTAATGGCTTGTGTCGTTTTTAAAGCATGTGTTGGCAGATGCTGTCCTCTGATTGGCTAATTGCTTCACCAGCAGTAGCAGCACAGGTGGACACAATCAGTCCTGGAGGATGCACTCACCAACAGCACACGAGCTTACATTCACACAGAAGTAACAGTAACAGAAGTGAAGCCAACATCCCGCCTGCAGAAGCTTCTGCCACACAGCGCTGCAAAAGGGTCTATTTTGATTAGAGCTGTCAATCATGGTGTTATTCCCCCTTGTAAAGCATCAAATCAACAATTTACACAGAACCTCTCAGAAAATGAACACTGACACGATTCAGCATGATGAAGCCTCTGTAACATTAGCCACTGGTTTCTGAAGAGGCATCTTGAAGCCAAACAATGGTTGTCGAAATGTCGGAAATGCTTCTTTCAACTAACCTTCGGCTGATCTAGTAAGAGACATGAGGTGGAGTTAGCCACTATGCATACAACGTGCCTTCCTGTCAGTTAACACGACCACACCCCTTATTAAGCAATTCATGTATAAGTCTTTTGAGTTATTAAAAAAACTCTAGCTACTGAAATTATTTCATTTCCTGAACAATGCTGAAAAAAATGTTTGCTTCTGCTGTAAGACGGAGATTTTAATATGGGCGCTGATGTGGATTACTTGATTTTTGCGGTGGTGGACACTCGAGGAACTGCAGTTTTTTGCACCTTCACATGGTTGTCAGCAGAGGTTGCCCCTTTTGTCAATCCACTGGTTTGAAGCATTGTTCGAATTGATGCAGTGGGTTGAGTACGGCTCAGACTGGTGGGTGAAGTTTCCCTTCAAACAGTAATTTTATAAACGGTCCCTTAGTCCCCAAAGCGCTGCAGCGCGAGGTCAGGGAGGGGAGAATGCCCGTCAAATATCTGACTTTTACTTGAACGAGCATGCATTGCAGCTCATCAATCAGCCAGGACAAACATGTCGATATGTGGATCCATGTTCGAGAGCATCAGACTGGAAGTAAGGACGCGTGGAGAGTGATATGTCATTGTGTCGGAGTGTGTGAGTGTGTGAGAGACATTTCTCTCTGCACGGAGAAAAGCACACAGTGTGTCCGACCACAGGCTCCAGGCAGTGTGCCTATAGGTTGTGAAGGACTGGGAGGTGTCTGTTATCAAGCTGCAGCTGATAAGTTTTGTTGGCTTGCAGAATTAATGTCGGTTTGAGGCGTGCACGCTCTACTTCCTGTCGTTGGTTTCAAACAATTGTATCAAGCAGGGTGTAACTGTAGGAGCGCTCAAGCTGTGTTTCTGGGAATGCTGCCATGGCCAAGCTGGTGTGCACGGCTGGTGTGCATGTGCATTTAAACACACACACACTTGTGAAGATTTCTCTCAGCTCAAGCTCTACCTTTATTGACCTAAATACGATGCTGACATTAAGCCCTGTTCATCATTAAGGGAAGCTAAGTTGTAGAAAAACCTCCCTTGCTGTACATTTCTAAAGGTGAAACTGATTCTTGCAAATATAGAAGCAGGGACACACATGCACATGCTCTCACACACACACACACACTTGCTCACTATTGTCTGACTTGGAGCTGCCCTGCCCTTACAACAAAAGCAGACTTTAAAACGAGGAGGTTGCGTTTACAGGATCAGTCGCCTCAAAGGAGAGCGGCTCTGAAGCGCTGTGGGTGTTAGGCAGAGGGCCTCTGCTGTGTGCACAGTTTGGGATTTAAAAGATACTTTCAATTAGAGGCAGAGAAAAAGGGAAGAACGCACGCTGCTTCCGTAATTACAGCACAATAGATGATTCATCCTGGTGAGGAAAGTCGTTCCTTAAGTAAGACTTAACAAACTTGGGCCAAACTCATTAAAAAGTTTGTGTTTGCTCTGTTACCTTTTCTTTAAGTGTTTTTAGTTTTGTCAGTGCTGACTCCATGTAGCCGGGTTAGCTCCTTTTCTTATTCTTACTTAACGTGTTTATGTCGAAGCTGCGAGCTATAACTCAGGAGGGAAATCCACTAAGGTGTAGCAGAGACACGATGGATGCCCTAACCTTTTTAATGAAGTATTCATGAGACAATAGAGGCCTTATAATTAGCTGATTGGATTTTAACTTCTCCTGAAAGGAACATGTTTTTTTAAGGGAATGATACAAAGTCACACTGAATATCTCACCACAGAGCTGATCTCTTCAATAATGTCCTGACCTTTTTTTTTTTTTACCAATTAAAGAGCTGGCTCTCTATATCCAGATTCTCTAAAGGTTTTAACTCATTATTAGAGAAAGTCAGTCTTTTGCTACTCAGCTATTCATACTTACTTTTAACCCCAATTTCAAAGCAAAATCACCTATCACTGTCGGTGCCTATACATACAAAATAATGTGTTTTCTTTACCGCGTTAGTCCGACTAAAACTGGACTTAAGAATGCATGTAAACATGAAAGTCCGACTGAGATCAAAATAAGTCAAATTTGGACTAACACAGCAACATAATGCAGTCTGTAATCTACTTTCTCTTGCATGTTTACGCCTCAAACTGACCGAGGTGTTCTGCACATGCTCCACAGTTCCAGTAGCAGGCTTGGACCCAGAAGTCGAAGAGCATAGATGCATAAAAGAAAGCCAAGAAGAAAAAAAGGAAAATGTGAACATGGTGAGCTGTCCATGTTTTCACTGTTTGACTAACAAACAGTCGACTGTCTGGTATGTGTCGTAACCAGAAGAAGGTCCGATAGTAACCAGCTGAAAGGGGGCATATTGGCCATCTACTGTAGCAGAGTCTGACAAACTTCAATCAATAAATGGATCCTCCCCCGGTGCATGACGAGGACACCAGTCCAGATAAATGAGCTCATTGAGCGAACACTGTAGCTCGACTTAACCGTATAAATAAAGCAGGACACATAATGAACCCTGGACCTGTATGACTGCTGGGTCAGGTCTGAGGGTCCGGGTACACAGATGAATATCAATAACATGCAAAAAGATGTGAAACTGTTAGAAACTACATCAACAACAATAGAACAGTAAAAACTAAAGTTCTGAAGGTAAGACATTTTAATAAATCTAAAAGCCTGAATGTCTAGCTGTAAGTTAAAATGGCAAAATGTTACATGTGAATTGTCTGGAAATGAGATGTTCTCTCTACTAGGAATTTGTGCTTGCTGCATTTGCACCTATTTTAATTTATTACAAGAAATCCATGCTTTTTTTTTTTAGCTTTTTAGAAGTTAAAATAAGATTTTAACTGGACTCGAACGTGGCTTATAAAAAGTGTAATGAGATATTTTGACCAGAAATAAGACAAAACAAGGTATCTCAAGGCATCTCAACTCTTCTCTATTTTCCTCCAGATTAAAACCAAAACTTGACGAGGTATTGTAATTTGATTTTCAGAATTCTTTGTATCTTTTCAACAACCAGTTTTTAGATTTGATGCATAAAAAATCTGTTCAAATCAAATCCATTTTGTTTAAAAACAAGGGGGTGGAAGGACACTGAAATGCATGGTGAGAAATGTGTGTCTTCAATCTGGTTATAAAAATGCCTAAAGAAGGGGAACACTTAATACTAAGAGGTGGACTATTCCAGAGATTCAAGGCGCCCTTTCCCTTTAGCCTCGACCGAGGAACAGCCAGGAGCAGCCGGTCTGATGACCTGAGAGGTCGGGTTAAGGAGAGGGGGTGGAGCAGTAGAACAAGGCCATGTAAAGCTGCTAAAACAAATAAAAGAGCTGGCTCCCGGTCAAGTTCTGATTTCTGATTACATTAAAATAACAAATTCAGAGTTTCAAATTCAGAACGCCTGACAGTGATGATTGTTGCCGAGTTGGTTACACTGAACAAACAATTCAATCAGGCCAACCAGGTGTTGTGTGACCTTCAATTAAGTAAGATTTAAAGTCTTGAAGGCCTATGCCAAGGTCAGACAACCCCCCTGCTCTGTATTCATGTCCTCTTCGCTCCACATTCAGAGAAGCTTTTAAACCCGCTGCATCAGAGATCAACAAAAAGACAAGCTTTTTCTTTTTTTCCAACCTGAGGACGTCTTCCACGATAAAGCCCTTCGACCTGGCCAGCTGCGTCAGAAAGCTTCTCCTGCTGCGGCCCATTTTCCTCTCCACCAGGAACAGTCTGACATCCTCAAACTTCACCTCCTCGCGCCCGGGGATGCACACTTCTGCCGTTCTCGACCTTTTCCTGACTCGAGGCACAATGGGAGAGTGGAACATCTTTTTACTCAGTGAGCTACAACTGAAGTGTTTCTGCACCTCTAGGAATTACTTGAACTTTGTGTTCTCTTCCATCCAGGAAAAGAAATACACTTTGGTGAAGTCACCGTTGTTTATCTAGCAGTGTGTTTGAATGTGTTATCCTGGCAGGGGGGCGGGGGGGGGGGGGGGGGGGGGGCAGTGTGTCGGTTAGAGCAGGGTTGGTTTTGGCAGATAGGAGACGCTTCTGGCAACAGGTGTTGAGGATTTTGGTGTTTACCAAAAAATAACACCTGCCAACTTCAAATGATGGAGGATGGAAGAGGAAGGAGAAAAACAGCCTGTTGGCATTAAGTTTCCAGTAGATGTTGTTCTGAAAACACACGTTTGGAGGAAGTAAACAAGTCCGCCCGAAGCTGCCAAAAGTTTCCAGGCAGTGCAGGCGATCACATTTTACCAAAACTGTTTGAACCATTGATTATTCATATTTTCAAAACGGGCTCTTTATGCAAAGGTTAATTATTGATCATTCAAATGTATTCTTTTTTTTGCAACACTGTGCGCGCACAATGACATAAACACAGTTCTGGTAGAGAGAGAGAGAGTGGGGATTGACTTGCAGGAAAGGAGACACAGCTTGGATTCAAACCCAGGCCACCCCCTCTAACTACTAGGCCACCAGCACCCTCATTATCTCCAGAATATAATGATATTCAGAAAACTCTGCACAGAAACTGCCATGAGTAATATCCTTCTACCTCTCTAGTCTCTCTTTACAAACGTATCTCTACTCTATTTCATTATTTTTGTTCTTCCTCCTCTGGTTCTGGCAGGCAGACTTCTTCTAACCCTGTTTATGGATCTGTGTTGGCATATATTTGGTGATATTTAGATTTTGAATA
This sequence comes from Labrus mixtus, assembly GCF_963584025.1. Taxonomy (NCBI): domain Eukaryota; kingdom Metazoa; phylum Chordata; class Actinopteri; order Labriformes; family Labridae; genus Labrus; species Labrus mixtus. The sequence continues at coordinate 26,695,706 of NC_083617.1, forward strand.
TTGGCCTCTCTAGATACTCGACCCCCAGCAGCTCCATGTCTCAGAAACACTGTCATATAAGGCTGTTTTAAAACGCTCATTTTTGCACATCTCTCGATGCTTTAAGGAACGTGTGGCGGTCTTATCTTTATTTACAATTTACAGATATAAAAGAGTAAGATATAAAGTACATAATTCCTGGCATCAGTATGAGACATGCACAGCCAGATTCTGTTTGAAGTTACACATGGGCTTCCTCTGTCTCAAGTCTGAGTCTTAGAAGTGAAACTATGATTAAGTAAAGCCTTGTCAGATGTGAAAATTCACCCTTAAAACAAGCTAACACATTGTGACTTTCCCTGAAACTCTCAGCTTACAGTTTTCATATAGATGCCTGATGTGAGACAATTCAAGCTCCTAATAAGTAACCTTCATTTTGTGGCTCTTTTGATCTGTAAATCATTTACGTGGTTATCTGACCTGCAATCTGTTTTTCAAAGTCTGGTTCATAATCTGTTGGAGAACTCCTCTGGTATGTGTGATTTGTTTATAATAACTTTTAATCTAAGTTCACTCAATGAATTTATTTCATCATTGTTTGTTGTCTTGATTAGTGATGTGTAGTTCATGAATGATTCGTTCAAAACAAACAAATCATCTGGGTGAACGAACTGAACTGAATCACTTACTGAAAAGAGTCGTTCATTTCTCAACTTCAGTTGCGCTCTCCTCTCTCCTCTCTCCCGTCTCGTGTCTCTCTCTCTCCTCTCTCCCGTCTCGTGTCTCTCTCTCTCCTCTCTCCCGTCTCGTGTCTCTCTCTCTAGACCGTAAGAGTCGCTCAAAGCCCGCCCTCCCGCTCCATAATAAGCCAATGAGCTGAGAATTTAGTTGGATAAAGTTACAGTTTGCAAACTGAAAGCTGCTAAAACAATCACATTTATTTTCCCCGACCGTTCTGTTCAGTACGTTCAGTACACGTTCAGTTCGTTCACTGAACGAGAGCTCCGCTCTTCCTCTCAGTTCTCAACAATACAGATGCATGAAAACAACATTTAATTCATGTGTGCTGTTATTTCTTTCAGATTTGAAAAGGGTCCTGCAGGCCAGGATTGTGTCGAGGAGGCTCTGTTCAGGAGCCTCAGGTCTTCAGGTCTTGGTATGTAATTCATAAAAATGTGAATTAACTGAAGAGTATTAGATGTGAATATTTGAATTAAATTTATAATAATTTACTGACAATTTGATATTTTTGGTCCCCATTTGCAGATCCAGCACAGCCAGAATGACAACAAGAGCTGTTGTGAAAGCACATGGCCTCCTTTTGTACGAACATTCATCTGCAGTTTCTGGCTACAAGTACAGCTGCTGTAATATAAGAGGACCGCATGCTGTGGTAAAACCAGCAATTTGCTCCCCGCATCAAAACAAAAGTGGCTTTTGCTACGACCCTCAAACCAATCACTTCAAACGCACCTTTTTTTTTTAATGACATTATGGACTTTGTCAAACAAATATCAATGTTGAACCAATGGTGCTGTTTTATCACAGGCTGCTAAGTTCAATAATATCAGCATGGTCTATGTTTTCTTTTCAAGATGTACGAACACATTTTGCATTTTTTGTCTAAATGTTCAGAGCATTATTTCAATAAATAAATACTTATCAACAGCTTTTTAATTGTTTTTTCTGTAAATTGGTTGGCTTATTTAGTCTATATCTGTAAATGATAATCTTTTATTTTTAGCAGACTGCTTCAAATGTTTTTAATCTTTGTCCCCCCAAAAATCGAACTCAATTACAGTATGATAGTCACATGCTGTAATGACTATACTTGTCTGTGTAGACATGTCAAAAATATGCATACATGCTTCTGCTTTGTAAATATTAACAGCTCACTGTCATGTAATTATAAGCAAGAACACTGTGGCTTACTTATGTGTTTTCACTAGCTAATACATAGAAGAGGAAACCTTTTACTTCCTACTAGAAAATGTGTATGTGGTTTTCACAGATCATGAAGAGGATATGCAAATGCAATTGATCAGACCTTTTACATCACAAAATTAGATTTATTAAAAAAAATGCAACATTAAATAATTCTATCGGAATACAAAGCACTTCAAACAAACAAGTTGGTGTTGGCATTTGATGCCCCAAATGTGCATGTAGCCACATGTAAAAGAAGTTTTGCTAGTGGCCAGGAACATATCCAGTATACTGTGCATAGGGATAAGGCCACTGATCCCTAATCCTCCACACACAGCAGCTGGGAATTACCAACCGGGTTCCGCGCCCTACTGCACCGTGTTTCCAATATATAAAGCTTCTGTATGCAGCAAAGCGCCACTCCCGGTTGTCTTGCGCTGGCTCCCTTGCGCTGGCTCCCTTGCCCTGCCAAGTAGAGGGATGTCCTCCCTGAAGTTCTCGTCGACGGTAGCCAGTCACTGCAGCCCGCTTCAGCAGCCATACCGACATCCGACTGTAAAGAAATGACAAACATTTAGAGGGATTCAAGTGAAAACACTTATTCATTGCTGTTTTCTAGCATTTTACAATCACCAAAATTATTCTAATGGTAAAAGATGGCTAACTATCAGTAGCAGTGCAAACTGCAAGCTAAAAATTACTTTCGCCTACTCCGGAGTAGAATACAAAAAATAGCTCCTAACACAGGTGAATATGTTCGGGATATAAAAAATAACACTTTAACAATGACATTACTAACAACGTCTTACTTACCTCGTCACTTGACATTTTTCTGTAAGAAAGCTTTTACAAGGGAAATGTTATCCACCGCTGGAGCTTGACTCCTTCGTGCGAATGCGAGTTGAGGGGGGTTGGACTCGGAGGTGTGTTGCTGGAGTAGAGAGGGAGGCTACAGCATGGAGAAGGTGTGGTCAAACAGCCGTTTGTTTTGATTTCATGCTGGTGCTCAAGGGCGACATCTACTGGATCAAAAAATCGCATATAAAGCCTTTAAGGCTCTTAGCGCGTCACAGAAAGGGGGCGTGTAAAACGTCTTTTGACCATTCTTATTCACAAAAGCGCAGAGTGCAGGTGGTCCAATATGATGAGGTGTGATGATGAAGTTAAAGTAGTAAAACAGGATACTGCAACTGCAGATAAGGAATGAGAGAACAATCCTGCAGAAAAGAATTGTGTTCATTCGTACATGAATGTAATGATTTTACCACACACTGCACCACAGTGTCTCCTGTTGATTTCTTAAGTTACAGATACTCACAGTACAACTGTGAAACTGAAACAGTGAGACATGATTTCAGCAGTGTGAGAAGAAACTGCAGTCAGTTGGATTCTTGTGCTTCATGAGAAATATGCAGAAGTAGCTTCAGTATTTAGCTAAAAAAAAGTCAATTCAATGTACTGATTTGGTGTTGTGTGGTAATTACCCATTAAACGAATCAGACAGCCATTTGTGTGCAGAACCTCACCGGAGCTGGAATCAGAGTCTGGACTGTTGTTTTCTTTGGGCATTGATTTCCTTGAAGACAGAAAGAAGAACAATTTAAACATGAACTTCTTGCAGAATCATAGAGGCTGTTAAAATCTTCTGCTAGTCTTCCTTACATTTTAAGAAAGATTATAAATTGTTACTAAAATTACTTTGATGCTGGTAGCGGTTACAATAACACGGTCCAATCATATGAGAGATAATTTTACCTTTGAGTCCTATGTGAAGGCGTTCTCTTCAGAATCAGCGCTGCAAAGACAAGATGATGGCGTCCACCTTCACAACCTGCTGTTTCAGTCTGGCTGCATCATGGTCACCTACAGGAACACCACAGAAATGCAATCAAAGTACTTCACTTTATTTATCAGAGGATGTACTGTATGCAAAGTAGAATTCTTTTTTTTTAGGTATAATTCCTCGAAAAGATTTGAGACTGCTTTGTTATTTGAGAGGTTAAAATGTAAGTCTAAAACTAAAAAGTTATAACAGACAAATATGATAATGAAATAACCAAAAGAGCATTTTAAATAGAAATGAATCTTGTTGAACAGATATAGTGTTAATAAAAGAAAAGTTATTATATAACATATGAATCACATAATCATGGAGCAAAGCAAGAAGAGTATCTCTGAACAAATTCTGAATAAGCTGAACTAAAGTCACAACAAATCAACTGTAAACTATTGAATTGACTCCTGGTAGTGTGCTGAAGTCTTGAATATTAACTAAAGTAAATTAACACTAAAGTCAACCTGTTGAAGTCTTAAATATTAACTAAAGTAAATTAACACTAAAGTCAACCTGTTGAAGTCTTAAATATTAACTAAAGTAAATTAACACTAAAGTCAACCTGTTGAAGTCTTAGTAGAATATGATCAGCCCGTTTTGAGTCCTTGTACAAATTATGTTTGGTTCATATTACATTTCACCGTTGGCTGCTGATGTTAACATGTCCGTTCTGTTTCTTTTCTTTGAACAGTTAGAGACATTATTGAACCAGATAATAACTTTAGTGTTATCTGAACACATGAAGAAATATTCTGCCTCTTCCAAATATTAATGTTAAATTTTAGCCCCGCCTAAAATTCAAGTCAAGAAAAAAAGTCAAGCCTGTTATTCTTACAGTCTGTGCACACAAAATGATCACTTGAACACAATGTAGGGTGATAATAACTAATGATCACAGCAGAGTTTAGGTTTGGAAAAAAAATATGCGACGAGTATTTTAGCTTTACAGTTTGACCCACATCCCATCTGTTATCATTGAGGAGGCGGGGTTTATGACCTATACTGCAGCCAGTCAGCAGGGAGAGCTCTACAAATAAAAGCTTCACTACACCGGGGAGCTTGTCCCGTCCATTATTTTTACAGTCTATTGTCTGGACTAGAGATACACTACAATTTTTGAATCCAGGAAGAATCTATTTTTTTTTTTCAGGAGGGCCAACTAAAGTGTTTTGCAACCACATGGGCATTTCTCACTTAAATCAGATGTAAGCACACACACACACACATCTTTTTAGCGTCTGTTCAATGTTTTGTTTTTTCATCTGTTTTGGCAGAGGGGGGTCAAATATGTATCTGTTTCTTTTGTCTACTAAATGATATTCTTTTTTTTTACTGTGGAGAAAAACCTCATCAGAAAGTGTTGAAAAAGAAAGTTTCATGGTGTTGTGACTCCTCTCTCCTGGCTGGAGTGAAGCCTGACTCCTGGGAGACGCCTGAAGTCTGCTCACCGCACAAACGCCTCACAGCTGTCTTGCCATGTCCGGTGCGTCTCGCCACTCACCGTCTCATTATGTCCGGAGCCAGTCCGCACCATCTGCTGCACCGCTTTAATTAGCTCACCGCCTAAACGCAGAGCCTCTGTGGGCATTTCCCCCGAGAGCCCAGCAGCTCTTACGTGGCCTTTCACACATGCACAGGTATATGAAGGCATTAATGATGAGGAACATTTATAGAAGAACCGAACGGAAAGTGTGTGTAATCTGTTCAACGCATCCCTTCCCTTTTCTTTCCAAAGAGGTCATTACAGCGTGCGCCAAGTGTTGTTTATTTCTCTGCTGCAGCTGTCAATAGTGTTAAGAAAAACAGGGCTTTAAATGTCAGCATGCTGTAATTATCTACAATAATGTATCTGCTTCAGTGGACCAAACTGCAGTGATTTGTTGATTCAAGTGAATCATTACAGGCCTTGATTCTCCTGTTAATCACGAAAGCCTCTGTTCATTTTTCCACTTTAATAAGCACACCTTTCCTCTGTCAGCGAGACGCGTTTTATTACAGCGCTCTCATTAGGGCAGAGATCCGAGGGTTAACGGGTGTCACAGGGCGCATGTGACTAATTGTTTGACTGTTTACCCCGACCGATCACTCAGCCATGTACGAGGCTGCTGCCCCCCCGTCCGCGATGAGACCAACGCAATTCTAACATCACTAAGACAAATGGCTCTTACAGCGCCAGCAGCAATCACCGAAGGAGCAGTGAACCCAATTTGTCATCCTACTTTCTTCAGCAGCTCCACGGATCCATGATAAAAAACCATCCGATAATTGTTTGGACTCGTCACACAAAGTCGATTTGCTTAGAAAAACACAATGTGACAGCAAGCGTGATCGTGCCAGAATCATTCAGATGTTTATTTAACTCCCAACATGTCCAAATATTAGAAACCTGTCAGGTTTAGTTTTGCAGAAACACGACTAAATTAATGCATCAAGACATCAAGCAGGGGAAATAGAGTTCATCATAACAAGTGCATGTACTCAGAAAGTGTAGCTCAATGTTGAGGGTTTTTTTCAGGCATTTGAATTCATATTCCACTTCAGACTTCTCTTCCACTTGAAGAGAGAAATACTTACATCATTAAATTAATTCTTCAATTCATGTAGCAGACACTGTTATCCAAAGTAACGTACATCAGACTGCAATAACAAAACAAGGAAGGATCTAGAGGGGAGACAATATCAGGAAGAAATGATACCTCTGTTAAAGAAAAATGACATTATATGAGTTGCTTCTCATCAATGACCCCAAAGGTCAGCTCAATGGCAAACCAGGCCTTTGCATGTTTTGTATTGAAGCGTTGCTGCCTCCTTCCTTGCAAAGGGTTTCTGTAGGGTGTTGTTATTGCAATAATGCTAAAGACAATGGTGGCCTCCATGACCCAAGAGGAAAAAAACAGTTGGAGGGGTACAGTGAGTTAATGTAAACTGACCTGTTTCTTAAAATGCATGAGTCATGTAGAACCACCATATCCAACAAAAATGTCCAGTAAATCTCCCGGAGCAGTCACAGTTACCTTGCATTTAAATGAAATTGAACGGTTTGTAATTAACATAATCTTGCTAATAATGCCTGTGTGGTTTGATGCTTATATGACAGCCTTGTTGACGGCCTCATGCTGGGCTTAATCTCCAAATCCTCGGCCAACATCCTCCAAAGCAGTCAGTCTTGGGAAAAGGGTGACCTTGGATTTACACCGCCAAATTTTTTTGGCAATCCAGTGAACAAATCTAAAAACTGTCGACTTTGGCACGTCAAATGCCCAGGCTGTTACCCGGTATGATACCCCATGGGCCAGCCAAAAAAAGGGAGGAGACCGTTGAAAGCCTGCCGTGTAACCCTGAAATCAGCCTTCATATCTCGCTCAGCATCCATGTATATTCTGAGAACCGGCACATGGATGTTAAGCCTCACATATGGGGTGCGCTGGTATGACTATTAACAGAGAAAAACGTAATAATAAGGATTTAATTTGAGATGTTAGCTAAAAAAACAACGTAATATATGCGGTATAATTTATGTATTTCCTTCATTTTTGTGGTAAAGCTGTATGACAAAAAAAAAGAGTGAATTGAGAAATTGTCAATTATCTCTTGTGCAGTCCGTACGGCAAGAGACTGGATCACCTGAATCATGCAGTCGGTTCCTTGATCGCTTGGCTGTGTGGAAAGTAAAACGGTAAAATAAAAAGATGCTAAAATGATGGATGGGTTTACTGGTGATAGGATGGATGGATGGGTGGGTGGATGGATGGATGGATGGATGGATGGATGGGTGGATGGATGGATGGGTGGGTTTACTGGTGAAAGGATGGATGGATGGATGGATGGATGATGGATGGATGGGTGGGTTTATTGGTGGATGGATGGATGGGTGGATGGATGGGTGGATGGGTCTACTGGTGAAAGGATGGATGGATGGGTGGGTTTATTGGTGGATGGATGGATGGATGGATGGATGGATGGATGGGTGGATGGATGGGTGGATGGATGGATGGATGGATGGATGGGTGGGTGGATGGGTGGGTTTACTGGTGAAAGGATGGATGGGTGGGTTTATTGGTGGATGGGTGGGTCTACTGGCTGCCTCCTGCATTAAATGTTGTGTAATCAATAACCAGAGCAGAGCAAAAAGAAGAAGAAAAAAACCTGCCCGAAGGTAACTTTTATTATCTGCTTTTCTCACTGAAGAGTTGCTTGTTTTGTATCATCAATATTTCAGGCTCAGAATGATTCCTCATGAAGTGAGAGGCTGAACTGAAAAAACAACACAACAATGAAACAAAGAGCAATAAGAAGAAGCAGTGTTTCCTTTTGTTTTATTGGATACACTTCCTCATTGATTTGCATTTGTTAGAGAAATGTGTAGCTGTGTTTATTCATCATAGTCTGCTCAACGGTTATGACAGGATTCATGTAAACTCTTATCCAGTCGTAGTAATAACAAACACTTCGCGTCAATTTCTTAGGTTTCACACTAAATATATACAGTTATAATAAAAACACCTGTTAAAGAATAAAATAGTTTATGTTGCCTTATTGTTTGAAAAGTAAAACCAAAGCAAATGTCACCTACATCGGCAATCTTCCAACTGCAATGTCCACCAGGGGGCGACCACACTGTTATTATGGTATGGTGCAGGTAGTATGGTAGTAGTTTGATTGTTTAGAAGACTGCTTTTTTCCACACAGTGCCGTATACATATATAAGTTGTTGTTTTTTAATTAAGAAAACATCACTAAATGTCTCAGCCTGAAAAAGTAAAACCAAATCCCTTCTAGTTGATGTCTTTAATCATATTTGTACATTTCTCTTTAACTGGCATGTCTGATCACAGACATTTGGTCTTCTATCAGAACTGCTAGTCCACAAAAAACCCAGCGTCATTTCCCAAAGCTGAACTGACACACGACTTTCATTTCCACCTTCTGTTGGAGTCGAAGCGATCTTGAACCTAAAATAAGATTATGTACAATGAATTATCCCCTCTGCCTGACTGTAAATGAAGCCTGTCTATGTTTGAAGCCTCACTCTATTAAGACACTTTTATTTCACAACACTTTTATACAGAGCGACTTTGAGGAAGTCCCAGCTTCCCTTTTGTGGATACCGGCAGTGAAATCTTGGTGGACAAGTTTAGATGTTTTGGAAAATGTCATACATTGCTACATTACTTACGGATGAAGGAGGATACGTGTAGGTTTTAATGAGGGGACCTCCCAAGGTGCACTTCTCCCTCCTGAAGCTGTCTGGCGAGCAGGAGAAGCAGAGTGTGACGGGTCAGTCTGTTACTGTATGTCTAAACGCTCACTCCTGCTCAGAGGATCCCTGGACGGACACAAAATGAACCTGCCGTCCAGAGAGGAGTGTGAGGGGTGGGACCAGGCGCAGGTAGCCCTCTTCATGTGCAAGGTGAGTGCAGGGAAAACTCAATTTTTGTAAAGGTCAATAGTTAAAGTGGATCGTGTGTTGTCTTGGAATTATTCTCCATCCGGGTGTAAGATGAAAGAAAAGATGTTATATAGACTTTAATTTAGACGACCCATGTGTATATCAGGAGACTAAATCAGTGCGTGTTCACTGTCCTCAGAACAAAATGCCAGACTGTGCCGCGGTCGTAAACAGACTGAGGATTAATGGACGAAGACTTCTGGTGAGTCAATCCTTCACATTTCTCCTGTTTTATCTTCATCTTTCAGAAAAAACAACAACTCCTGCTGTGCCTCTTCAATGTAGTCATGTGTTCAGGATCATATCTGGGCTTGTGGTTGTTCTTATTACATCCAAATGCACAAATCTTTCCAAGTAATTATTAGTAATAGATGATGGTATTAAACAGGAGAATAATTTAACAGCTGCCAATCATTTGCAACGTTTGTCACTTTTAAAGTCAAGTGTTTTTGATGGACTTGTCTTCATGGTCAAGGATTGGATTCACACTAGGGTCCTCGGCCCGGATCTGTGAACACTTGACCCCAAAGTCAGGTTCATTTGATCAGTGTCAACACAAACATACCGTACTCGGGTACCATGCCCGAGTCCGCTTAAAGAGGTCGTCTCGAGCACGATTCATGTTTCATGAGTACGGTCTTTGGGAGATGTGAATGCAACCGTGCTCAAACAAGGAAGTAGACCACTATATGATGAAATGCCAAACTGCTCCTGTCTCTTCAAAACCCATTGCCTGTAATCAAACAAGGAAGTAGACCACTATATGATGAAATGCCAAACTGCTCCTGTCTCTTCAACACCCATTGCCTGCACAGCACTGGCCCGTTTCGCCCTCTGAGCT